>NC_031975.2:24038760-25238760 GCF_001858045.2 Oreochromis niloticus
CTCTGAGGTTTTCAGGACTAGACCCACAGAGCTGCAGCTGATTCGATGTCAGCTGGACTTCTAAACCGCCAGGTCTTGAAAGAACAGTCCCTGTGATGCTGCACATCCTTAAAAAAAAACCCACCAACAACGACTAGGAAATATGAAATAGTTTCAAGTGAAATTTATTAAACAAAACTTTAAAAAGAAAAGAGTTTGGTCACATTAACATGATGTATTATTAGGGAGGTCTCTGAAGGTTTGAGTAATTTCTCCGGCTTCAGTTGCACGTTGAAGAATGTGCTCAGCTGTTCAGGCAGATGAGTTTGTTGCAGGATGAGAAGTGTGAAGGTCTCTGAGCTTCTCTCAGAAATGATGCGTTCAGAGTCTGCACAGCTTCAGAGGAAAGTTCTCTGTGATCAGGTGATCATCATGGAGCACTACGACGACGTTGACTTCAAACTCTGAAGGAAAGAAATGCTCATCATCAATAGTGCTTCTCTATCTGGCAATCTGATGGATGAGACTGAATTTGGCAGTTTCCATGAAAACGGTATCACTGCACTGTGCCAAGTGTAAAGTTCAGTGGAGGGGGGATTTTTGTGCGGGGCCGTTTATCAGGAGTTCGGCTCAGCACCTTAGTTAAAGTCAAAGGAACTCTTAATGATCATCATATTAAACCCCCTGGATGAAGAATGGAACATCACTCAAGTTCATATTCATGTGAAGCCAGACAAATGAATATTTTTTGCCATATAGTGTGTCTCTTTGTGATGAACATGAGCAAACACTCTCTAGAATTTAACATAATGAAAATATTTAAAAGTTCAGAGTAAGAACTTGTGGTTAAAAATGCTAAACTATAATAAAATTTGTCTGCTGAACTTTCAAAATAAAAGCCACAGGCTTGTTAACCAGTAAATCTAGTAAATAACAGACTAAAATGAGCCTTGGAGCAAACTGTTTGTGTGAGAATCACAGGAATGGGTTTTACTGACCGACTTTGAAGTTTGTTGTCTCCAGCGTGGGGCAGGTGAACAGTCTGGGGAAGATCATATAGATGGGGATGGCGAGGCCGTGGCAGACGTCACCTTCGGCTATCTGGATGTTCTGGATCTCCGTGGCGTCTCTGGCGTAGCCCTCAGCACAGCCTGAACACAGCACATGCTCATAAAACCTTGGGCCCTGCCCAATGAAAGTTAGACTGATTGTCTCACAGCATGCACTTACCACAGGTCTCCACCCGTACCAGCTGTAGTTCAATACTCTTTATGGGGACGTCCGAGTTTTCCACCACCACCTCTCCGGTAAGCGGCAGGCTGATCACGCAGTTAGTGGCGTCTAAATGTCCTCGGATGAGAAACTTCGGAAGTGAATTTTTCTAAAAACACAAAGAAAGTTCATCCTTTGAGAACAGCTTTAAATTTGAAGAAATCAAGCAAAAAATTAAAAATAAAAATGAAGATATTTAACACATGTTTTCTGACCTCACGGCTCTGCAGAGTGTCTGGAGTGATGGTGAAGTTCACCGGTGTGGGGATGACTTTAGATTTCTGAGGCTGGAAGTCAAACAGAAAATGATGTGACGCAGTTCAACACAGCAGAAAATCACATCTGAGTTTGCACCTCCATAAAAAGCAGTTGCTGAGTTTTTAATCGCCCACACTGCTGTCATGTGACTGTGAGCGTTCAAAGATAACTTTTCAACAAAATCAGGAAGTGATGAAACAAAGAAGTCTTTTTTTTGATACAGATACTTTCTTCCTTAAAAAAAACCCCCCAAACAAACAAAAAACAAACAAACAAACAAACAAAAAAGCATGACAACCTGAGCACGGGTGGGATTTTACATGAGCTACAGAGCATTGGTGAGCATTAAAAAGGTTAAATTTGCTTTTTTTAATTGTAAATAAGTCTGGAACAACAAAGAGGCCAAGTGAGTGGCACAAAAATGAGAGAAACTAATTGTTGGTAAAAATGTCTTTTCTTTTGTGGCTACCAATATGCCAATTTTATAGAACAAAAATATCATCATCCAGCTGCTTTTAAATACCTCAGTACAGTCCTAAAAAAAAGTCCTGTTAATACAGTGATTCCCAAAGCATGGACTACTGCCCCCTGGTGCACTGAGAGAGAAATGCGGGTGAAGTTTATTATGATAGAAAAAGTTAGAAATTACAATCAAATATTTATGATTAAAGATTCAAAGGTAATTATGATTCATAAGAGTGTTATTAAATAATTTATTTACCATATTTGACCTGATATATTTTATTACCTATCAGTGATGGAAACAGGGTAAAATGGGGAAGGTTTGCTGTAAGCTTATTCACACACAGCAGATCACAATAACCAGGTGTGTTTCACTCACCTGGCAGTGCACGATGAATTCACAGCTCCTGCTCAAATCTTTGGCCAGCAGGGAGCGCTTCATGTCACAGCGGAGGGAGTACTGAGGATTGAACAGAAAGGTATAAAGCAGGGACGCCGCGACATTATACTCTTTAAAAGTTTTCATTTAAAAGCTAAAATAAAATAACAAAAATGTACAAGATACTGCTTTAGGAGGTAAGAGGGATATATAAATACATATATGACACATAATATTAAACTTGATCACTCTGACTTTGTTGCTGCTATCACTTTATTTAACCCCAAAGCAGGGCTGGGCAATAGACACAATCCTAAATATGTTTTATTCATATCTCTACATGTGGGCCAGACTTTTGATTCATACTTATTTTTTTTCCAGAAAGAAAAGAATAAAAAAAAAGAAAAGAAAAATTAGCCTGATGTATTTTGGGTTAACTTGTTACATAAAGGACCTTTAACACTGACCATCATGCTTTTAACCACACATTAACAGCTCCAAATGTATATTGCACTACATTAAGATAGAAGTGTGGTAGAATATTCAGGATGTTTCTGAATTGTTACATCCCTAAACTGCTGTGGGTAAAGATTTAACTGCAGGGTATATTTATAACATTTCACCTCTTTACCTGCCAGCTGCCAGACAGCTCTTTCATTCAGACTTCATGTTAACCCCACAAACCAGAGGAGTTATTTGTTTATTCGTTGTTAGTTAATCATCGTGTGAATTTGGTGTTCGCAGTGACGAGCAGGGGTGTTTTCTGTCATATACAAACTCTGGCACATTAAAAGAAGCATGGCAGCGTGATATCTTAAAGATATGTGGGAGCCCGTCCATTCTTTGAACTGAATCTTGTGAGGTTCATTAAAGGGACAAAACTTTTTTTACCCATGTGGCTGACGATGATGCGTGATAATTTCCCTCCAACTGTCCAATCACTGAGTTAAATGTCTGTTTTGAAGGTCCAGGGCTAAACTGTATGTTCTTCTTTCTTTCCTCTGGACAAACAAACTGCACTGCTGCCCTGAAAGCAACAGAAAACCCTAACATACACTATGTTCTTCACACTCACCTGAATGTTGACAAAGACTCCGTGGTAGGTCTCGTACAGCACTTTGTTGCCTTTGGTGTGCAGAGGGAACTCGAAGGGAATCTCAGTCTTTCCTCCAGGAATTTTTCCAGCCTTGGCCACTTCGATGTTACTGCTGATCAGCTGGATGGGCTGCAACATGTTTCAATGTGATTATTATTAGGAACAATTGACTCACCTAGCAGTCAAACATTTTAAACCAGGAGTTCAATGGTTATAAAAGTATAAAGTGAAACTTGTAACCTGTAGGTAAAATATAGCACAAGATCAGTGACAGTTACACACTGTCAGATGAAAAATAAGGACTCTACCATCAAACAATGGGTTAGCCAGTTTATATCACTTATTAAGAGTCTGTTAATCATATTTCAAATTATTTCAGTGTTTACTTAATACAATAGTTCAAAACAAAAGGCCTGGCAGATGCTTATAATAGTCTTGTTTTGTTTGAAAGTTCATAATTATTGCTTTGCTCAGGTAAATAAAACTTCTGGATGATTAATTTATGATGATTTTATTTACTTTTTTCTTTTTTTTTAACACTTCTGTTTCATATTTATGCTGGTGAAACTTCTTTATCAAATGATCAGTGGGGTTTGGTGACAAATGGTAAAGGGAATGACCCTTTTTAGTGGTCTTTATCTCCACTCAAAGTGGTTTTAAAGCAATATCTTAGACGTTCACCTTGACAGAGTTGTAGAAAGCCTCAAAGACCCCGACACTCTTGGAACTCAGCTGCAGATTCACGACTCCTTCCATGCTCAGAGAGATGCCATGATGCTGCAGTGCCTCCTTACAAATCAGCAGGATGACACCAGCCACTGTTTCCTGCACACCAAGCAACATGGATGACCTGCAGTCTATCAGTTTTTTTTTATATACACAGTCCCACATTATCAAAGGCTCAAAAATAATTGGTCAAACTAAGATCAATTTAGCAACATTTGGCCGAATCTCATGGAGAAAATAACCCTAAATACTTCACAGTTCATCCTCCTGCTTCTATCAGCAGTCACATGATCAATAAGGGCATACCCATACCATAACTCATCTCCACCATGGCTGGAACTGCTTGTCAGTAAAATGTCCAGTTACTTTTGAGCTTCTAAAAGTGTAGATGCATTAGTCTCTGCTTGTGGTTTCACTTATATTTTCCACCATAAGCTACGATGTTATGTGTATATATCTTATCAATCTGTGAGGGTTTCTACGGCGAACCTCACAAGAGACACATTTCGCCGTAACACCAACAGTCAGCTGCCCGATCATGTGACGCCGGCGACTGGTAGCTAGATAACTAGCTCGGGTTGTTACAGTACATTGGTTTAGTACCAGTTGCATTATTCATAAATAAAGAAAAATGCTGTATTATTAACGTTAGCTGGAGAGGTAGCAGAAGCTGCTGGTGCTAGCTAGCTGTGGCAACTTACCCCTTCTCGATAAACTTTATTTGCTCTTTTCAGCCTTATATCCAACGTGACGCTCATTTCTGATTATTACACGGCACATAGACAGTTAAAAAATGCTACCTCCTCTCCGGTCTCCTCCTTACTAATCAAAACAAACACACTAAAAGCGCTAATTTTCACATCTGTTAGCCGAATTCATGTTCCGTTTTGGACTAACAACAACACAGTATCCGGTCCGATCCTTCACAATAAAGCGACAACGCGAAAGACGGTGTGGATTTCCGGTCCAAATGATTCAAAGTAAAAGGCGAAACAAGCTAAAGGGAGAGAAATACTTTATAAAAGTTAAAAATCAAAACTTAAAAAAAAACGTTAAACCCTGTGGAGCATTCTCCATGAAACAAAAACACGCTCTTCATAGCTTTGCTGGTGCCTGAAGAGAAAAAAAAAACGATTTTCGAACCAGCTCAGTAGAGGTGTCCCACAAACTGGTACTGGAGCATATTGGGATGTCTTAAAGTGACATCACTTCAGACTAATATTTAGATAATTTACTACCATGGTTTTGTGTGTTAGCCAATCACCAACATATATCCTGAATATTTGTAGACCTGGACACATTTGCTTTAATATAGCAGCAATTGCACTAGATGCCTAAGTTTATGTATTTATTTATGTATTTATTTTTAAGTAAATTGGTGTTTACCACTGTTTACCTTGGATATTTGGTGTTTACCTTTTTGTTGCTTATTATTTTGGAAATTTTAGTCATTTTTAGATTTTACCACTAGATGGCTATATTGGGCTACTTTACACTAAACAAATATATAAAAATCTTATCTTTACGTTTAGATTTTAATTGTTCAGAATGAGATATATGAGATTGTTCCTTGTTTTTTGATTTGATGTACTTGTAACAGGTGTTATTGTGCGGATATTGTCAATATGCTGTACAAACCAAACAATTAAAGTCCGTTATTGAAAACCTCATATCTCTCAAATCTCAACGTTATGTAATTCTGACTGAGGTTACAAGTTTTATTTGTTTTATATAAACCCCTTATCGCTTATCTGGGGCCAGGTTGCAGGGGCAGTAAGCAGAGAAGCCCAGACTGTCCTCTACCCAGTCACCTCCTCCAGCTTATCCGGTGGAGCACTGAGGCGTTCCCAAGCTATCTGAAAGATATAATCTCTCCAGTGGGTCCTGGAAAAATCCAGGGGAGAACTGTGGCACTAATAAGAAATACTCAGAACCTGATTACACTATGAGGAACAGGTGGGGGAAGGATGGCCAAGGCAGGAAAGCTCTACCTATTGGCTGGACAGGGACTCAGCACCAGCCTAGCAACTCCACCGGAGACTAAAAGCAAAAAGGTTAAGAAAAAGAAGAAAAGGCAGGAACTAGGCCTCACTCAGCTGAACCATGACAAAAAAAACCTGCTTTTCTTTAAGAAAGCAAAAGTGAATAAACCCTTAATTTTAATTAAAATGAAAATAAAGCACCCTTCAAACACATTTTTAAATGTCACAAAGTCCCTCTTTGCTTGCTGGAGCTGGAACAGGATACTTGTCACATCTCAGATTTCAGGCAGAAAACATCACACAAGATGTCACAGTAAATAAAATCCTTTAACAGGGGCTTTTTTCTTTTAGTGTGCAGATCATTATATTTTCAACTTTCATTTTAATTCAGCTCACATCACTGTATGTGTGTACTGTATTGCTAACACCTGCTTCAACATTCATTTCATGTGAAGGGATGTTGCATCAGGGGTTGTGAGTTACCTCCAGAATATCTCACCGGTGGTTCTCACATTATTTGACATCTTGAGTGCAGCTTTAATGCTTTTCAAGCCCCCCCACCCAAAAAAATTTCTGCTGACGTGCTACTGCTTTGTCTCTTACAGTAAATATTAGTTACCTTGGACCAAATTGTTTGGACCAGATACAAACGCCACCAGCCATCTCAACTTCAATGGCTGCTCCACAGTGTTGCCACAACAAAAGGCTGACAGCTAACGACAACTGTGTGTGGGCTGAGCCTGTTTCGTCCTTTGAAAGGCTCTAGCCCTTCATCTTTCAGTTACGGTGCTACTTTCTTTACAGTGAAGATGTTGTCGCTGTGCAAATTTGCTTGCCAGTATTTTTTTTTAATAGAGAACAGCCACATTCATTTACTATTATACAGATGCCCCGAGGTAAAAGAAGCATTTTCTGCAGTCATTTTATATAACTTTAGTTTTCGGTAACAACTAGTCATATTAACGGGTGTGTATACTGCATGAGTAAATATACTTTCCACCTTTCCACCATCCCACCATGGGGGAGGACGGGGGTTGGGGGGAGGTGAAAGCACTGGACGATTTAAAAACAACACTTTGTTTTTAAGTAAAAAGAAACACACTAACAAAACAAAACAGATTATTTTTATTACTTTTTATATCCCATACTCCTATGTATCACAATCCCTGATTTATTATTATAATACCATCATGATATTTATGTCTGAAACACAACAACCAAAGGTTACATTCGTTTTTTCCAAGAATAACACAATCAACATTAGTCATACAAATACACTAACAATTGCAAATGTGTAATAAGCTTTAACATTTTGTGATGATTCAAACATATGTAGAAATATCCTCTGGCAGGTGCAACATTCTCAAGCTGCAGAGGAACTGCTTATTTAAGGAGGAAATTACAGATTTATTTTGGTGGTGTTTGTCTAGTCCAGTTATATATTGATGGCCACAAAATCGAAAGCCTGCAGATATTATGGAAACTGAAACGTTACACGAAGCATTTAGGACTAATTCTTCTGCCAGATACACTGTAGAGCCCATATTTATGTTTTTGAGCCTATAATTACCTAAACTGATGTGTCACCATAAAAACATAAATTCACTTCTGCAGCAGGTGTCAGTGAGAGAGATAGTGCACATCAGTAGGATTCAAAGATTTGTACCGAAGCAGGCACATTTACTGTGGTAAATAAACTAGTATTGATACACCACTCAACCCGTTTTTATACTACAAGCCAGATTCACACACACTTACATCCCTTCATTCGAGCCATTTTAAAATCTGAAAATCTTCTGGGGGTCACCCTGCCCTGCGCTTAATATAAAAGTACATTTTTCATTGGTATTGTATTGGTTTAATTTTTAATTTTTTTTTTACTTCTTGCACGGCTACATGTAGTACCTTCAAAGGTCACTAAGGAGCACTGGACCACACTTCGAAAATCACTGCTTTATTCTATGTATCTTTCCCTGGGATACTTAGAATGTGGATCAGTCTAAACTGTGGCACCAATATCCATCTCAGTCTCTTTCATTACATCTGGTCTCACAGGAAGGTCTGACCAGCCCAGTGCTGAAGCCTGTTAGGAGGGCTTACATTCATAGAACACGAGTTATATATAGTAACTACTGTTTTATGGAACCATTTCTCAATGCTTGCAAAATTTCTAAACAGAGTTGTAAATGTCTTGTGAACTTTAAAAACAATTAAGCAAAATAAAAATCATTTGTTATGTGTAACAACAATTTTAAAAACAAAACTTAACAACTATCAATTGATGGTTACATAAACAGCTCATTTTATGAGAGTCCTCATGGTTTTCCACTAAAAATTAGTTTGGATCTACTGCTGTTCAGATGAAATGCACAAACACTGTGAGCTAATTGTGTGTCATCACTAGTCCTGTAAGTGAAAACTCTTGATCTTTGGGGGGCTCTGCAGGTAATGTTTTAATCACAAGTGAAAATCTGTGATATTTTACATCTTTACACCTGGCTTTTTGGGAGCGATTAGAAAGGAAGCTGTAAAGTGTTAGTAGTGATGTTTAGAGGAATATTTTGACAGAACTACATGGGCACTGTTTTCCCCGTCTCAGCTAAGCTAAGCAGCAACTTATTCTAGCTTCATATTTAAGTACAGCTCAGAGAGAAGTATCAGTTACTTCATCTAACTCTTAATAATAAAATAATTCTCCAAAACATGTCTTTAAATACTAAATTCTTACTTTATCAGTGTATAACTTAACATTCTATTTTTAAAAGGTCTTCAAAAGCATTTATAAAGAGACTCCCATTATTAAAACCCAGATGAAAGAATCATACAGGGCCGTTAGCCCTTCATCCTGGTACATTTAATTAATTTAACTTGAATATTGATACAAAAAACATCATAATGATTAAATGAATAAACAGAATGTAGAGTGAAGATATAATGTCAGGTTTCTAGTCTTCTTAAAAACTATTCAGAGTTTGAAGCACTGTTAAAAAAATCACATTATATGATTCAATATAAACGTTTTACGTGTTTAAATCAAAGTTCATAGCTGTAAGGGACATTAACACAATGGCTGAGCCTCAGATCAATTAACAGTAATTATTAAGATCCTCTATTCTTCCCTGAAGTCCCTCTCGAGTTTCAGCTTCTCTGAACTGTCGCTGTGGAAGTCTGGATCACTGCTCTTTTGCACCTTGTCAAAAAAGTTGAAGTCTGCCACAAAGCGTCCACTGGGGGTGCTATACAGCACCGGTTTGAACTCATAACCCCACAGGATCTCGTCAGGCATGTAGGAGGTACGTCTCTGACACGTGGCTGCCGTCGACTCCATGGTGGCATTGAGGGTGATGAGCAACTCAAACCTACGGGTTTCCAGGTTTTCTGCCGTCAGTCCTGCCAGCGGGCTGTGCTGGTCTAGGACGTGATAGAAGGTGAGAGGGAGGATAAGGAAGGGGCACTCGCCACCAGAGTCCATGTTGAAATCAACAGAGCTCTGGTGGACTTGCGTCTTCTCGCCCTCCTCGGTCGCGTAGGGTTGAAGGAGCTTTCCTGTTAGCTGGCACTGGATCAGGAGGCTCTTCCTCATGTTGGCCACCCTCACCATCAGACACAGCTTTCCTTGCTGCTTGCAGATCACCGCCACCTGGCTGAACTTGATGGTCTCCGCTCGCTTTTTGGGTCGAGCTAGTTTGGCCAGGAAGGCACCGGTAACAAAGATCTCGGCCAGTCCAGTGATGACAAGCTGAGCCACCAGAGTGAAGATGGCCAGAGGGCACTCTTCAGAGATGTAACGAAAACCATAACCAATGGTGGTCTGCGACTCCAGAGAGAAGAGGAAGGCTCCAGTGAGCGTTTCCACGTTCATCACGCATGGGGTGTGGGTAGAATTTAAATCTGGCTCAAAGTCTCCGTTGCCCATTCCAATGAAGTAAAAGATTACCCCAAAGATGAACCAGGTCATGACAAAGGTCGAGGCAAATAAGGTGAGTTTGTAGCGCCATTTCATGTCCACCACAGTTGTCCAGATGTCGTGCAGGTACAGCTTGACCATGCCCTCCACGTTATCGATCCTTACCATGTTGTGGCCATCCTTGGACACAATCCTTCGCTGGAAATCTTTATTCCCTTTAGCCATGATGCTCTGGGTCAATTCAAACTGAAGGTCACTTCTGAGGTTTTAGTTTGGCATTGCCAATTGAAGGTCTGGCAAAAAAGATAAAAGATATTTATTAATATCTCACTTTGAGCTGAAGCACCAGTCAAATCAGTGGAGATGGCAACTAATTCTTTACTTATTTATTCTATTTTCTGTAATGTGGAACAAAACTGAAGGGTTGTTAAAGTAGCCAGGTTGTCTTGACCTCGTGCCCTAACCTGCCTAAGGAAAGTGGCACCTAGAACAGCTTTGAATTAACAAGTTAGTCTTACTCCTCAGTTACAAAACCCTAAAGACCAGTTGGCAACCATCTAACATCTACCATTCACCAGGGAAAAATGTGTATTCCCTAACCACCTAGCAAGTGGTTGCTAGAGGTTTCTGGTTGTCGCCATTAGGGCCTCATTCACGCAAGCCTTTGGACCTTTCAGTGATGCTCTGGCAACCTGGTTGCTTGGCAAAAGTGCGTTCTCTGACAAACTAGAGAGTGGATGCTGACGTATAATCCTGAAGGGGTATTCAATGCTCCTTTGTTTGCGAAGAGATTGCCACAGTTACCCATAATTTGCACAAAAGACACAGACTTGTCTGCAAAAAGATGCTGAGAAGTAGTAAAACTGGAAATAGAGAATGTTTTCCTTAAAGTAAAAAGTTGTGCCTTTTGAGATGCATTGGTTGCAGCAGTATGTACAACTTTCACTCTGAAAGCTCCATTTCTGTTTTTTTTCACACTTTTTAAAGTTTCACTATATCTCGGAAAGTAAATGGCAAATATTTGCAGATATGTTACATGCAATTTACAGGAAACCATGGCGATCTGCTTGTGCTAAGAGCAACACACAGCAGATTTTGGTGGAGCACCCTCTCTGTGACCAGTTTCACCCAGCAACAGCCATCAACCACTCACCAACTGGTCAGGGAACACACATTTTTCCCTGGTTGCTCGATGTTGCCAGGAATCATCATCTGGTCAACAACTAGTAAAGAACTGCTTACACCAAAAAACATTAGGAATGGATATTTGTCCAGATAGCATCTCAATTTAAGTCTTTGCTAAATGTAAGTGAAGGTGAACAGATGTTAAATGCATGTATGGTTCCCACCGTGAAGCTTAGAAAAGGCTTCATGGTGACTTGGTGGAGCAAAACTCAACTGAAATAATTTTTTTAGTTCAGTTTTATTTAGATTTAGAGTGAGTATCATAACAATCTGATGGTCGCTTGTGTGCTAGAACTTGATGATAGGGTATACAGAATTGTTATCAAAGCAACTGCAAAGATTTGAGACATTTTGTTTATAATTTTTTTTATGAGCTATACTTTTCCAGTTGTGTTATCACTGACAGTATATAAAAGGTTGACATAGCTTCCCGGTCTGAAAAGCGAGGCCAATGTAAAGTCTGCTTGTGTTGAAGTCTATGATGGAGTGGGCCTATCTTTTAGTTGTTTTATGGCCTTAGCAAACACTTTCTTAATGAGTTTATGGCCTCTGTCGGTACCTTTAAGTTTGGCTAAAAATAACACAGTGTTCCTTCTGTGCAGGCCACCAGGTTTTGACTGGAAATGATTCAACAACAAATATCCATTTATGATGTAAACATTTAATATTTTAAGTATCATCTAACATAAAACTCAAAGAGAAATGAACCATCAACTGTGTTCTGTTGATATAATTAGGGCACATTCAATACTATGTAGTTGCAGTACAGCCATACAGTACATTTGGTAAAGTACTTGTAAGTACAATTGAGGTACTTTAATTTTAATTTTAATTTTAAGTTCGTGCTACTTAATACCCTAACTTCACTGCAGATAAAATAAAATTGATCTGCAAGCCTATGTTTGGAGTTATAGTAAAATAACACAAATATGAAATTTAAATAATTTACCACTAAAGGTGAAGCCATTTCATCTAAGCTTTTATCCCAAAAAAGTTTGGATTATTATCTGAAATTTTTAATGTAATAAGTTACATATCTGAAAATTTTGACATATTCCGATATAATTCAAACATTTTAAGTTACGCATCTTTAAATTTCTATTTATCAACTTAAAATTCGAACTCACTCAGAAATAAGATAATTAGATATATCTAACTTTCAAGTAATTTAACACTTTTGATCATTTTATCGTTAATTTAATAATTAAAATAACTTTTTTAACAGTAAAATAGTAACCAGATAGCTTTTTTTTCAGGTTCCTGAGTCCATGCTAGGTTAAGCTATGGCTATATGTAGTATATGGATATGAAGCTTGCAGCTTTTTAACGAAGTTTCAGCAAATATAGCATACATAGTTTTTGTTCCTGATTATATAAGAATGTTATGTGTTGTTCTTAATGTTTTTTCTTGTTTGTTTTTTTTTACGTTTAGACAGAGATAGGTAACTGCTTCTCCGCTAAGCTAACTATCTATTTAGCATTCAAAAAAGAAGCTGGTATCAATCCTAATTCTAGGCAAAAAGAATCAGGCACAGAATTATAGTCATTTGCTTATTCTTCAAAAATAATTTGCAGGTAAAGAACTGACTTGGATCACTGATCACATCTAATTATTTTTAATTCTAAAGAATTAAAAATCAGGAGGGAAAGCTGATAAAGTTCACTTTTTTAACTTTTGAATATAGTTAAAAGTCAAAAGATTATCCCTCCTTCAAAGTTTTGATACCATCAAATGGGCCAGATTGTTTGAAACCGTTGTCCTTGAAGATATTGTTTATCTATGTAAGCATAAATTAGGGAAAAGAGTAGCCGACTGAAGTGGAAAAAGTCACGTAACAATAGCAGAGGAACCTAATCAAGTCATAAAAGAAGTAGATCTATCAATGGATGTTGTATTAAGAGGCAAAGGGTCAGTCTCAATGGGAAAATTACATAATTAATTGTTAAGGAAGTGTTAGATATTTCAGACAGCCTCATGACAAGTGTAAAAATGAAAGTGTGGCGGTAAAATAGAGAATATAACAAAAACTCTCCAGTACCTCAAAAATATACAGTTTACATTAATTAATGGACTCAGTCTCATAAGGCAAAGCATGAAAAAACCTTGGTATGCTATTTCAAAGTTAAGCAAAATCTGTATTCACAGTAGAGAACAATACAAAAATGTAGCAAAATAATCATTTAATGAATAGAACACATACATATTTCTAAAAACCCACATGATATATAATAATATGCTGCTATTACAAAGTACTGCTAGACAAGGTTGAAAGTTAACTCGGTAGTAAACCATTACAGAAGCCCGAGAACACCTGCCATAACTTTAAATAATCATTAATTACTTGATAAATCTGTATTCTACTCACATTCTTTTGTCTTGCCTTGTTGAATAGTCCCAGATATTTGCTTTCACTTGTCTCTGACACGATCTGCAAGATGAAGCTGCCCGAGAACATGTAGTTCAGTGTCTTCTTTCGCCTATTGTGCCCACCTGTGAGATCTGAACTTTGGCACAGTGGTATTCAGTGGTAGAACAGAAATGGGAGACAATGCTGGGCTGTAAACTGTGATCTGAATGTGGGCTGGCTTTTCCTTTCCCCCTCGCCCGCCTCCTCTACCTGTCCGCAGGTAGGGACAACATTCAAGTTTGTTTTGCTGCTTTTCTGGTTGTTGTTGCTTTACACACATGCCCAGATTTACTGCTTGCAGAAGTTGTCTGAAGGACAGTTTCAGTTAAAAACGAATAAAAGGTGGTCTGTCTAAATCCAGCCCTCGGGTTGTAACTGAAAATAAATAGTGCTAAGGAAACGTGCATGCACAGATTTGCTTGAGTGAAGACAGAAAAAGTTGAATTCAAAGCTGTAAAGGTGGTAAAAGATAAAAGTACTGACAGGAGTTAAAGTGCAGCTGATGCACAAGTTTTAATTAAAGTTGGTGTTAAAGTGAAGTCAAAACTACTTGTAAATGAGCCAAATCATTAGTAAACTACAACAACTTAAATTTAAGATGGCAAAACGAGATGAAATTTGACACTAAATCAACAGTTAATAATAAGTAACTGTCAATAAGTAATACTCTTGTCAAAGCGAAAACAACAATATTGTACATTGTTGTTATTTTATTAACCCAATGCCGCATCCTTTGTAGTGCAACACAAAAACAAATCCGACTGTTACAAATGTTTGCACCTGTTGAGTCAGTAAACCTTTAAACATGTCAGCCTGGGATGGATTAGTGCCCCCTTGTGGACATTTTTTTAACATAAAAAAATCAGTTTTTACTCTTTTTTTTCCCTTCACAAATTTATATATTAATATATACAAACTTATATATTTTAGACTAAGCCTGCAGTTCCACTGGTGGCCATTTGAGACAGAATCAAATAGTAAGTAAATTTCTATAGACTGTAAAAGATCTCCAGCTTGTTACTCTTACAGTATAATACTCATAATAAAAGAACAGCAACAGTAATGTTAGTTAATGATTTGGCAGGCACAATGGCTTTTTTGTGTTTTACATAAAAGTCATTTCAGTGACTCATCGTCAGGTGTCTGCTGCACATTTTAACATCAGTACATTCAAAGCAACAGAGCTAATGTCTGCACTACAGCACTGACTTTGAATTTATAATCAAGCATGAAAGAAATTTTAGAAAACACACTTTTAAAAAGTGCAATGCTGATGCCTCGGAGTCATTTATGTTGGTTTGTCCAGTTTACTGCAGAACACCTCACACTGTCAGTGGTTATGGAAAGTAAATGTTGGATGTCTGGCATCTAGTTGCAATTCCTGATCAGATGTCTGACATACATACAACTGATATACAACTTAAACTCCTGAAAAAAGAAATGACTCAAAATTGAAACCATAATCTGAAATGTCAACATGTGGATGCAAAAATCGTTTTCATACAATTTATAAAAAATCTGTATAAAAATATTTTTGACCCTCGAGAAATTTAAATCCTTTTAAAGGTAAACATACTGCGATCGATTCAATTAGTATGCCATAGTGGAATTTTATTCATTGTAGCACATCCTCATGGTCAGTTATTTATCTATTTATTTTATATTTCTCAATAAATGGGAGCCAGACTTCATGCCATAGACTGTATATAAAAGATGGCATCTGTGACATCACGCACTGATAAAGCACAGTAAAGCATTCAAGCTGAGCGTTTTTGTAGTAAATTATGATGTTTTCATAATAATTTACTAAAAAACCCTCATACTGTACTCAATAAGGACCTGAAACTAATGATTAAGATCATAAACTCATCACATTTGAGTTTAATGAGGTCACAGAGTGAGGGAGCCAAAGGAACCTATAGACTTGGATACAACTTGATGCCCTTTTGTCAGCAGAGGAGTTGCCCCCTGCTGGCCATCAGAAAGAATGCAGCTTCAAGGCACCGCCACGTCCACTTCTATCTTTTATATACAGTCTATGTGCTCCACGTACCAAGTCTTGTTTTGATGGATCAATATGTTTTGGAAATATTCTTCACTTCCACTAAATTCGACCAGCTGTGATGGACCAACTGTTCTCATACTCATATGGCAAAAGGAGAAGACTTCAGAAAAACTGTGGGTGTTTCTTTAAGTTTTAGGATTGAGGGACCACATCACTAATCTGGTTAACTGAGCTAAAGGAAACCAGACTTATGCTGTTTAGGCATGACATGAATCAAAAGCAAAATACTCACAGGCCTGACTCTGCATCAAAAGAAAAGTTCTGGTGACTGACTTTGTTATGACCTAATAGCCAATCAAAATTCAAGCAGGTGAAGTGTGAGTTAAAAAGTGAGACAGCAGAAGGTCAGAGAAAGTCCTGAAAGGTTGTTAGGTGTCGGTTAAAGAGAGAAAAAGTAAAATTGTGTTTAGTTTCAATTGATGTGTTATCAGTGAGATGAGTTTAAAAGGTACTCTTAAAAGTAGCAAAAAAATTTTAAGAGTCACTTGAAATGTAAAAATCTGTTAATGTGTCAGTGAATGTAAAATTTAACTGAACTGAAGTGTCAGATTTGAGTGTTCCCTTGAGTCTTTATGACCTTGAATCAGTGTCGAAGGCTTTGTTATTAACCTCCCTGTTAGTGTGCACATTCCTGAAGGTTATGTGTGTGAGCTAGATCGCCCATTAACTTCCTGGTTCTCTGTTATCCAAGAGAAAATCTGAGAATCAGAGTGTGTTAAAATGCAGATGGGATTCCCACACACACAAAGAAAACTACTGTTTTTAACCTCTCATCTGCATGCACCTGCTTCTTTCTATCGCCAGAACAGTCAGAAACAAATGTAAAACTGTCTTTAAGAAGCTTTTTTAACTGCTACTTCTGTGTCCACCAGACTACGGCATGATGCCCTAAAGGGCCATGAGATCATTTTCAGAGGTTGTGTGATGATTACTGGGAAAAGAAAAAAGAAAATTCTAAGTACTAATTAACAAACCTGTTTTTGTACTTTAGTCTGAGTGTCTGGGAGCAATTTAAGTTAAACCACTTGAAACATTTAAAAGGTATTCTGACAACTACCAACTCACAAACATATAAAATGTGTTAAAGGACACAAACTATGCACTGATTTTTGTGAACAATCAGAAGCCGAGTGGTCTGATTATACTAGTGTGCTGTCTCTGTTTTATAAGCACATCGTGTTTTCTTTTTGTAAAATTTGAGCTGTGTCAGACAAATGTAATGGAAAAAAACATAGTTAAAGGTATAAAGAAACCTATACCGAAGAAAATTATGCATTTGACGTCCTAAATTCTTCTGTAAGATGAAGCACATAAATTGTGCAAGTCGCTTCTTTTATGAGTGTGGGAACCTACAGTTCAGTGAAAATATGTCCAGAGTCCAGCTCCATCTAGTGGATGTAAAGTGTACTGCTATTCATGAAACCAAACACAACCTACCTGGAAAATTAAGCTTCTCTTCTAAAGATGTTAGTCTTAGTGCTATTCCTGACATGATCTATTATATCAGTAATGTGCAAAAGTCTCATTTCTTTATACTTTGCTTCCGTGGAGACAGACTTTCTCATCAATTTCATACTCTTTACTCCTTAAAAGCCATCTAGGAGTAATCTTTGAAGCTGTTTTCTGAACTGACTGGTTTCTGTCATATTTCAGACATGCTTATAAAACAAAATGAAGTATCAGAAGTTAGTGAGGGTGGTCTCTGCCAAATGTCATATTTATGAGGGAAAGTGTTAAAATGTTCCATATCTCGGCATGGTGTGCACTGTGTCCTTAAAGAATTTGAAGAAACTGGAAAAGTGGAGGACCAAAAAAAGAAGTGGCAAGCTTAAAATATATGAGAACGGTGTCTGAAAGTCATGTTCTTTTGAAACAGGAAAAAAAATCCAACAAAGACCTCACACAGGACCTGAGAGATGCACCTGGCCCTTCGGCTGATCCATCACCTGTTCACTGAAGCCTCATCAGAAATGGTCTCAGTGGAAGGGTGGCTGTCAAGAAGCCATTCTTAAGAAAGGGAAACAGGGAAAGTCTGAGGTGCGCCAATTTACACAAGAGCTGGACTGAAAATCAGCAGCAACAGCTCTGATGGAGTGATGAATTCATTCATCCATCTATTCTCTTCCGCTTATCCTTATCAGGGTCGGGGGGGGGGGCTGGAGCCTATCCCAGTTACAATAGGCCGAGAGGCAGGGTACACCCTGGACAGACAGCCAGCCTGTCGCAGGGCTGTGTATATATATGTATATGGAGGTTTTCAGGAGAGAGGTACAACAGTGTTCCTTTGTGTGTTTTTATCTCTTTGTATGCTTTTACTACATTGCTGGTGGATCAAAATACACACAAAGGAACACTATCAGACATGGATTGGCCTCCGCAGAGCTCAGACCTCAGCACTACTGAAGCAGTTTGGGATCATTTTGACAGAGAAGCCAACAAAAGGCAGCCAATATCCAAAGAAGAGCTTTGAATGTCCTTCAAGAAGCCTGGAGAAGTATTCCTGAAGACTGCTTAAAGAAATTATAGGAAAGCTTCCCTAAGAAAGTTCAGGCTGTGTTGAAGAATAAATGTGATCATTACAAATACTAACTTTCAATCTAAGAATTTATACAGACTCTGTTTTACCTTATATAATGTAATTCCTTTAGAATGTTTTCACCTATTTTCCTGGTGAATCATAAAGAAGTGACAGGTGACTCAAGACGTTCTATGAAGACAGCAAAAGAGGAAATTAATACTTCTCAAAGAGTATTTTTTTGCACTTGCTTTCTTAACATCTACAACACTGAGAAAAAAAAATCACCTCCAATAACATGAAACAGAATGTCTGGTTTGCTTTTATTTACACAGAAAAAACAAAAAACATTTTTCAGTTTGGTACCAGTGTATTAAATCTGTTTGTGAGCAATAGTGTGTGTTGTGATATCTTTACAAACTGAAACAAAATAAACAAAAGTTCAGACGTACAGTGGACTCTAGTCTCTGCTCTAATGACAGCTTCACCGCTACCGACCTCCTTGATTTACAGTCTCTCTTGGAAGGCGTTCATTGTGTTGGGCAGGTTTTTAGAAGTTTGACAAGTGACAGGAAACTTTAGATCATTAGCTTGCCAGCGTGAATGTGCAGAGATGCTGGTACTGGAAATGTAGCTTAGCTGGAAACAGCTACTACAGGATCCATGCCCCCTCAAGTTAAGTTTGAAGGAAGTTTTTCCTGGTGCTATTATTGTGCCCAAGCGTCAGATGTAAAGATTAATGTCACTGCAACACTGATCTGTCTTCTGGGGAGCAAAAAAAAGTGAAAATAAGTTAATTTAAATCACTTCTCAAACTTTTTTCTAGCATGTCCTCGTGCACAAGCCAATAAAACGGTCGCATTTTGCAATTTTTATTTACTGATAAAAATATAAAATAATCCCAGTTTTAATTTAAAGGCTTTTTTTTCTCTGCTTAAACATGTCCCACAGTCTGAGAACCAGTGGTCCAAATCTGTAGGTGTACAAAGCTGTTGTCACACATTCACTTGAGACAGATCAAATTATTTTTCACACTTGGGAAATAGCCCACTTCAAGCACATCTGAGGATTTGGTGAGGAAAGAGCTCGACCACACCAGCATTTGCGTCTGCATTGCCAGAGGTAAATGCAACACAGTATTGCATGCATGGATTTGACACTAAACACGGTTTACAGAGCAGCTAATACAGTCTCACATACACCAGAGCATGTGTGCAAATGCTTATCTGTGGAGACCATCCAACGTAAAACATGTCAACAAAAAAGAAAATATTTGCAGTGACTGCAAATATACAGAATGTACAGAAACAACACTGGGAGGGTCTGCGAAGGTGGAGTCCTGAAAAAAACCTTAAGGGTTATTGCGGTGGCGAGGTGGCAGTGGTGGCCTTCAGGATACCTCGCAGCACCTTGTAGTTGTTGAGGGGCTGGTTCTCTTTGGGGGGGTAACAGGGACCACGCTCTGTGGCGTAGGAATAGGGAAACCGCAGCACCCAAAGGCCATCAGGTGGCAACGATATTTCAGTCTGCTCTGGGTGGAAGATCGGACAGGGAGGAGGGCCTGGCTGTACCTGAAATCACAGCAGAGGACAAAAGACAAAGTTATTCAGTGCTGAACCTGAAAATTTTGCCACACTACTGAAAATCTAGGCTTCAAGATTGTCACTTTAACAGGTTACAGGTGGATTCTGGGGTAGTGGAGAGGCAGCAATGCAGAGATGGGAAATTTTGCTGCTTTTTTGGTCAAGAATGAAGCATGTAGTGACCAAAAGAGTAAAGTTGTTTCTTCACTTGAGTGTCTGGGCTTGGAGTAGAGCTGTGTCAAAGGAAACCAGCTGAGGTGGTTTAGGCATCTGGTTAGGATGCCTCCTAACTGGGAGGAAACCCTGATGCAGACCCAGAACTTACTGAGATCTTGGCTGGGAAAGCCTAGGATCACTCTGAAGAAAGTGGAAAGTATAGCTGAGGACGCCTGGAATGACCTGCTTGGCCTACTGCATCTGCCACCTGACCTCAGATAAGAGCAGGATGGGTGGATGAGGCAATTTAGTGTATGATGCAGAGCAGCTTGAGTTGCCTTCATTAATCATTTGGCAGACTTCACTCCTTTTTGTTATATATATGCAAACATGTATGTGTTAAATGGCAACAGAATCTGCAACTACGGCCATGTCTGAAGGTTTGTCTTTGTTAAAACTGTGACATGCTCATTTTAGCTTTCATACCTGCCTAAACAGTGACATGCTGCAGATATCTTAACCTTTTCTTTGCACATTTTGTGATACATTCCTGTTGTTGAGCAATGAACTGAACATTGCAATAAGTATCTACTCAGCGCTCGCAACCATAGGTTACACTCAGCTCTCTCTTGACTACGATGGACCAGCAGAGCTCCAATCCATCTGTCAATCTAATGCTTCCCCTTATTTGGGAACAAGACCCTGAGACACTTAAACTTTTGGTGGCAATTTGTCCCTGACTTAGAGCGCACATTCCCCCCCTTTTCCAGCTGAGAAAAAAAAAGATTCAAAGTTTAGCTTTGAACTGTAACTTTAGCTTTTACAGAGTCCCAGACATAGTGATCATGGACATATTGCTGAAAGAATTAGCTGACTCACTGAAAACAGACAGAAAATTAATCCCCTTTTTTAAAAGAGTGATGGTTTTTGTTTACATCACTGAAAAATCAGACTGGTGGTTGGAAAAAACAAACCTTTGCTATAGGAGCAAAAGCATCTGAGAAATTAAACAGCAGATAAGAGACCATTAAATCATCATCAGGTGCACCCCTGTTTGGAGATGACTTGAAGCCTCCTCCTGCTGCTTACCTGTGGGTTGAGGGTAACCTCCAGTGGGGCGTCAGGCACTACAACAAAAAGGCGTGCCAACTGGGCGAAGTGGGGCTTCAAGCCACGGCCCTGGGAGGGAGATGGGATGTACAGCGGCATGTCGGTGTTTAGCACCCTGGTGGCAGGATCTTTAGCGCCCCCCGGCCCCAGCACCTTCACTACTTTATCAGGCCCGCAGCTGATGAAGCGTCTCCCCCTGCCGTCTTCATACTCGAACCCCACAAAGATCCGAGCCATGTCTTCCCTCCTGCGACTCCTACCGAGCCCACCGGTGCTGCCTCGCTTTCCCACGAGGGTCTTGTTGGGGGCTGGCCACGAGGACGTGCCTCCGTCCAAAGGCTCCGTTAGTCCTGCATCTTCCTCCGATCGGGAGCGAATCACCAAGTCCCACGGCAAGAGGAATGAGGAGCCGGGGAGGAAACCTGGCTGCTCCAGGCCCGTGTGGCAGTTATATGACTTTGCTGGGCCAAGTTTCACCAGTGACCAGCTGGAGAATTTAGGGAGGAGACCTTTAGGGCAGCCAGAGTGCATCATTCCAGGAAGGTACTCCACAGTGGAGGGCTGCCGGTCAACAAGGCTCGGCCTCTTTTGCTGGACTTGTGTTTCGGTTCCGTCTCCGTCCCCGTAGGGCCCCAAGCTGTCTGTAGACTGGCCTAGACTGAGAGCCAGGCTAAGGCTGGTGTCTCCAGGCGTGTGGCTCTGGGCAGTGCTGGGCTCCTTCAGCCTCTCTGCGTCACCCGATCCTGAAGCCTCACAGGGGTTTCTCTGAGCCTGGTTTGCCGGGGCTGGGTCAGGAGTGCTGGGCTGGAACACTGGAAACTCAATCCTCTCCAGCTTCCCGCAGCATTTCTCCTCCAGCATCTACTCAGGAAAAAGACAGTTAACAAGCAAATACTTGTGGGTGATTACATGTTGTGTTTTAGATATACAATTTAAAGAAACAGTGTTTTTACAATGATATGAGAAAACTGAACAATGTGAAGGGATAATCTCGCAGAGATGAACCATACGTCTGACATAAATATGACATTTCTGTTTTTACTTCACTTTCATGGCTCTTACAGCCATTTTTTAACCATTTTCAATAAGAAAATCTCTAAAAGCTCACAGTGTACTACCCGAGCTGATAATGGACCCGTTATCAGCTACAGATTGAGATATTTCCCTCAAAATTTTGTGTCTGAGTATTTCACAGCTATATGTAGAAACACTGACAGAGCAGAGAGCCTGTGCCCCTCTGTGGTCCTCAGCAGGACCCATGTGGAGTAAATCCTGACCTGGTAGAAGTCGTAATTTCCTGCCTGGATGTCAAAAGGATCCTCACGGGGAGCTTGTTTCCGTCCACAGTTACAGGAGCTGGTGGAGCGCCCCCTACTGTTGTGATTCATGATTGGTGGGTTGTGATCCATGTCAGGCTTTTCTCCTGTGGAATTAAGTGTCAGATTTCTCACTTTTTTTTATTTTATTTTAGTGTTAGAGCTACAACAATTATGTGAAATACTCAATGAAAAAAGTGCATTAAAGGGGCCCTCCTCAAACTTGTGCCGAGGAAAATGATGCCCTCACCTGGCTGAGGCAGCAGGTGGAATTTGTGAACACAGTGCTGGTCAGTCAGACTTCGCTCCTCACACAGCTGGTGTCCGTTGCTCCAAAAGTTGTAGCAGTCCTCATGAAGCTGCAAAGCGTAGCGTTGGAAAGCCACGCCTCGAGCGTGCTGGCTGTACACCCGCAGAGCGTGAGCCAACTGGTTTTTATGGACCGTGGTTGTGTAGTTATGGGGGAGATTGGACTGGTAGGCGCTGTGAGCCAGAGGCAGAGCTTTTTGGCACCTGTTCTCAGAGAACTTTGTGTCAGCGTCGAGAAAACCCTCCAAAACCTTCACCTGGCTTTGCACTTTTGTGGCTAGCTCAGCCATTTCTTCGTCTGTGTTTTTGATGAGGACCTGGTGGAGTCTGGAGGCGACCTGGACCCATTTGGTGTAGGTCGGCAGCTCAAAGTGCGAAGGCTGCGGGTTGCGGCCGACGCTGTCATCGAAACCTTTTTTGGTGAGCACCAGGTCGACATGCTGCCAGAGGAATTCCTTCAAGCTGCAGTCCACCAGCTGACTGCCCATCGATATGCTGCCTGAGTCTCCGCTGCTGCTCGGGTGCCGAGCTGAATGCCGCATCTGCTGATAGCGCCTCGGCCCCGACACGGACACGGAGGAGTCTTGCTCAGACAACATGCAGTTGGACCGCAGCTGACCGAGCAATGCACCTAAGGGGTCCTCATCTAGTGCTGGGATCACGTACACAAACGCCTGGTTGGCGGGCACCGTGAACAAGCAGTTGCTACTCTGGTTGGTGAGAACTCGGCTTTTACGGAAGATGCGATAAATCTGGTCTTCCAAGGCGTGCTGAAGCCTCCGCCTGGGGGAGTGCTTCTTAGGTTTGTCAGGGTTTGACTCTGAGCCGTTTGCAGAAACCTTTAGAATAACAAACAAAGACGACATCATTTTTATTCATATGGCTGCCCTGAGTTCTTATAGCTCATCAGCTTGATGGTGTGATCGTTTATTAAAGAAAAATTTGACAGTTTCTGAAACATTTTTGCAAAATTTCCTATGGACAGTGGAACTGTCATAATTTTACTCAAAGTCAAAATTCTGTGTTAAAAGACAAAACAAACAGTGCCATCAAAACATATTGACCTGATTTCCTGTTTTGTTGCATGTTTGTCACACTTAAATGTTTCAGATCAAACAAATGGTTTTAGAATTGGTCATTAGATAACTCAAGTAAACACAAAATTCAGTTCTTAAATCATGATTTCAGTTATTAAGGGAAAAGTAATTGTCCCCCATGTTGAATCATGAATTACCTGCAATTACCCACATTTTCAGCCACACTCAGGCTGAATTGCTGCCTGACCAGAACCTGTCTGACAAAAAAATAAGCAGGCTAAAAAAAATCTCAAAAAGCAACATGTTATGCCACAATCTAAAGAAACAGCTGAGAAACAAAGTCATTGACCGCTATCAGTCTGAAAAGAGTTAAAAAGCCATTTCTAAGGCTTTGGGACTCCTGGGGGGACTTCCCAGGAGTGTTGAATCTACCAAAATGAATCCAAGAACACATCAATGAATCTTCCAGCAGGTCCCAAAAGAACCCAGAACAACAACTAAAGATCTGCAGGCCTCACTTACCTCAGTTAAGGTCAGAGTTAATGACTCAACAGTAAAAAAGAGCAAAGAGCAAAAATAGCATTCATGGAGGGGTTCAAAGGAGAAAATCACTGCTGAACAATGAAAACAATTAAAGACTCACTGCCAGTTATCATAAACGCTTGATTGCAGTTCTTGCTGGCACATTAGTTACTAGGTTTAGGGAGCAATTCCTTTATCACACAAGGCCTCGGTAGGTTTGGATAACCTTTTTTCCCCCTTATAAATGAAATCATCACTTTAAAACAGTATTTTGTGTTAACTCCGGTTATCTAATGTTCATTTTTTGTTAATGATCTGAAGCATGTAAGTGTGACCAATACGCTAAAACCACCCCCAAAGAAATCAGGAAAGGGGAAAAGACTTTTTCACAGCACTGTAACTATATTAAGATATATATCAATATTTCAGATTTAATATAAAGTGCATATATAAATGAGAGCGAATAAGGACTTGTTAGAGAGCAGACCTTCAGAGTGACGTTCATCTGGAAGACGAAGAGGAGCCGTGGAGGGCAGGGCCGGCAGTTCAGCTTCCACTCTTTGGACACCGGGGAGTCTTTGATGGCAGCCCGGATCAGAGGCAGAACCTTCTGCCGCAGAGCGTCCAGAGCTCGGAAGAGCCGGTCGTAGGTCACGTCGAAGGTCTGGTTGGGGTGGACAAGCAACAGGACGTGACACACGGAGAACATGTAGAGCAGGTGGAGGCAGTGCTGCCGCTCCAGGCCCTTCCAGAAGTCGTGGGCGTCAGAGTGTCCGCTCCCGGTGTCCAGAGACAGGCAGGCCCGCAGCAGCTGTCGGCTGTCGCAGACGGAGGAGAGTAGGAGGTACAGCACCCGGTTCTCCTGGTTATAAAAAGCCTGGATGTGGCTGCTAGGCGTGCCGCCGTCCTCCGGTCCGCCGAACATCGAGAAAAGGTGCTTGTCCGCCAGTGTGTTGATCAGAGACTCCTTCAGCGCGCCGGGCTGCATGTTGCTTTTACCGAAAATACCGACCACACACAGCCCCTCTTCCCGGTAAGCAGCATCCTCCAGGAGGTCTGCTTGTAGTAGATCCCCCACACTGACGGGACGAGCCATGTTTGCTTCCTTCATGTTGAAAACCAGGGGGATGAAAACAACCCCGGACTCTTTTCCCCTATCATTTCCGGGTCCTTGTACTAAAATGTCCGAGTCAGTGCAGCATTAGCTTTAACGTTCCTCTTCCCAATTTAAACCACTGTTTGTGTCACAGAGTTATTAAATGAGGTTTTCATTTTATTTTATTTTATTTTATTTTATTTTATTTTATTTTATTTTATCAGTTCGGTTTCAGCTATTGTCCTAGGATGGGAGCATACCAGGAAGAAGACGATCCACTAAAAGGGAGCTGCTAAAGAAAGAAGAAGACAGTAGTTTAGGTTTTCTTTATCATCGTATGGGTGCTATTTGTAGGATCCTAAGACTTAAGAAGTTAAATAGAAAATAGACATCCCAGTCTTATTAAACATTCACCGCAAACCCTCCTAGTGCTGTTAGTGACCTAAAACTAAATTAAATATATATATATTTTCTGTATACTTTTATTTAATTTGAGTTAGTTTGATAATAACAGGATATGCTTTCAGTTGTTTTTGTTTCCTTTTTTTCTAATTTCTTTTTCGAATTAATTACCATTTTCCATTAACTAAACTGTTTTTGTTTTTTTTATTTTCATACTTGGTTTTAGTGTTATACTAGTTTTAGTTAATTGTAATAACCTTAACTGACATAAATATTAATTCAGATGTAAAAAAAAAAATCAACAAATAAAAGTAAAGCAAAACCATACTGTCAAAATATAAACCGTAGGAATGATGTGAGACTGAAATTTTAATTTGTAAAAAAACCCCAAAATTAAAAAAATTAAACTGCTAATTTTAAGTAGCTAACATAAAAAATCATTAAAGTTTTGTTCTAAGTTTTTTTCTTAAGTAAGTCTCATGTTTTAGCTCTGCTCTTGTTTTGCATTTAACTGTTAATATCTTTAATTGACAGTAGATGAGGTTTTTTCTTGTACTGAAATGTTGATGTTTTTTTGTTTACTTTGGATAGATTTGCTTTTAGTGTTATAAATGTTGATTGGATTTACTAAAATACACTTTCAGCTGAAATAAATGAAATAAAATATATGACTGATACTCGCTTCCTTTTTTCTCCTGACATATTCATTAATGTTCTGTTTTTTGTTCTACTCGAATTGATCAATTTTATATATATAGACATCTAGACAGCTGTGTAATTATCTGGATATACACTCATGGCCACTTTATTAAGCACACTCTGCAAGTATTGATTTGAACTTCCCTTTTGCTTTCAGAACTGCCTTAATTCTTCACGGCATGGATTCAACAAGGTGGAAGATGGCAGCCAACAAAAGTTGGGAACAATGTGATCACGAAGAGATGGACACGGTCACTCAGGCTGTGGCATTTAGTTGGTAATAAGGAGCCCAAAATGTGCCAAAAAATCCCCCATACATTCAGTGTGACAAACACCAACAGCAATGTCATATTCAAAGTCACGTCAGCCACGTTTCTTCCCCGTTCTGATGCTCAGTTTGAACTTCAGCAGGTCTACATGCCTAAACAGTTTGAGTTGATTCCATGTGATTGGCTGATAAGAGATATTTGGATTAATAAGCAGTAGTTGAATAGGTGTACCTTTTTATTATTATTTATTATAACGTGTGGAGCAAAACAAAAACATGACAGCTGATTTATAATGTGGGGTACATTATGTATAAAAATGATGTAAAGATGTGTGTGTTTGTGTTCTGTTTATGGCCGGGTGTGTTGTGACATTAAGGTTATACCTGCAACTTGTGGTCATGTAAATCACTTCTGACATTTAAAACATTTATCCTAAGCTCTGTAAACTGCTATTCTCTCCATGGAAATGCACTCTGTAAGTTAATTAATCCAAAATGATCCCTGAGAGGGAAATCATCTGGGAATTCCAGACTTTAGCCAGATGTGTGCTCATGGGAAAAGGAAATAAAGTAAGTAGACAAGTATTAGTTATTTACGACTTGTGAATAAAACCCTTTGAGACAGTTTGTACAAATCCAGATAAAAAAAACGAAGTCATAACTCCTGTTTGAGGTATCAGTGTTCAGTAATATACATGCTCTTATCACTCCTGTTATTTTCTTTATCAAGTGGATATATCTTTATCAAGTGGTATATCATTTCAGTCTCTAGCCAGGGCTAACACAGAAAGACAGACAACCAGTCACACTCACCTTCACACCTATTAGAACCACCAGTTAACTTAACCTCACTAACTGCATGTCTTTGGACTGTGGGAGAAAGCCGGAGTACCCGGAGAGAACCCACACAGACTCAGGAGAAAATCCAAACTCCACACAGACAGGCCCCGGCCAGATGGTGGATCCAAACCCCAGGACATTCTTGCTGTGTGCGAATGACGACGCCATCGTGCTCTCCTCAAAATATATTCTTAATTCTGTAAATTAAAACATGGTCATAGTACTGTTCTCCAAAATACTGCAAGAATACTACAACTTAAGAAAAAGTTATATTTTAAAAAAGCACTAAAACTAACTCACAATAATAGTAATTTAAATGAAAACACATAAATACAACTACATTTAAATAGTATAATAAAGTTCTCTGTATAAGCTGTAATAAAATGTATAAGCTGTAATAAAGTGCATTTTATATCTATCTATCTATATATAGTAAATCCATTCTGAGTGTGATATGTTAGTAGTACTTGTTGTACTCGAGTTAAATATCTGAATTCCTTCCTCCACTCGTGTTTACTTTAAACACCTATCACCTTCATCGTGATGGCATGTCTTCAGAAAGGTCTCGGGACGTCAGGAGGCAACGTTGCGTGCGCGCTCGCGACCCCGCTTTGGCGTCGTCTCTCTGACGTCACCGCCCTCTGATCATCCGAAATCCCTGATAACACGGCGCGCGCTCCCGCTCGGCTCTGAATGGGGGCTCAGTCCAGCTTGTGACAGCTCGTCCTGTAGTGTAACCGTAGACGCCACGGTCCGCTCATCCAGTCGGGTCCGCTGCTTTCAGACGCGCCGGTAGTCCACGGCCCTGCTCGTCCGGTAGTACACATTTATTCAGGTAGTATGGTACTGCACTGTCAGTCCAACTAGTTCGGTTAGTGTACTGACTCTTCTCTTCTTAGCCCGGCAAGTTAGTGTACTGACGCGCGGAGCTGTCTCTGTCTGTCCAGGAATGAGAAATGATGGCCGGCTCTGCAGCAGAGGAGAAAACCTTCCGACGGTTCTTGGAGCTCTTTATTCGGGAGATGAGGATGCCTCTGCAGGAGGGCGACCCGCTGCCGACGCGCCCCTTGTCGGACCTGGTGTCTGAGGACGAAGTGGAGGGGGAATGCCTCGACTTGTGTCTCCAGCACCTCTACAAATAGTTAAGTGTCCACTTTTTGTTCGTGGCATGCTGTCATTTCCGTGTCTCTGTGCAGTCAGATAATGTCAGTGGCCGTGCTTTTGAAATGTGGGTTTCTACTTTGTGGAGAGCTGTGCCAGGTGAGCGGAGCTGCGACCCCGACTGGGTCCAGAGCAGGATGAAGCGGGATGCCCGGAGCCTGCTGCCCTCCCGGGCGGCCAGCCGCCTGCTTCTGGGCATGCCAGGGTGTGCCAGCATCAAGTTTAGACAAGTGCCGTTACAGATGCGGAATTAAAGCTAAAGCAGAAGTTAAAAGACTCATCGCCTCGGAATGTGTTCGTGTTGTTCTGCGTGTTTAATTTGCGCACTTGCGCCTGTTTTGTGCCAGAAATTTACGCTAGCGGTGTCGGAGCTGTAGGTCCACAAAAGGTGAACCCCTGGTTTTGCGTAACAGCTCGACGTCATTGTGGTGTAGGAGGAGGAGGAAGCCATCGCCATCACTGCTGAGCGCATCTTCACGGGCTAAAAATAACCCACCGGTTACGTTATTAGCCTGAATCGTTACGCTCTAAAATCCAAGTTGCAGACTGAATGAATGGCCGCAGACTGAGATTACCACATTTATATCAGTGACATTTAACAGATGTGTGCTGCTTACCTCAACCTCAATCCCATTCCGAAAGGAAAAGAAGCAAAGTGCAGATATGTTTATGAGTGGACTCTTCTCTAACATGCACGCTTTTAATTTAACAGCTGCTCAGTTAAATTAGTAATAATCCAGCTTCTGAGGCATGAACAAACTTGGCATGAACGGTAAAGCTGAGACAGAAATGTACGGCTGCCCTGAGCTCTGCTGCCTGGCCTGGTTTTTGAATCCAAAATAGGTGCAGAAACTGTGCTGGGAAGAAGAGGGTGGAAGGACTCATCTAGGGCACCGAGTGGCAAGGGGACTGCATGGTTGCATGTTGAAAATGACTGCACCGACCAGTCTGCATGCAGGCTCTTCCAGCTGTGGTTAAGATGAACTCACGCACAGCCCCGAGTGCTCACAGGTGCTTTCTGCAGAGCGTATTTAACCTGTTGCAGCAGCAGCCACATCCAGATCAGTGTCACCGCACATTCATGCTGTCTCTATCGCAATGTCCAGGTTGGTTTGGCTGGCGGATACAAGGTCACTGACCGTTCAGCACTTAACATCTAGCGCAGCTTGCCACCCCCTCCCTCTCTGTCTTCACATGCAGGTTAACCCCAAAGGACAAAGAGTGGGAACAGTCTGAATAAACCTGTAGGTTTTTCTGTTGAACTCATGCTCTTTAGCAGCAGCTGCATCGGCTGGCGTGCCTGTGCCTGTTGGTTTTAAATATTCAAAGAGCAGGAGCTAACAAGTTATTAGCAGGTACGACACATAAGCACTGAGTGTAAAGGTTTCCAAACTGAGATGCACAATAGAGGAGGAATTAGCTACCACCCACTCTAAATTTATTGAGCTTTTATTTAATGTCTTCTTTATTTGAGAAACCTCTACAATATCCAAAGAAAGCATGAAAGATAGAAGTGCCTTTAACCTTAAATCAGTCTTTATAATGACCAACAGGGGGCGACTCATGTGGTTCCAAAAAGAAGTCCAGATTATGGAAGTCTATGGGAAAATGACTGTGGGCGTCTATGATTCATGACCTCAGTAAATGCCGTCCTGATGACTTCCTAGGCTCAATCACTAGTTTAAGGTCATAGATTAAAACATGAAGTCAATTTTGTAAAATATGGTTATTATTAGAGTTAGAAAGGAGGATCATCCAGGATAATAATCCAGCCAATGAGGATGCTGTGTCTTTGTTTTCCCTTCGGATTGATCCTTGCATCACATTTGGTTTCAAATATCAAGATGACGACAGTGAAAATACTAAGTTCATCAGGCTTCATGATGCCACTTTTTTAACCGTTCATCTACATTCATCTTTTGCAATGTCACATCACACTTCCATCTATTCATGATACTATGATACCCACAGTGAATGCTAATCTAGTTAAAGCTGTAATGTTTAAAGATTGTCGCTCACGATCCAATCACAAACAACTGATTGGGACTGTTTTACAGATATATATATATATTTTACTCACTGGTTTAACGCTTCACAGTAGCCGTGCCTGACCTTTCAGATGGGTCAGCAACCGATCAACTACAAGGTGGGCTTACAGAGTTTTGATTAGCCTTTAGAAAAACTGTGCAATTAATCAAATTTCAATCTCAGCAGCAGTTTTGCCTTCCACTTATTAATAAAACAAAACAGCCAAGGTAAATCGATTATTGGGCCACATGATCACTCCCTGCAACGATCAGCTTCTCCTTTAGTTTTGTGTAGAACTTCAAAAGCGGCCAGAATTTTTGAATTTAGCAACATGTTTGAAAACTCAAAAAGTTGAACTTTTCTCAACATTAGAGTACACGTCTCAAGTCTCAAAACCTCTTGGTGTTGCCAGGTTAAGCTAAAGTCACAAAAGGGAACACAACCCAAGTTTACTCCAAGCTTGTTGCACACTTACCTTCGACAAGACGTTGAGGGAGCTTCACAACCTCAATCTCTGGGAAACCATTTAAATGCAATCGCTCACCAACCATGGTTTTTTTGTGGTCACGGAGGTTGATGATCTATTTTTTCCCCTAGTGTGATTGAGGCCTTAAACATTCACTGCACTTCACACTGTGCTTCATGTACTTTATAAACCTGGATACGACAAAACATGTCGCCTGTATGATGATATCACCTACGGAGATGCACGTCTGCACTACCCTCCTTTCTGCATCATGATAACACAGAGGGGGAATACACAGGGAGGAGACATCACACATTCTTTGTTAAAATTTCAGATTTACACTGCAGATATGCACGTTTCCTTTTGCTTGGCTGGTTAGTTGATCATAGCAGCAGTCGCACTGTGAGCAGTGTGTCAGCCTAAACTTGTGATATTGTCTGAATTTTGTCCCGGACCATCTTTGGTTGCAAAAGCGATACAGCAGCCAACTTTGATCGTATGAGTGACCAAAGATATTTTCAGGATAATTTCAGCATGCTTATCTTTAGTCTTGGAAAGCCCCAAATCACACATCATATAGCCTCTTTTCACCCAGCTGCCCATATGGACACTGAAACAGGTTTCTGTGATGATTCCTCCAGTTCATACTGCACATTGAGAGTCTACTCACTAATGTGCTTCATACTTTAATCCAAAGATGTGTGACTTCGCTCTGACTCAGAAGTCTGAGCTGTCAGCTGGGTGAACGTGAGCCTCCACCCTCACCACCTGGTGCCAAACCACTCCGAGGAAGCAGAAAGGCCCGAAGCAGGAGTTTGAATCTGATGGGTTTCTATAGAAGTGACTGTTAGTTCGTACATTCTTGGTTGTATTCAACCGATTTCAGAGCTGACAGAGCTGCATATGAAAGTACAAATGTCTGATGTGATGAAATTGGACATTAGTTGATCTTTAACCCAACAGCTTGCTAGTAAAAAGTAGCACACCTAATTTTTCAGTGGACTAGTTACCAATTCAGGCACCTTGCTTAAGACAACCCTGGAAAATATCCCAAATTTAATCAAACAGGTATTCCACATTGCCTCTTTATCTGGCTTTTTTTTTAAAAACTTTGTAATCATTCTTTGATGATATAAATTAATTAAAATACCATCAATAATAATGCAAAATAATTGCTGCATACCAAGATTATTACATAAGATTGTGTTTTTATAACTAAAGCTAAACCACAAAGTAAAAGTAGGTGTGAAAAAACATTTTAGCCAACTGCCACACAGCATGTTTGTTCATCTGTAATATATAAATGGTAATATAACAGTGAACTAGGACATTTGGAGAATGATATTAGTTTTAGATGCTGTTATTGCTCGAACTTCGTTTTACTACAGCCCTCGGAAACTTCATGTCCTCTGAAGCAGGTGTGAAGGTGAAACAAGGCAGAAGCATGGCTGCAGGATGTGGGTGTTTTATATGTACTGTAGTAATATTTTTGCGCAGCTCTGTGTGATTCATCATGTGAGAGTTACTGCTGATCGGATTCGAGTGAAAAGCTAAAGTTGTGGCAGTCGTTTTAAAAATAAGAGTCCGTCCAATCTGGATGTGTGAAGCATCCATTAGCCAAGCCTACCAAAATAACTGCAGCTCAATGCACAGGCTTACTTTGTAAAATATCCCACTGTCTCTGTTTTCTGGCAGAAGCACTTTGTTGTACATTTGGCTTGTTAGAGGCGATGAATCACTCATTGGCCACTCTCCATGTAACACTATATTTTCAAGGGAGACAGATTTGAGGAGCTACTGTATGAAGGTCAAACAGGGCCATTTATTTCTCCCATCTTATATACACAAGGCAAAATGTTGGAGACGTTAAATTATTAATTAATATATACTACTTAAAGAAAAGTCAGTTGGTTCTAAAAAAACACGAGGACTCGTCTTCTGGGAAACATGAATATTCCAGATCGGCTCTCCAAGATAAACAAAAGCATCAGTCATTTCAGCCAGCGGAGCAAAACTATATGTTTAGAAGCCATGACGCTGGTCAGTTGGGAGCAGAGGTGGGAGTAATTTACTGCAGAGCCATAAATTTTACTAACAGTTGGACGTGTGAAGCAGCCCGGGTTGATGGATGGGTCAATAAAACATTTAACTGTAGAGACGACCTTTCATTTACTGTTTCAGATTCACGCTCTGCTCAGGTTTGCTTCAATAAAATCCACAATTTTCCCCCCAAACCTCAATGAACTTATTATTATAACTAGTTAGACTTAGCAGAGTAGCTATTTAAACCCCAATGTTTCACTACATTTTAAAATAACTGTGCATTGAATGGGTTGAATCAGTGAATGACTGGATGAATCTGATTTTCGGCTCAGTTTTTGGAATTTAGGTAAGTTTCATGTTGCTGTTCTGGATCCTCTTACTGCTCACGTTGTGCTGCGTCGAGCTGCTGCAGCTGTTTTCAGAGAAAAGCTCTTAAACTCATTCTGTCCAGACCATTTGGCTATATTTACAAGTAAAATAATCAGTCAGGGAGAAAGTTAGAAACAACAGTATCCGTCTCACTGTTTTTCTCACATGCAGTGGCGAGTGGGTGCTCACTCTCAGAAGTTGTGCCTTAAGGAGAGTTCTTGCAAGAGAGCACGGCCTCTGAGCAAACCAACAAAAACAAGCTGTATATCAGAGATGGTAGAAAACTAGGAAAATACACATAGATACACATCAAACCATACTATTGCTGGGCCAACAAAAAGCCAAATATGATAAATATTGAAAATAAAATGAGCAGCATGCACGCTGCAGGGCTCCAGTTTGACTGTTTTATCACACCAGCGATGAAGACAGTAGCAGTAGTGGACAGAGACAGTATAAAAGATGGACATAGCTACTGTGACCTCACTCCAATCGGTTTCTGAAGTCCCGTTTTGAAGCCTAGAGATGAGCGTTTTGGTGAAACGTCACAGTTTTCATGATGTAGTATTTATTCAAACTAAAGCCCTGCAGTGTGTGAGCCTGAGCAGAGCATTTTCTCCAGCGTCATCTCCATTGTTATCTTAATTTTTGACCATATTGGGACAATAATTGACAGAACAAACATCATCTTGTATTGAATAAGACTTAAAACTAATGACTGAGACTAGGAGCTCATAGATCAACAGAGCTAAAGGGTCGGTTTCCTGTAGATTTCCATACAACCGTTTACAGCCAGAGAAGTTTCCACCTGAAGGGAAAGAGTTCAGGTTAAAGCCTCACTTTTCAGTCCCAGAAGTAGGTTCATCTTTTTTATATTGGGAATTAACACAAAAACTGTCTAATCTTTCATCAGATCAAAATAGACAGAACGAGTTATGAGATGGTTGAAACCAAAATTATAGCAAAAAAGAGAGTGAATCACATTTGCAAAGGGATCAGAAAAACTCACAGCTCAAACTAAAAAGCGGATGATGTGTCAGTGTTGTTTCCTCAACTTGTTTAAAATCTGTTATTTTACTTGAATCCAACCAGGAAAGTTCATCACTTTAGCAGCTGATCTTGCAGATTTAAGTGGCGTCTGGTTTAAAGTGTTTTAACATGTAAAATGAGCTCCCTCAGTATTAGGCTGGAGGCAGTCCTGCAGGTACAGGAGTAACAGGCAACACAGATCACGTATCACCTCCAATTCAGACCCGATACACGATCTAATGTATCACTTAAGCGTCCATTAACATTGGCTGCAAGCTCTTAAAGCTGGGCTCTTTGTGCATTAAGGCTGCGAGTGGAAATGCAGAAGTATTAGCCGTGTGTATTATTTGTTTTTTTTTTACATCATTTACAGCACTTATCATTGTAGCAACCCAGGTATCCTCTTGCTTAGAGTAACAATGGTCAGTCTGAGTACAGCAGGCAGGAACAGCAGCAGATTAATCATGTTTCAATCAAGCGTCTTTGTATGTGAAGTTTGATAACAGTGCTTCAGACAACAACACGGCCAATCAGTATGCCTGGTTCACTCTCACTGTATTATTTAGCTCCTTAGTTTTACTTGTTTGAGTTGGCATGTCCTTAATGTCTGGTTGTCTGAGGACAGTGTGTTCAGATCAGTGGGAAGGACGTTTTTATAGCAGAATGTGGAGCCGAGTTTTATAGTTTACTTTGCAAAATAAATAAATAAACATTAACTATAACATAAAATCCCTTTTCAGTTTAACACAGGGTCTTGGTCTTTTGCTTTTATAGGGATGCAGTAAAAGAATTAAATGAGCGTAAAGGGACGCAGGGAAGGAAAGCTGAAAACAGCTTCCTCCTCTGGCTGTTTGGAATAATGGGTAGAACCGGAAAAACAATTTTTCTGACCCTGAGTTCCTCTTTTACATTTCCATGGGGTTATCCCCAGTGCTGACCAAATAAACAGCCAAACTTAGCTGTGTTAATATATGTAGCACCTATCTTTCCTCTTAAATGAGGTCAATGGGTTTTACTGTGCTGTGATATAATTTGGGCTCTCTTGAATATTGTTTTTTTTGTATGTCATGCATGTTTTTTTTTTATGTATGTCATGGTATGTATGTGATAATCATCACCTTATGGTTTAAACTGGGTTTGTGTCAATGGACAACGTCCTCACGGGGTCGAGGTGATGGGCGATTTGCTCATTTCCCTGTTAACTCATCAGTTTAACATTATTATAATAATTGGACTGATAACAAGTTGAGTCTGCCTCGCTGTAGTTTCATGTAGGCATCTCCAGATATGACTAATGCTTGTAGATCTCGAGATCTAAAGTGAAAAAAGTAAAGAGCAAGGGAGATGTTATAAGTTGATACCATTTAAGATGCTCGGCTGATATCCGTCCTCTTATCACGGCAGGTTAAATCGTGCAAAGAACAGGTAACTGTGCAAAGATGTCTCTCATCTCTCTAATTTACATAGACGTTTTCTAGTCTTAGTGACTACTCAAAGCAATTTAGACTACATCTAGCTATACAGTCATACAGCACTTTATTCTCTACACTTTAAGCTCTTTATCTTCCTCACATTCACAGCCCCATTAGAATCCTGAGATAACCTGGGAGGAAGCCACGCAGGCACGTGGAGAACATGCAAACTCCTCAAACCGGGAACCTTCTTACCGTGAGGCGACAGTGTTAGCTCACGTATGTGCTGCTGAGAGAGAGCAGTGTTGTCTTTTTTGTGTTCGGGGCACACATTATGAAGGGTTGGAAGCACTGCCTTAGATAGAGTCCAGTTTGAGTGATCATCTGGTAAAAATGGTAAATGGCCTGTATTTGTATAGCGCTTTACTTAGTCCCAAAGCGCTTTACACTACATTCAGTCATCCACCCACATTGGTGATGGCAAGCTACATTGTAGCCACAGCTGCCCTGGGGCGCACTGACAGAGGCGGCAGCTCGTGACCATTGGTGACCAGTCTCTAGGCCTGCGGTAGCATGGTTACCTGTGCTTTCCCTGACGATGACCCTTTCGAACAGGTCACCCGAAACTAGTTTAAGTAAAATTTATGAGCAAAGCACTGTAAAACAGTTAAAATTGTAACTCTGGCACATTTATTGTCAGTTTGGGGTTTGTTGTTTTTGCTTTTTGCTCTTTTGTTGTTCTCCACTAACTTCAGAATTAAACATTTTTATGTATTCCCCTTTGGCTTTTTAGCCTTAATTTTGGTAGGACAATGGGTAGAGGAATCAAGAAAGCTGGGAGAAAGACATGTAGTAAAAGGCCTTGGGGCGGATTTGAACTTCTTATGGTGCATGCACGCCTCTTATTTTTCTCTGCAATGCAAAAGAAATCTCCTTTCCCAGATGGAAGCTGTTTATATACCTCACTGCCTGGATAATTTTAATGCACGGTAACAGGAGGCTCTGCTGTGGCTGTTAGAACTGACTGATCATGTAACTGAACTGTAATGTAATGAAGATATTTACAGAGAATACGTGCTGAGTGTGGAGTTTGGCTGATACCTGATCGGTCTGAGCATTGAGGCTGAGAGACGCTAAAAAGCTCTGCAGGGTTATTGACAAAAAATTTTAGGATATGAATCTGTCAAGCCATCGAAACAGTAATGAGGTTAAATCCTCAGATGGATCTGATATGAAATAAAACAGTGGGTATTTGCTGAATCTAGATTTGTACCTGCAGACACGTGGGCTTCGGACGCTAATGGAGGAGAAGCTGCCGCAGTTGAAGCAGACTAATGGTATGAGTGTGTTTATATTTGTGGTGGCCAGCATCCTACATGGATGTCTCTACAGTAGCTCTGCTGTGAGTGTAATGATAGTCGGAGGCAGCAGCTCTGGTGATTCATCCCAACGTGTCATTAGTTTGTCTCTGGGTTGAACAGCTAATAATAGACTTGTGCAAAAAGAGAGAGATCCCCTCTGCGTGTGAATGTGTGCGTTAATAGGGGGTGGGTGAAGCACTTGGTGTGCTAGAACGTGATTGGAGGTGTGGACAGAGCTTGTGTGTGTGTGTGTGTGTGTGCGTGTGTGTGTGTGTGTGTTAATCCATTTTCCTCCAGGCAGCTGGGAGTCACATCTGAAAAGAAGAGGTTGCGGTTTACTCTCTCTAAACACAGTTTGATTTGAAATGTATGTGGATGGCTTTATGCTGGTGCGTACCCCCATCAGCCACAACATTAAAACCACTGACAGGTAAAGTGGATGACTTCATCTCATTACAATGCATTATTCTTCTGAGACATTCATGCGTGTGTTACTTTGAGATGTACCATCCACCCACACACCAACACTAACAATTCAGACCCAGAATTCAACTCCATCCCAGGTCATTCTGTTCATGGAAACCAGCATAGTGCTAAATCTTGTAAGCAAACCCTGAGTGTTTAGGGGGGGCTTTCACAATATGTGATTTTTGTGGATAACTGATAAATTTGTTGAAATATCTACAGATATTTGCAGCGGGAAACAACCACACACAAACACACTGGGTAATGTTTGTAAAGTTGCTTTTTTAAACTACTCTTGTCCAGAAATGTGTCCAAAATATAATTTGGAACCTGTAATTTAGTATTCAGTATCTTTATATAAGTAGACATACTAAGCAAAAATAATCAGCCGCTGATGTTTACTTCATTTCTATCAGACAGCAGTAAAAAACCCCTGATGTGCTGCACTATTATTAAACGCGAGGCTGTGGTTAACTAAGGAAAATCCTGCACACTATCTGCTTAAATAGAATTACACACAGATATAAGTATCAAGTATCATTTAGCTTGGAGCGGGTGGAGCTGCTGACAGAGCCTAAAGCTGGTGATAATTATTCAACTAAATATATTGAAATAAGCCAGCAGTGTTTCCCCATGCATATAATTTACTTGGGCGGGTCACCCAAGCATTTTAAACATACCCTATTCAAGTATATTTCAGCTCTGTAAAGCCTGAACCATGAAATAATTCTCAGAAAATTCCAATTTTTTGAAACAGGAATGGTTATTGATTTTTTTCTAATTACAGCATTTTTGTGCATTTTATTGTTCACAGTAGCACTGCATGTGTTTATATCAGGTTTTTAAAGGCAAAAAAAATCACACTGATGATGTAGAGGTATCAAAAACTCATGTATCATATATGATAAACTTAGTTTTACAGGGTTAGGATACATTTTTATCCTTTTATCTTCCAAAACCAGTACAGGTAAATGGTAAATTGTACTGGTTCTTATATAGCACTTTTCTACTTCTACTACTTTCATACACACACTTTTTTTATGGAAGGGTATTACTCAAAATTTCTACTGTAAAAAATGAACAGGTGGAAGCAGAGTCTACATCACTTGGTCACCACCTTTGTTACCAGCTGAAGACCAGGCTCTGGCTGCTGGGCTGGGGTCAGCAGACATTTGGCTGTATCATCCCTCGAGGTTCTTGGCTCTGTGTTGACTGTCCATTACGAAAAGGACACGTTTTGATACTTTTCTTGGCCTGCTGTTAAGATAACTGAAGAACTTCATAATTACCATAACGTCATCATTATAACTTTAATGTATTTACTGAATGCAATCATTTTGGATTCCATCTATTGGTGATTGCCTTTTTCTGCTCTGGGATCTGGAGGGCTACTCTGAGGACCTGAATACAGGTAGCTATCTTCAGTCTGCAGAAGAAGTGGCTGGAGAGGCATCTGATTATTGCTCAGATGTCATGAAGTGTGTATGATGGATCAGTGCTCAGGGGCCAATGATGTGGCTTGTATCTCCCTATGAGAGCATAGGGTCCAAACAGCTGACCAGTTGAAACTAGGATCCTAAATAAATGCAGATTGTCAACTGAAGACTAAAAGGCAGTTTCTCTGCACAACGCTCCAGGTGAGCTGTCTCCCTGCTGATCTCTTGCTTTCTTGTTACTACATGTAGCACAGTTAAGCAACCATACATTTCCAGTGAAGAGATTATTTTGTTTTTAGAGCAAATGAAATGATCTGTTTGCACCTGATTGTTTTCATGTGTATTTGCACACATTTGTTCCTTTGAAGGAATTCCCTCAAACTGAATCCTTGCTAGATTACAATACTTAAAATTATAAACTTGTTATCACCCATGAACTGTTAAGTACTGTCCTCTGTGTAATAACCATCTAAAACTAAAATAAATGTAAATCTGGCCTCATCGGGCACAATTTAGCTTTTCCAGAATAAAGAAAGTGGGCAGCAGTCATCACTGTCTGTTTGTGCTGAATGTTGATGAATTGATGATGACTTGAAGAGCAGGAAGAGGGGGAGTTAAATAACCCCTTCACACAAACACACACACACACACACACAGCTGATAGATAGTAATTGAGGGGAAAGCCTTTCTAGACCTCATTAAACAGAAACGTCTCCCACAGCTGTAAAGAACCAGGGGGCAGGATCCGGCTTCCTCCTGCACACAAGCACACACACTGTTATAGAAGAGTGGGCGGTGAGAGAGGAGCTGCCGTTGACGGCTTTATTAAAGGATAAACCACAACGTGTGACGACCGTCTGACAGAGCCGCTGTGCACATGTACTCTATGACTCCATGACGAGCGTCTGATAGCCACAAATCACCTGCCTCACATCACAGACAGTTCTCTTCTTCTTTCCTAACCTTTATTTAGCACTAACCTTTACAGTTTAGGACTGCCTGCGCCTCAGTTATTATATAACGCCACAATATGTTTGGCGTAAATGCGTCAGAGTATAATGTCAAAGCCAAAGTTTGACTTCACATGGATTTCACTGCAATGATTCCTGTTTTATTGACAACAGAACTTGTCTTCTTCTTAAAGTTTTACAGTAGATGTAGCCTACTGGTCCAAAACCAGGGCTTTGTAGATGCCTTGTAGTGGTTCAGGCCTACTATACTGGGAATTTCAAAAAAAAATTTTTATGTTTTTTTAATCAATGTATTAATCAAGATGATATTTATCTAATTAACTGGCACTGAGAAGAAACATTATCTGTGTTTCTTGAGGACTTACGGTCTAATTTTGTTTGTATCAGTAAATGATTTAGTCAGATAGCTGTTTGAGATGTTTTTCATGTCCAATAAAAGGAAAGCCATTAAACATCCAACCATTTTCTGCTGCTTGTGCAGTGGCAACAAGCCAGTGAATTCCCCACAACGCTTAATTAAGACAAATAGGTGTTTCTGGACCACTATAACAACTGTAGGAGGAAGAATACCCTTATTTTGTGCATCTGCTGGTGTTGAAGTCCCAGAAATGCCGTTCCCTGAATGGCCAAAATGGTTGACAACAGTGTTGGGGTGAATTTTAAATTACCTTCCTTGTATTGTATTGAGGCTTTTTCATTATTAGGGGTGTGAGAGATGTACCGATTAAGCCACTATCTCCCCGAAGGTATCGCCTCAGCTCATTCAGTGACCTAAACTGGACCTCTCAATGTGGTTGTGGCCCCTTTAGGAGTCTTTGTAACACAGTTATGTAACAATAAGGATTTGTCAGGATTTCTTTGTGTACTTTCTGTCTAAGTAGTCCGCTTTCTAGTTCAGGTGAGTGCAATTAAAGCATTAGCACAGTAGCAACTGGGGACAGTTGTAGTTCTTAATACCTGCGTTAGGGAAGGTAGTTTTCCAGGACAAGATGACTGTTTAGTGACGTGATTGTTTGCCTAGTTATGGTTAGTTGCCATAGTTGGCTGTGCGAATGCAAACCTCATAGGTTTCCTATACAAATCCTGTAAAGTTTAAAGTTGACAGCATTCAAAGTCCTCGGTGCCAAACGCCCTCATACTCAAGTTTTTGCTTTTTGTTTGCTCACTTCGCTCAAGGCACTCTATTTTGAATAGTTCAACTTCTTTTCTTTCTTGTCTTCTTTCTTTAATCAACCAAAATGAAGAAGGGTCCAAAATGGCGATGGGGCTGCGGACACTGACGCTCAAAGTATATAGTTTTCTGGTGGTAGGTCAGGAATCAAGGTTATTATAGGTAGCTACAATTAAACTAAAAAGTAAAACTTGATGTGAAAAATCATTTTGTGAACTTTGATAACTGAAATAAAAAAATATAGAGGAAGTTTTAGTATTTGTGAGTTTGGTATAAATCTTATTTCAACTTGTCTGATGAGGTCTTGATGGATGCATTTATTGAGACTTTGGATGTCTACAAGGCTGTGGGTCATGATACCTCCACTTATTTTCCTAAATCTTGCCTCTGACATATGCTGCCCATTTAATGGTAATAATTTAAAATGACTAAAACTAACACTGAAACTAAGAGAAACAAAACTTAAACCGGTTCTGGAAACAAACTGAAGTCAAACTAAACATAAAAGCAAAAAGTCAAACAAAATGAAAATGAGAAAATACAAAACTATAATAACTCAGTGAGGAAATTAGTAACTTTTAACATCTTTACAAGAGAAAGAGCAGAAAAAGGTCACGCGGGAGATTGCAAATGTCCCAAACTTTAGATCTTGGTGTGAAGGTCATGCTCATCATTAAGATGTGAAGCATCAGGTTTACTCCAGTTACCAAAAATTAGTAATATTTTAACAGATACCATTCATTTTTTTAACAACAACACTTTCTTTTACCAGCCCAAGGTACAATACCATGGCACCTGTAAGGATTTCATACCCTGGGACCTTCTTTAAAACATATATTGTCCCAAAATATTAGATTTTTCCTGTGTGGTTAAAATATGTGTGAACGGTTGGCGCCCATGTGGCTGCACTCCCTCCACTGTAAGGTGTAATAAAAACTAATCCTGTGTTTCCAGCCAAATTCTCTTCACTTCCATAAAGAGCTTTAAATGCTAATAATAGTATTTTAAAGTTAATTCTTTGCAGTACAGGGAGCCGGTGTGATATGTTCAGCTGAACGTGCAAAAATCCAAATAGTTTTAAACCACTTTGTTTAATAAAGCTTTCTTTGGACCCTGGTTTACTTGGTGAAATAGCAGGAAGTTGTTTGAAAGGTTCCTCTTCCTGCTGCTGTTGGTTTGTTCCTTCAGTATCAGTGCTAACAAACCTCTGTCTGTTCTCAGCTTGTAAGCTACAGTTTGTAGCGGAAGTTAGTTTACACCTATGCTCCTGCCAGCTTAGCTGTCAATCACACCGGAACGGTTTCACACCCACACTGAGGCTAGCAGGCTAAAGGCCTTCTGATGTCTCTCCAAAGACCAGTTTCTTTCCTTTCAGTAAGCAAAACTAAAATAATTAAACGGTGGGTATTCATTTATCAGAAATACATTAACAGATAATTGACAACAGATGATGAACTTTACTCATACTTAAAGAGAGTGACAGCTGCCACCCTGTTATAGCCTGCTGTGATCAACCTCTTTGACTTTAACTGACTGACATGTGTCTGCTTCAGGCTGGGCAAACCTCTGCTTTTATAAGTCATGTCCGCAGGTCAAGGACAAACTTAGCTTTGTTTAGAACAAGCATACCTCTCAAGGGCTTTTTTTTAATGAGGACTTACCTCAGGCTGTGTCGATGAAGTACAAGCCCAATTTGAAAAAGGCTGGGACGCTGTGTAAAATAAAACAGAATGATTAATCTCTAAAAAGTTGTGACAGGGACATGTGTACCTCTGTGTAGCATCCCCTCTTCTTTTAACAGCAGCCTGGAAACTGAGGAGACCAGCTGATGGACTTTTTTGTCTAATATAGGATTTTAGCTGTTCAGCAGCTTCTTTGTTGTATTTTTTATTTCATGGTGCACCAAATGTTTTCAGTTTGTGAAAGGTCTGAATCACAGACAGGCCAATTCAATTCAGACTCTTCTACTATGAAGCCCTGCTGTGGTAATAGATCCTGAAAAGCCTTCCCTGAAGAAGCTGTCATCTGGATGGGAGTGGGTATATACCTTTCAGCACTGATGGACCCTTTCTAGTTGCATAAACAGCCAGTTCCATAGGCACTAATGTACCCCCATACCATCAGCAATGCATGCTTTTGAACTGAGTTCTGATAACAAGCCAGATGATGTCACTCCTCTTTAGTCCAGAGGACGTCCATGTTTTCCAAAACTCATTTCATATTTCCAGTCGTCTGAGCACGGAACAGTTTTCCACTTTGCCTCAGTTCATTTTAAATGATAAGCATATCTGTAGCATGTTTACATATGGCTCCTTTTTTGCATGATGCGTTTGTGGATGGCACGGCCTGAAAGCGTTCCTGAGCCCTTGCAGTGATTTCCATGACAGAATCGTGGCTGACCAAAGATCGTTAGTGCGAAATAATGATTTTTGGCTTCATCCCTTGCGCACAGAGATTTCTCCAGATTCTCTGAATCTTTTGACGATATTATGATGAGATATTCCAGGTCTACAGAATTCTGCACTGAGGAACATTACTGTGAAATTATTTCACGTTTGTAGAAGTTTTTTTTAATTGGTGATCCTCTCCAAACCTTTACTCCTGAGAAACGCTGCTTCTCTAAGATGCTTTTTATACCCAGTCATGTCACTCTGACTTGTTGCCAATTAATTAGTTCCAAAATGTTTCTCCAGCTGTTTATTTTTAGTATCAATTACTTATCCAGCCTTTTTTTTTTTTTGTCCCTGTCCCAACTTTTTTAGTCATGTCGTGTAGTCATCAAATTCAAAGGGAGCTAATATGAATTAAATATGTTATATGAGATTTACATATACAGTTCTGTTTTTATTTACATTTGAAAAACCAACCCAACTTTTTACCCCTCAGCAGTAAAAGGCTGATGGGGTAGCACCGGCAGCTTCTGGTATTCTTTTGCACCTGGGGTTGTAGGGTGCTGCACAGGAGAGAGAAAATACTGCCAGTGCAGGAGTGTGTGTAGCAGCATTGATGTCCAGCTGCCCACACACAGTCTTCCCACCCCTACCCTCCAGGAGATGTGTTCACACGTAGCTGGTGCATCTAAAAAATGAGTGACCTTTAATGTGTAGTAACGCCGAGCAATCTGCACGGAGCGATAACGGTTAAATTAAGGAGCAGTAAAAACATTTTTAACCGTAAAACGGCTTTAAAACTGATGACAAATGAAAACATTCTGTACAAAGCTGATGCCGATTAGAGATCTGGATCTTATCCTGGGATACAAGATTTATTTCCCAGTGGGAGATGGGATGGTGTAATATTATGTGCTATCAAATGATTTTAATCCTATCTGGAGCAGTTGGACATGTTTTTTTGTCTTGTTTTTTTTAGGCCCAAACGTCTACTGTGTGTGGGGGGGTTGGTGTTTTTTGTAGCTCTTATATGTCCTCTGCTTTTTTAAGGTCAGGTGTTTGTGCTTGTAATGCGAACACACACAGTTTTTCATGTGAACACTTCTGTGGAGTTTAATGAAAGAATACACACTCTGTGGTTTTATGAGCACGCGGGGGATTATCTTGTCTCATATGAACAATCTCTCTCCACTTGGCGCAGCCTACCTCACAGTAGTATTAATTGTCTCTGATGTGTCTCCTGAGCACAGTTTGAAATGTTTTATTATTTATGATTTTGTTGTGACGATAAATAAATGTCTTAACAAGAGAGACCCAGTCTGAATGTAATCCAAACATAATTAACTTGAATCTAAGCGACAACATGATGTGACTTTAGTTAACAAGGAGCAATTTTAATAAGAAAAAAGTAAAAGTAATCCACTAAGAACATATGTGAAGTAATGAAATCTAATTCCAGAACCAGTCGGTGCTCTTTAAAGAATAGCTTATATTAGTAACATGACACTTCCTGTAGAGAAGAAGGGCAAAAGCTTACTTGATCTTAATTTTTTAGTATGAATACAGACTATAAACATGGGCCCTTATGATCGTCTTGACTTATTGATTTCTAAGCAGGAGCTGTCAGACAAGATCCCACCGAGGTAACTGACTTGTGGTGTCTAAGCGCTCATAGCAACCCAGTGGGTTGATTTCTGAGCTTTCATTTTTGGCTGTGAAGCAGAATTCACCAAACTTTGCATTGTTTACTCAATAACAGAGAAAGTGAGCCAGGTTTAGACCTGAGACGGGTTCATTTTACCTGCCTGATGATGTGTTGTTGCAACTGTAATCCTGCTCAGCATGAGAGGAACTGCAGGTTCAGACATTTGGTGTATGCACTTGGCTGAGAAGCCAATGGTGCTAAGCTACCATCTGCCTCCAAGGCAGAATCCTGTTGAATGTATCCACAGTGACATTAACCATTTCTAAGCTTCACTGTTGGCGCTTTGGCTGCTACTATTTCATTTTTGTTGTTTTTTTTACACCCGGAAGCTATGTCCATCTTTTATGCCGTTTATGGCACAGACACACGTGCTGGCAAATTGGGCCTATATAATGGACTGATAAAACACTCGAAACTCATCCACCAAAATGAAAGCGCAACTTTCTTGGATGGTGTGTACTGCACAGAAAGATATATATTAGTGTTGTAATCCATTGAAAGTTCTCCAACAGTGCAAACACACTAAAGAGGTTTAGTTAAATTAGTCAGAGTAGTGCATGAGGCCTAGCAGTCACCAATGTCGGGACACCGCCTGCCACCATCCGAACGTACTCATCCAGGTGGAGGAGTTAAAGCAAGAAAATTCAACCCCACTGGGGAAACTATACATATAGTTTCATTAAGCCTGTTGGGTCAGTGCCTTTGTACTGTGCTTCTCAAAGGTTTAAGTCCCATTACACACAACATTTCACAATAAGAACATGTTACCAACAGTCAAGCATGGTGGTGGTAGTGTGATGGTCTGGGACTGCTTAGCTTCTTCAGGACCTGGAGGACTTGCCATGACTGAGGGATCCTCTCTACCAGAAAATCATGAAGGAGAATATCTGGCCATCAGTTTATACCCTAAAGTTCAAGCTCACTTGGGTTATGCTGCAGGACAATGATCCGAAACACAAGTCGTCGTAAGGGCTTAAAAAGAAGGTGACTGGACTTCTATGCCCATCCCACAGGTGAACAAGTATCATTGAACAGAGGTGCAGTCTTGAGATCCCTTCTCAGGCACCTCAAGTCCCGCTTACATCTTCCATCAGGTGACCTCAAAAGGTCACATGATAGGGTAGGGCACAACCAGTAACGTTCCCCCCCCCCTTAATAAATGAAATCATAATTTAAAAATGTTTTTTTGTCTAATATTAAAGTTGAAATATTAATATTAAAGCTGAAACATGTAAGTGTGACAAATATGCAAAAATAAGAGATCAGTAATACTTTTCACAGCACTGTAACTTTTCTCCACCTCGCTGATTTTCTACCTGACACGCAACATGTACAATAGTGAAAGTGGACCAGCAGTTTTATGCTGGTGACACAGAGAACCTGTGAAGGTTAGAAAAGTGCAGATCACTGCTACAGTGCGCAGAGGGGGCTGGGAATCACTCGAGAGGTTGACAGTAGAAACATGACAGAAATCGAGTAGAGACATGCAACCAAGATTCCTGACATTGTAGGAGGACCTTGCTTTTCATAGTGGAGCAACCCAAGGTTTTCTTTTAATAAAAGAAGCCCATTCACCTTCAGAGAGCAGAATGAAGCTGTATTCATTGCACAGGCTGTCGAGCACAGCTGACAATATGTTCCTCTTTCTGCTTTAATTAGAACATCATAAAGGTCAGAGAGCCACAGAAGATGCGTCAATAGCAACGGTACTGCAAAGTCACAGAGGGAATGTATTGTGTGTATTACCATAGCAATGATCCAGAAAATAAGGCTGCAGTCCAGAACTCAAAGTGGATTTTACTGATAGTGAGCAAATGTTAGTCGGTTTTGTCACTTTGCAGCAGACAAATCAGAACATCCACCAAAGTCCCACTTGCACTGTTTCAGAATGAAGTGACCTCCTTTTGAGCTGAACTAGTTTCAAAGACAGCGGATATCTTCCTCACCGCACACACACTATAAAACAACATCGGGCGCGTTCGCCGCTCGTGTGAAAGCCGCCGCTCACCATCAAAAGGCATTATCGTGAGCTTTAAAGGAAAATCAAGATCTGCCCGAGCACAGAAAGTGCGTTTGCCTGGAATGTTTGAAAGTCCTACTTTTTCATGCTACCATCTGTCTGTCCGCTGGCTTCTCACTGTTTAATCAGAGCAATATGATGCCGGGAGATTTGATCCCCCTGGAGATGTACATCCATCGAGGCTTCTGGGAAGTAACTGTATGGCTTTCTAGAGCAGCTCTAAAAACTGACGATGTGTTTTTTTAGGCTGCGAGAGCCTCCCTCTGTCCTTAAAGGGGTTTTTCTGTTAGTCTGAGGCATCCTGTCTTAGAATAACACCAACCTGGTAAAGTATACCAATGAAAGACAGTGCTGGAAGCTTTTAGAGAGTTATCAGTGCTCTTCTTCAACACGTTTAAGGGCTGTTTCGCATGCATCCCCATCCTCATCCTCATTCTCTCATTCTCTCATTCCTCCCACTCTTTTTCCTCCAAGCGCTGGTCTGGTCTATCCCAGCCTTTGAAATTAGTTTCAGAAATAATCCTTTAATCAGAGAGTCTCGCTGGGATTACCACAGAGGGCAGCCTCAGTTACTGCCCTCAACCACTGCTGGCAATTGTTGAACCTGCAGTATTTGATTTAGGCAGCATCACCCATCCAGTACCACCATGAGGCAGCAGGGATGGTCTCATCCAACTTTTTCACACCCGTTTCCGACTCCGTTAAGAAAACTTGCACGTACACATGCGATAACATCTCTCCTTCCTCTCTTTTAAGCTGTTAGTAACACATTTGTGTGGACTCATCTGAGCTCCAGATGTCAGCTGTGAAACTAATAATGGCAGCATTTTCCAGGCATCATCTGTCTGTTTCTTGGTGTGTCACACAAGTGTAGTCAGAGCATGTATGTGAATTTGAAGCATTTGTTCCACTGAAATCGCTGCATTCAGATGAACTGTGCTATTAGAATAAAAGAGCAAGAAACAATTTTTATTCTAACATAAATAAAAACAATAAATAAATAGGTAATAATACTAATGAAAGCAGCTTTAACAGTGGCATCGGTAGACAGTACAATAGATGGATATAATACAGGTATTTTGACTACTGGATTTTGCACCTAAGCTAGGTTTTGCATAGGGGTCGGCAATGTTCAGTGACTGCTTAAAGTTTATTGTGGTTAATGTGTAGCCTGGTGGCCCATGGGAAGAAGCTCTGTTTGAGTCTGCTGGTCCTGCCTTTTATTCTTATATAGGTTTAATACAACACGTGTTTGCATAAACCATTTGATTTCTGACTATCTCAATATCTGGAAATCATGCACATCCCTTCTACAGAGAGACTACAAAGTCTGTGTAATTATGAGTCTTTGTTTTGAGGTTAAAACCTCTTTATTTTGTAATATTAAGAGTAACCGGTGATGCTGATGATAATGGTAAGCCTGTCTGGGCTCACATCAAACATAGTGCTCATTCCTGTCTGTGAGAAGTAAATGGAGTTCCTCTTTATGAATGCATAGTTAGGTATGGATTTATTTGACATGACCGGGGCAGACTGGGGAGGGAAACCAGCACAGGCCACACAGTCATGATCGTGAGTGTCCGGTTGACCGAAGCTGTGGGAGGAAAGCAGAGCACGCAGAGGCAAAACATGCAAATATGGAAAGGACATGCAAACTGCACGCAGACAGGAACCGGAGTCTGGCTGTCATGTGCTACAAAGCCAGTCTTCTTCAAAAACACAAAGTGTTTCATTTCAGAAGTTCTTCTGCTTAAAGGGACACATTCAGCACATCTGTGGTTTTGGTATCACCTCAGATTTGTGTACATCACCAAACTTCTCTTCCTCTTTTTTTAAGTTGCTTTCTAATTTTAATTTCAGCTAAAAAACACTACCCTCTCTGTCCTTCTGCCCTTCCCCTCGTCTGCCGAGCTGTAACGTTTAGCCTTCTAGGGCTAATAGGAAGTGGAGTTTGTTAATGGCAGCTCTAAATGTAAAATTTGAATAAACAGCATTGGATTGTTTTCATCATCCTTATCTGAACACATCAGTGAGACATTTGGAGCAAACCTGGTCATTTTGCTTTCGTTTCTCGTGCACAGGATCCAGTCATTTTAGAGGACAAGGACTTACTGAGGCCTTCATTTCTATTTAGTATTTGCCTTCCTCTGTGTATGTAGTTTAACTGCCTGTACTGGGAATAGCTTCACAGTCATTCTGTGACCCAATTATTGAGCTTCGTTTTACTCCTGTAAGCACAGTCTCACTAAAGCAAACACTCCTAATGATCCTAATGATCACTTACCTGAAAAAGTAAGTGAACTGCTGCATTTCCACTGCCTTAAAGTCGGCCTTTAAGGTGTTGTTGAAGCAGATATAGTTATTATTAAGGTAATGTGTCTAATTTAACTTCACTTAAAATGTTTTTTCCCACTTTGTGGATTTTCTTTTTAATTTACTAACTCTTAAAAACTCCTTTAACCACAACAACCTCCATCAGGCATTTCCTCTAGCTTCTTACGAAACAAGGAGATGAGTTTTGAACCATTCTTCCTGAACTTTCGTCTTTTAAAGCCTTACACTTATCATTTTACTTTTTCATTATGTGGTTGCATCATTAGCCCTCTTTCAGACAAACATAATGTACCTAGATAATGCTACTTATTGCTTTTGGTTGGGCTTGTGTGAGTTAGCGGAAAGAGGCCGTGTTGGGTGACCTTTCTACCTGATGGGTGGATTTTTGTATTCAGATTGTGGTCACGCTGTATGGATTGCATTTACATGTGGCAAGATCTAATCGCAGCAGCGTCCTGACCTCCTCCAAATGTGGCCTGATGTTGTGGATGTATTTTAATGTGCCCTGTGGAGTTTTTTTTTCTTATTATTAATGGAAGCAAACAAAGCTAATCTTGCTATTTGTCACATTGTGATATCTTTGATCACACACGAGTCAGCAACATTTCTCTCTTTTTTTTCTGATTGCTTACATCCTGCATTGTTTTTCCTCGTGTTCTCCAGATATCAAACAAAACACCAGAGACATGGTGAAGAGTTCACAGCATACTTTTAAAAATTTCATATATCCAGATAAATGATCTTGCTGTGTCAGGCTTTTAAGCAAACATCTCTAACCACACCCTCAAAAAAATTTAAAAGAAAATACGTTTTTTAAAAAAAAAATTAAACTAATATATTCAGTATCCTTAAGACTTTTGGCTTCTGGAAATTTCAAAAACCAATTTGATTATTTGATTATTGCCATGTTCTTCACAAAATTGTTTTCTGATATTTTAAAGGATCAAATTAATCCACTGGAGTTTCTTACTGTGTGAAAAGCACTTTCCCTTTTTGTGTGAGAGATGCAACATAAGTTTCTTCTTTGAAAAGAATTCAGTGAGGCATTTATGTTCTAATGTGTTTGGTATTTCAAAAAGAAACACCTTTTACTGACATTTACAAGAGGACAACTAAAAGTTGGAGCCGTGTTGGTTTGAATGCTTAAAAATAGAAATCTTTCATGTGAAGCTGCAGAAATTACTGCAGATATTTTCATTGCTTTTCTTAAAAGAAGATGAGCTTCAGGTTAACGGGGCAGCATTTACTTACAGTCCAGTTTTACAGCGTGGCAGGTTCACGGTTTGTGACTCATACTGGACTGTAAAGAATGGAGAGTCTTTCCAGCAGTGGCTCACATTGATGTCTCTAAAACAGGCGCCTTAATTAATTTCAGCTCTGGAGAGGCCCCATTTTTGGAAGTGCAATGACCTTCAAAAGTGTGCAGTGTCCTCCTTTTTCCTTTTGCAGCATTATGGACGCTTTTGCAGAAGCTCTTCCAGCCTGCTGCTGCTGCTTGAAAGTGCTGGGCATCTTTGTTCACACAAGGTGCCCATAATTCAAATGATGAGTCATATGTCTGTGGCAGACGAACTGAATGCAAAGCAGTTCATCTCACGCTATAGTCTAGAATCCCTGCCTGTCTGACCTTGAAAAATGTGCCCGTAAGCTGCTGAACGAATGCCCCCAAAGCAGCCGTGCACAAACCGAGATTGTTTTATCTCAATCTGAATGAGCACCTGCAGAAACAAACAGCACAAGTGCAGTTATTGTTCCTGGAATTGAATCGATATTAGGCTTTTTGTGAATGCTAATGCAGGGTCATACAGAGATAACTGAGGTTGTGAATTTAATATTGGTACAAATAAAAACTAATGGGCAGTGACAGAAGAAAGCCACGGTGACTTTAAATGTCACTGAATCAAGTCCTAGTTAGCAGTGAGTTTGCAGAAATCTTGAAATGTTGCAAAACCCTAAAAATGCTCTCAATAAATTCTCTAAAGTAAAATGTCCTTTTTTATCAGTCCTAAATCCAAAAAAATGTGAAACCTAAAACATGCAAACACCTGCATTTTATTAGGTGATTCTTTAGACAGCAGTTTTAATCTCTCGTCTGCCCAAAGCACGCTAAACAGGGAAACCACAAAATGTATTCATATCTGTGCGGGATAGCCTCTACATGTCATCTCACATGCCATTAGACTGTATCTGCGACTGCTCATTTCCCTCATCCAGACCTAGCATGACGTTTTTTATGCAAGAGTGTTGCCCCGCTACGATAAACTTGCCTCTGGTGCCTCATCGGGCGGTCTTGCTGACTCTGGTTTAAATTAGTCTGTAGAAATAGGCCTAGCTTCTCTCTGAAGGCATGTTTGGTTTATTGCACCATACAGTTAGCCGGCTTCCCCAACAGATGACACACTCAGACTTGAGGCTGTTGATATTTGTTTTCTTAAGGTAGATTGGCCTCTGATGTGTCATTATCCAGCAGCTGTGCAATCAGACTGGGGCTTCCTTTGAAATTAGTTTTGTTTATAGATGAAATCATTATAGTAAATGAACAGTTCATTAATAACTGTACATGGATAATACCATTAAAGCCTCATTTGATTAGCAGGCTAGGTCTAGTAGGTTATCGTTTTGCCCCATAACTGCTGGGATAGGCTCCAGCTCAAGTTGGATGGATGGATGATTGCACACCTTGACAATTCGGAACCAGTTTTTAAATATTGAGATTTGGCTTCGCTGACTAAGAAGCACATCTTAAAATCCAGAATAGTGATTTTGGAAAAGATTATACTTCGATGTTTTAAGGTGTGTCGCAAGAGATAAGCGAGTTTGAAATTGTCTTCAGCTTGAAATTTTAGCCTCATTATACCACAGAAAATGTCAGGGGAGGTCACCAAATACACAAGGATTGAGTCTCCCTGCAGACTGGGAACATCCGCGGCTAATTTCATGGGAAGGGCTCAGTGAAATGAATCAGAGTTTCAGCTTCAGAGTAAAGGTCGCTGCTCTTTTTGTGGCCTTTAATACAATTTAAGTCATCACACATGCACGAGGGCTTGTAGTGATGACACAACATTTAACGGATGAAAGCTCACAATAATGAAATAATTCAAATACAAAGAAAATTTGAAGTTAAATTTTGGCATGCCTGGTGTTATGGGTCGAGGTTGGGTTTATAAGTGAGAGGTTTCACAGCTGTTTTCGGAGCCACGGGTGCCACATCAGTATGCAGGGAACGCTTCCAAATCACCAGCATGTCATCCTCTGAGCAATTTAAGAATATGTTTTAAAAAAACAGATGTACGAGATGTGATCGTCCACACACTCAGGCTTGAAGGGACACTTCATTTTGCACTATTCCCTTTGGAATAGCCTTAAAGTCAGTATTTAAAGTCTCTTTTTTAACTATATCAGCATAAATCACTTAGTTAAAGAGAAAAAAAATTGAGGTGAGCAGGGCTGATATGATGTTATATTGTAAATATAAAAACACTAAAACCAACAATGATTATATCTTACAACAACTTAAGAGCATGATTAAAAAATATTCGAGAGCTATTTTTCTGCTTGGCAGCCTCAGTGAATTTGGTAGAGAGGTATATGAATCACACCCTCGCCTGCTGTAGGCTCTGGTTGGAGTGGACCTCACAGATAGCAGCACCTTAACAACACTTTCGGTCCTCTATACAGTGGTGGCCCAAAGTGGCGATCTTTCATGGAGCTCCAGCCTGAGGTTCATTTTATATTTCTTGCTTTTCTGAATAATCACAGCAACAGTAGTCACCTTGTCACTGAGCTTCTTGCTGATGCTCTTGTAGTCCACTCCAGCCTTGTGCAGGTCTACAATCTTATCCCTGACATCCTTTAAAAGCTCTTTGGTCTTGCTTAGGGTGGTGGAACGGAAGAAATTGATTCCTTGGACAGCTATGCTTTATACACATAACCTGCTGAGATCAGGAGTATCTGTAATTGATTTAATGATTGATTGCAATTTGTGTTCAAAATCGGCACACAGGAAATCACTGGGAGCCAGAATTCTGGGTGGGTTGTAGGATAGCAAATACTTTTTGGACTCAATGATATACACATAAATCTATAACTTTTATGTAATTTTTTTTCTGGACTTTTGGTTGATATTCTGTCTTTCTCCATTAAAATTAAATTACCATAAAAAATTAGCGACTTTTCATTTCAATGTAAGTGTGCAGACTTACAAATTCAACAGATGATCAAATAATTATTTCCCCCATGTTGAAATGGGACATATTCAACTTTTTCTCATGTTCTGCTATATTCTTCAAATAATTAGAGCCAAATATGTACAAATAATCCTTATGAGACAAAACCTTAGCTGCTTTAAACTCTTGGATCGCTGTGATATCAGAGATATCAGACTCTAGCTGTGATCACAGCAGCTCCAACCACGTTGAGATCTTCTGTTTGTGAGGGGCAGCCAATCAGAAGAAAGTTGTCTCTAAGAGGGAGGAGCAAAAACAGCTTGTTTCACATAGAGGGTGAACTGAGGAGATGCAGCATAAGATAAATCAGGATTTTTTTTTTTAACTGTGACTCATGCGCAGTTAGAGTCAAAGAGTAAAATAATAGAGCTGGAAATGAGCGTAAGAGGTCTCCTTTAAAGCATGTGTCATTCATATACCTAACAACATAGAATTATGTCAAAAGAGTCTCTTGAAGTGATGAGCCCACACACGATGTTCCTCGGGCTCTACTGACAGTTTTAAAAACTTGCAGCTCATGGCAGAAACAGGTGGAGATGTCTGCGCTGCATTTACACTTTCTGGCAGTGTGAGCACCTCATGTTCAGCCATCAGTGTAAATCCCAACTACACTAAAAAATATCTTCTTTGACAAAAAGACTGCACTCTTAAAAACTCAGGCAAATATCCCCCCTAAACATCCAACAACAGAACTTTAAGAAGCTCTACAAGAAAGATATGAAGACAAGCTCCAGATTAAATGTAAACGCTATGCCAGTTTTAAATTAGTTTAGAAACTAAACTGTTCCGAGCAGCTTTTATCCACCCTTCTGACTGACCTTTTCTCCACTGCAACAGCTCTTTTTGTTTGTCCAGATTCCTCATTAGCTGCCACTTGACGGCAGCTGTTTTTCCTGCTGAGGGTCATCATGGCTATTGCGATATTTAAATACACATTGTTGATGTTTAAATAATGCTCTCACCATGCCAAACTGATGCACAAACGTAGAACATCAGCTAACATGTTAAAAGCTGACAGTTGTTTAGGGTTATTAATGTATTTGTGAAGGGCTTGTTTTTCTGTGTTAAGTAACACTGAGGATGTTTGTTACGGGATTTGAGATGGAAAACCCCTCCCACAGCCTGCAACTTTCAGCTCCATCGCTTCTCATTATACTTAGTGAGCTCTAGAGGGGTCGGTAGGTGTGTTTTTGGAGGGCCAGACCAGCTGTTGGCCTCCAGTCTTTATGCTAAACTAATCCAATGTCCGGGCAGTATTTAGGGCAGAGACACCACAAAGTGGTATCGATGTTCTCATCTCAAGGAAGAGAAGTATATTTTCCCGAAACTACAGCCCATCCATCCATCTGTGCATTTAAGCTACAGCACCACTACAGCAACTAAATCAAATAAACTGCAGGTCTGTCTCTGTTTTGTGATTTGAATGCAGAGCAGATACTGAAATATCGGATCTGCCAGCTCAAAATATGCTTGATCACTCCCTTGTCTCAGATGTCACTATTGTTTATGAGAAAGCAGATCAATTAAAGGATACTCGAGGTCAGGACATGATGTGGCTTCCCTGTAGGCCCTCACCAACCCACCAACGATCCAGCTGGTGGATTACATAATGCTGCCTTAAGGCTTTGTGCAGCGCTGCGCTGGGCTTGCTCAAAAACCTCACAGGGAATTACATGTAAGTTCCCCAGTCTTTCTGCGGAGGCTGAGCAGAGGCTCGAGGCTTATCTGAAAACTGACTACACTCAGCTACTACAGACACACAACCACTTCAACGACATGACACATGCAGAGCTGTACGGCTCATTTTCCTCAGAGTGTGTCACCTTTAAGTCTCCACTTACTGCCATGTCTTGTTGAAGTAGTAGAGCTGCTGCCTACACAGCAGTCCCAGATGTACCGTAGGCGGTTGTACGAATTCTGCGGCTCTGAAGGGTTTTCTAATTTTATGACAGATTAGACACGCCTCTCTGCAGCCAACATTGTGCACTTCATCGTAAGTGGAACATGCTACTGCGAGTGCGTGCAGCAGCACTGTGTGACGTCTGCAGTCACAGTTGGTCCATCATTTCCACTCTGTTTGAGGCACACCATGTTACATCAGCAGAGCTCTGAAAACACCCGGAGGGGCACTCAGGTTATGAGGTAGAGCTGCTGAAAGGGCCAAACGCAGCACACTTTCTTCTTGACTGCAGCTTGATGAGAGCCGGTGGCAGATTACACTGCTCAGGTTGACTGAGGATGGGCAACACATCTGCACAGAACCACCTCTGTTTCACTGTTTCATTAATTACAAATGCTGCTGTTTCTAGTGCATATTGTTACTTTTGTACTATTGTTAGTTTTGTTATAATTATTAAGAGTGAAGCCAAAATATTGCAGTAAATCGCCGCTGCCATGTTTCCCTGGCGACGTAATTTGTAACTGGAGGCCACAGACTGGTTTACAGGAGGTGGAGAGAGGTACTGATGTCCCATCTCCTGGCCGACACAAATATGATGGACGTAGCTTCCAGGTCTGAAAAGCGAAGCCAACGTGGAAATGCTTTAAATCTGCAGCGTTTTTAAAGGCCAGCAGGGGGCCATACCTGTAGTTGGAAATGAATTTCGGGTCCTGATTAGTTTTACAGTCAGATGGCGACAGTTAAAATACTTGTTGCTGTAGCTACATCCATCTTTACCCTGTCTATGAGCTAGCCATGAGGTAGTAGATCATTATATACCAGCTCATGCATCGTCAGTAATCCTCCAGATATTTCTGGTATTGAGCTTTCCAGCTTTGTTTGTGTCCAAAATTACAGCAGTGCTGCACATTGTTGTTTTAGACCTCCTTACTGTGCATGTCATTCTGTCTGTAAACAAACACAACAGTTTAAAACATTTTGAATGAATTCTGGTCAAACCTTGTAGGGGTGTAGAGTGTGGCCGTGTTAAAATCCCACTAAAATTTGCCTGAAATCCACCAAAGTCTTGAAGATCAGCTTAATGATTTATTGGTCATAAAATGGACAAAAAGCTTTATAACTTAGAAACTATGATACTTGTGGTGTATATTTTCAACATATAGAAAGTACCATATATGATTTAAAATATATCAGATTTGACCTTTGACCTTCCTTTATACTGAGTAGATTGATCTAAGGATCAAAGTCATGCTAATGCTATATAGAGCCATTTAAAAACTTCTCCACCAGCTGACGCAGAGGTCATCCAAATGTCTGCGGTGAATGACTATAGGTAATTAATGAATCCAGACCACCCTCTAAACCAATTACTGTGCAGGCAGCAGAGAAACTTTCTGCTTCCACAAGGACAAATACAGACAGCGCTGTTTAGATTTTACCTATTTAGCTACTTATTGGCTATTAATGTTTAGTTTTTTTGACCTTTTAACTTTTTGTCTCTTTTTTAATGTTAGTATTATTATTATTTCTTAAGGTTATTTTTCACACTTTGGCAGCTGTATTCAAGGAATTTCCCAACTTTTGGAGTAACTTACAAAATCTTATCTTATCTGTTAGAGTCACAAAGAGAGTAGGAAAGGTTGGATGGATAGCCTCACCACAGGTTTCATTTTAAAACAGGAGGCTGCTGCACCTTGATTGTTTCCTGACTTGGTTTCTTTTAATTTGAACCAAAAAGTTTCCATCATTTTAGTCAATACATGATCATTGCAACCATGAAAGCTCCTCTAAAACCAATTCAAGCATCGATATTTCCTCAGTTCTGTCTACTCTAACTACAGAATGGAAAACTGTGGAAAGACTTCGTATCACCTGCAGTAGTATCCTGGAGGTGTGCATGCTCTCACCACACATTCTATTTTATATTTAAATGCCTGGTTACATGAAGGAAATTGCATATATCCAGCCTCATTCTATCCATCCTCTGCTTTGCAGCTACAGCACCAAATGTCCCTTAATTCACGGCTGAATGTAGTCCATAACAAAAGAACAATTTAATCTGTTTGTTAACGTCTGCTAAAAACTAAAGTGCCGGGCTGTTTTAGGGAATCATGCAGCAGTTTGATAAAAACGAAACTATGACATCTCTGACCCGTTTTTAAAGATTTACGGGGGCAAGATGGCTTTTTAATAGGATTTGTCGATAATGCAGAAATGCACAAGCTTTATCCTTTAAAGAGAAACAAAAACAGTAATTACTGTTAAGTGTTTATTACCAAGTGATTATACAGTGCTTAACTTGTACATGCATGTTGGGTTGTTATATTTTGGCAGCTTTATTTATATAGGTAAATTAAACAAAAGGGGTGATTTATTTATTTTTATGGGGTTTTTTTGGCTTAATAATGCATATTAAGACTACGACATGGTGTTTTTTTAATGCATGAAATATTAAAATAACAAATCCTGAATGGAAAAATATAAAACGCCAAGCTTTACCCTTGATTTAGCAGAAAAAGATGTAATGAAAGCGAATTATTTGATATTGGAGCATTCAGAAGCGGCATCAGTGGATTCCTGCTACTCGCCATCAAATGCCAGAAGGCCCCAGTAACTGACTAAAGCACCACATGGTGTGTGTGGACTGAGGAGACAAATTAATTCATCAAAGTCATTTGAAAGCCATCTTAAGGGAGAAGCAGTACTAAAATGCCACGATTTAAGGCTTCCTGGCACACTTTGTGTTATGTAATCCTATCAGGTCCTCTTGAGAATACTGTGTTCACATAACAGTAGTTGTTAGGGACGGGCTAATTCAACATTTCTTTTGGAAATGTAAGGCTGGGAATAGCCTGAGGATTTTCTCTCTGTTGCTAGAAAAGGCTCTGCCGTCTTCCAGGTTTAATATGAGGGATGCCTGCTACAAGGGACCGGCGGCCAAACCAGAACATATCGATGGAGCCCAGCGAGTTCCCGTGGATTTCCACTCTCACCTCCACTTGGCACAGAAAAGGTTCAATATTTAGAATAATGAAGTGGGAGCTTGTTCTGTGGGCTTGGCAGCAGGACGACTGACACCACCGACTGTCAGTCACTTGCTTCCGTGTTGCTATGGAAACAACCTTGTTGCTCCGCTGTGGGGCTAAGAAAAAGCTTGTAGAAAGCATTGGTAGAAAAAAAAAGAAAGAGAAAAAACATGGCTGCATGCATGAGTCATCTGCTAACACATCCACCCAGAGCTCTCCAGTTTTATCACTGCGAGCAGCCTGTCAGAGCTCCCTGCACGACTGTAGCTAAACACAGCCGCAGCAGAGACCACACGAGAGAACAAAAGCAACCACAGACTGAGTTAAGGACCACGGGGGGAAGGCAGTAATCACCTTTGACTCGAGCATACCGCCATACCAGCTGCAAATCTTTACCGAGAGTCAGCGTTGCAATTTCTAACCACAGTCCAGCAACAGCAAGATGAAAGGGTTAGAGGGGAAATCCAATCAGCAACAGCCAAAGTCATTTTTAAAGGAAATACAACAAATAGCCTCCAGTATATTTGCCTTTATTACAAGGATTTTTTTCCTCTTTTTTTGGTTTTGTATCATCATGAATAGAGTAAATTTTGAATAGTCCGTATAGACTTATCAATCACAAACTACACAAAGCTAGCCCCAACATAAGCCTTGCTTTATCATCTGTTTTGCTCTAAATGAATTTAAGTACTACTTATTAGTAATCTCTAACACAACTCTTTCACAGCATGTCTTTTGTCCCGTCTCCCTTCCCTCACCCCAACCAATCACAGCAGATGGCTGCCCCTACCTGAGCGTGGTTGTCCCTGGTTTCTTCCTGTTAAAAGGGATTTTTTTTCCCCTACTGTCACCATGTGCTTGGTCATAGGGGGTTGTTTGATTGTTGGTAGTGATTTAGCCTGTAAACCCATTGGGAAAGTGCTCACTGTGGTCATAAAACAAGTCAGATGTATCACTGTTTTCCCATAGAGTTTTATACAGTCTGACTTTTTTAGGAGTCGCCCCCTACTGGCCATTAGAAAGATTTGAAGATTAGGATTCTTGCACAGGTTCCTCGTGTAGACCTATAGGCCTGTAGCCATCTTTTATATACAGTCTAATATTTTACTGACACTTACTGGGAGACAAATCCTTTTCTGTGTGAAACATTTACAGTCAGTTATGGTGATATTAAACCGTCCACACAGATCTACCGCCCCATGCCCTGCATACATTAGGACATTAACAAACTGGATGCTGATTATCTAAGGCCTTAGTGACACAATCTCCGGTTTCTAGGGGAAACCTCCGGTTGCTAGGGAGAAATGTGTATTCCACCAGCAGCTGGAGGAATAAAAGAAGGTGGTTTTCTGGTAGAGAACTGTACACAACTGAGTTCATCTAGTGACTGCCAGCAAACACTCTGCAACTGGTTGGGGAATGCACATTTTTCCAAATGGTCTCTAGGCCGGAGTGAGTGGAGGCAATGTGCAGTTTGTGTGTGGTATTAGTTAACCCCACAAAAAGTGTTTCAACACAGCAACACTGAATCAGTAAAACTAGAAAAATATGACTCATAAAGAAACTTTAGCACTTTTGAGAGCTTCAGAATGCTTTCAGTACATTTATTAGGTTCATTCTGTTTGCTGGGCAGTCTCAGGCTGTTTAGCCAGTGGCTAAAACTACTGCTTCCAAATATTATTTCTTTTACCCTCGGCTTCCCAAACCTGCAGCTTTATTTACTTGGACAAATAAAATCAGTCCAGGATGTCCTTGCTCTTCTCTAAAGTAACCAAGTATCCACTGAAAATCACACACATATTAAAGCTGTAATAAAACTGCACTTCTTCTTCCTCAAGAAACCATTTTGTCCTTTACAAAGTCTCGAGGTCACCAGTAAAGAGGCGAGCTCAGTAGCACAAACACCAGACAAGGCACTCTAATCCAAAGCAGCAGCCTTTTTTCTCAGTATTACTTTGCTCCAATCGTGTTGGATTATTTAATCTATGTATTTGTTCCTTTCACTTTTCAGAGATTCACACTGAAAAAACATAAGATAACATAAGAATAATGAGAAGGAAGAATATGTAAACTAGGGCAGAGCAGCGCCTGCAGATTGATTTTAAAGAAGCATTTTTTAGCCCGGCTGAACCGGCGCAGGTCGAGTAACGTGTAGTCAGTCGTGCCGCTGCAGTGTGATGGTGTGAACTGAGATTAAGCCCTGCTTTAATCCTCCTCCGCTCCACATGACCTCACTGTGATGCATGAGCCACAGGGAACTGTCATTGGTGCGTCACGTCTTCTCCTGTGTGACCTGCAGCCAATCAGAGCTCCTCAGCTCAGCATCCACCCCCAACAGGCAGCTGAGAGTGAGGGAGGAGAGAGGGGAGTAGAGGGGAGAGAGAGAGGGGAAAATATGGGTTTCTATGAATGGAAACATGGAGGAGAGGATGCTGGTGATGGAGAAGCCCAAATAGGGACAGTCCCATACTGTCTAATTTCCTGGTGTCCACCCTCTTCTCTGTCTGTCTTTATTTTAATTATGCATCTAGTAATTTTTAGGTAAACAGTGGAAAGCGATCAAGAAGAGTGACTAAAGTAAAAGCACATCTCTCTGCTTTACTGCATTAACAGTGTTTTCAGCCAGATTCAGACTCCTTGAGTAATAATCAACCATCCATCAATTAGCTTGTCCTGCTTTATCCTGCAGACAGTTGCCCACCCTCAGCTGACACTGAACAAGAGGTGTCATTCATCCCGGACAGACAACCATGCACATCCACACCTACGGCTAATTTGGACTCACCACACTGTGTGAGAAAACCCACACAGTGTGCAGTCCCTTTGAATATTAATTACTTCAAAGAGCGTGGAAGAATAAATCACAAACAGAAAGGAAAACAATCCTAACCTTGTTTTTTTTCTTTATGCCCATTAAAATCTCCTTAATAACTTTAAAGAGATAATTTTTTGTTTAAACCAGTAATGGAGTATGCTGTATGTTTACGCAGCTTTGAAAGCAAAAAGCAGAACAGAGGAGCTGTTATAACACAGACCTGGGCACAGTTTGTGGAAATACTGGATCTGTTTGCTGGTTTTGCCCTGGAGGGAGACAAAATACATATTCTTATCACTAAATGCCTGTGTGATCATGAAAATACCTTGGAAGTGATTCAGTACCAGATAAGAGCCCCCCCTCCCCACCTCATGTTTTCAACAAACACATTATTATGTCTCTAATGGGAGCTGAGTGTGTAAAAGAAAGGGGGGAAGGCGGTTCTGTTTTATGTTCGGTGGAGAGCAGCCAAGAGAAAGCAACATGGGGGTCAACAGAGTCAAAGAATAGCAGCTAAAATAGCATTTATTCATAGCAAAAGGATAAAATGATATTAACAAAATTCAACATTGCCGTGCAAAGCACAAAAGACTAATAAAATTCTACAGAGTAAAAAGTGATAAAAGCACAAGACTGAGTTAGTGGCTAATCAGGTGAGGGCTCAGGTAGGGTGTAAAACTAAATTAAATAAGCCATGCAATAAAATCACTGCAAATTAAAAGCATGCAACATAAAACAGAGAGCAAAATTAACTGCTAAAACCTACACACTAAACAAACCACAGCAAGTATAAAAACAATAAAAATATTTGTACTGGATTCATTGTATCCATTCCTCTAACAGTAAACCCACACTGCTAAAAGTCGCTGAAAAGATAGCTTTGGAATACGCCACAAACCACATTGAGATTTGGTTGAAAGGGTGGATCTTTTTCCCCTTTTCAGGCAAATTTAGTGGAAAAGGACAAATCTGCAAAGATGGCTTTTAACCTTCCAGGTTTCAAAGTTAATGAGACGTCACTGACTTAGTTGAACGTGCTATGATCATCGTTTCATGGTTGTACCTCTGTGGTCCAAAAAAAAGATGACGATCTTAGGCTAAATTGGGACAAAATCCGATGTCAGTGACTATTTCTGGGCTAAATAAATGCAGTGACAGGCAGATTTAACCCAGAAAACGTTCGGTGCTTGGTGGGACATTTACTAAAGTGAAACAACCCACCGCTACTGCAGAAAGTTAGACGTGATGGTGATATTTTGGGAGCACTTTAGAAACATTTCTAACTCCAAGACCTCCTTTTCAAGGATATCTTCTGACCTGATGTTGGCAGCAGGCTTAGATGACTAAATTCACATTTGCAGACAGACAGTGTTGTTCTTTCCTGTGATCTGCACTTTAAGAATGAGAACTAGATATTTCGCCAATACAGCGGCTACACTTTCAAGGAGAAGTTTACCCATGAGGTTACAGTGGATGCTGCTTTATGGGAGCAGGCGTCTACTACTCATTCCTCATGTTTCTAGACCTTGACCCAGTTTGAGAGCAGCATCAAGGACCTAATCTAAGACAGGTTTCTACAGGAGGACATGAAATATAAAAGTTTTTTCTTTGTCAGGCAGATAAAGAAATATGATGCTGAATGAAAACCAAAACGATTTAAAACGCAGTAAAGAGTTTCAAGCTACTTTGCCTTTTTATTCCTCCTCAGTGTTGTGAGTCGTAGACAGAAGCATGAGGTTTTTGGGTTATCTGTCCATTCCTCCACTCTGAACTCATGGACACGATATTTCCAGGATTTCTCAAGAAAATTTCTTCAAACTTTCCAAAATATTCACCTTGATTTGATGAACTGATTTGGTTTGTGGAAGTCAAAAGTTAAAGGCTTGTTAGCTTTCTGATGGTTCGTCTGTGCACCTGCGTTTCGCCCTATGTCACCTTGCATATGCTCCAGCCTTCTACCGCCTACCTCTTTTGACATTTGACCTCAAAAAATGAAAGGAACACCTTTTTTTACAGCATCTGGTCAGTTAAACTTCACCATGTGCTTGGTCATAGTTTATCTGTCCACTTAAACGGTTGTGAATCCATTTCAGCTGCTTTGGTGCAACCCAAAGTGACAATGTTTTCTTAGGTGGTCGCCACACACTGTTGCTCTCTTTGCTTTGTGCCGGTTCCCTTGTCACTGTTAGTAGCATGAGATGATGCCTGTAGGCCATTCAGGTTGGACAGGTTGCCCAGCTTCTCCAGGGTGGTGCGAGAGGGTTTGCAATGTCTCCCAGCACAGTCTCAAGTGAGGGGAGGAGATATCAAGAGACATGAGGAGAGCTGGACAGCTAGAAGAGATATTTTGTGCAAGGAGTAACAGGTGAAGCGCTGACAGAGCTCTGCCAAATGACCTCCAGTGGATACTCCTGTGCATGTTTCTGACCAAACTGTCAGGGTCAGACTTCATCAGGGTAGCATGAGCATCCTTTAGTGGAGCTGGCCTGGCGTTCACTGCAGAACTGGTAGGTTGCACTGGTGGCCACCCCATCTTTTCACAGAGGACAGCAGAGTGACACTGAGCACATGTGACAGATATAAATGAGTTTTGTTTTTTTAAGTGTATATACCAGGTGTTTATGCTTTAATCCATCAAAGAGTTGTTGTTTTTCCTCCTTCCAGTCTCTCAAATATTGAAGTGAGATATAGTGATCGGAAAGGCCATAGCATGTGTTTCCATTTGAGTCACCCTGATGATAAATTATCAGGGAAATACAACCTGTAATTTTTACACAAATTACAGATTGAATGAACCTGTTAAACTATAAACTAAATAGCTGCTGCAAGATATCACCGATTCTGGACTATCATGTTAGTACAGTAAAACATGAATAAAGTTTCTCTATTGTTGAAAAGTTCCTGAGGTTCATGAGAGTTGAAGTCTGTCGTGAAGCTACAGGAATACGTCATACTCTATCTGGATATATTCAGCTCAGTGTCAGGATGGGAATGAGTAATTGCCTTTTCAACATATTTAACTATTTCTGTAAAGATGATCGTCAGTGAAGTTATTTGTAGTTTTTGTGGTTGCCATGGCATGGCTCTTTCTCCAACACTGTAAAGTATTGAGAGAGCAGGAAGAAAGGAGAGGCAACAGCAGGTTGTAACTGCAAATATAAAAAGCTAATTAGAGCTTCTTGTTGGCAACATGAAGTGTAAATTAAGACTTTATGTGCAGGTAGCCTCAAAAAGACCACTTAAAGATTTGCGTGCACTTTCTGTAGAAGCACACGTGTTTTCATCGAATCTATAAATAAACTGCTTCAACGTGATGGATGACAAATAATAATCAAGGGAATATCTCATCATAAAAAGTGGCTGCAGAGTAAATGCAAAAAACTGCAGTTGCTCCTGTGGCCAATTGAGGCGTGTCAGTCTCCAAAACTACGTCTGCAGCTTCATACAAAAAAAGTTGATATTTTGCCCCTTTATAACCACAAACTCACCCACCGGGATTTTATTACGTTTTAAATTAGCTAACAAATAAATGGCTTACTGTGTGATAAATTGCACTAAATGCCTTTGCAACAAGACAAATTCTACTCTTTTATTAAGGCGTTGTTTCACACCAATCCCACTCAGCAGGTTTAAGTATCTACACCCCATACCCGCACAGTCAGTGAATGCATCAGCTGATACCTTAACATTTTTATTCATTTATAGCCAATATTAAAAAAACACCACAGCGATGGCCAGAATACTAAAACATGGCTCCATGAACCACTGGGAGACGTGCTTTTTTTGAACTATGAGTCATGCAAAGCTACTCTAGAAGCTCTCATTTGAGTCCATGCATTAAAATACTTTAAATAAACAAGTTACGGCTACTTAAAATCACATGTGTTTAGGACCCACCCATCCACCCTGACTTCCTCTGGTTGTGAATTTGCATTGTCATAATTAATCCCGCAAGAAAGCTTTGTTACTTTAAAGGACACCATGTTGCTATGGGTACGAGTAAAACGGCTCATGCTGTTGATCTGCTTGGGAGGTCAGTCTTGCGATGAGACCACGCTTTGTTAGAGTCGTCCAATGGTATTTGCTAGTAAAAACACACATCTTTTCAGTCGTACGTGGAAATTAACTCACTTAGCTGTCTCTGTTAGCAAGAGTACAGCTGAATTAATTAAAAATGTTGAGGTTGGCTGCCGCTGGCTTTGAGTTTTCATTGATTAAACCCATGCTATTTGACATACGAGCCACAGAGGCCCCTTTCACACTGACTGTATTTAATTTTAGAATATGTCCCTGTGTTGTACTCAGCCAACCCCAGCTCATTTATTAGGGGGAAATTAAATGCAGTGCACTGAGTACTGTATTGTAAGTGTCCAACAGAGATTACCTGGGAGTACTCAGTTGCCCTAGTGCTACATTTTAAATTAATATGGAACATTATGCAGTATATCTGTTGAAGTTAAAATATTATGGATATATTGTGCTCCAAAGAAACAGAGTTCAAAATGACACATTGCACAAGCAGGATGTGGTCGAAATCAGCCTTTGGGAGTGATTATATATGTAAGGCTGATATAGTTAAAGCTAAGAGGCTACACAGCAGACATTTTATAAACAAAAACATATTTTCAGCTTAAATAAATCAAAGGTTATTAAAAAGAAACATAGTCTTTGTGATTTTTCTCTGGTGAAAGGTCAAAATGCCTTTTCGGACACCATCATTTTTTAGATGTAGGAACAACCCAGCTGTAAAATGCCGATCGAGGTCTAGACTAAAATCTACTGACATCTGGTACAGATGATGTTGTTGTTTTTCTGCAACTGCTTTTGGAGATCCCAGTGATGCTGAAATATTTTTGTTTTGAACAAAATATCTTACCATAAGTAATTTCAGATTTACATCTAAACACTAAAACAGATACAAAACCTATTGTGTTTAGCTCTAATTAGAAAATGAGTCAATTTTCTACGTGCTGAACTAAATAGTAAACACTGTCCAGCCAAAGCAAGTTAGCATTGTGGTAGCGATGTGCAACATATTTTTTAACCCACTAGTGTGGGGTTTGTCTCGAATCTAAAAACAAAACTTTGAGTTAAGTGTTCTCCACATCAAGACATTTTTTAAATTATCTGTCTGAAAGGCCCATGGATTAACTGGTGGACAGTCCCCTTATTTTGAAGGTTCAAGTCATTGTTAACCAACCAGCCCTGGACTTTTTGTTTTTGTTTCACTTCTGTCAGACAAAGCCATTCACTTCAGATGGCTCCCAAAGAGACTTTGGTCCTGGGGTTGGTCAGCTCCAGTGCTGACCTGTTATGCTCTTGAGTTCACTGCAAGTTGGATGGCCACTCCATCCAGAAATTTGCTGAGATAACTAATCATATTTATGTGTCCGAGCAATTTATTAATCGTATTATTTAATCTTTAATTTAATAAAGGGTTAGTTTATCTCCATTTCCATTCACCCACACGTATGCACAGCAACCCAAAAAAAATGATTCAACTCTTTGGGAAACAGTGTCGGTAGTGATTTTTAGACCTACTTTGATTCAATATTTTCACTCTTGAGTGATCTGTGTCACTTTTTAGTTGCAGCAGAGTTTGGTTGAGGTACCAAAACTACTCGGTCAACTTTAGCAAAAGATAAGGTTTCAGGTTAATATAATCCAGTGTCCTCAATCATAGGTATAGAGACCAGTCAGCAACTCACTCGCAACCTCTGGTTGCTAGGGAGAAATGTGTACTCCCCAACCAGTTGGTGAGTGGTTTGCTGCACCGAAACTTCCTTGTGATTGTTTTGGTCATGGAAGACACTAACTTATTGCTTTTTGAAACATGTTTGGTTGCATTGGTAAGGCACAACTTTTACGTTGACGAGAAAGTCTCACTACAGCTGATCGAGTACTATCTTTTTGCAGACAAGGCACTGACATCCATTCAAACTGCAGGCGACCATGCCGACCTGCTAGCAACCAAAGCAATCGCAAGGAGGTTTTCAGTGCAACACCTTATACTTATTTGTGATAGATTTGCTCCAGCAACCCGTCTGTCCTGGGATACACATTTTCCAGTAGAGACTGGAGGTTACCGACTGGTCTCTAGGCACAGAAAGCATTGAAGGGAAACTTCTCAAAAGTACCACTTTGCTGATTACAGCCTTACATAGTTGGTAGTTCTGGGTGTGCCGTGTATATTCTGCTGATGTAAGCATAGGGTGTTAGAATATGTTTAGCATATAGCATGGCAAATTTTTTGGACACATATATACTTCAGTTTGTAAGTTTCTCTTTCAGCACAGTAACCTCTGAACACTCGCTGCCTCCCATCTGTTGTCCCACTTAATGAATCACCCCCAGAGAAGCGCACAGCCTCAGGTGCTGTTTCCTGGTTTGAACCTTTGTTCGATCATGCCCTGCTTTCTTTAAAACCAACATTACTGCTTCATTAACAAATCATGTAACCAAAATCAGAGCTCCTCAACACACCTGCCAGAAGTTTTAGATTGTGTGAATGCTTGAAGGATTTTCAGGTGTGACTGGCAGATGACCAGATCAGATTATCGTATCAGTCCAGTTCAAGAGAGTCATTTTTCACTGCTTGTGGCTCCTTAATTAAAAAGCCATTGAGCTAACATCACTTCAGTTCAGATTTATTTTCAAGTTAATTTGAGTGCTATGGAGACCATCCAGACATTGGGTTACTATGGTTACCTGCATCTGGATGTGGCCTAGTTATCGTGGTGACTCATGTACAGCAAGCTTTCAGTCCTTCAAACGACCCTCCTCTGCTTCCTCCCACTCCTTCTCCTCCTCCTTCCCTCCCCCCCCAGCTCTCATTAACCTTAAGAAAAAGGCACACCTTCTCCAGCGTGCGCAGATGTGGCCAGATGTTGTGATATTCTGCTGCACTAAGCAGAACTTTGCGTTATAATATTTTAAAATCCTTCAAGGCAAATACGCACGTGGGCTTTCCACAGATGACATGCATGATATCAGAATTCAGGGAGTGCCCAAATTTAATCATGCTGCAGCCACACACACACACACACACACACACACACACACACACACACACACACACACACACAAACCAAGATGAGGTGATTTCCCATTTATGATTTGCTTTTTGTAGTTTGTAGCTCTAAAAACATGTAATTTAAATTCCATGGCTTTGTTTAACTGCGATTATTTAAAAATGGCCTTTGTATTTTATATTTGATTTATATTTTATACCTATATTTTAAATATTGATGTTAATTTCAAACAGAATTACAAAGTGTAAAGTTAAAGGTGTTTTGTTTATTGTGAAATATCTCGTACGGCTCATCAGCAGTGTCCATTAGGGGGCGGTAATCCACACTTTTAGAATCACTGATGTAATAAATTCTGTTTAGGTTTCTCGTGTGATGTCATATTTCTCAAGACTGGTCCACCATATTGGACGTGATACAACACTCTGGTTTCTAGAGAAAAAAAAAATGTAATCCCTGACCCGTTGGCAAGTGTTTGCTGTGAAATTGGTGATTGGCCCTGTGTTTGTTAAATGGGCCCCGACTGATTTTATGTGTTTGAGCTCTTATTCACTGACCCTACAGCATCATGTGCCTCAAAGATAATCCATGACTGAAAAACTTGAATAGTGGAGGTGAGGCCTAGCACATAGCTAGCAGTTACAGCACATATGTCAATCAAGAAAGCCATATCCAAGATTAAGCCTCACCAGTGTGCAAATGGATGTGTGGATGAAAATGGATGAAAAATAAATCGCCTCCCTTACAGTTAATATAAAGGAGGAAACTGTGCATAGAGACCCAACCCTTTTTTGTACCAGGCTGCAAACGCATTCTTTAACATGGGAGTATATCGGGACTGACTCGTTTTTGGAGCCAGCCTCAAGTGGTGACTAGAAGAACTGCAATTTTTTAGCATCTATGCACTAGATCATCTTTCAGCCTGCCGGAGTGGGGGTTTGCCCTGTTACATGACTTTTAATTCATGGCATGAATTACATTTTTAATAATTTTACTGCTTAAATATATGTATGTAAAAACGTGATTGCCCTGAAGCAGACAAATTACCACAGATGTATATTTCTGAGATCTGTGTGCTGTCATTTCTTATTGCTTATAATCAGATATGCAGTATCTGTGCTGATGCCCACACCTGTGACGAGCCAAAACCAGCCAATAATACCTGCCAAAACTTGTTTGTGTTGAGGCTCCAAGAAAGCATCAGTAATGCTGTTTGTTCCGGCATGTTAGTATTGTGGATCCTTGAATATATTTCCCAATAAACCTAGATCATGCTGTCAGTCGATGATGTGAGATGACTTTTCTTTCTGACCCATTCTTAACTGTGTCGTCTCTCCTCACCACAGTAACTGCCCATGCTCCCTGGCTGCCGCCTTGGCCAGAGCCACAGCAGACAGCCTCCTGCAGACTGACCTCTCCATTCACCACCTCAATAAGACTGTAGAAGATGGAGCTGACCCATTACCACGTGAGTCCCCGGGGAGCCCACGAGACCTCTCTCGCACAAATTAGGTCTCTCTCTCACTTCATCCCACACACATGCACACAGGCATATAACCACCAGGGCTTTGTCCCAGTTCTCCCCCACAAAGCTGCACAGAGAGGTGTTTGACCGCTAGAGGGCACAAAGTAGACTCCGAAGCACACCCAAAGCTGTCAGCCAGGGTGTACTAAATCCAACAATGGCCAGCATATTTACATCAAAATGGTTTCAACCTACATGAAAGCTGTATCCTGGAGAAAATAGAGCATGCAAAGATATACAAATTACCTTCAACAGTCAACATCTGCTCAAACTGCAATTAGGCTGTCAGTTTGTCAGCTGTCATGTTTTGCAGAGGACGAGATATGTGTTAGTCCGCCATCAAAAATAGTCCCAAAGAAGTGCTGTTTAACATGTACATTGCCAGCTGTTTTCAAAGGCAACTGTCCTTTTGGTTTTTTTTATTTTTAAAATAAGCTGAAATGATGTATTAATGTCTTGTTTTTTAACTTAATGACTCCTTTCGGAACTAAAGTAAAGGAACCCGTTCAGTATTGACAGTATAAAGTGTTGCTATGTTTGCCATTTTCATGTTAATCTATAAACTCTTGATTTGTCAAAAATCAATGAGGAAAACACAGTTTAATTACATTGTCTTAACAGCACAGATACCTTTACTTTTACAGGGTGTCCTTAAACTGTAGCTTGTTCTCTTAATCCTGGTGGTGTGGTTGTTGGTGGAGTATTTCAGAAACTGCTGATCTACTACACAGCCATCTCTAGGATTTACAGAGAATACTCAGAAAAAAGGAAATATCCACTGAGCATCAGTTCTGGAAGGGAATATTAACTTAAATAACCACTTGTTACAACCGATATGCAGAAGAGCAACTCTGAATGTTGAAACAGATGGACTACATTAATATCAGTAGTTAGTCAGCTAAGAACAGGAAACTGAGGCTACAGTTCACCAGGCTCACTAAAATTGCTGTCTTGTCTTGAGTCTTGGTTTCTGCTATATTTGGATTGTAGGGTCATAAACAACATGAAAGCATGGATCCATCCTGCTTTGTATCAATATTTCAGGCAGGCGGTGGTGTAATTGTGTGGGGGATATTTTCTTGGCACACTTTGGGCTTCTTACTACCAACTGGGCATCATTTAAACACCACAGCCTGCCTACTGTTGATGAGCATGTCCATCCCTTTATGACCACAGTCCACCCATCGTCTGATGACTGCTTCCAGCAGGAAAACACATCATGTAAAAAAGCTTAAATCATCTCAAACTCGTTTCTGAGTTCACTGTACTCAAATGGACTGGTGGTTCAACGGGGCAAACAAATCTGCATCAACTGTGTGATGCTATCACGTCCATATGAGCAAAATTGAAATGTTTCCAGCATCATGTTGACTCTGTGGCATAAAGAAATGTACAAGCAGTGCGTACCTAATAAACTGGCCATTGAGTGTATGTTCTAATGTAAGTTATTGTTGTTTTTAATCATTTGTGCAAAAAGGAGATGAAAAAACCCACAAACCTTTCAAACATAATTACTTATATTTAGACAAAATTATACTCTGCTACTCTGAGCCACTGTATGTGTGTATAAGTTATATATAGCTATAAAATATAGCTTTTTCCATTTTCCATTGTGGAAATTGTCTCTATGATTACACAAACAGGCATCTCAGTTTAATATTTAAATATTAAACTGAGATGCCTAGTTATGGAATTGTTAGCACCAAATTCCAATAAAATCAAATCTGATAATGTTAAAAAGTAAAAAACATAGAGGTATTAACTGACAGCCATTATCCATGCCACAACAATGGACCTATTTCTGCAAAATACTAAAAGCTGTAGGAGAAGTAAATTCAAAGGTTCATGGTAGGAAACATACATACATAAGAATATCGCAACGGCACGTGCAAATATCCCTTAATTAAAAATGATTTATTCTTTGAAAACATGTTTTTAACCATATTTGATTTGTCATGCAGCCAATCATTTGCTAACAGCCACAAAAATCTAGTATTGCTAACATATGTCAGGGATGTTGTTTTTTCTTACAGTGAGTAAGAAATTATAACTGTACGTATCAAATTCTAATTCTAATTCAAAAAACACTTTATTCTCAACAGAGCAATTAAAAAGGAGCAGAGAACGTCAGATGAGACATAGAATCTCAAACAAAGATAAACATAAAAAAATTAAATAAATAAATAGAAAAAGTACAAAAATATAAATGCAATCCGATTACCAAAAACACTCATTATTTACTAAAACCATAAAAGCATAAAGACTGGGTTTGTTTCCATTACATTACACCAGTTTCTCTTTAGTTCTCCTGCTTAAGCGTGTGAAGAGCATACGGTGAATCCAGCATCAGGAGCTGTGGAAAGGTTGTAAATGTTCTGCTCTTGCTGGAGTTGTAGTGAGGCTCAGAGTGCACCACCACCACCACCACCATCTCTCTGCTTGTGCTTCTTGTGTTGTGTAACAGCCGATCACATCCTGTTTGATGCCGCTTCATTGCACGCCACAATTCTCTTTTTTTTTCTCCAACTATTTGCAAGGTGTTATGAATAGACCTTTACAACATCTCCATTTGGAGCAAGACAGACGGGAGGAGAGCGTGAAACATTCGGCTAACAAAGTGCAGTTTATTACCAGGACATTGGGTTTGATGTGCACATACTTTTAAAAAGGAGGATGAGTGGGGGGAATGGGATGCAGCACCAGCTGGCTCTCCATCTCGCTGATGCCATATTTTTCAAGCAGAGTGACAGCGAGAAGAGAGAGAAAAATCAGGATAGACTATAATACCTGCAGCTAGCATTAGTAGGTCACGCTCACATACTCGCACAGACTTGGTTATTACAGCGAGCGCTGATTCCGCTTACAGGCTCGCCTCTGTTCCACTAACTTGTGTACCTGAGTGAAATCTGCCAGTGACTTTGCCTTTCTGACAAAGTAAAACAGGCCCCTGGAGTGCCTCTGTTCACAAGGGTGTAATTTCCTCCAGGGGATGAGGAGTTTTCAAATGTCATTGTTGGATTTTTTTTTTTGACACAGCAGAAAAATTTAGACAAGAACCTTTTAGTTTAATTCACCCTGTAAAATCTCTCTGAGAGGAAGATGTGCAGGGACTACCCAGGGATAAAGGAGTACTTTAATTTCACCCATGTTTCTTTAACTGTTGTGGGGGTAAGAAGAAAAGAAATTGTCCTAAAAAACGTCTTGTTTGGAATAAAAAGGCAATACAAGCAATGCAAACTAATGCGTCTGCTCTGCTACTGTTCTCTCACAAAACAGCTTTTGGTAAATGTTACTGACAATTTGTCTTCTGCTATCAGGAAAAATATCAAACCTTGTCCAGAAAACTGCAGTAAGGATAAAAAAGGCCACGGTGCAACCAAAACATTGGGACTGTCAGCGTCAGCCAAAGTGTTTGCAGAGTCGATATAAGGACTTGGATTAAATCTTGTTTCTTATAGATATTGTATTATTGAACCTGTGCAATAACATGAGCCCCTGCATTTTTTTCTTTTTGCTGAACTTTAAGTCTCATCAAGTATCAGATCTAAAAAAAAGAAGAAATCCTTCACCCCCATTAAACATGAAGCAATAAAAAGGTGTGATGCTCTTGATGTAAACTGAATGTAGACCAACCAAGTAAATTTCATTTGAAAACATTAAAATGTTAAAAAGTAACATTTTACATTGTAGATATGTAACAAAATTACATCGAAAATTTACATGTAATTAAATTACTGCAGATTTAGGGCAGAATTTGTTTTTGTTAGATTTTTAGACTTTGGAACAAAATTCAGTAAATTCAGATTTTACATTCGCTTTAGGTTTTGCACAAACTGCAGATTATTACTACAGTCGGATGATGATTATGAATCACCATCTGCTGATGTTGAAATGATCGGATGTCTGTGATGTTTCTTCTGAGGGTTCAAAACCTGACTCATTAACTTTCTTTTCTCGTCTCCATCTGGCCAGTATGAGAAAAACCTGTCAGAGGAAAATATAGGCAAAGTGGAACAAAGAAGTAGCAAGATAACAATGTTAGCACAGATTTATTTTCAGCTATTAAATTCCCCCCTATCAAATATTGAGAACTGAACTTAATTACTGACATTTTGTTGAAGACCGAGTCAGTAAATTAAAATAAATTGATATGGTGACAGACACAGACGTCACACCCCTGCAATGGTGTATCCTGATCAGTTACCAGAAAATGCATTTATGCTCATTTATGTAATCACTTAATGCACTGCTCAAATAAATTGAGGGAGCACTTGATCATCATAGTATAACACACAAACGTCTGGGATATTAATCTGTCCAGTCGGGAAGGAGAAACCACTGCGAGTCCATTTTAGCTTTGATGCAAATGAAATTGACGGCAGGTGCACTGAAAGGCAACAACAACACAAGCTCCAGAAAGGGAGTGTTTTTGCAGGTGGTGGCCACAGATCATTGCTCTCTCCTTCTCCTCCGTGGCTCTTTTTTTTTCTACAGTTTTGCTTTTCGCTAGTGTCCTGATCACTGCTGTTACCACGAGATGGTATCTGTTGCACAGGGAGTTCTGCTTCTCCACGATCAAAAGAAGGTTTCCTGTGTGAAGAGCGTGGAGGAGATATAAGGAGATGGGCTGTAGGAGAGCAAGACAAGGGCTCACAAGGGCTGGGATCTCCTCCTTTATGTGTGGAAGAACAGGAGGAAAACTGCCAAAGTCCTGTAAATCATGACCTTGGCCAGGATATTCACGTGCATGAGGTCCCAACGTCCTAGAGTGGGGCCTGTGCTCATAGATGAGAAAAATGCACTTCTACTGGCTTTCACCAGGAAACAGAGCTGGCAGGTCTACACTGAGCTCATTAGACAGATGCTGTCTAAAATCCTGGAGAAGCTGGTCTACCTGGGCAACCAGACTGTGCTGCAGGTCCTGTCCCCTGTTGCTAGCAGTGACAAAGACACCAGCAAAAAGCAAAACTATAAAAATCAGTCAGGAAGGAGAAGGAGAGAGCGAATCCCTGAAGCACCATCTGCACAACCATCCCCTGTTTAGAGCTTGTCTTGTTGTTTCTTCTCAAATGCACCTGTACTCACTTTGATTTCCACCAAAGTAGCTGACATGGATTCAGAATGGTTTCTTCTTCCTAACTGGACAGATTGATAACCCTGAAGTTGTGTTATATTGTGACGATAAATGCTCCCTTCATTATTTTTTGAACAGCAAAAACACCAGGTGTTTTCTAATTTCTCAAACATGAATCTTTGCAGTTTATATGTAAATGTGAACTGAATGTCTGGAGTTTTAGATGATTAGACATCTAAAAATGTTGCCTTGGACTCTGGGAAACTACACTGAAGATTTTCTGTGTTTTCCTGACATTTCATTGAGGAACAGCTAATTGACATAAAAAATAAATGTACTTTGTACCTCAAACAGTTCTTGCAAGCCTACATTAAACCTTTCCTTAAATGAAATAAATAACTATCATATAAATTGAAATGGTCACAAAAATGATCACTGATTTACAGATGTTCCATTTCAGGGTAACCGAAATATTGTTTTACTTTCGCTATGGTAAGAAAATTGGATTAAACTGTAAGAGTGATTCATGCACATTTTTTTATCTTTCCAGTACTCTGCATCACTATTAGAAGCTATTGTTACTGCAGACTGAGCGATCGCCTCTCAGACAGCTTTCAGAAGCACCTAGAGACGCACTGTTTGATGTTCAAAAGATACATCTCTGTAGAGTACACTTTCAAAAGTGCAATGTGCTCATCGTGTGTGTGTGTTTGCGTGTGTCAGAGATGGAGTCTGTGAAGCTGGCCCGGCTGGTGTTTAATAGACTGTTTGAGACGTGCTGCCTCTGGCTGAAGGAGCTCCCCTTCCGCCGCCGTCCACAACCATATTATGAGACGTCCATCCACGCCATCAAGAACATGAGGCGCAAGATGGAGGACAAGCACGTCATCATCCCTGACTTCAACACACTCTTCAATATTCAGGTAGGGGTTAGTGTCAAAAACTCACAAAAACTCATGTATTAAATATGTTACGCTAGGCCAGAGGTCAGCAATCTGCAGCTCATGAGCCATGGGTTAGAATTACGGTCAATCATAACCTGATTAATACACTATCCTGGATCAACACAATAACGATTGTCCGGGATCAACATTGGAACTGACCAATCACATTGTTGTGATGTCATAGCTTTGCGACTTGCAAAAAAACTTGCTGATGTCTACTCAGGGAAAGGTTAGGTTAGGTTTAGGATTAAGGGGCTATAGGTTAGGGTTACGGTTTTGTGTGTGGTGTGACGGTCTTTCCACATCGCAAAACAATGACATCACTACAATGTTGAACCTGGACCAACGTTACTTTTGTTTATCCAGAAACAACACTAACATTACAATATTAGATCAAACATTAACACATATACTATGTATATTATTTTTATCCTATCTGTCCACCGTCAGCCCCCGCCGTCACCTCTGTGTGCGGCTCTTTTTTTCCTTTTCTTTGGTAAGAGGAGCTCTTTTGATGTTGATGGTTGCCATTGTCTGTTTTAATATCAGACCACCTTTCTCTAACATTAGGCCTCAGGACTTTCAGATACAACATCTAAACTAAAGGTAGCTGAAATTAAAGGGGGCTTTAATGCTCATTTCTGGCCCCTTGTTTCTATTTTTGTACTCTGTTAGCAACAACAAGCATTTCAAGCTAGGTTTTTTTTATGATTGGTTGCCCTTCCCAACAAAAAGAAAATTTGAAGAGCATGTGGGTGGGGCTTCTTTCCTTGTAGCTAGAGTTCCGTGCCTGAAATGACCATATAAAGATAATCTGATTTAACTGACATCTGTCTTTCAAATAACAACTAATCTCTTTTTTTTTTCTTAGCACTGGTCCTTAAAAAAACAAAAAACTGACACGTTTTGGCATATAAGCCTCCATCAGGGAGTTGGAACAATTTTATGGAAACAATGGCTCCATTTATAGTGGCTTTCTATCAATAGGAATGCTCAAACTTGGACAAGGTGTAGGAGTCTAAAATGATGTCAAAATGTAAAGATATCAGAAAATGTTCTTTTTCTGAGCCTATATGTTTATATCCGTCCAAAACAAAAGAAATGTGAAGGATCCACCTACTCAAACTGTCTGAAATGGAACATTTAAAGCAGCACATGTACATATGCTAATCCCACTATTAGAAAGCTGTGAACATCCACCATTGTTAAAAGAGTATATATATATATATATATATATATATATATATATATATATATGAAGGTGGATGTAAATTAACTTTAGACAAATATCTGCAGTTTACCTTGACTACTAGTAAAGCTCTTCTTGTCTGTAATATTGATTACTCTGATGATCAAGTACTAGATAGTACTGGTTTCTTAATTCAAGCATACCACGACTAAAATGCAACATCCTCTCTTTAAGCTAACCAAGTTAGCAAACAGCAGTTGTTCAACATTAGGATGAAGTCAACAACTACCCCAAAGTAAAATTAATAGGTAAATTAAAATAAATAATAAAATAAATACATTAATAAAATTCCTCCTGTCTGGAAAATATTTGCAAGATAATGCAGTTCACAGTTTGGACTTTAGCAGCCTTCCATATGTCCTAAGCATACCATATTTATTATTTTTATTCTGAATTAGATTGTAACAAACAATTTTATTTTTATTTAATTATTTATTGATGAAATAGGGCTCGAAAACTTACATTAGGACCATAAACTCCATAGTAAAATGTTTTCTGAAATCAGAGGAAATCTGAAATCAGAGGAGTCGCCCCCTGCTGGCAATAAGAAAGAATGCAGTCGATTTGGCACAAATCATATTAAACACCCAGTCTCTCCCTCTCTCTTTGTTTGGTTGCCTCTAAACTCCTCCTACATGATCAGACGTTGAGCAGCCAGGTACATCTTAGGCCCCTGAAGGATCTTATTTCATCATCTTGGTGCCAAGCAACTACCCACCAACATGCTAAAAGAACGCATATGTGGCATTTAAATACCTATAATTCCTTATATTATATATATTACCTTAGCAAATATTGCATATAGTAATTTGTAATTGTAATATCCAAATTGTGATTTGCAGTCTCAATATTACGTTACATCATTTGACTGATTAGCTTATGAAGTCATTTGAGTTTACTGTATTTAGGGACTATATCAAAAGTATAATGCCAAATAGATAACTGTGTAAATTTGTTTTTGTGATATGGGAGTTTCACGCCATGCAGTCCAGCCTACAAAATCACGTTTTTTCCCGTCTGCCAGGATCAGGAAGAGCAGGCTTTCTTTGCTGTGTTTGACGGTCACGGAGGTGTGGATGCTGCCATTTATGCAGCCAATCACCTTCACGTGAACTTAGTCCGGCAGGAATCCTTCAGCCAGGACCCCAGCGAGGCGCTCTGCAGAGCCTTCAAAGTCACCGACGAACGCTTCGTGAAGAAGGCCTCGCGAGAGGTAACCACATAATCCAAGGACGAAACCATTTAGTAGTATTTACTGCACAGTATTCCTAAACTATGAAGTACTGTTAAGTTTACTAATGATGAATACCACTATTTATTTATTATATTTATGCTATGAGTATAATTCCAACAACTAGTCCAATTTTAATAAGAATGAGACAGAGGTATCTTTCTAAATAGCTCAATGTTCTCAACATGTTTTTCTACTCGTTTCTAAGTATTTGTGGTGACGCAGCTGCTCTTGAGTTGTTACCTGAACACTGTGACATGTGTCTGTCTGGCAGAACCTACGTTGTGGCACAACAGGCGTGGTGACGTTCCTGCGGGGCCGGACGTTGTACGTGGCCTGGCTTGGAGACTCCCAGGTCATTCTGGTCAGGAGAGGGCAGGTGGTGGAGCTGATGAAACCACATAAACCAGACAGAGAGGTGAGATCACTCGCTCTCCTCATACCTCAGACATGATGAGTCATTTATGAGTTTCTCTGTGGATTGTAGAAACTCTGTTAGCAGCCACGCCTACCTGCTGTTCTGACCTTCTGTTTGTGAGGGGCAGTCAACCAGATGTAAACTTGCTTAAATATACAGTGTCCAGGATAAGACAAATAACAATAATTTATCATCTTTAATAAAGAGTTGTTTTATACGTTGGTGCATTTTGACTTAGATGGATTTCAGATTAATCATATCTGCACTTGAATTATGTAAAGATGCAGTTACTGTGTTGTGTTGGTTTAATCGGCACAAGTACTGAAGTGTAAAAACGTCGAGTTTCCATTTTACGGCGTTATGTGGCAAAATATTTATTTTCTCTGAGCAGTTGGCAGGCGGTGAGAACTTTCGTAGATTAATAGTTACAGCCAAAAAAATATTCTGGCACCAATAAACTCAGATAAAACAACACATTGTTAATTTACACTTCTTTTTTTCTTTTAAAAAAAATGAGAACAAATGAGATATAATGTGTTATTTAGTGATATTTTAGGGTGATTTCTGCCAAAGTTTTATATTTCAAAACCAAACGTGAGAGCAGTATTATACCACATGCCTGCTGAGTACCTGAAAGGTGCACGTCGTAGTCAAACAACTGAACTCATTTAAAAATCTGTATATAGGAAAACTTGCGCTTCATGAGCTTTCCACTTCCTGTTCATTGTTGTAATTCGTCGCAAAATTTCCACTCCGTTATTGCTCACCATGTGTTTCTTTGTTTAATTCTGCAACAACAATAGTAACACAGGACACCATCCTCCTTCCTTGCTACGTCCCAGCCTGTTTCCCGCATCATTAATCTAAAAACAGCACCAGCATGTCAGATTTTAAGTGCACAGCAGAGGCGGGCAAAGCATTGTACTTTAGTACTGAGCTTTCTGCTGCAGAACGGCAGCATAAGATGATTGCAATCATTTTGTGTCTGCAGGATGAGAAGCAGAGGATCGAGGCTCTCGGAGGTTGTGTGATCTGGTTCGGCACGTGGAGGGTCAATGGCAGCCTGTCTGTATCCAGAGCGATAGGTAAACTTTTCATGAACGTTCTCTTTACTGCACATTTCTCATACATTTTTGTAGCTTCATAGATGACCCCTTAATGTGTCACATTGAGTTAATCATAAAGTTTCTCTTTTGAAAAGAGAAATATGTGTGATTGTGGGCACATTGTGGGCAGGTTGTGGGTGGTACCCTTCTTGAAAACCGCTCATCCAAAAACAACGACAGAAGTCATTTGCTACAGGAAAGACAAAAATGAATAAAATGACATTAAAACACATCCGTAAAAGCGTATCCATGTTTAGCAGCTTACACGTTTACCTGGCAAGGAAAGACTCCCCGGTTCAGTCTGAGGAATACAGACACAAATCCCTTTGAGGGTTCGTGTCAGGAAGTAAAAAAATCTACCAATCAAATATGCAGACCTACCTTTTGTGGTGACCCTTTGTGAATAAGGGAGCAGCCAAAAGTAGCTTCTTTACAGAAAAATTGATCCAGCTATCTTTTTGAGAACCAGACTTAGTTTTAGAGCTGCAGAGTGAGGGAAAGGAAAAGTTACCCCTAACCCTGATGTTTCCGTTCACTCTTATTTTTTTCACATCCCTTCAAGAACTAACATGAGAGATAAAGATTTCTTTTAGGGTTAAAGTTACAATTTAACCCTAAAACAGAGTTAGATTTAAGGTAGGGTGTTAAATGTAATAGTAAGGCAGCAGTCACTCTAATAGAGAACAACTTTAACCCCCCCCCCCAAAAAAAAGGCAGAAAGAGAGGTGCTGCACTTACTCAGGTCCCCAAAAAAACACCTAGTCTGAACCAAGTCTGAAAGAAATTTGAGTGACTGTGGAGATGAGCAATGAGAAGATTTGAGTAGCCAAATAAATCTCAACACTACTCACCCTGGTGTATTCAGACTATTTGGCTGTCCCTGTATTCAGACTTCATAAGGAGATGAGCCTCTCTGAGATGCTAAAACACATCTTTAATGTTATTATTTTAGATAATTTCCTACTAGATTCTTTTTCCTGTTCCTGAATGTTTTTACCTTAGTCTGAGCAGATCCTCACAGATTAAACTGTTACCTGTGTTGACAGGTGACTCGGAGCACAAACCCTACATCTGTGGTGATGCAGACCATGGCGTCTTCCCATTGGATGGTTCAGAAGACTACCTGATTCTGGCCTGCGATGGCTTCTGGGACACGGTGAATCCAGATGAGGCGGTGCGCGTGGTCAGTGATCATCTCCAGGAGAACACTGGGGACACCACCATGGTAGCTCACAAGCTGGTGGCCTCAGCCCGGGATGCGGGCTCTAGCGATAATATCACTGTCATAGTGGTCTTCTTGCGGGACCCGCGCTCGCCGCCACCCACCAGCACCGAGGAGGAGGAGGAGGGTGTGGTGGAGGGAGAGGTGGCGGACGAGGAGGAGGTAGCAGAGGTGGAGGAGGAGGAGCAAGAAGAGGAGGAGGAGGAAGATGAAGCGGTCAGGGTAGAGCGTGACGGCGGAGAGGGAGGAAGCAATGCGGACAATGGGGGGAAGAGCCGTGGAGGCTGGCCCCTGCAGCAGTGCTCAGCGCCCGCCGACCTTGGCTATGAAGACCGAACTGACTCGTTCACGGACAGAACTAGCCTCAGCCTGCTGGGGCCGGCGCTGGAGGGCCGCATCTCGCTGACCCGTGGCTCTTTCGGCGTTAGCCCCGACCTCTTCGCTGCCTCTCACATCTTCCGAGAACGCGCACTGAGGCGCAGGTCCTGTGTCCCTTTTCAGGAGTCCAGCATCTCTAGCTTCACGGACCCACTGTGGCCCCACACAGCCATGCTGTTAGGCCAGGCAGTGAGGCGAAGCCGCAAGCTCGGTTATGGTAGTCGCCGGTGGGGGCGGAGGTTGCCAAGCAGATCCAGGGAGCTGCTAGGCCTGTTACCATCTGGCCCCCTGCTGCCCCACATGCAGCGCTACTCCAACCGGAAATCCGGAGTGGCAGTGCCTCAACTGCCCCATGATGCCACCATCTGAAGAGGTGACCCAGACCAAACCATCTCCTTCATTTCTTCAGCCCTCCTTCCTGCCCCGCAGTCCACCCATCCACCTTTGCCTTCAACAACACGTCAACATGTCTTTCTTTGATAGTTGGTAGTTGTAGCTCCTGCAGTTGTTATGTGATTATTGAATCTCTGTCAGAGGAGTGGTGCTCTCTGTCCTAAGCTGAAATGTTTCCAATTGTAAGCTGGCCCATTAACACAAGCCCCGCTCCTCAATGCTGTAGGTAAAGCTCATAACTGCATTCTCCATTGGGACCACTGACCAGTCAAAATGAAGCCAGAGCTGGAAGTGCAGGTTAATAAGATGTGTTCAGACTGAAGGACACGGCTTACCGTAGGCACCTCACATAAAGTTTAGGTCCGAGTACTTCATTAACGAGGGTATAAGTGAGGAGTTAAAGGCAAATAACAGAAAGAACTGGACACCAGAAACATTTAGAAGCAGTTTTGTTGATGAGAAACATATTCAGTCTGAACACATTTAAGATTAATTTATGTGCTTGGTCGCTCTACAGACTATTTTGAAGAGACAATATTAAAAAGAAAGAAGATGCAACACAGAAAAGATTAAATCTGGTACTCGAAGAAGGAAAAAATGAGGACGAAATAAAAAAAATTCACGGCTTGGTCAAAAGTATGTGGACAAAAGTATCATGCACTGCAGGGATCGGATCCCTTTTTAGCCATCTTTACTGTCATTTCTTGTTACTCTCTTGTTACAATATATAAAATGTATAAGCCAACACCAAACTACTTTTGCTGGTTTGCTCTATAAACATTCACACAAAGTGGACAGATGGGGCAGGAAGAGTCAAATCTATCTCCGTAGCTGTAACTGAACTTCATGCTTTAAGTGTAATCATCCACACACGTTTTTTTTGTAATTCTGCATCTCACTGTGCAGTCATACCCAGGTATAAATGCACGGCGAGGTGTCACATATCATCTTTTCTTCTGAGAAAGCTACTGAGAATGTCGAGCGACCCAGCATTAAATTAAGCTCTAATAGCGCAGCCTGCCTCTCTGTCTCCTCAACAATCCCTCGGTGGCAGATGAATAACATTCGTAAGCGGAGGCCGGAACAATTGTTGCTCCTGGTTTCTCGGACTGGAAGCACACGCTGTTCTGCCCCCTCCGATTCAGTCAATGACCCAGCCATTATCCAGCCACATTTGTCTACAGATAAAAGCACTTAGCACCGGATTATAAAAGATTAGCAGTCACTTACCTGAATAAATTCTTCATGTAGTCCATGTAGTCCAGATGGTGATATGCTCCTGAGATAATGGGGTTTTTAGAGCGGGGGGTATTTAAAAAAATAATAATTTCATCATAGTTTTGGCTGTTTTTGTTTTTTACAGAAAACCCAGTGAACGAAAGCATTTTTCCCACAGGCGTTCCATACCTTCCACATTACTGAGTTACTGAGGCCCATGTCCTTTATACACCCGGTCACTCATTGTTTCATATCACCATTAAAAACAAGTCTGGCTTGTGCGTTCAGCCCAGTCATATCACGAGGCTCTAACAGCAAAAGAGATTAACATTTTTATTTTGCCAAAAAGAAAGTATGATACCACTCTCACATCTGTCTGATAAATATGAAGCTATTACCAGCAGCTGATTGGCTCAGCTCACTGATGCTTACTTGTGGATAAAACACCAATATCTATCACCGCTATGTCTATGAAGATAGGAGGACCATGCAGTATTTTCCAGCTGTATTATTTATTAATTCAGAGAAACAGGAAATTTTCCAAAATTTTTAAAAAACGTGGGGTCTGATACCAGTTTTTCTAGACTGTAACATTAATATTTTGTTACCTTTTGGCAGACTATTATGTTACTACCCAACAAACATATTACATAATTCCACATTGTTACATTTTGTCATAATAACTTGGTAAGTTTGTATAATTCTCTAGTAGCAAAATAACCAGACCAGCTGGAGACGTTTTGCAACGTTGAAGTAAGGTTATAGAAAAATGTGGAGGTGATATCATACATGTGAGGTACATTATAATGTTTTATAATGCTGCTTTGACTGGGCTTTCACTTTTATGTTAGTATTATGTCATTTTTAAATGTTGAGCAAATGTAAGAGACCAGGAGGAGGCGTTGCTGCTACACTGCCCCATACAGATTTTGTTGTAAGGTACCTGCTTCCAGTCTTCAAGCTAAGCTAAGCTAATTGGCATCTGGTTTGCAGTGGCTTCTTATTTAACTAAGTGTACAGAAGTGAGAGTGGTTTCAACTTCTCATTAAGAAAGTGACCCAGCCAGTGTCCCCAAAACGTAGGAGCCTAAGAGACAGCTATCAAAATGTAAATAATGAATCACTGCATAACAGTATATCATCGACATAACATAGTGCAGCTACTATTGTGCATTCGCATCCTCCTTAGATGGTCCCATTTGGGAAAATTGTTCTTCCGACTTCCGCTGTTCATGTAGCCTATAGCATTTAATGTGAAAACAACATGAATGCTACAAAGAAGACATGTTGTATTTTCTTACTAAGTGCTTTAAAAAGTGCACACACATATTCATAGCTATAATGAATTAATATTGATTTACTTGACTTGTTATCCAAAGTTATGGCAAATAAAAAAAACAGTAACAAACAGTTAAAAATAAAAAAAACATTTCCAAAATTAATTTTCATCACAAATGTGTATGAAAAATGTGAATTTGCACCACTAATCAAAGATTTCTCAGTATGAGCCAAACACTTTGTTTCATTTGTCTCGTAGCAACATTTTTGCAGACATTCAGAGTTGTTGTAACTTTAGGGCATGTTTTGCAGTTGGTAGCTAATTTTTCCAATTCTTTCAACACCACATGAATAGACAAATAGCTGCCACTGTCAGAGAAATCCACTGTGGCTGACTCCCATGGCTTCACAGAGCCTTTATAATTGGATCTGATCTAGATTCTGCAATGGAGAGGCCCTCTGTGCTGTCCAACAGGCTCACTTCAGGTATCTTATCAGGCCATAGAAATCTTCACTGTCAGCTTTTATATCACTTTGCCTGAAAAGATATTTCTCCCATTTATGTTCATTTTTTATATCTTACTCCACTCAGTACAGATCCTATAAACAATAATTCATAATCATAAATACCAAACAACCATGTAGCCATCAAACAATAATCCTCTGACTGACTTTATGTGATAATACTACAAAGACAGTTTTTTTTCATATTGGACTTATTAATCCCTTTCTAATGACACTAATAACACTTAAACCCAATCTAATCTCACTTTGCATTAAATATATTACCTTTTGTATCTCACCATACTCTATGGCTATAATCTAATGATACTGAAAATTTACTCTGAAAAATATTTACATTTTATACAGAAGCGTGCACTAATCTGATTGATTCCTGGCCAACAAACTTTAGTTCAAACAACAGCTGTGGTTAATATTTTTATGGGGTCATTCAATTTTGAAACAAAAACCTTGTAAAAGGTTCTCAGATATCCCCTCATACCTAGCTAAAAACTGTATAAAAAATAAGGTTTAAAGACAGATTAAAACTATACGTCCAAGAAGGTTACCATCCTCTCCAGCTACTGAGAATGCTAACTTTTTCACAAAAGAAAACTATTTTTGTACTGAAGGCAAAGTTAATTAGCTCCAACAAAAAACGTTAAAAGTAAAGTATTTTGATGCAACCCTCTTTAAAGCTTAGGGAAAAACACATGGAAGCAGTATAAATCCTACATGACATTCAGTTGTTAATATTGGACTTTTAATGTTAGCCCACATGAAAGAAGGCTCGGATCAGGACTAACCAGTGTTTGGTGATTTTAATGTTTTTAGTGGCTGTGTTTTAAGACCTGTGGTTAAGGTCTTAGAACATGCATGTCTTTCCACTCAGCAAAGACTTAGCCTTTATTTTATTATATTTATTTTGAATCATTATCTAAATTATCTTAAGACATTAAAAATCACCTGTAAAACCTGATTTAAATTTTTTTTTTTTTTTAAAGTTTCTTGATTTTTGCCACAAAAATTGGATTTTTGTTCTCCATTAGCCACCATTGTTTCTGTTTCTCCCACATAATCTGGATTCATTTAGTGCCATCTCTCTCTTAGTCTGCTTTAATACTAGTTAGCTAGTTATCCAGTTGAGTAGATATATAAAAAAAGGTGGTGCACCTATATATTTTTTACATATTTTCCATGCTTTATTTGTTATTAAAGTCCAACTTCAAATCCAGATTATCAAGGGTGACCAAACGAAACAACAATAACCAGTGAGACTGCAGCTATTTAATGAGGTTACAATACGAGCTAGTGCACAGACAATATAAAAGATGGATGTAGCCCCGATGACGTTACGAAGCTGAACTTTTTCAGTGTTTTGAAACTCGATGCGACAACTGATCAATCAGAACTTGTTAGCCAGTGAGTATACCCTGGATAATTCTCCTTTCTGACAATTAACAAGCTGAACCTGACGGTTTATTTAATATGACCTGAAACTCTTTACTGAGCTATATTTTTCCATAGGCTTCTCTAGGGCCAGAAGTCCTTTTGCAGCCAGAGAACTCACCTCCTGGTGGCCATTAAAAAGAATGTATGTTGAAGGCACTTCATGCTGGCTTCAGTTTTCAGGCCTGGAAGCTACTCCCATCTTTTACATTGTCTATGCTAACATATAGAAGCCCACTTTAAGGATGGCAGCCACCTGCGCCCCCTCCTCCATCCCTCCAGCCTGTGAATCCATGCACTGGTCCAAGAGGCCTGCTCGCCATCGGATTACTTACCTTTGTTTCTTGTGTTTTGAGGTTTGGAAAGGCTAAAAATCTGGTTGCTACGCTTTTGTGTGGACACATTCATTCTTCCTGTAACACTGTACCTCCACTCTTTCCAAATGTTAGTGATAACCTGGTTCTGTAAACAGTTCATCCACTTTCACTGGCTGACAAAACACCCAGCATCACTAACCCTGTTGCTGTTGTCTCCTGTAACCATCCTGTGGACTGAATAGTGACGAGCATGAGCAGAATGTACCTCATGTCCCAGAATGTCCTGACAGACTTGGTGAAGAGGGTCAACATGAGGTGTTTTTCTTTGTTTTGTTTTTTTTTTGTGAGGGTGAGAATAGTTTTTTGAGGAATGTACCGTCGAGACACTCAACAAACTACAGCCACTGGATCTCTTTTTGTGGGACTGTCGCTGCAGTGTTTGTCTCCAGAAGCGTGAAGACGATAGGCAACCAAGGAAATCAAGTCATCATAAAAAAATCACTTAGGAATGGATGTGTGTATATTATGAGTAATGTGAGTTAATTGGGTGCTGGAGGAGTGTACATATAATAATTCTGTCTTGTAAATCAATGGTTTTAGTCCATCAGCTGTTGAGATATCTACTTGAAAAAGTCAGACGGTCTGAATCTCACTGAGGTGGCGGTGAGGAGATGATGAGTGTTGTCCGATTGTGGCCTCGCTGCTGTTTCATCCTCATCCTGCTCTCTATTTCCCAGATGAGAATAGTAATCTGGGGAAAACATACATTAAATTATTGGCTTAATCTTTTGCAATAGCTTTGATTTTTTTTATTAGTATCAGCCTTAAAAAATGCCAGTCATATCAGTAGGTTTGCGTTACAAACACAACCATTTTAGCTCAAAGATTAGAGCTTTCACAAAGCCTCGAACTCTGGGGAAGCAGAGCCCGCCATCGGGTGACAGGGTCTTGTTATAATGATGGACATATGACACCGTTGGAAATACATTACAGGGTTACCTTAGCAACTGGAGCTTGGACTATCCACCAGCCGTTAGCTAAAAAGGCATGGGTGCGCGTCCACAAGCGAGTAGCCTATAAATCCCGGCCAAAATCTCTGATTCAAATTATGTCACTAACACCAAAAGACAGCGTCCATTTCTATGATATTTTGTGTACTGCAGGGGAGCATAGTGGAGCAGTGGTGCAGCACAATGAGACAGCCTTGGGCTCAAGCCCATGAGCTGGCTGGGGCTTTCTCTGTGCCCCAGCTTCCTGTCGCAAAGACATGTATGTTAGGTTAATCGGCGATCTGTCAGGGTGTACCCTGCTTCTCACCATGATGGTTGGGATTGGCTCCGGTCCCACTGTGTGACCCTGAATTGGATAAGTGGAAGATGGACAGATGGATGGTGGTGATAGAGGGGAAATCATGGGTCCAAAGTTGTTAGGGTTCATCCTCTGGAAAACACGAACTTCTGAACAAACTGGGGAAAAATAGTAGTAATACTATCAGTGGTCAGTTGTTAGTCAAAATACAAATGCATGGAAGTGATGCAATGGTCTGTAACCATAACTGTACAAAACCATAGAAAAAGGAACAATCGCACCATTATTCACTACTTAATGATTTTTGTATTAAAGCAATGGTCCAGATATTCTGAATGAATAACTCCTAGGAGAGACTCGAAAGTTTCATTTTATTAACATTCATTTCTCTAATGCTTAGTTTAATACAGTTTTACTTTGGTTTAGGGTTGAAATATTGGACTATAGTGGCATATCTGTCTCTTGAGTGACCCGCTCACAGCCTGAATACATTTCAGATGCATTATTTTAGATCCTGAAGCCATATCTGTTCAAGCGGAGAAACACTAAATATCCAGCAAACACAGTCTGCACCATCTGCTCCAACATAAAACTGTATTACATTAAGTTTGATGGTTTTTCATTAGAATGAGATCTCCTTTGATGTTAAAGAGTTTTTGATATTTGGTGGCAGTTCTGCTCTACTATAGGAAACTGCTGTGTGCACACTGACACTCTGAAGCTAGTTTTACTCGTGCCCACTCCTGCTTTGCAGTGCAGTTGTAGTTTTCGGTGTCCTGTTGTTCAGTTTTTCAAACCGTGACAGCTCTCAGTGACCAGGAACCCCGTTGGCTGCATTCATGTGAATACAGTGTTACCCATCATACTGAAAAACCACAGAAGTTGTCACTGTATAAGCAAGGAAAGCATTTGCCATCATTCCCTGTGGTAAATCCTCCACCTTAGATCGAGAAACCCTACACTCCCCGACCCGCTCACGCTCTGCTTGCTCTTAAAAATTTCCTCCGAGTCGGACGTGTCCCCGCCCTCATGATGAAAGCAAGCAGAGGTTCGGCTCTGCTCTCCCATGATCACCGTCCAACTATAGGGCCCTCTGTGAATCTGCACTGTGTCTATGTACACAAAAGCTTTTTCTTTTACTCTGTAAGCAATAATGACATTGCATTAAAAGGCTCTCTGTGGGTTTGTCTTCTGCTGAAGGATGCAACAAAATACAGTTGTGTTAAGCCATACTTGAAAGGGCATAATGGGCGAGTCCCTGAAGTCAGTTTCCCATTCATTTTACCTGCAGAGGAGTCCTAATATGTCTCAGATCAGCTTTGGCATCAGATAGAAGAATGAATGTGAAGCTTTCTTCTGTAAAAACAAAAAAAAAGGAGCTGGGATAAAAGAGGCAGGATGTTTAAACTTGTATAAGCCATCTGTGTGCGTTAGAAAAGGAGTCATGACTTCTGAGACCTATGCACTGCTCAAATGTAGACCAGTGGATATGTGGTGAGTTGGGAGTAGGGCTGAGAGTGAGAGCCTCTCTCCTTCTTGTCCTCCAGGCTTGAAGACAAACCCCATGATTGGCTCTTCTTCAACATGCAGGTTAGGTAAAGAAAAAATGATAATAATAAAAAAATGTAAAACACACACTGAGTACCTGTATTATCTGTGTTCCTGTAGTATATAAATATGTGTATTGTAACTGGTGACTAATTATGTATATAAAGATTAGACCAAGTCTCTGGCTGATGCTTTTTCTTTAACTGTGACTGTCTGACATAAAAGGCTGTCGGCTGATGCGTTCTCATTTAATTTATTGAATCTAATAGCTGTGAAGCATTTGCATCAATAGGACCATCTGCAGGCATGTTTCCAGGAATAAATGTGAACATTTGGCAAGTAAAATTATTAACTACCGACAAAATATTGCCATTTAAATAATTATTATATAATTCTTTCTTTGCCTTCATTTTTCACATTTTGTCTGGTTTGGCCCACCAGAAAAACACCAGGTTGGTTTTAAAAATAAACCTAAAGAAGATATTTTCGTTGATAATTAGAAACATAACAGGTTTATAGATTCACTGACTGATCAAATTTTATTATTATATGATGCTTAAAACATTATACCCAGCCCAAAGGGACTTATGAGACACCTATAGAACCAGAACTAGAGTATCACAAAAACTTATAAGTTGCCCTATAAACAAATGCCAACCACTTCATTATTGTTCAACCTGAATCAAAACATTTCTAGGTTTAAAGATTTTAACAAACATTAAATAAATGAGAACAGCACAAAATAAACTTTAATTCATGCGCAACTTCTTATTCACATAAGCAGCTTGTCGTCCTCCTCGATGGCCACGTCTTCTAAAATATATTTGACTCCTGTTTGCAGCAGCTAAGGACCTTCGACTTCACGTCAGGTTTGTCTAATTTGAATACATACTCACTGTACACTTTTTTACGTACAACTAATTTAACTGATTGTTAATGCAAATGTATAATCAGAAAATCAGAGGTCACAGGAGAATGCTGCTTCGAGCTGCGGAAGAGCATCTCTGAGCCCACCACACAATTGAACCTTGACGCAGATGCGTTGAGCAGCAGAAGATCACACTGGGTTCCACTTATGGGAACAAGAAAGTAATGTTACAATTTGACTCAACATTGGACAATGGAAGAGTGAAAAAATGGTTCCTCAATTTCTGATGCAACATTTGGATGGGAAGGTTTGGCATAAGCACTATGACCCTGTGGATCCATCCTGCTTTGTATCAGTGGTTCAACTGAGCATCATTTAGCCACTACATACTACTCGAGTATTGTTCTTGACCACCAACCAATTTATGACAACAGTGTGTCCATCTGTATCTTCTGACGGCTGCTTCCAGCAGGAAAACACACCATGGCACAAAGTTCAAATAATCTCAAGCTGGTTTCTGGAACATGACAGCGAGTTCACTGTACTCAAATCACCTCCACACAGGCACCAGCTGACAACTATAAACCCCGTTAGTTAGTTTCTTTTATTAGTTTAATTTTAATTTCATTTTTAATTTCAGTTTCCTGATTGAGTTTAAAATAATTGTTTCAGTATTACTTTTACTCGTTTCTTTATTATAATATGTTTGGTGACGCCTGACTCACATTCATGTAAACATCCAATTAAACATATTAATCAAAATGACCACAAAAAACCATTAAAGACTAAAAAACATTCCATCTCTATTGGATTTATTATACTTTAGTTTTGTGCATAATATACACTGCTTGGTTATCAAGTAACACGCAGTCAGTAAAATTTCAGGGATATCAAAGTGCCAACAGGTGCACGAATGGTAGCATTGAGGTGTAGGTCCCACTGCAGGACGCTGGGCCCTCTTGTCATCCTCATGGAGTCCATCTCTGGCAGTTTGGTCAGAAACATGCGCATGAGCAAACCTCTGGAGGTCATTTTCAGGAACTCTGGCGGTGCTCTTCCTGTTCCTCCTGCTGCTAGGTTGATGACCTTTTATGGCCCCTGTCTAACCCATCTCCTGGCATCGTCTCCACACTCTTGAGAGCAATATGAGAGAAAAAGCAAACCTGGATGGATCTGCCATCGCAACCCGAATGGGCTGCAGGTATTATGCCATTGGTACCAGCAGTGACAAGGAGACCAGGGAGGAATAAGAAGAGAGAAACAGTCTGTGGCACCGCCTTGGGTTTGTCTCATTATTGCCTCTGCAGGGCACCTGTTCTTGCTTTGATTTTTACCAAAGCAGCTGAGACAGATTCACAGCGGTTTCTGATTCCTGATTGGACAGATTAATGTCCCTGAAGTTTAACTGGCTTTGTGTTACACTGTGATGACCAAGTGGCCCCTTAATTATTTGGGCAGTGTACCTTCAGTCAGTTTGTTTATTTCAAAAGTCTAGTTAGTTTTTATTGTATTGTATCGTGGTTGAGAGCCAGACGATCACTACACTTCTGTTTCACTCCCTTAAAAAGAAAAAAACAGACACTTTTCAGTCTCCTACATTATAAATGACTTAAGCAGTGGTGAGGAGTACTAAGGTCCTCTACTGAAGCAACACCACCATGTATAAACCCGACCAACAAAACACCACAAAGCTATTGAAAGTTCTTAATTTGAAACCCTGAAAAGGTGACTCATCAGCTACATTTAATTAAATATCAACAGTAAATTAATTAATTTACTTTGTAATTATTAATACTGATATCTAATTTGTAAGTGATAATAACCAAACAAATCGGAGGGCTCAGTGCTAATAAAATACTGAATTTTGACTTTGTTTCTTTCTTTTCTGTTTAAAACAGGGAGTTTTAGCTTCAGGGGAATTTCTTAATGTAAAACAAGTCAGGACTGTAAGCGATGGCAAAGAGTGATAACTAGCCAGTATTGATTTAATCTTCACAAAAACTGCTGCCTTTTCAACCTCTGTTGTCTTAACTCTAACCCCTAATACCTGACCCTTTTTAGTTTGGGGAAATTCTACTAAGTCCTGGAAATCAGGACAAAATGACAGAATTTTCTGGATTTATTTTAAAGTATTTTGTTTTGTTTTGTTGTTGTTGTTTTTAACAGTGCAAATAACCTGAAGGTGAAGTGGAGCTCCTCTAGATTTTCATTGAGTTTTAGGCTAGGCCTAATCCATATCTTTAAAGCTGAGTTCTCCGGTTAGGGTTAGATCTCATAGTGTCAGTCAGTGTTTAAATATTTAGAATAACTAAAGCTGTGTAAGAAATGTGATAAACAAGCATTTGCAGTGAGGAAGAAGCAGAAAGTTTCTTATATTGCATTAACTTGAGAAGCGAAAGGCTTTGAGTTAATAAATATGTAGTTGCCCTCCATGACTGCTTTCGCTACTTGTCACAGGTCTGAGGCAAAAAGGTTTGGATTGGTTTAATTAACCTTTTCAGGCTGAAGCAGGTCACATTCACAAAAAGCAAAGGTTGATTTATTTTTCCTTTCCACTCCAATTAATCGTCTCACACCTTTCGGCCTCCTGAGCTACAGATGACGAGGATTTTCTAGCTCTGGTTACTGACTGAGCAGTAAAGCCGGACCCGAGGGCTCAATCATCCCTTTTGACTCCTGTGGGTGACCCCACAGATGGTCCCTCTTTTGTTTTCTTATGGCCTAAAATTAAAACGCAGCCATCTGTGTAAAGGCAAAGAAGGTGAAGCCACTAATGTGGTCTGGTCAAACATGGCCCGAGGGATATAAAATCCATCCACAGAAGGTCTGACTTTTTTTGTTCATTTGCAGCAGAGAATAAGAGGAAACCTGCACAAAGAGTTTTCACGTATGGCGAAGTGAAGCCACGGTGTGCGGAGATGTGATGCCGTAACAGGGCTTTCATGTGGAACCGTGCTGTCTGCTGTTACATAAACAGCTTTACAAAAGTGAGCAGTCCTCCACATTCTTTCTATAAAAAGACTCATCACTTCACCCCTCTCATAATCTGGCTTTATTCTCTCCATTCCAGCAGTTCAGGCTCCGAGGAAAATGAAAATCAGAGGTAAAGGGAGAACACGTCAATGTTTCTGTTCCTTATTCCAGTATGGGAACGGGAACCAGTACAGCGAATACTGTGTAAATAATGTGTTTTACACATGACATTTAAAGGTGCTCTGCAGTATTAACCCGTACCAGAGTGTAATAAATATGATTACTGATTCATTTCAATACACTGAGGATCTAATATCAGGGGCTCGGACCTTTCAATTCAGTGAAAGCTGCTATTTGATACTCCTAATCGACACCGCTTCCCTCCTGAGATCCAGACTTCTACATTTTGTGTCTCTCTGATGTACATTTTTGTCTTTGTTTAGCTGATTTGCATCAGTTTGAGGTCTCTTTGAGTCTTTCTTGTATTTTCAGCCATTCTCAGTCCTGCTTTGAATCCGTCTGATCTTCTTTCCACTGCTCACTTCAGGGTTGACAACATAAGGAGCATGCCCCTTCTCTCAAACCCACCATGTGCATGCTGTCCTAAACAACATCCATAAACCCTCTCTATTTGTTTTGGGGTTTTTTTGTTGGCTTTTACTTGTTTTTGCTTATTATTCAGTGGTAGTGATTAGCATATTTGGCTTATGCAGCAAAAATTTCTGGTTCAAGACTGGTTCAGGAGCGCATCCTGTGCGCTGTATTGGTGTTAGAAGCAGCAGGCAGTGATCCTGGTACCCCAGGACCAATTACAGTGACAGGAGAATTAAACATAATTAATTAAAAGGATGAAATACAAGCTGCACATACAAGGGCTCTGGTTTTGCCTGAATTCAAACCCAGAACCTCTGTAGTCCTGAGTTGACAGTGAAGTATTTACCCCTGTTTCGAGCCTAATTTTTGCACATTTCATTTTTGATATCTTGCACTAATTCTGCTTCTTGTCATCATTTTGTGAGTCTCTTCAGTGCCACTGGATTGTTTTGTTGTTCCAAGTCTTTTAGTCCTGTTAGAATGTAAACCCATGATGAAAAGGTCACATGTATCAGAATTTTTAAATCACAAAAGGCTTTAATCTGTAGGCACTGGGCGGAGCTATGGTGGCAATGCCATTTCAGCATGTAGATGTCTCAGCCCTGGAGGTTTATCAACCATGCCAAACTCACAAAGACCTGATTTCTGATAACTCCCGACGCTATGGCGGATAAATGGCATTCTCCAAGCCACCACAGACACGCCCGTTAACGAAACTACAAACGCTTCACCAAGCTTAGCATCACCAAGGTCTTTGGATGAGATTGAGAAACAAAGTTGATCAAATTGAATCCCTAGTAGTTGATTGAAACATAACACCCTAAAATAGCATAAATAGCCAAAATTGAGTTTTAAATTCAAAATGGTGAACTTCCTGTTGGGTTTCGGCTACGGCTCCAAGAGCTTTACGAGCATAAGTGAGCTGTGGGGTACACAAATAAGCAACCGTGCACTTTCTCAGTATCATAAAACATTTTATTTATTACACACACAAGAAAAAGGAAATATACACATAAAATTATAGACTGCAACTTCTGGAAATGTAAAACAAAAGCAGCTTTTGACAAAACAACAAGTGAAGAATATGAGCTTTTCCATGTTTCGGTCATGTATGTGAAAGCGAGCAACAGTAGTAACAGGCGAAAAGGCGGAATTTACAAGATGAGCTGCAATGGACTTTTTCAATTTCTAGTGTAAAGACTTGGTGCGCACAAGAAGTCCATCTTCTTTCAGTCCAGCTGTTAAAGCCATGTGCATTCAGGCACAGCCTCAAAAGAACATACTCCAACATATTTACAACACAAACTCCCGATTATGGGAAGAATAAGTGGCTTTTAAAATGCTGAAGGGTGAAGGAGAAAGGTCTGACAGAGTGCTCGACATGTTTTCTCCCAGTGAAGTGCAGCAACAGCGTTTCACTCGTGTTCACTCCGTTTGTTCAGAGATGTGAGGTGAGAAATAATTAATCCATCAAGAAAAGCCAGCAGGGCAGCAGAGCACACGTTACATAATTACAGCGATTCTTATTAAGCTCTGCTGTCAACTCCTCAGAAAACTAAATGTGCCTCGACTTTAAAGGGTCAGTTCACCCAAAATTAGAAACGTACTTTTATTCTGTGCAGATTATTTTTGTTTAGTTTGCCCCCCCCCCCAAACTCAAAAAACTTCCATCCTGGGAAGTTTTCATTAGAAGGCCCCCACATATTTCCAATTAAATTACCAACAGTAAGAGGGTCTAGAAGGAAAGTCATTTTTCAGAGCTCCCCAAACTAATTAGCACTCACCTAGAGGTGCAGTAATTATTCAGTAAATCTAGATAAAGAGGAAATTAACAGGCAAACTTTCTGATTTCTACGACGGTCATTTTTCACTCTCTGGGACCATTAAATACGCCAAATAAAAAATCCTGAAAAAATGATCCGTAGGATTAATCGAGAGAGTACTAAGTAAATGCCCTGCATGCCCCTCCATCGTGTCCTTGTAAGAACAGCAATCTCACTAATAGATACCACTACGTAAGCTTTTTAATTTGGGTGTACTAGCCCTTTAAAATTTGCACTTTTGTGCCTGAGTACAGCCCACCTACAGAAACTCTCCACAGCAGACGTGCTGACACGCCACATCAGGAACACAGAGGTGTTACTAATAATTTAAACAGAGCTACTGCCTCAGTTTCAGCTCTTCAATGCTCGCTCACTCACTGCAGACTTAAAACATGGAATAAAAAAAAAAAAAAAAAAAAATAAGAGGGCAGTTGTTTTAGTAGTGTTTGAATCTGTGGGAATGGAGAGGAGCAGGTGTGGATAGAGTCCAGTAAAGCTAACAAAGATTTTTACAGAATCAAGAGAAGACCCAAACTCAGACTGCTCCTTTAAATTAACAATAACTGATGAGCTGTCAGATGTGCTGTGTGTGTGTCGGTCTCTGCGGGCGGAGGCCCGTTGCCCTCCAGTCACTGGTGTTTATGCAGCTGTTGAAGTGAAAACACCTGCCTGAGAGTCTGAGCGTCACCGCGGAGGCTGCGGCATGCTATGAAGTTTCAGCCCACAGACTGCAGCGGCAGCTTCATAAACCACGTTACTCAGTTGTTCGTTTAGCCTTTTCAAATGTCAAATAAAGTCTGACGCGGCTGTTATTAGGAGGGAAGACATTTACATGACTTACAAGGAAAGCTAATGGCTCACCTCGAGAAAAAGAAAACGAAAACTGCGTGTTTGAAACGAAGCGTTTGAGCGGTGGATAAAGAGAGCCGAGTGGGTGAAGGAAGAGGAGAAGGTGCTGAGCCTGAAGGGCAGGAAGACTGAACTCTGCATGAACAGCACAGCAGTAGAAACACTAAACTCTTATTGACAGGCTACATATTATTTACATATATATGCTGTAGACAGGCCAGACTTAGAAAAGCATTTATACACAAGGAATTAAATAAAGTGACTAAAAAGCACTGCAGTCCTGCTTCTATGCACCTAACACTGTTAGAAATTCAGTCATTAAACAAACAGCAGTGTCGCCATTAGTACGTGGCTATTAAATAATGAGACTAACTGACTTACGTAAACCCAGTGTTGCTATATAACAGCCACACTGATGAGCAAAAAGCAGCACCGAGGGGTCAAACCCCCGAATGAAGACAAACCCAGAACAGAGAAAAACAACTTTAAAATCAAACTGTGATGTTGTTTGTCTTGAAGGGAGCGGCTCTGTTGTTTCTGCACAACATGAAGTGATGCCCTTAACAGTTATTTCATTAACTTATGCCATGGTCCTATAATGAAAACATTTAGGAAACTAAGAAAAAAGTGTTTGTTTTCAGTTCATGCATAACAAATAGTTTCTACTCTACAGCTCTGTGTAACTAGCACATGTGTCCTCTCCAGCCGTTATTGCGTCGTTATTGTGGCGTGAAGCCGGCGCTCTGCCGCGCTCACCTGTCAGCAGGTAGACTCATGTCATCAGACAGGAGCTGCTCTCCTGGAAGAAGTAAGGAGAGAAAACATGCCAATCTGTGTGTTACTCATAACACTATTACACTATTACAACACAAAATAAGCATCTGATCAGGAGACAAAAAGTACCAGGAAATTCCCAAACATCTGACTATTAAATAATTTTAGCTTGCAGTAATCCACAAATATACAGATGAGGGGGAAAAAAACAAAACAAAAACTGCCAGGGTCATAATCATTAGTCTCTCTGATGATGTGCATCATTTTTGCTGGATAACAGCCTGCTGTCTCACACACACATCTCCTGTGGGATCCCACTGACCTCATCCAGTTGCTCTCGTGTTTTAAAAAAAGTAATAAAAAGAAGTGGTGCTAATAATTATCAAATATACTCGTCCCCCAAAATCTGCGGGGACTACGTTCCAACAGCACCCGCGAACTGTGAAAACTGTGGATTTTGGATGTGGTCAAAGAAAATGCCTATAAATGCCTTTTTTAAAAGTTTAACCCCTAAATATGCATTTCGGCAGTATCATAGAGCTTTAAGAAGAACAAATGAAAAACACAAGAACACCGAGCAAAAGACTCAAGATGGCTACAGGTGGTAAACTGATGATGCGGGAATGCTGGACTCCATCTGCCAGAGATGCAGTAAGGAGAAATGCATAACCCTCTCGTACTGGCTACCTTTAAAGTACAGGGGGTAGGACACCATCCCAATCTGCATTGTCTTTAAAAAATAAATAAATAAAAAATAATGGAGGATATGTCCAGGGGTGTACATGAACTATTATTATTTAGGGTCTAAGGAACAATCTGCGAACAACTGAAGCTGTGAACTCTGTACATGAATACTATACACACACATACCAAAAAAGCGCTAGAGCAGAAAGAGAGGGAGGAGTGTGTAGAGCTGATAACCACCAAAGAAAAAAAAGAGGCAACGTTAATAGATTCTGCAGAACCTGAACAGTGATTTTAGTATCTACATCATGCACCTGGGCTCTGCCTCATTTCATGTTGTGTGCGCTAGTTACCTGTGCAGGGTGGAGTGTGGTTGTCGTAGCGAGAGTTGTTGCTCTGCAGGGCCTCGTCCTCAGTGTCGCTGTCGCTGCTTGTAGCCGTCACCAGGACAGACGCCGGCTGATCTGCAGACGAGACGAGAAAGAACGAGACCGTTACACGTGTGCAGAACTCTGTAAGTTCCAACTTCTCAGGCACGGCTCGCTCATAATTCAGTCTTACAGAATTCTTATTGAACTGATGGATTTCACAGAACATCAGTCAGAATATGGGAATGACTTTTCTTTTTTTAATTAAAGAAAGTATCATCAGGCTCCAACTTTGCAAACTTGTACCAAGACTAAATTAGACTGACTGACGGGGACACGGCCTTGTAGCATGACGCACAAAACCCTGCCTGGTATACAGGGAGCCAATCCAGATCATCACACACAATCATTCCTGAGGCTCGCAGTTAGAAGGTGAACCAACCTTCACATGACGGCAGCTGTGCAGACGGCCCCTCCGGCAAGGACTGATGGGAGTTTCCTGAGCTCTCAGATTCACAGTCCAACGCAGCTGCCCTGCAGCGGGAAGAAACGGAAGACTTATGGGACCCTGATGTGCAATAACACGGCTGTCTCTTGCAGATATAATTTTTCTTGTGCGTGGGGAGTCTCTGGGTCGTACCCCAGGCTCCTGCTGCCACAGTTTTTGCTTGAAGTCATGTAGCTCGGTGCTCCCAAGGTGAAGATGTCTTCCCTGGACCCCGAGGCCCCGTATAGCTGTTGCTCCATCGTATATTGCTGCTTAGAGGTGGAGGGCTGCTCTGATGCGGTGCTGCCGAGAGACACCAGGGGCCCCTGGAGGCTGTCAGCCTTCAGCACTCCTGGAGTGAAGACAAAAGCCAAGTCACGTGATGGAAAAGTGGGAATGTGCTAAGAAAAGATAAAACAGGGAGCTGAGTGGGTGTGACCATAAAGTAATATTGTGTATTATTTTTATAAAAAAAGCCCTGCTGGCGAATCCCAGAACCCATCAGTCATTAAACTGCAAATCAAATCTGGAAGCACTGAAGACGCTGTCATAATAAGTTTCCTTAGAACTCGAATAAAAGAAGCACTAGCGTAAACTTCGTCTTGAGGAGTGTGCAGAAATCTCTAAGTTCAACCTATTTGGGCACGGCTTGCTCGTGATTCATTAAAATCAGGAGTTTATCTTCTTTGGAGCATAAAAAGTGTTTCTTGGGAATCAACGTCAAAGATCGTGAGACGTTCAGTTTGAAAATTCCACTCTGAATAAGTTATAAATGCCTCTGCAATGAAGCAGGATTTTGTCTCATCCAGGTTCATCCTGGGTTTTCTGTACCATGGAGGAGGTTCACACTTCTCATCAGGGTATATCAGCTTTGTAACTTAAACTGCGAACGTAATTAGAGATCAACAGATATGAAATCACCGCCTACTGATTAATTCCTTGGAAAACAGCATCACCATTCCTGAAAAATCCCTCCGACCACTGTGTGCAGACAGTATTATCTAATTTCTTTCCGTTTCCCTGATGATCAGTAAAAAATATAAATTCTTGGAGAAAATTTTATTGTTTCATTATTTTTCTGTTGGCTGTTAATAATTTTTATCGTTCTACAAGCAGAGCTTGTATTTGCTGACCTTACATCCAGTGTGCATGCAAACCCAACTTTAAAATTAATTTAATAAAATACTTAATCTTCCGTATCTTTACACATATTTACACAGTTGGCCCACTTTCTTTCCAAGCTTCAAATAAGTTCAATTTCATTAACATAGTAGCTCTTTTACTCATCGCTGACTCATCTGGAGCAGCTGTGTTACTTTTATTCTGTATTATGGCTTTAACTTCTTCATATTTTTCAGAAATTATAGTTTAAAAGTCATCCGTTCAGTTGCCGATACACTAAACAGTGCGACTATTCAGATGCTGGCAACGCCAACCATTTTTACGTGAACGTTCATACGCAGATCAGGAAACCCTGGGATAACTTAAAAAAGTTACTAACCAGCTTTGTGTAACCACTTATCGTGATAGCCAGTGTTGGGGTGAGTGAATCCCTTCATACTGCAGGTTTAGGAGAGTGTACACTAATGTCTTTGGATATTCAGACTGTTTTAAAAGTGAACTAACTCCAGGCCACACCATAATACTGATATGAAAAGTTTTAAAAGCTCAACTTCTTAAACCACAATTTATGATGATTACATGACTCATAAAGGGGAGATCATGAACTGCATGTCTACAGGCTAATCTAATAAAGTCACCTATAAAAGTCAGGAATCAATTTTTTTTTAAATTCTTATAAAACTGGCAAACATTAGAAATGGATAAGTGGCAAAACAAACTATTTTTGCCATGAACAGAATTTGTGTTACTGTTTTTATGTCGGTGTTAAAACAGAAAAGCAACTAAAGAATCACAAACTATTTTGAGTCTTAATGGAGCAGTACAGGGGAGAGTAAATATAAAAATCAACTGCAGGAACTTCAGGATCCATCAGGTGGATACTTGACTGAGTAAAGCGCACTCAAGCAGTCGAGCTCTGCACCCCTAAATGTTCAGCACAATCACTGTTGATTCTCTAAAAAAATAAAAAATTAACCCTTCCCTATCCATATTTTGTCCAAACAGTTGTAAATGTTCACCTGAAGTGACGAAGTAACAAACAAATGATCACCTGACTCTGCCATTCGCCTTTATTGTACTTTAAAGATCAGTGTTTCGGTTTTACAACGTCTACTGTTCACGTCATTCTCACAGATTTGTATTCTGTTTTTTTGGACAATGTTACACCTTGGCTGTGATTTCATGCAGGTTTAAAGGAGAATTACAAAAAAACAAAACAAAACACTGACCCTCTGCTCCTCCCATCCCATCTTTAGGATGCAGGCTGAGCTCCGGAGCAGCTTCTGCTCCTCTCAGGTCTTTTTCCATCTCCTCTGGACTCCTCCTCTTCACAACCAGAGAGCTGCTGTCCAGGACAGGAGACAGAGACTTCCTGGCTGCACACAGAACACAGACACACAAATGTAATAATAATACTAATAATAATAATGATAAAAACCAAAAACCATATTGATTGTGCCAGCAGACGTCCCGTGAGCCTTGTTATCTGGAGTTTAGTCTAAAGATAGTAAGGCAGGCCTTCCTGGCTTAGTGTCTCAGGGTAATAGGGGAATATGGAAAGTAAACTAATCCATCTCTTGCTAAGACTGTGCCAAAACAAAAACAGCATAATTTGTCCTGACAAAACTGAATTTCAAAAAGTCCAAAATTTCTCTGAGCTCATTTTTCAAATGAAAAAAATTGGCCTGAATATCATCCACTGACGTTTCCCAGAGCTAGCAGGCAATGTTACAGGTTTTATGCAATGATTAGGGTTTAAAGAGTTTATTTCTCTTATAAGCTATTAATAAAGCTACAAATGATGTAAGGTTAGTTGGATACACAGAAGTAGCAAATACTGACTTTCAATGTTGTAATTCCCAAAAGATACAGAAAAAAAAAAGAAACTGAGGCTATGCCAACCTGTCAACTTGTTTCAGTTTTAGCAAGAGCATGTTAACCTGTCAGGTTTTAGCTTAGTGGATTCTGAGAGTATACACAATATAACGTAAACATCCTGTTCAAAAACAGCAGAGCAAAACAGCAAAATTTAGACCATGTAACATATAACATATTGGAATCATATAAACACTTAGCAATAAATGAGTAATAAAAAATACTGGTGGCCCCCAGTGGTGTCCCTTAGCCTTGTAGTAGATATACTTGTGGTATCAATTTCAAAATCCTATGTCGCCTTGTTCTAATGTCATCGCATTCAGAAGATTTTCAGAAAACTTGACCTCTGACCTCGAGGTCAAAGTCACCAGGCTGTGAAGCTGTCTGAGATTTTTAGTAGATGTAGCTGTGGTATCAATATTTGAAAATCTCAGGCGACTTCCTTCTTGAGTTATCGTGTTCACAAACTGGGTGTCCACACCACCCACCCAGCTGGGTGATGGCAATGGCCCATCAGCCTTTTGCAGCTGATGGGTAAAAACGATATGTCACTTTAATATTTGGCAGTATTTTATGTTTCTGACCCAGTCCGCTCAAAAATGCTGGCCATCTGTAGTGAGTTAGTCTATTTACTCTAGAGGCGAGTGTGATTTTTGCGACACTCGAGTATAACTTGGAAAACGTTAGCTTATAACCAACTACTGTTGTTGTTTAGCCGATTCATACTACTTCGTATGAGGGGCCGTACAAGCCAAAATTCATTCTTTCACTCTCACACACATACATTCTTCTTTCACACACATATATTTTCACTCTCACACACATACATTCTTCTTTCACACACATATATTTTCACTCTCACATACATATATTTTCATTCTTTCACTCTCACACACATACATTCTTCTTTCACACACATATATTTTCACTCTCACACACATACATTCTTCTTTCACACACATATATTTTCACTCTCACATACATATATTTTCACTCTCACATACATATATTTTCACTCTCACATACATACATTTTCACTCTCACATACATACATTTTCACTCTCACATACATACATTCTTCTTTCACACACATATATATTTTCACTCTCACATACATATATTTTCACTCTCACATACATATATTTTCACTCTCACGTACATATATTTTCACTCTCACATACATACATTTTCATTTATGCATTCCTACATTTTGCTCTCATTTACATGCATTCAATATGCATTTAATCTCACAAATAATATATGTATGTAAGAAGAGAATGCATACATGTCAGAAGAAAATATATGTATGTGAATGAAAGAGTATAGTGGAAACGGAAGGAGTTTAATGGAAACGGAAGGCTGGGTGTCTGTACCGCTGTGATTGGCTGAGAAGCACGCGCGGGTCACTTTCAAGTGTCTGACAGCATGGAGGGGGGAGAAGAAACTCGAGTTCTTCAGCAAGCTATCGGGGTGTTAAGAAATATTTTATCATCTCCTGAAACGGTCACATCGTTGTCCTCGTCACTTGATCGAGATGGGACGGGCTCAACTTTTTTTTTACGTGCGCTCAGAATAGTGGCACAAAAATAACGCCACAGTAACCCAGAAAGAGTAATATTTCAAACTCTGCCACTCTGTGCTTCTCTGCCACTGCCTCGTTTGAGTTTTGGACGAAATGGATTCTGAGATATTGCATTTCGTCATTTCGAGCTGATTGGAGACCAGAACAGCCAATCAGATATTTTTGCATCCAAGTCTGTGATTGGCTGGTTTTGTGGCACAAAAATAACGCCATAGGTCACAAAATAAACTTTTAAGATATTTTCATGCGAGAATGGTGCTGTGTAAACTTCAAATATCTGCTTGATTCATCAAGACATCACATATTTCCATAAGTGCTCTAACATTTTCGGAGATGCCTGTTACCTATGGCCTTATTTTTGTCCCACTATTCTGAGCGCACGTAAAAAAAATTTGAGCGCACGTAAAAAAAAAAGTTGAGCCCGTCCCATCTCGATCAAGTGACGAGGACAACGATGTGACCGTTTCAGGAGATGATAAAATATTTCTTAAAACCCCGATAGCTTGCTGAAGAACTCGAGTTTCTTCTCCCCCCTCCATACTGTCAGACACTTGAAAGTGACCCGCGCGTGCTTCTCAGCCAATCACAGCGGTACAGACACCCAGCCTTCCGTTTCCATTAAACTCCTTCCGTTTCCACTATACTCTTTCATTCACATACATATATTTTCTTCTGACATGTATGCATTCTCTTCTTACATACATATATTATTTGTGAGATTAAATGCATATTGAATGCATGTAAATGAGAGCAAAATGTAGGAATGCATAAATGAAAATGTATGTATGTGAGAGTGAAAATATATGTGTGTGAAAGAAGAATGTATGTGTGTGAGAGTGAAAATATATGTATGTGAGAGTGAAAATATATGTATGTGAGAGTGAAAATATATGTGTGTGAAAGAAGAATGTATGTGTGTGAGAGTGAAAATATATGTATGTGAGAGTGAAAATATATGTATGTGAGAGTGAAAATATATGTGTGTGAGAGTGAAAATATATGTGTGTGAAAGAAGAATGTATGTGTGTGAAAGAAGAATGTATGTGTGTGAGAGTGAAAATATATGTATGTGAGAGTGAAAATATATGTGTGTGAAAGAAGAATGTATGTGTGTGAGAGTGAAAATATATGTATGTGAGAGTGAAAATATATGTATGTGAGAGTGAAAATATATGTATGTGAGAGTGAAAATATATGTATGTGAGAGTGAAAATATATGTGTGTGAAAGAAGAATGTATGTGTGTGAGAGTGAAAATATATGTGTGTGAGAGTGAAAATATATGTGTGTGAAAGAAGAATGTATGTGTGTGAGAGTGAAAATATATGTATGTGAGAGTGAAAATATATGTATGTGAGAGTGAAAATATATGTATGTGAGAGTGAAAATATATGTGTGTGAGAGTGAAAATATATGTGTGTGAAAGAAGAATGTATGTGTGTGAGAGTGAAAATATATGTGTGTGAGAGTGAAAATATATGTGTGTGAAAGAAGAATGTATGTGTGTGAGAGTGAAAATATATGTATGTGAGAGTGAAAATATATGTGTGTGAAAGAAGAATGTATGTGTGTGAGAGTGAAAGAATGAATTTTGGCTTGTACGGCCCCTCATAACTTCGCATGTTGCTGGTCTCTAAAAACACACATAAAAAGTTGGTCACTGTTTTCAAGATTGCAGGGCAACATGGTGGCTCCCACCAACTGGTGCCCACTCTTATGCATTTTTAATGGATTAATTCTAATTATGGAAATTTAAAAGACGCAGAGTGAGTCTGACCCCAGATTTTGTCAGTGATGAACAGCTATACCCATTCAATAGATTTATTGTTCAAAAGATAAAGAAAAAAAAAAATATCTGTAGGTCATCATGTACATTTTCTGTGATCTCCCAGCACAGAAACGATGCTCTCTCTCTGTTATGTTCGTCTGCTTTTGCAAACCCCCCCCCCAAAAAAAGAAAAACCGTATTCGGGACAGCCCTACATATGAGTACCCTTGACAACTGACAGTGTGGCAACCCACACAGATTGTCCTCTCTATTCAGGTTTGCACATTTGCTGTGTACTTTGTCCACCAGAAAAATATGCCGTGTAAAAAGAAGCAGCATAGTTTTCACACAGCTTTTCATTTCTACATTGTTTTTTTCTTTATAAAAAGAATTCAATAAATTTATTTCCTCAAACAGAGATTGAGATCAACAAACAGACCAACTGTTGTGTGGGTAACCAGATAACTCAGATTCCCTGTTTGGTGGAAACTGTCACTGTTTACACATTAACACTGAACAGCCTGGAACAGCAGTCCTCACCGGGGCGGCAGGGTCTGGCTCGAGCCGCAGCTGCTCTGCCCACCAGGTCGAGCTCGCTGGGTTTATGACAAGCTGCCATCTCTGAATCGCTGTGATGAGACGGCAGCTCTTCAGTGCCGAAGGCCCCAGATGGGCCAGGCCTGGCTCTGCTGACCCCCGCGCCTCCAGCACTTGACACTTGACGTCGGCCATCTTGCTGCGGACCTCAGCCATCTGAGCCTTGAGGCGGATGAGGACCCCCGAGTCTGGAGCCGATCGTCGCACCACCTGCGGACGCCGCTCTCGTTCCTTCCTTGAGTGAGGATGAGCTGAAGACACAAGAAACAAGTTGGAGAAGCAGAAAAGGTGAAGCCCCAAACATATAGCTTACAACTATGTTTGGGGCTATGGTCTCAAGCTGCATGGTGGTTCAGGGACCAATCAGAGCCTCCCTGTTGGTATTGTGAAAAATCTAAACATCAAATGTACCTAAAGTGTTTTCACAAACTGCATGGCAGTTATGCTAAGTCCGGTTTAAATCCTCCAAATACACAGGAAAACACTTCAATGTTTCCTTTATTACCTCCTTTAACAGAGAATAGCGTCTCATAATTCACAACAAGTGGTGCAGCTCACATAAATGTTAATTAACAGTCTGTTTCCTATTTCATGCAATAAACTGCTGCACTAAAGGTCTCAATGTGGCAAACATCTTATTTTACTTTATATTGTTTTTTAATGACCTGTAAAAGTACATAAGATGAGATTTTTGTAGTCCTTCAGATCACTGTCGTTTCAGACTTAATAACATCTGCTGTTACATGGTGTGAGGGTAGTTTGTTTCCCTAAAAACTGTTTTTCTCTTTCCACCTTTCTTCAACGCTTTTAATCGATCAGGTCAAGAGAAAGTGGTTACAAAAGGATGCTGGTGGTAATGGTTTTGACCATTTGTAGCCATTTAAAAAGATAAAACAGGTGCTGATACGACTCCAGACAATTCTCAACTCCATTATTTTCTAATCAGGAACATTTTGCTAAAGTGTGATTGGTTAGATGTTCATTTTACGGTGCTGAACGTGCCACTTAAATTTTCATATAAACAAAAGAATTTCACTTACATTTGTTGTTATTCAAAAGCCTTACAGTATGTTCACATTAGTTAATATTACCCTGGGAGCCATTTGTAAGAATTGCGGAGGTTGTCTGTGATCTTGATCCTGTGTGAATTTGAGATGTCTGCAATTTTTAAAGAAAAAAAAAAAAACTACAACAAATTAGCTCCAATGTTTCTCCTAGCAGAGGTGCTGTGACAATATTAATCCCAAGCAAACTAATTTTGGTCTTTTTCTTTGTTCTTTTCACAAAATTCTTGGTGCTGGCTGCACCCTTCTTCCTCTTTCCTGTGAGTTTAATTTTCCACCCTGAAAATTAAAAATTAAAAGTTTGGCCTGAAGTATTTTAGATGTAAATTCTTGTCCATAGAAAGCAGCAAAACCTATTCATATCGAAAGCAAGTTCAAATCCATCAGAAGAGAAAAAGGATGAGATTGATAAGCATGCAGTGAGGAGCGCACACAGCAGTTATCAAGTAGATCATGATCAGTAAAACTTAGTCTGAAACTGATGACCACAGAGCAAAGTAAACTCCACTAAACAGAGATTTCGCTCATCCTGTATGACTCACACAAAAGTGGATGGGTGGAGGGGTGGGGTCACACGAGGCCCTCTGGTAAACCTAATCCTGGGCAAACAAAGTGTTTATCCCCAAAGCCTACAGAACATCCTACATGTGTTTTCTATGCTTAAATATGTTGAAACTAGTGCTGTTTACATGTTAACCTGTGATCTTACAAAGTGTTTTTTATTTTGAGGAACCCCTGTGTCAGAGTTTCAGTAATGACTCCCAGTTTAGTGGGATCTTGTCAGCATGCTTACATACCTTGGCTGTGGAGGAGAGACACCGGAGGCCGAGGCTGAAGACCCCACAGGGACTCCACGCTGCTGCGCTCCTTCAGATCCAGCAGCTGGATCAGAATGACTGGGTCGATCTCCAGGAGGCTGTTACCGCCTGACCCAACAGCACCGGTGGCGGCAGCAGCAGAAGCGGCAGCTCCACTGCCACTACTACTACGACCGGCAGCAGCTGCAGCACTACGGTGTAATGATCGCACACTGGAGCTGGAACCGCCTGCAGATCAGACACAAAAACAGGGTTTATATGGTTCATGTATAGCTGTGCTTAAATTAAAAGAGGAATAAGGGATTATTTAAGTGATTATTGCTCCATTTCTCCTTCCAAATATTCATGTTTATGTGTTATTTGAGCTGTTTCTTTATATTGGAGATCTGGTGCTGTTCATTGTTACTATAGGTAACTAAAACTAAACTAAATGTTATTGTGAAAAACCCTTTAGTTAACTGAAATAAAAACTTGATTCAAAAGTTAACATCTATAGGAAATATTGTGTCCTTAAGTCTTTAATATGGTTACATTTGCCAACACAAAGCCTGAGGAGGTTTTAGTGTCTGAACTTCTTAAATTTTTTTTAAAGAATTTCTTTTTCTTTTTTTTAATCTTTAGACCTACTGAATCTGGGATTCAAGTTTAAGTGAAGCTCAACAGAAACACTGATCTGGGTTCAAGCAGCAGTGAGTCATGTTATTATCTGTACAGTCCACATGAGTCTCTGATTGGCCGGGTTCCAGCTGCTGGGAGAGAAAATTCTCTAAAGGTTTTCCAGACAAAGAAACCTGCATCAAAAACAGAGTTACAAAACAGGCTGGAGTCTCTCGCTGAATTGTAACCTAATCATAAAAAAATAAAAATTACGCCAATGTGGGATGTAAACAATATGCAGCAAAGATATGTTCAACTCTGACATCCAACACCCCCTCCCCACACATGTACACACACGGACACCAAGTGCTTCTATATCGGCAGGCTGCGAGGGGCATGGTGCACCAACACTGACTCATCCTCTTCATGCCTTTCAACACCAACACAGTCAAACACGCCTGAAGGAGCCGCTTTGAGGTCCACCATCGTATCGCTGTGATCTGCCTCTACAGTTGTCAAACAACACAAATAGATTCCTAAAATTCTCAAACAGAGGCTGGCTTTTATTTGCCTCGACTAAGGAGACAACAGGGCCTTTATTTGAGAAAGGACAATAAATATTTGATGGTTACACTCCGTAAATGGAGGGAATTGTTCAGTAAACCCACTGGGCTTTTGTAGCAACTTTTAGATGAACATTTTTGCCATAAAAATAATCAGATTTAACGGTTTAACTGCCCTACTGAGTTACAATGAAAACAAACACCATATTCCATTTAAATAACTAAAATATATTAATTTATACTATTAACCACAAGTTACAGCCCTCTAAGAAGAACTTAAGCATTTAGAAATCTTTTTTTTCCTTTTTTAAAATCATGCTTTCATGTACTATGAATTAAGACTGGCTAAATTGCACTTGTATTTTGATTTAAGAGCTTCCATTTGATATTTCTAAGTAAGCAATAGAGGTTTATAATCAACTTTAATATGTGAAAATGTCCTTATTTAGAACATCCGCTGTAAATGTACAACATTACACCTTGAGTAATGTCCATATTTAATATTACTTTAATTGTGTTCTGCTTTATAGTCATGCATGATTGATTTCTCCTCCTGTTGATTTATAGTTAAGAATATATTAATGAAAACTTATATTAGGACAAAATTTGCAGGAGTAGAAAAAATAAACAGTTCTTTGTTGTTCAGTAGCATAAAAAAAAAATGTGTTCACAAATCACAGTTCTAAGTTTGTTTCTGTTTGCATAGGTTAAATAATCCTTCAGGAACATAACAATAAAGCTGACATCTGACATTTTTAACACTGTTGTGTGTTTAAAAAAAACAAACAAACAAACAAACAAAAAAAAAAAAACACGTCAGCTGTGGGAGACTCAAATCAAACAGTTTTGTGAGTGTTTTAAATTATACCCGTGGCTCCAGCCAAGTCATCAGGAAGCTCTCCTTCTTCTGTGTCCAGGTTGCCGATGAAGTCGACATCATTCTCCCCGGACCTGTGAAAATATTTCTGTCAGCATCCATTTCTTCGGTTTAACAAAGAAACCAAAGCCTTCTTTATGAAATTACAACCATGCACATTTTTTGTAGAAAGTTTCACAATAAAGCCATTTCTGCTCACATGGTCTCCTCGTCTATGTCATTCTCCTCAGTGTTGCTGGTGGCTGTGGAGCTCCCTGAAGTGCTGCTGCCATCCAGAGGGTTCACCTCCTCTTCTGTCAGACAGTCCACCTCCAGGTCACCGTCTGACAGCTCCTGGACAACAGAGGAGCCAGGCGATTAATGAGCTGTACCCCGTGCAGGAAGACACTGGATCCCAAAACCTCCAGCTCTTATTCATTTGATTTTTAATTAAAATTCAATGAAATGCCCCATAAAAAGAAAATCTGAACATCAATAAATTAATAGCTTCATAAATAAAATATCTAAATAATACTAAATAATTAGTAGTTTTTGACATAGTCATAAAACCTCCAGTGAAACCATGATGCCCATCACCTAAGAAAACCTGAATAAGCTCAGCTATGCACAGACACTCAAATAAGAAAACATTAAGAAGCCAATCAGCTGGTTTTTCAAAGCCAAGCAGTATTTTCCACCCTCACATTAGAGTCATCATGTTGTGTCCTCTCTTCTTCTTCTCCTTTCTTAGTGTTGCTCAAAGTGGTCTGAATCTCATCATCACTCTTCACCGAGCGAGGGTCTCTTTCAGAGGTCGTGGTGCCTACAGCGAGCCTCAGGTCAGGAGGCGAGGAGCTGCGTGAGGTCTGACGGCGAAATAGCTCGATAGCGAGCCTCTGGAATCAGAAATACAGAGATTCAGGGAATATTTTTCAGCTCAAAATAAACAGACACTTAATTATGGAAGCAACTCCAACTAGATGAGTCAGAGTGACTCAGAGACTTCATTTGGCATCTTTGAAAACTTTGGAATCTGTTTACTCTAAAACAATAGCTGACAAGAGTCAGCGAATCCTAAATTCAACAAACAGTTAAAAAAAACCCCAAAAAACAACATACCTATAAATATAGAACACAAACACGGACAGACAGAGTACCTCTTTGAGATTGTTGATCTGCTGGATGTAGCCACTCTGGGCCGACTCCAGCTGGCTGATGTACCAGTACTGATCTCGGCACTTCTGGAAAAAGGTAGGTGAGCGAACCTGATAGCTGAGCAAAGAAAACCAATGACACTCAGTCACACTGGGATAAAAGATCTCCAACTCAACTTGATTCGACATTATTAGAATGGTGCATGCGTGTTCTCACCGGAGGACCAGTGTGTCTGTCTGCATGTTCAGGTATCCCTCACTGGCTAGAAGATCAAGCCTGAAGAAGCGGTTGTAGCCCCAGCATTCACCGACCTCAAAGTCAGAGGCAAACTCCCGAATTATGTTCTTTGTGGGGTCACTGGAGGCCTGATGGACCATCTCCACACGGTACTCATATCTACGCATATCAATGACAATATCAACACACAGGAAATGCAGCAAAAGCAGAACTTATCCAGGAGTTTTAGAGGATGTATTTCTTTAAAGAACTGAAAGACAATGAACGGATATTTAACACACCAAACTAGAAGTGATTAGTTTTTCAACCCAAAAGGTAAGTATTATTGAGTCCAAGTAGGATCACCTGATTTTGGTATAAATCAGCTAAAAATTACAAAATTTGATGTAGTTTTCTAGTTAAATATTCATCCAGGGGTTCCCCTGTAGCTCCCCTGGTTGAGGAGGTAACACATGTACAAAGGGTTATGGCCCTCACTGCAATAGTCCGGGTTTAACTCCCCAATAAAACTAATTTTGGTGCGTCACTCAACCTCTCTGTCCACTTTTTAACGGTTTACTCTTTAAACATGAAAAAAAAAAAAAGTATCATCTCCTCACTAATGCCAAATACATTTTTCAAACATCCAAAATCATGTAATGTAATGGTTTTTGTTATCCTGTGTATCTATTAGGACCAGATTTTCATTTCATTTTAAAACAACCTTGACAATTCTATGAAAAACACTGGCTGCATTATAACTGAACATTTTTAATCTGTGCGTCTTCCTGCATGTTAACTGTAAATTATTCAAATTGGACTTTAAACCTTTTACGCAAGTCAATTTTAGCCCCAGGCTTGACTGTAAAAAAATAAAAAATTGTCACAGAAAGAAAACAGAGCAGAGGAAGAATTTATTGAAAGAGCAGTCAAAGTACAACAAAATATTACATACTTTGATGTTTCGGGAAGTCCTGCAGACAGTTCGAGGAACACAGACAGATAGTTTCCACGAACCACACCGTTACCATCCTGCAGAAACACAGAGACATGTGCTGCTTTAACAAAGACAACGTGATTTCTGTCTAAATTTCTACAGTTACAATAACCAATCGATGTCAGCTAGAACTGCAGCCAGGTTTTAAAAGGAATACATCAGCCGTTTTAAACTCACTGGGTAGACTTTGAGTCTCCAGCACAGGCCAGAGATCTGCAGGGGAGGGCTATAGACCGGGTCAGCCCGCTGCCTCAGGGTGCTACAAACAAACACACATATCAAATGAGCTGAAACCCCATCAGGATGTTTTGATAGATTTCCCATTTGAAGCTTTTAACTGGTTATTATTTTTACTCGGACTCATTTTATTTTGCATTTATATTTGAGTTTAACTTGTAACATTGTAATAGTGTGTAAAGAGATTTTAATCTCAAGGAACGTCTTAGTTAAATAAAGGTTAAATAAATTAAAAAAAAAACCACAAACAGCACCTTACATCTTTCCATAGTTTATAAAATCCTCAACAAAACTTAATGATGGTGTTTGAAGGTTGGGAGAAGCTGATGTCTGTCAGAGTCAGAGCGCCTTATTTGTCACTATGACCAAATGCAGTCTCAGAGATTTACCTGAAGTTGACTAGAACAAAAGTGCTGGAGTCATAGGCAGGAACCAGCTCACTGAAAGCACAAAGAGGAAAGATGACTGCACATAAAAGCACAATAATTAACCTGTGGTTTACAGTCACTGTCAGGTCATTCCCTTTAGTATTATGAGCCATAAAATTTAATCGATTGATTTTAAAAAAACAAAAACAAATGGGAATCTCCTGCCACATAACATTTATTATTGATGATAATTTCTGTTATCCCTAGTAGCTACGGTATTTTGTTGCATCCTTCCTGGACCATGAAAAGTGTCCGGTGTTGCAGCTGAGGATATTACCTGGTGAAGTCTGGAGGAACGGGCGTGGTGACGAAGGACTGCATGGGTTTCCGGTGGACCTGCTGGAACATGAGGAGGATCTCTGGGCTCTTTGAGATCAGTTCGCTCTTACTGCAGGAGTGAAGCTGTTCAGCACAAACACGATACAGGAAAATCATCTCGTTAATGCCAGCAAGCAGCTAAACAATCAATGATGTGTTGATTTTTGCTCAGAAAAAATAAACAGGTAACTGATATTCAACTACATTTTTTACTTACTTCAGTATCAGAAGAAGCAAAGTTAGAATATAAAAGTTCATTCCTTAAAACAAAAACAAAACAGTCTCCCACCTGACCCCCTCAGAATCTGATTCTTTTGTACAAACATTTTAATAAATTTAGAAAAATTTTACATTCATGCTATGAATATCTATGAAAAAATAAAGTGCGACTTTTTAATCACTTTAAGGACCTGTAGCTCATATTGTGTGAATGTCCTCTTTTAGAATATTTTTTGGAGGCATCCAAAGTTATCGTACACAATAACTTTGAGATGGTAAATGAGATGACCCATCGCTCAACGCTGCCAGTATTTCTGTATTTAATGTGCTGTAGTATTTGCTGGCTGCTACTCTTAGTGCAGAAAAGCTCATGATTCATCACATCACATTGTAAGAAACAATCGTGCAAATACAACATGCCTGCTCGCCCGATTTGTCGTGCAACATGCTCTGCTACTCAATAATGAATAAAACAAGTTCCCACAGTGTAAAATAAAGTGCTTACAGTGAATTCTCACCAACTCTGCAGCCATTACCTCATACTTTTGGTTTTATAGCTTGCAGATGTATTGTTTGGATACACCTCAAATTAGTTGTTTCCTTTTTAAAAACAGTTAAGAGCACAGTTGAAACTTTTAAAATACTGCACCAGACACTTGCTATAAGAGAGGATTTAAAATATACCTTGACCTTAAAGACTGGAATAGTGTTGAATCAATGAGACAGCATGTGCTGCTGTATTGTGTGTGGGGTTTCTCAGCTTTAATATTACACAACTAACAATATGCAGTAGAAAAAAACTGAATGGAGGCTTTGATCTGCTGCAGACGACCAACCTGATGCTCCACCTCCTGCAGCAAAGACTCCAGCAGCTCCGTCTCCTGGGTCAAGGACGTCTTCTGGCCTGATGGGGAGGAACGCAGTTCTATTTTCAGTACTCTTGTGCTGAATGTCAGCCCTGATGGAAGCTGCTGAGAGCGAGTGTGTGGGAGTGCAGGTTGTGTATGTGGGCGCCAAGTGCACGGATCCACTCAGTCCAGATAAATATTTCATATGTATATTACCCGCAGCTATAAAGGGCGCCTCTCACTGCTTTCAGTGGGGAGTCTGCGTGTTTTGTTGGGTGAAGGTCTCGACCTTTAGACACATTTTAGAGCCAGTCTTGCAACAACAAGAAAACTGAACACTGCCTTGCGTCTTTAACCTGTTAAAATGATGCTTATTCTATTGGGAATGCATAACCTGGTGGTGACAGAACTGGGATTAATTTATTTAACTGTTGACTATTAATTAATGACTACAGTTAGTAAGGGTGACCCTAACACACCATTCTCTTCAGGTGACTCTAAATGTGTTTTTTCAGCAGTTTCATCTCTTATTTTTTGCAAAATACTGCTGAATGCTCTTTAATTCATGTTTAATTGCATTTTTAAATGGGAAAAAGATATTATGTCACTCCTGTCAGCAAAACGTTCAGTTTTTTAAAATGCTAAATTAGAAAATTAGAGTGGACAGCCGAAATCTGGTCATCTCAGACACGCAGTTCTGTCCGTGGGCGACGAAGCCCCACCCACCTGCTTTTCAGCCAATCAGAAGACAATTGTTTGACCTTGTTCTAAACAGAGTTTGAACCGTCTAACAGGCTGCAGGACATCTTTTTGAACAGCTAATCATGCAAAGCCACTCTGGTGAAGTCAAAAATATGCAGATGAAAATGAGAATAATGTGTCCTCTCCTGTAGCCTAAAAGCCAGTCATTCAATTCAGCTTACCAGAGTTCTATCAGTATTTTTACATAAAAGTAGGCAAAGTGTTCAGACATGGAAATAATGAGCTTGAAAGTGGTTAAAAATGTTTTTAAAATAAGATTTAAGGTCAACTGTTTTTCAGATAAAAGCAATGCACTGAAATTATGTCTCATTAATTAAATTGAAGGTTAAAATGTATATAAAAAGCCAAAAAAGAAAAAAACATTTATCAGGACATCTGCTTTTGACAGTGAGTGTGTGCGCACAGTGCGAGTCCTACCCATGAGGGTGATGAGCTTATTCTTGAGCTGGTTGTCCAGACGAGCGATCATCATTTCCACGGCGTTTCGTATCTCTCGGACCCTCTCGTCTTTGGCACCCCTGACTGCCTCAACGTTCCTCTCCTGACCCATCACACAAACACACAAACACACACACACTCAACTTCACTGACAAGCTTTTATTAAAACAACAGTGCCATCTGCTGGATGTCAGCAATACAGTACACCCATACTGACTAAACTCTTTTCTTAAATAAATCTGACTAGGGTTGGAATTAACTGGTTTAGGCTGTGGATTTGATATCATTTTGAAGTCTAACCCTGTGTGTTGATAAGGACTGTTGTGGTCGCTATATCACAATATCACATCTATCATTGGATGTGAAGCATAGAAAATTGGGGGGGTAACAAAATAATTCCACTTATATGATTTATCAAGATGATATTTCATTTTCGAATGGCAGTATAATCACAATATACCTCGAGCTAAAATTTGACTACTATGACAATCTGGGATATGGAAATCAGATTAATGCTGTCCAAAAATTCTGGTCTAACAGACGAACATGAAGGTATCCTGAGGCTATAGAAGCATCCTAAAAACTCTCAGGATACATCATTCAATAGACACACAAACCAACAAAGTCAGGCACCATCACAGAAAGCATTTAGCCTTTTAAACAGGAGAGTGAGCTCATCCTCTCCCAGGACTTATTATATTCAAACAAAAAGCAAAAGCAGACTCCACAGACACTGAAACACAAGCTATGACGCAAACAGAGTGTTTTTGCTTTGTTACTGACTTGCACTTATTTCAGCATTTATGGGCATTATAATTTATTGTGTTATATTTTATTATTATCTATTCTTTGTTTCACCTTTCCTCTCACTCTGTCCATCATGTCAGGTGACATGATACGTGTGAAGAAGCAGGCAGAGAGTGGATGCTTTCATAAGAGAGAGGGAGAGAGAGATGGGCAGTCTTCATACAACTCATCTATGTGCATCTTTCAGAAGTATCATGATAAGAGTTCCCTGAGTTCACTGCAGTTTGCTTTAATGTCACTGCTCAAATTGAGAAGGCCAGAGTGACCCTCAGGTACTCCTGAATCCCACCACTGAACTACAATAATGTAGCAGTTTAATCACACAAATAATGACCAAGAAACACTGCAAAGTGCTTTGTCGGGACATTTCATGCTGTACCCCGTGGAAGTTAATAACCTGAAACTTTAAAGTGGGCCTCAGAGGTCCTGAGCTAAAACAATTTCCACAGGCTCTTTGACTTAAGCTTTCCTCTACAAGTGGGTCATTAATTGGGCTTTATGGATTATGGAGCTGATTTTATTTCTTTGTGCAAAACAAAAATACTAGTTATTTTTTATATTAATTTCAGAAAATAAAAACATTTATGCATTTTCTGCATCAAAAAATGAATGCGTATAAATTCCTGTGGCAGACAGTGTAACACATTTGCTTATCATAACAGTGGCTTGTAAGATACCGTAATACATATAAAACCCATTCCTTCAGCAGAGAATCTAAACTCTACTTAAAGCAGCATAAGTCACCATGGTAATCTAGACAGCTAAGAAGAGACACCTCTGTAATACTGAAAACTGACTTTGCCTCAAGATAACTCGCCAACCCATTAATAATTCTTCATAGCTGAGGGAGAGAACATCCCTCAAGTCCCATGAATGTCAAGAAGAGTTCAAATATGCACTAAGATACGAATCTGCAGTTTAAAAGATTTACTGAAGAGGTGAAGGTGAAGAGTGATGAGTGCACGAAACAGGAGTTTGATCTGAGAGGACAGTAAATATCAAACTATTGAGCATTTGTTGTTCATAAGAGAAAAAGCAGTCCTCACCACTTCCTGCACCAGACTGATGAGCTCCATGAGGCGGCGGCGCAGCTTGGCAACCTCCTCCTTCACTTTGGTCACATGCTGCTCATAAATCTCCACCAGGGGCTTAAAGGTGTGGCCGCCGTGCTGGAAGCAACCAAAACAGCAAAATTCAACGGACGCCATCTGATTTTTACGTAACGGAAAACTCATTAACGTGGGCGTTTCTGACTTCGCCAACTATTATATAAGTGAAGCATTACCATGCCTCCCCACAGGGCACACTGGTGACAGATGCATTTCTTACAGGTCCAACAGAAAACACTCAGCTTCTCGTGATGGTTCTCACATCTGCAGAGCAACAAGACAACCACTGTTTATTTCCCTCAACTGTACCAAATATTATTATTATTCTTTGAGTTGAGCATCACAGAGCATTTATAAGTATGAAGAGGAATTTAAGGAAGACAGGGATATAAAAATGACAGGAAACCTTTCAACTCAGAGAACAGGACTGGGACTGAAAGAGACTTGTCAAGAACTCACTTGTCTTTATCGTTGTCCTCGTGCTTGGTGAGGCTGCAGAGCTGCAGGGTGTCCAGCTGCTGGGTGACCTCCTCCGCCCAGCGACAGTTGACAAGCTCCCTCAGTTGAAGTGGAGCCCTGTACAGAAGAATGCACACACATATTTTAATAACTGCATAGCTATTCCACACTATGAAGCAGATCAGAAAGTTATCTTGAGGCTTTTTGCCTGTTTTGCTATGTTTCATCAGTTTTATTGGTGTTCTCCTTGCCCATAGGATATTCCAGTGGTAGACAGTAGTACATGCCACAGTTGCTACATGGCACCACACATGACCGATTCTTTGTAATCTTACCTTTCAAGTGTTTGACTAAAGACATAATATGCTTTATTGTCTTGGTGAATGAACTCACATCAAATTCATATGTATTCCACGCTGTTACATTGTGAGTTGTATAGCTCTTACTGTTTTTAGTCATTACTCTGGTCTTACCAGGTACCTTATGAGTTCAAACAAAATTAATATGGACCTTGAAATATTCCACCAAATGTGATGAGATATATGAAGCAGATGTGTGTTAGCAGGTGCTTACCGACAGTGTGGACACTGTGCTCTCTGCTCCGTCAGCCATCGCTGTTACACAGGAGAGATTTCAGCTTAAATACAAGCAGCACAAACAGTCTGCCAAAGATTCATGATTCAGGACAGAGTTGGAATCATTTTATATTTTTTTCTTATTTGTACATTTCTTATAAAGACCAAGGAAAACTAAACTACACAAACTGATCCTACTGAGTGTGAGGATAAGCAAAGACTGACTCATGTGAATCATCAGCATCACACTGCTGCAAGGGAACAGTAACAACTATCAGTCTAAGAACTAATATAAAGGTGGTTATTGACTTGATAAGTCATCCCAGTATTTATCAATCTAGCTATAAAACATGAAAGAAGTAGTGGTGGCAGCACATGACCAATCCCAAAACCAGTCACCATCAAATTTTACAAAGATAAAAATAGCATTTAAAAAAAAAACACAAAGATCTTAAACACATAATAATGGCATTGTAAAGCGCTTTGGGTGCCTTGAAAAGCGCTATATAAATCCAATCCATTATTATTATTATAACTGTGGGCTGAAAGATACACAGGTGTGCTGTACAGTGTTTAGATTATTATTTTTTTTAAAAAGTGCTGTCTTAATGTTTGTGTGTTCTTTAAGGGTTTGGATAGTAAGACTGAAAAAGCTCTACATAAATCCCAACTGTGTGATTTAACAGACTTATCTGTATCACCGCTTTATCATTAATGGCTCAATCACATTAGAGTAAAAATAGGACATCAACCTCATTTTAAGTAGGAAAAGGGAAAAAAAAAAAAATACAGCCTGCTGCCGGGTGACTTACATTATCTTATTTATTTATTCCCCACATTCAGTGATTGATTTCAAGTAGTTGCAGAAAGCAGTTGGTTGCCCAGAGGCTGAGTGTGAAACACCCTCAACCAGTAGGTGACCACTTTTAATCACAAGGTGGCTGCACAGTTTGGCTGCTGGGAGGAAACCTCTCAAATAATTGTGGTCTAACTCTGATTCTGTGATCACTCATGGACAGATTGGCAAAGTTTTGCAAATATCTGCCGTCTATAAAAACAGATTAGCGACACGGTGCAAGCAATCTGAGTTAGTATGCGCTAATAAACATCTGCAACATGTCCTTCTGCAACAGGGGACTCCACAAAAATTGTTGGCAACTGGTTGCATTTGGTTTATATTCCTGTATAAAACCAAGGTTGTCAAGTATGTATGTTGTTTTGTGACCCTTGTCTTTGAAACAACTATTAGAAAAGCAACATGACTGTACGTTTATTGCACATGGTCGCAGTAATTTTGGTCACGTTGCAAAATTGATTAGATAATTTACTTGTAAAAACTGAATGTAGAGTTGTGGAGTGAGGAGAACATTTTCTAATCGCTGCCATGTCTGAAAAGACTCACTCGTATACAGCTGAAGCAGCAGAGTTTGGAGCAATGTGGACAGAGGCGAGCATCCCTCAGTTTCTCCATGCAAATGAAGCATCGAAACACCTCAGCGATGCTCTGTACAGGGACAGAAGAACGTTTTAAGCCGACTACAGCCACAGAACTCAACACCACAGATTATGAAGATTAAACCATGCACATTACATGAATCTGGGAAGTAATACACTACACAATACAATATATAATGTAATACATCATAGAAGTCTAACAGGGAAACTGACCTCAACACTTTGCTCATCCATTTCAGCCAGTTTGAAGTTCTGGGCCTCACAGACAAGTCAAACAAGTATTCTAAAAATGAAAAACAGTATAATGTTATATGAATAAACAAACTGTCCTCTAGTTGGACAGTTGAAAGTAGGCACCTGACACCTGAGATCAAGGTTTGCAGGATTTGAAACCTCACAAGGAGTTCAGAAGGTTTACAGATGTGATGTAGAAACTTGATGGCTTTACTGCAAGCACACTGAGAATGGACTCTTAATTTTTGCTTTAATTACTTACATTTTTTAAATGAAACATCACTGCATAGAAATAGTGTTTTTAATCCAATTTAGTAATTTTAAGGCTTTCTAAAACAAGTAATATTACTTTTTAAAATAAAAACATCACTTAATTGTTAAGTTTAAATCTACACTCAACAGCCACTTCAGTATTACCCCCATTCAACTGGTAGTTAACACAAATATCTAATCAGCCAAACACACAGCATCAACTCAGTGCATTTAGGCATGTAGACATGGACAAGATGACTGATGGGAGTTCAAACCCAGCATCAGAATGTGGAAGAAAGGAGATTTTAGTGACTCTGAAGCATAGCTGTTGGTGCCAGATGGGACCTATGAGTGCATAACACGTTGAACCTTGAAGCAGAAGATCAGAAGACCACACCCGGTGCCACTATTGACAGCCAAGAACATGAAAATGAGGTTCACCAAAACTAAACAGGACAACAGAAGATTGTTGAATTTAGTGTAAACAATTGGTGCTATAACGATGTGGGGGACATTTTTTGGCACACTTTGGATTCAGTATACTATGTGAACGTCTTTTAAACACCACACTGAGTATTGTTGCTGAATATGTTCTAAAAGGTGCTTCTAACGAGCTAATGTGCCATGTGAAAAAGGTCAAATCCCCTCAAACTCGTTTTTTGAGCATGACAACGAGTACTCAAATGTCATTTACAGTAATCAGTCCAGTACAGTACCTTTGGGATGTGATGGAACAGGAGATTCACATCATGCATGTGCAAATGAAACACCCGCAGCTGCGTGATGCCATCATGTCACTATGGACAAAATCAAAGGAATGTTTCCAGCAATTTATGCCACAAAGAATTAATGCACTGCTGAGGGCACAAGGGGGTCAAACCTGGTACTAAGAAGCTGTAAGGTAGCTGGTGAGTGCATATGGTCTGGCAAGTCTGGAGCTTATTTTGCAACTTTAAAAAGCAATTTACTCAAATACATAATAAAGAGAAAGTAGCATAAGTTTTATTAATTTATTTTTATTAATATTTAATTATTTCTTGTGCAAGCAAAAATGGCACATCTTTTACTTTGTCATATCGTATATTAAATGAGGTTTGGGAGGTCTGGCCACATAAACATCCAGGAATGTGCAGTAGTAAACAGCAGTTTTTCCAGGTATTTTTTTTAATATTATTATTATTATTTAATATCCGAGTAAATGGGGAAAACGATCAAAACTGTCACCCTTGCAGCTCTAATCGATACTCAATAGTTGCAGGTGGTGAAGATGAATGTACACCTCATTAACATCAGTGCAACTGTGTCTGTGTAGCACAACACAGACAGTGGGCTCGCCTACATTAGCAACAACATGACGGTTCTGAACGGCAGCCTGCAATCTGTGCCAGAGGCCCAGCATCAGCAGGCACACAACCAGTCCGACAGCAGCAATGGCAGCAGCTATAGATGGAAGGAAGAGATACCCTGAGAGTAGCATATAGCAGGATAGCCTGAATACAAAAACATATATAAGTGCGTGTATGTATATTTACATATATATCTATGGAGAGAGAGAGAGAGAGAGAGAGAGAGAGAGAGCTGTCATAGCTAGCTTGCTCGCATTAGCAGGGTGGTTCACTCACCTACACGGAGACTCGGCTCTGTCCACCCCGCCAGATAAACAAACCACTGCTAACGGCTACATTATAATATATTACAACACCTCCGTCGCGTAAAGCATCGCAAAAAATGAAAAAGACTAAACTGCTACTCAAATTTAGCTGCGACAAAGTAAACCTCACACTTTGCCGCACCAGGGATGGTATACAGCTGCCTTTCTACCCAAGCTGAAGATGTAACAGCGGTTGCTGAGAGGCTGTTTGTCCCCTAGCAATAACCAATCGAATGGCTTTTTTTCTTCTTCTATTAATTTTATATGTTTGCAAGTTACAGAAAGTCTGTGGGGCTTTGCCGCCCCCAAATGGAAAGTTGTGGAAGTACAGCGTAAACCTAAGGCAGGCCAAAGCACAAAGTGTATACTGTATAATGATAGTAGTGAATTCAGTATGCGGTATTTGTGGTATCTGTGGTATTATGCTTGTTTAATCTGAACAAATACTGATGCTTGTTTGTGATCTGAACAATGTCACAACTGGACTTGCTGGTGTGTTTCAGATCATCGTCCTGCTGCAAGTGCACTTGAGCTTCATAGCACAAACTAACAGGACTCAAATCTTTGCAAAAGTTAAACTTTTGTTTTGTCAGTCCACAGAATATTTTCCCAAAAGTCTCGGGAATCATCAAAATCTTTTTTGGCAAGTATTAGATATTTTGTCTACTTGTTGGTCAGCAGTAGATTTCTCCTTGGAACTCTTCCATGGATGACATTTTTCTTGGACTCTTTCTTAATGTTGAATCATGAACTAACTGAGGCAAGCGAAGCCTGCAATTCTTTAAATGATGTTTCTGGTTCTTGTGGGACTTTCTGCATGAGTTGTCACAGAGTGTTTTGCCTTTGGTGGGCCAGCTACTCTTGGGAAGGTTCACCACTGTTTCCAATTTTCTCCATTTGTGGATAATAGCTCTTACTGTGGTTCGCTGGAGTCCCAAAACCTTTGAAACTCTTTGTAACCTATTCCAGACTGATAGATGTCAATGACTTTTTCTCAGCTGCTGACACTGATGTGTTGCTTTTTGAGATATTTTATCTGACTTTGTCACACAGGTTCTATTTTAATACAGTATTCAGGCCTGAAACTTAACTCAGCCCTCCTGTGGCCTAATTAAAGTCTGGACTTAAATCCAATTAAAATATTTTGAACTTAAAAAGGCTGTTCATGCAGGAAAACCCTCCAATGTGGCTGAATTTAGAAAGAAAGAAAGAAAGAAAGAAAGAAAGAAAGAAAGAAAGAAAGAAAGAAAGAAAGAAAGAAAAAAAGAAAGAAAGAAAGAAAGAAAGAAAAGGAAAGGTTTGGATAGCTTTGTTGCCTTAATAAAGGAAATTATAATTTAACGCTGCATTTTGTATTTACTTGAGTTACTTCTGTTCAATATTCAAATGTATTTAATGATTTGAAAATAAGAAATCAGAAAAGAGGCTAAGAGCTGTGGGACATGAAACATGTAATTTGAAAACATTCAAGGAGCCCATTTTGATTACTGAGTACCTTTATGAATGAATAAGGATAAGCCTTTTGTCATTTTGCCATTTGTCATTTGCCTACAGCAAAATTGGACATTGGACTTTATTTGTATTGTTTGTGTTAAGGCCAAAGCCTGAATGTGAGGTGGACCCAAAAGCAGACTCAAACGGAAGCTCAGAGTGTAGTGAACAAGAGTTTTATTTACAGTGGTGTTATGACAATATTTACAGGTGCAAAAGCTAGGAATGAGGCTAGAGCGAATGAACATGAACTATGAGGTCTCAGACAAAGTGAATTCAGTGTTATGAATGTGAACGGGAAAATACTATTAGCTAGAGCTATGAGATTACTGTGAAATTTGAACATGAACTGGGATAGGTGAAGCTCAGCAAGGGGAACAGTGGAACTGGAGCCGATGGTGGAGAGACGCTGAAACAGAAGGAGAGCTGAGTCAGAGTTGGTTTGGGAAAATGACTTAGATCCACAGTTGAAGCACAAAACAGCCTTGCTTATTCGCAGGTGGGGTTTAACAGGAGGGGGAGGTGAGGGGAAGAGGCCTGGTTGAGTCCAGAGGAGTAATGATCTGAAATTCCAAACAGAGACAGCAGGGGGGACATGCAGATGAGACTGGAGAGGACAAACTGAGAGTTTTACTGGCTGTAGAGACGTGAGGAGAGACCAGTGTACAGGTGAGTGAGGTTATTGCGAGGATGACAACATTTTCCAAGGAACCAGTAGGCTAGCAGACAATCTGGCAAAGGCTGGTTGTGAATGCTGGTTTTACATACAGCCAGCTTGATTAGTCTCAGGTGGTGATCCTGGGACAAATGATGAAGACTCCGCCCAGAGGAGGAGAGCTGGGGACTGTGGAAAATTACTGTGACAGTTTGTGCCATTTATTCTCATAATTAGTGTGGATGCTGATTAAGCATCCACAGTATTGTTCTCCAAATTATTATTCCATCTTCCATATGTTTTTCGGCATCTATCTCCTTCAACACTGTTCAACTTAGAAAAATCATTCAACCACCGTTAGATTCCTCTTCTTTTGGACATTACTGCTTGTGTTTTTCTCATTTTTAACTTTTACATTTTTTAAATTATTCAAATTTATTCAACAAAAACTTACCATGTATTTCAATGGGGAGACCCTTCAAATCCTCATTCAACATACCCCTCTTTCAACTCTGCTTCCACATACGTTGACTTAGAGTGACCTTTCAAATTTTAAAACAAAGCCAAGACATTGAACTATTCATCTTGTATTTATCTTTTTAATATCTTTTATACTTTTTCTTCAGCACCTGTTTAAGTTTCATGCTTTTTTTCACCTGTTTCAGAGTTTATAATGGGTGTGTATGGGACGGAATGTTGGAGGTTAGAGTGAGACAGGCCAACTGCTAGACTGGGAGCAGAGGAAAAGTTTATCTTAAAATCTTCTCTTTAAACTGCTGCTGTGTCCACAGCATTCGGTCTACAGCTATCATTTTACGTAGCCATCGTTGCCCTCTTTCATCCAGTGTTATTGTTATTGTAATAGATGTTATAGTTCTTTCATAAATGTCACCAATGCACAGCCTTCTCCCTGCAACTCTTCCATAGAGTCCAGTGTTAAAATGGCTCCCAAAATTCGTCTGAAAATCAGAAGTACAGGCTGTCTTTACACTGCCACCATGTCCATATAATAAACTCCACAGGCATGAAAACTGACAATTCTGTAGACTGGACATTGCTGGTGCTCACAGTGAAAGAATTTTGTCAATATGACTTGTAGTTTTCTCTTGAGAAGCATTTGTTTTGAGCTCACTTTTCTGTTTATTTAAACCAGCAGCAGACAGTCGCATGTCTGTGTCTGTGTGTGTGTGTGGTGCCACTGGCTGAAGTCACTATAGCAACCAGGCTCACCTGCCTGCTTAATGAGCTCAGTCACTCTGCCAAGATTAATCTTAAAAACTTCTCTTTCAGCTGCTGCTGTATGCACTATGCTTGCTCTACAGCCATCATTTTACCCTCAAAACGTAGCCATCGTTATTCTCTTTCCAACACTGTGTCTTCCAAAGCTCAGAGATGCAAACTTTTTGTGGATCCAAGTAGCGGGATTACATTTCAGTCATTCAGTGATTAAAAAAATATGAACTTTTAATATTCATTCAGTTGTTTTCTGACTCTGTATTTTCTTTTGTCATTACTCAGCTTTTTCTAATTTACATTTTAAACATGTTCAGCTACTTTTCAACTTCTTCTTCTGTGTGAACGTCAGCTTTTAACAGTTCTGGACTTTTGTTTTAGGTGCAAAATTCTGTATTTTTCAGCTCATTCAACATTTTAAACTTAACATTCAGCAAATACTTGATTTCAGTTCAAAACATTCAGCTGTCAGCGTTCACACTGCAGTTTCTTCAGGAAAATGTATTTTCTAGTATTCATACTGAAAACATATTCATAGTTATTTCATCACTGGATTGTTATTAACTTCATAGCTGGGAGGCAGTGATTACACTGGACCATTATTAACAATTTTGACACATAATAGTTCGAAAAAATCCCCTGGTTTGTTCTACACACCCACTCACAAAGCCGTATTAATTTTCATGGCATAGATTAAAGAAGGTGGTGGAAACATTCCTCCGAGATTTTGGTCCATACCAACATGACAGTATCTGTCAGGGTCCTGGGTCTGAGCGACCCAGGATCCCTGAGCAGTTATGGACTCGTTATATTATATGTATTTTTGGTGTTGCTGCCCCTTTTCTCTATGCTTGTACATATGAGTATGTGTGGGTGGAGGACCATTGAGGCCGCGTCCTTTAAGGCTGCAGACATTGTGGAGTGTCCTAACAGCTGCTTCTGTTGTTTCCTGCAGAGAGAGCGTGGAAAGCGGAAGAGCAGCAAGCACGGGAAGTGCAGACACACGGGAGCAGAGAGCACAAGACACGGACTTATTGGAAGGAAGACACGACACGGGAGTCACGGGAGGGCACGGGGATTTACTGTTATTGTTTCATTCACTGTAAATAAACGCACTGTTTATACACAGAGCACCGCGCCTGGGTCCAACTTCCCTACACCCCCCACGGTTTGCCCTGCCAAACTGTGACAGTATCACCCAATTTTTGCATTTGTTGGCTGAACATCCATGATGGGAATGCCCCTTTCCACCACATCCAAAAGACGCTCTATTGTAGTGGGATCTGGTGACTGTGGAGGCAATTTGAGTACAGTACATCATTATGTTCAAACCAGCAAATCAGTTTGAGATGATCTAAGCTTTGTGACAGCACTGGAAGCAGCCATCAGAACATGGGTACTCTGCTAAGGATAAATGGATCCATGCTGTTACCATCACTGAATGCATATTTTCATTTTCTCATCAGTCTCTGTAAATCCCAGAATTGGTTGTGAAGGAAAGTCCCAGCGTACCTTACCAGCTATAATGGCTTCAACTCTACCGGAAAGACTTTCGACATTGTTTAGGAGTGTGTTTAGGGGAATTTTGTGACCGAAAGCAGGTTTGTGAGGTCAGACGCTGATGTTGGACGAGAAGGCTTGACTCACAGTCTCCGCTCGAATTCATTCCTAAGGTGATGACAAGTTCTCCTGGGAACTACCAATCCCAGACTCATCCTTTGGCTCATCAGGCAGAGAAGCATGATTTGTCACTCCAGAGAACACATTTCTCCCCTGATGCCCTGATTTTTTTGGCTCATGATCAAGAAAGCATCTACCTTAATGCATTTCAGTTGGCTTCTTTTACCTTCCTTTGGGGTTAACGATTAGTTATGTAAACTAAAAAATGAACACCGTGTCAGGCATTTTTTCCTAACTCCCTTTGTTCTGTTGTTGTGTTTAAGTATCCACTGTGGTTTAATGTGCTGCAAGGAGATGTGCCACTCTCTCAGAGATATGAAAATAGTTATCCCACAGAGCGAAAGGGAAAACAAAAGGAGCTGCCCAACTTAGCAGGAGCACTTGACTTAAGTCAACAAGCATGTGAATGAATCTCGTAAAACCCAGGGAGTTGAGTCAGATGCTGTCTAACTGCAGAGTAAAAAAGTAAAAAAGCAAGAATGTTAAACATTTTGGATGGTTAAATGCATTTGGGGATGAGATGTTTTACTTATTGCTCAAAATTCCTCAGCAGCATCTGCTTCTCATGTTAAAAACTGTGACAAGTGTCATCAGTTTCTCATATAATATTGTTACGACTGCTGTCGTAATGTTGTCTAAATATGCAAATCTCAGTGTGAATGTGGCTCTCCGTGATTGGTGGATGCAAAGGACTGACCATACGGACTGGCTAAGCAGCTGGAAACGACTTATATAATGGTAGCGCATCAGGAGATCTTTTGTTACTTGCCCAGTGCTGTTGGCCTTATACAGGAGTATGTAGGGGTGGACTGCCAATCTGTTTGATTATATCATGTTTTTCGTAGACATGTTGCTGTCATTTGGTTTAATTCTTTTGAGCAGGTGAGTTTGGTAAATCGTCGAGGTTGGCCCCTTTTGTTGTTGTTTTGGCATTAGGTCCACCCTGAAGTTATAACCAGCTCCTTCTTTTGTGTCAAATAACCTAACATATCAACTTATTGTAAATAAATCATTATCAAACTTTACCATTTGTGTGATGTGGCTGCTTGGGGTCTGACGAGGAGAGATCACCCTTTTGTTGTGGTCTGGCCACCACTAGACGGGCCATAACAATGTGAATTTGCATGTTTTTCTGCTATTCCTGGGTTTTAGATGAATTATTGTATAAATGCATTCAATCAAAACCTACAGCACATATGTAGATGGGCAAACATGAGCTGCTGAGTTAAACATATATGTGTTGGAGTAGATAAATGCATGGTTAGTAGTATTCTTTATACAGATTTCCTATATAATACATATTTAGTGCAATTGTTTATGGTTGTTGTATTTGCAATACACCTTTTTCTGTTTTCAACCTCACCCTGGTTCACCATGAACACCCCAGTCACTGCTCCACCAAGCAGCACCTAGTGCTTTCATAGGTTACTAACATACACTAATACTATAAGCAGTACATGCTTAATGAGGAATTTTCTAGCACATTTACGTGAAACTTAGTATTTTTTATTATTATTTCCCATTTAGTTCCATCATTTTTTCAAATTGCTCCATATTTTAAACTCATTTCAGTCCTGTTATAGCACACAAAGCCAGGACAAAAACGCAGGACAAACACAGCAGAAATAAACAAAAAAACAAATCAATTGTCAGAGCAGGAATCTAACTTGAGAGCAAACCAGGAAATAACAGGAGTGCGAAGCTGATATGAGCATTACATGAAAGAGGGAAACACAGGAAAAATGGAAAAAATGCAACAGAAAGTCTGACAAAGACAGGTGAGGACAGGATAGACAGATGAAGGACAGATGGTGAGACAGAGTTAAAGAATGAGGTACATGTAAACATAATCCTACAGACGTGAAGACGATCAGTAAAAAATAGACAAAATGTGTGAGGAAAACCCCCAGCAAGGTAAAACAGGAAGTAACCAAATGAAAAATACTAAATACAAGATGATAACAGAAACATGTAGGCGAGCATGTAGATGAGACAGGGAACCACCAGGGAGACTAGAATAATAATAAAACTGAACTGTTAGGTAAAATTAGGACATTTCTCTCACCTGATTCCTTCAGAGTTAGCTGACTTATTGTATATTTCATAATATGAAAGATTACCCATTTACAGGGCCTGCAAATATGGAGATGCTTTAAAATACAGTTGTGGTCAGAGGTTTAAATACACTCATTATGAGTATAAAAGTCATATGATCTCTTTGAACTGTTCTTTTTCCAATGTGGAATGATTGTCAGCATACATCTTTAGTGAGTTTTAAAAAACTGAATTAGAATTAGGTACACAAGTGTTTTGGATTTTCTCTAATCCTACAGGATTAAAAGTATCCATAAAGGCTCAAAATTATACAAACACTCTTGCAACTATGAGGTGCTAAAGGACTGCAACGTCTTCTAACTTGAGAAGGCTGGTAGCTTCTCTTTGCCAGTATAAAAAGGATTTGCTTGCCAGCACTCATTTTTCTGGCCAAAACTCAGAAAAATCAGAAAGTCCAAGGAACTCAGGGAACATCTAAGAAGGAAAACTGTAGATTCACACAAATTGGCAAGGTCTCTTGGAGCCATTTCTAAACAACTGCAGATACCTACATCATCAGTTCAACCATGATATGCAAGTTTATTATTTGCCAAGATCTGGAAGAAGGCTTGGACTCTGACCCTCAGATGAGAGAAATTTGGTTAGGATGTTCAGGAAAAGATGTGTGTTTGGAGGAGTAAAGGTGAGGCTTTCAAAGCTAAGATCACTATATCAATTGTCAAGCATGGTGGTGGTAGCATCATGCTCTGAGTGTTGTTGTTTTTTTTTTGCTCGAAGTGGTACTAGTGGTGGTATATTCCACAAAGTAGATGGAATAATAAAAAAGGAGGATTACATCCCAATTCCTCAACTTCACCTCATATTTACAGCTACGCTGGTTAAAACTGGGTGTTCCAACAGGACAATGATCAAAACATACTTCAAAACTGTTCTGGAAAGGCCTTTCCAAAGCCCTCACCTGAACTGCATTGAAATTTTGTGGACTATGTGTAAAAGCTGGGTCCATGCCATGAAACCAACCAGTTCAAACTAACTGTGCCACTTCTGCCAAGAAGAGTGGCCAAAATGTTAAGCCAGAATTATGCCAGAAGCTTGTTGATGGCTACCAAGAGTGAATAGGTGAGATGCAACTTGCAAAGCAACATTTAACCAAACATTAGTGGGGATGTATGCATATATTTGACCCTGTATGACCCTGTGTAGATTAGAGATTACATAAAGTTAAACTTGCACCCAATTCTTGTCTTTTTTGTTTTGTTTTGTTTGTTTTTTAAGTAATTAAAATATATGCTTTGTAATCATGTAATCATGTTCACATGTGATATGTGAAAATGTGAAAGTTAGGAGGGAGATATTTTCAGAATAAAGTCAGAACAGTTAGCAGCGTTACAGAGCATCTCCTACTCAATGCAAACATGCTGCGGGGGGGGGTCCAGTGTAATCACTGCCTCCCAGCTATGAAGTTAATAACAATCCAGTGATGAAATAACTATGAATATGTTTTCAGTATGAATACTAGAAAATGCATTTTCAGTTCTACAGCGCTATATACATATGGAGCTACATATCTAGATTTTATATATATATATATATATACACACATATATGTATATATATATATATATATATATATATATATATATATATATATATGTATATGTATATATATATATATATATATATATATATATATATATATACATATATATATATATATATACACACATATATGTATATATATATATATATATATATATATATATATATATATATATATATATATATATATATATATATATATATATATATATATATATATAATATGTGTGTGTGTGTGTGTGTGTGTGTGTGTGTGTGTACATAGCGACAGTGAGTACTCAGTACTTTGGGAAAGCTCCATGAAGGCAACAGAAAGCAGTGATGAAGATCTGACCTGTAGAAACCTTTTAACAACTTTTAATTCCATTACATCAGTTTTGCTAACCAAACACTTTGTTTGTGGCATCTTGGATGACCTCTAAGCCAATATTAAAAAAAAGAGCAGGGTGTAAAACTGAAAATAAAAAAATGGAGTACATCCAATCAGACCCCACCCCATGAGATCGTACAATCACTTATGGCAAAAATAATGAAGTCATCTTTTTATGTATTAGTATCAGTGTTCTTTATCAGCCTCTCACATCATTATGGAGGAATTTTGGCCCACTCTTGGTGTTTGTGGTCATTTGATTAAGTTCTTAAGTTCCTGCCACACCATTTAAATTAATGTGGGCTCTGGGCTATTGCAACACCTTGACTCGTTTCATTTTCACCCATTCTGTTGTAGATTTGCTGCTGTTAGTGTCCTGCTGTCGTATTGAGGATTTTGTTCCATGGTTTGTCGTATGGTTTGTTCAGATGCAACTTTACAAACCTAACCCTTGCCGTCATCCATAGGCTTTCCCATGGCAGCCTTTCCAAATAAGGCACACGTGTTCAGTTTTCTAATTGTACTGTCATGACGTTTAACATTTAACATGCTCACTGAGGGCTGGAGAGCCTGATATGTGGCTCTTGGGCTTTTTGCAGTTTCTGACATCTGATGAGGAGCAAGACTTGCTTCTTTAAGATGATTGCTGATGTCTTTCTTGCTTGGCACTGTGTTAATACACACTTGAATGCTGCAGACCAGCAAACTGCCAAAACCTCTGTTTTTTTTTATACAGGTGCTCATAAATGCTGATGATCAAGTTCATTTTATAATCAACCCCCAGCTGTTACTTACCCTCTTAATTATTATGGAAGCAGTAAAGGTGTGCTTAGTTTTTTGTACACACCAGTTCTGTACTTTTGACTTAGTTTTCGCTAATAATCCAGTTCAGTGTGTCATGTTTATTCTTCTGCGGTTGTGTTTACCTAAATTGAAGACCTGGTTATTGTGACTCCTGTGATGGATTTTTTTTTAATTGTTATTTTTTTTTAAAAAAGAGTATATTTCGAGGCTTTGTGAGGGGGGGGGGGTATTGACAGTTAAGCCGATAAACTCAAAGCAAAACTGGTGTGACGATGAAGACAATAGCAAGCTACTATCTTTATTTGCTTATTTGCTTTTGTTAAGATGTCAAACACATGATGAGGTTACTTCATGAAAGCACAAATAAAGAAGAGATGCATGCACTCCTTAAGGCAAAACAGTTGTTTACTGTTAGGCGCACAAGATCAGTTAAGTTTTGGCTCAGGGGAAAAACATATGGGGATTTTTTTTTCTTTGCCTCTCTTCACCTGTGCAGCACTACAGGTAAAGAAATATCCAACTGTTGTATTTTGTGGCGAATAGGACAGAGATGCAAATGGTAACCAGTACGCCAATAATAACATTTGTTTATTCTGGTTTGAGAAAAGCGAGCAACAGTATCTTCATATAACTATACAAAGATTGTCCTATCTTAATATTACATATTAATAGATGTATAACACCATGCTACTGCTGTTTGTGTAATACTTCAGCTGCCAATATTCCAGTAGGGGGCACTATAATCTTCATACTACACATTTAATTAGTGAAGTAATAAAATAACATATAATAATATGTTATACTACTCCCTACCTGATCCTACTCCCAAGAATAACAACTACCTCCTAAAACTCACATTAAATTCATTAGAGATTTTGTAAGTGATTATTATTGATCAATGGAATCATTCTCAATAATTGTTTTATGCTTTTGATGGCATATATAGTTTTTAGTGCTTAAACGTAACTAGCAAGCGAAAGCAAAAGTAAAAAGCGGGGAAAAAAGATAAACAAAGTGCAAAGCATGAAGAGCCCAGCAACTATGGTCTCAATCCTCTTATTGTAACAACATAACAATTGACAACAACTCTAATAGAAATCCACGTGCAAAAGAGTTAAAATAGGAATGTTATCCTTTGGTGGTAGACATTATTATTGCTGCATCAGTTCATGCATTTGCCACAAATGTCTATCCTTGCAGTAAGTGGCAGCTGACAAACTGGTATTGTGTTATGCTCCATGATGAAAACACACTGCATGTCCTGTATGCTCTCATGCACTCAGGTCTAAGACTTATTCATGATTCCTAAAAGTAGAATGACAGGCAGAGCCTTTGAACAAAGTTATTACATCCAGTTTACTTTAGTTTTTGTCAAAATTTCCCCAAGTGCTTTTTTAACAGAGGGAAACATAGCATTTCTAAACATACCAGTTTTCTTTAGAACCATAAACGATCTCTATTTGCACACATTAACAGTTATTTCAGAAAATACACCAAAAAAATGACTAACGACTAATGACTCCCCTGAAAAACTGACCTTTTTATTTGAGCCATAGCACAACCCGCAGCTGTCCAGTGATGTGCATCACTTCGTATTGCTCAAAGTTGGTAAAAGCTGTTCAAACTGAGGGTTATTTTCAAATTTACACACAGTATAAAAACGTCAGCAAGGGTCTGAGCTGTCATGCCAGAAAGCACTATGGCAAAACCAAAAGAAATCAGTTTAGACTTGAGAAAAAGAATTGTTGGTGGTCACAAAGCAGGAGATGGATATAGAAGGTTATCACAGAGTTTCTTGAGAAGTATCAACAAATTACAAAGTACAAAATAGTACAGATCAAACCTGGCAGACTTAGGAAGTGAAAGATTTCAAAGACTTTGGAAAGAAAATTAGTAAGAGATGTGTCTAAAGACCCAGAACAACTGCCAAGACACTATTGAATGACGTAGCCAAATGAGGTAGTCTCAAAGAAGATGATCACTAGACCCTTGCACAGCTATGGACCGCGAGTTTGCAGACCAAGAAGAATTCCACTTCTGCAGATGAGACACCTTCAAGCCAGACTGAAGTATGCTAAAGACAACCTGGAGAAAGATTACACAAACTGACCTTTGGTCAGATGAAAAAAAACTAGAACTCTTTGGCTACAGAGATGCTGCCTATGTTTGGAGAAAGAAGGGAGAGATGTACACTCCAAACAACACTGTCAGCACAGTGAAACACGGTGGGAGGAGTCCAGTGGGTGGAAGGAATCATAAAGAAAGAAAGACGTGAAGAATTGAAAGAAAATGTCAATCAGTCCACAATAAAAAACTGGGTCTGGGTCATCACTTTGTCGTCCAACACAACAACGACCCATACATACGTCGATGGAAGAAGTGCCTCCAGAAAACCAAAAAGAATCTAACTCACCAACCTGCACAAAGCCCTGACCTGAATCCCATTGAAAATCTGTGAGGTGAACCAAAGACCAAGCACCATGCCAGACCATCAAACCTAGAGGACCTTCAGAGATTCATCAACGAAGTGTGAGTTAGGATTGCTGAGGAGACGTGTGTGAGACTTATCCAGCAACAAGGATACATAACTGACTACTAGCATCAGGAGGCCTAATGATTTTTGACCCTGGTAGTTTTTGATTTTTGTGAACGAATTTTGTTTCTGTGCAAAGTAAAATAATATAAGCATCTAAAATGAAACTATGATGTGTTAAATATTCCTTAAAGATTACTTAAAGAAAATTTCATTTTTATTTCAGGAGTCTAAAAATTATTTTCTCTTCTGCATCCAGCAGAAAAGAAGGTAACCCAAGGTAACCCTTCACCATCTCTTAAGCTGTTGGGAGACTTCCCATGATGCATGAGTGTTTATCCTCCACTCCTCTCTTTTCCTTCCCTATGTGCTCATTTGCCATTTCTGCATGTCATTAACCTTTTTCTGCTCTTTCCTGTGCAGCAGTTCATATTTTGTCCTGTTTATTTTTCCCTGTTTCTTCTTGTCTTTCAGCTATATGTCTGTCCCTTACTGTCCCGGTACTTGAGGTCTTGTCCTGCTGAAAAGGAGTTCTTCCTGTTCACTGTTGCCATGCGCTTGCCCATAGGGATTGCTAGATTATTGGGGTTTTCTTTCTAATATTTTTGGCCTAATGTGAAGGTGACAACTCTTCTCGTAAACTGGTGCCGAATAGATAGAGTAAATTCTACCACATTCCATGTAAATAGATGTACTTTCTTTTCATAACTGGGGACGTTCCTAACTTTCATGTAGTACTGTAAATATAAACTTAGAATAAATAAATTACTAAAATGTTGGATGTCTCAAATAACCATAAAAACACTGTATATTTTCCAGCTAGTGGCAAGGCGATATGCCACAGTCAGCTTTGTCTCTAGCCCCGCACTTTTTCATTCACAGGAATCTTGTTTCTCACCTAGCTCCTAGCCATTAAGACCCCTTCAGATGTAAACATGGCTCCCAGCTGCCCAGCTCCTAATCCTCACTGCTGCTAACTACTGTGCAGGTCCTGCAGCCTAGAACTGTTCCCAATATCTCAACATATTTTAGCTTCGTATTTCAGCTCCTTGACTGCTGACTCATTTTTAAAAGGGTGTCATTTGTTCTCTTACTTCAGTTTTGATTTAGTGAATTATTTGTTGGAGGGCTTTCAAATCTCACTCTACATTAGTGACAGGGCCAGGGAAATTTATTGCATTTCAGTACTCTCCTAAATGCCTCTTGTCCATGTAGCCTTGGTGTATTTTGTTTCTACCTTATAGTTTTGCAGCTGTTATTGATTACATTTTATTTTTTCAGCATGATTTAGCCCCTTTGTCTGTGGTCTGACAATTCTGAGTATTTGTAGCATGATATGAAAATGTTTTTCTTCTCAAGAAAGCCAAGTTAATGCCTTCATGAAGGAATCACACAAATATCATGTAGTTCTTCAAAACATACAAGGATAACTCCAAATGAGGTTTTGGTACACACATGCACTCACACACACACACACACACACACACACACACACACACACACACACACACACACACACACACACACACGCATGCTCTAAAATTTAAAGCAAGCCCATTGTTGTTTTATGCAAAGTGTCTGAAGCTGGATAGGTCGCACAGAGACATATGCAAATCAGCCAGAGTCATCAGCAGGGTGTACTGCTGAGGTGAATGCTTTCCCACTTAGGAAAATCCTGATGAGCAGCAGTAAGAATTACAAAACTTCTTATCCCAACATTCACTTGCTTCCTTTTGAATACTTAGAGAGAGGGGGAGACAGCAGCTGGAGCAGCACAGGCTTTTAACTCAAGGTGAGTCACTACTCCAACACCTCTGATCATCAATAACATTTTAATATCTTTATTTCATTTTAAACGCACGAGGTGAGTTTTAAGAAGAGTTCCTGTGCTGCGTGGCTACGCCATATGTAGATGAGTGTTGTATGGGGCTATCGGCCTTGCTTATGAATATTACAAGTAGGGATCACACAGGAGTGTGTAAAGTTTGTGCGGTGGTGTGGAGGGGAGGGCGCATTAGAATAAACTCAAGATCATTTTCCTGGGTGGCCTGAGTGCTTCATTGTCCTGGTAAAGTTACAATCCTGTAGGAAAATCAGCTATATTTATCATTACAGATATTAAGATGAGCGCAGACACGGCAGAGCACACGGAGGCTCCAGGTGAACAGACGGGTAAGGATATTTTACCTTCTTCAGGGTGCACGGATGGAGTTTGGAGTGTAGAAAGCTGTAGATTTGGCCACTGCTGCTATTTCTGGGGAAAGAGAATGAAAAGTTACAGGTTTATTTAATCTAATGTTGACATGTCCCCAACAGCTTATTTAAATCTCTTTAAACTAAAATATTCTTAAATTTTAGGCACTTTTTTAAAAAAAGTGAGCATCTTTAATATGGCTTTTCAATTTGTGACTTTAAGGTCACAAATTAAAAGGCCAAATTGAAAACATAGATGGGTCTATGTTTCATCGTATTCAATAATATGCGGTGCAGAAACATTTGCTGCGTTTAAAACAAAAAAAATTGTTATTCATGCCTCATGCGATGCACGTAAAACACGATAAAAGCAACATGCACCTGTCTTGAAAAGGTGTATTTGTGTGGGGAAAATGTGTCAGTTGGTTTCGCTTGAGGATGCCCAGAGGCTGAGGATGCCAAGCAAGCCACGAAACAAAACCAGGAACCAGCAGCAGCAGAAAATGTGGAACTTTTACTGAGACAATAGCTGTCCGAGAGAAGTGAACAGCTCAGTTTCGTGGAAGTGACAAATGTCTGTACTTTTGCCAACATATGGTCAGGTACACGGCTGTGTTTCTTTTCCCCACAGAAGATATTTTGATGCAGCTAATCATTTCATTAGTCATGTGATGATCTATTTTAAATAGATTAGTCACCAAATTAGTCAATACACGTTGGTGTATCTGCAGATATTTCTATTTGTCTGGATGTTTTGAGTGGATTTTAGCCTCCAGTCAAGTGCAGTTGAGGTGAATAAAATGTCGACTGAGTGTTTTAATAGGTGCTTCTTCCCGACAAACACAAAAATGGGGACATTTTCTCTGGAAATAAATTGCTGTTGACGGTTTTAACATTGTTTTCAGTGCTGTGGGCAAACAGAAGTCCCATTGAGGTGGAGTGCAGATAGCAATCTCAGAGACAAACCTAAACAAATCAAAAGTATCTGCATGCTAACAGAGATACAACTAGATTTTCTTTTTTTCATATGTGAACTTCATAGTCAAAAGAATCAGGATGTGACAAAGTTGCCCTTTCTTAAAGGGGAGAATCCACCACAGACATGTTTGAACTATTGGATGGAAATGCTCTATTTAATTTAGGTGAGGGCACGTAAGTTTGAGTAGCTTTCAAAAGGCATCATATACAGCATCTTCTTGCATGCTATGAATTTTCACACAGCTGGACTTCAAACAGACTTCCTACTTGAGAGATGAGATGTTAAAGACTGTTTAAAGCATGATATGGGAATGTGTGCTCTTGTATACAGCTTTGCCTGGCAATGTCTAGAAAGGTTCATCTGTGTGTGAAAACTGCTCGCTTTGAGATAAACTAGAAAGCAAAAACAGCAGAACATGAACTGTTCTTATCTCAGGAGGATCTGCACCTGCACCTGCTCACTTACTGCAAACCTGTTGCTTAGAAATAATGTTTACATTCACGCTGGATGCATTCCTTATGTTCAGAGGCGACTTTTATTTTCAGTGCAGGCCTGTGACAGTGGATGCTGTTGCCTGTATCAGATCCAGGTGTGATTAGACAACAGAAGATTGCGGTGAAAGGACGATAACCTCCTGTGTCATATTTGTACTATTAAACAGGAAATAAAACATTGGTGTTTTTTCCCCCACTTTTCCAATTCAACTAAGCCCATACTCACTTCATTTAAACTGGGTGCGCCTTATGTGCTTCACAGCACATGTAATTAATAAAACATTTCCTTGTTCTTGTCAGAAGAAATCAGCTGCTTTTAAACAACATTTCTGGAACACCAAAACTTGATGTTCAGTTTAAATTTGCAACATTGTCATGTTGCATTCACTAGCTTTGTGTGTACTAACATGTGGAAACACTATGAGCTAACGGCAGGACAAGAATCCGTTTACAAGTTAAGGTCTTCTCTGGAGACTGTGCAGGATCAGAGAGGGGAATCAGTGGGAGGATGCAGTTTTACAACCAAACTCCTCACTGACACAGTTCCAGTAAGGAGTGAACATTATTGCCATTTTCCTTTGTTTATCTTTCTTTAAAACAAAGTCTTCCAGAGGTCTGAAATTCTGCTGGTTTTTAACCTTAAATGTCACCCAGTTTCACTGAAAAGCAGCAAGCGAATATAGTTTTCCTGCAAATATCTGATATAGTATTGACTAACAATTTTTTCTGCATCTTTACCTTTAAAAGGACAACTACTGTACATAATCTATATCTTGCAATAACAGCAAGAATTGTATCAGGATATATTCTTCTTTTTTCTTACAGACGCCTATTTAAAAGCCATTAGTCCTGTTGTAGACTATGATACACACTGTGCCAAGTATTTTCTTATGCTAATTTATTGTTAATTACAAAATTTTGTACAAAGCAGCAACATTTAGCACTTGTGTTTTAGCCAGTTTCATTTAAACTGCAGTTGTTTTATGCAGAGAAGCAGGGTCATGGGTCAACACAGGACTCAGACTTAAAAGGCTTGTTGAAGAACTATTTGGTAACTGGATAAGATCAGTAAAGAGAGGAGGCACGAAAAGCACAAGAAAAGAGTTGAAGAAATTCTAAGGAAAATGGTTACAGAAAAGCAAAAGCGCTACAAGAGCCGGTCTTGGAGTTTACACGGAGCTTGGGTGAGGAGCAAAGGGGCAGGGCAAGGTGAAAAACACTGAAGCTTGACGAGTATTTGATTGAGACCAGGTGTGCCAGGCGGGGGAATTAAGAAGATGACGTCATCATTCAAGAGGAGGAGGGGTGGCAGTGAAAGAGAAGATTCACAGAGACAAAAGCAGCGACTGAGTTTAACTTTTACCAGATGTAACAAAAAGGAAAGAAAAAGCACTGAAATCTTAAAGTTGATATTTTAGGTGTTTACAAAAATTTATATAACTCACAGGAATATAAATAATATGGGCTTCATATGCAGACTTTAATTAGTAATTGCATTGCTGCCATTTTTATACACCCTTACTCTCGGTGGCCTAGAACTGTAAAGGGTTTTTTCATGGGCATGGAGTGTGATTATTTGTTTTTAAATTAATTTTGTTTCAATTTAAAAACTTTTTTTAAATTAAGTTTTTTAATTAAGTAGGTAAAGGTGTATTGCATGTGGACCCATGTGAAGCCACACTTGTCAAAGCAGTTTTTAAAAAAAGGTATATATGGACTGCAAAAGAAAAAAAGAAAAAATAAGGCACATATGTACCATTAAAACGCCTTGAAGCTCAGGCCACAAAAGTAATGGATGATCACAGGATCCTTTCCACTGTGAAGAAAAACTGTCAGAACAGATTCGTTATGCCATCCAATGGCATAACGAATCTAAAATGCCAGAGCATCTCTGAAACAGCACTATTGGACAGATGAAAGTACAATCAACGTATACCAGAAAAAAATGAAAGATAAAATATGGAAAACACTTATGATCATGATCCAAAGCATATTACATCACCTATAAAACACGATGGGAGGCAGAGGGCTGTTATAGGCATGCATGAGGCAGAAGCAAGCAACTATCAACAGGTTCAAGACTTTAAACAGTAACTTCCTCCAAGAGATTCTCGATAAAGATTTTAAAAAATGATCATTTTAATTATGATTATGTCAGCTTGTCCTGGAAAACAAGGGACTGAGTACAAAAATGACTGCACCTATATCCAAAACATTCAAAATGTGCTTTGGTAAAAAGGTAAAATAATCGTGTGGGTGTATCCAAACATATATGGACCTAACTATATCTCATTAACTATATCTCATCACTGTATCTCTCAAATAAGTTAACATGTTCAAAAAGGAGCAGAAAAAGGTTTATTTAATTGCTGTCCTTTCCAACTGTTTGGTAACTAATAATCATAACTTGTCTTTTCCGTTTATGCCCAATCCTTTCATAAATCCTTGCTTGCAATTTGCAGACCAGAGCTGCATATTTAGGCTTTGTTGATGCCATGATTTTACAGGTCTTCATTATGGAGACTTTGTTGGGTTTTTTTTACAGTGCAGGTGGAGCAAATTAGTTTGCTGATAGGAAAACAGGGAAAATCAGAGTGACTGATTATTGTTAGAACACTTTGTCCATGCTTCACAATGTGAACTTGTGACTATAAGCAGATTTTTAGGTCATTTGGAGAGTTAGGCAAGAGCTGATGATACTCAAATATATGCTTTTCTTATCCGAAAGACCAAAAATCAACAATGAACACATTCATTAACTGTCAGATATTTAATACAACAACAGATAAATACACATTTACACAAAGTTTGTTTCTGTCAACATATTGCCACAAATACTCACCAAAGCATCATGATTTGTGCTATTTGTGCATAAAATAGTCCCCAAAAGGTGCACTGTGTACTTCTGTTTGAGTAACAGCGCCTGTTTTAGTATATGAAACTGTGAACATGTCACTTATTTTTAAAGCCTTCTCTTCATTTGGGCCATAGCCAGCGTAGAGAAGTATTTCCAGATGAGCTAACACATCACTGCTTCTGGACCAGCAGATTATTCATACTGTTTAGAATGTAAGGAGCAGGAGGTGGGAAACCTCTATATAATATTTACTCCCTAAGACAAATTCAAATTGATATTGTCCCATGTGCCCCCTGTGCAGTTTGTAATATCTTAGCTGGATTCTGTTCATTGTTTAAGGACTAACAGATGTAACAGACGAAACTTTTTTTTTTCTTTTAGTGTGCGTGACTTTTTGTGTCAATGCACGGTTTGCAAACATCGTTCCGAGTATCTATGTGTGTGCGTAGACACAGGCTTCCTGCGCTCACAGCTGATTTGCATGTCTTGGTCATTTCCATACTGGAACCTAGCCTGTGAAGCTGGATGTGCCATGGGGGAGGAGGTCTGGTTGGGAGTGGGTGACATAGTGATGGTGGTGAGGAGTTATGGGTGTATTTGCATTGTGTGTCTCCAGCAGCTCACTGCCTCTCTTTCCCCCAGTACGCGCACACACGCAGTGCAGAGGGATAAATTTGACATTCAAATGATGTGAATTTATCCAGCACACCTCTGTGCTCTCCTCCCCTGTGAGATCGCTCTCTGTCATTTAACATACGTTTAAAAGTGAGTTTTCTTGAAAAGACTTCAGACTTCTGAACATCTGTGTGAAGAGGGGGCATCTAGATACTAAAAAACACCATTGAAACCATTTAATATGGGATAAAATAATAAATATTAACCAAAAGATTAAAAATTAATAACCTAAATTAGTTTTCTTTCAATATAATTTAACTAAGTGCCAATTTTATCATCATTAAGTTGGTTGTTTAGTTTGGAAAACTTCAGAAATACAATAAAAACAGTTAAATGTGTACATATATGCTACCAAACTGATTCCTTCAAGTTGTATTGTCTGACTTAAGATGTTTTCACACTTGGACTGAAGCCCTAAAGTTTCTTGTGAGAACATAAATGTGTGAGGTAGCGGCATATGACTTTAAACAGTCTTTAATATTCTCAGCAGCATGAGAACAGAGCAAGTAGTTGTCCTGTGAGTGTGCAGCAGGTGAGTGAGCGCCATGGTTCCTTCCTGCTGCACGCTCTACCCAGGAACAGGTCTGAAGTGGATGTCACATCGTGCTGTGTGCTACACGTGAGGAAGGGCAACTGCACACAATGTCCTGACATTTTTCTTCAACATCTTAAAGTCAAGAAAGTAAAACCTCAAAAGTGATATTTTCTTCAGCAGCAAATTCTCACTTTTGAAAAAACCTGAAATATTTGATGTTGTTGCATCATAAAAAGCTAACCCTACAGCGATACATTTAACCTAACTCCAAATCTGCATTACGCAGGTTTGTGTAGCTTTAAACTGTTCAACTTGTCCGACTGCCACAGAAACTCCTTTATTTAACAGCATTATTTCACTTTAATTTAAAACAAAAGTTTGTTCTTTGCTGACACTTTACAACATCGACCAAATGTCACAAATCAAAGTTTGATTAAGTCTGAATTATTCATTTTTTCTGTTTTAACTTTCAGAGCGAAACGGAATCGACTTCAGTCGCCAGGTTAGTAGGAGAGCTCACGATATCACTCCTTGTGCTGAAATTCCCACCAACGAGCTCTCTGTTATCAGCAGCATGACTTGTATTGCTTTAAATACAGTAACGGCTTTAAACTACGATGTGTGTGTGAACCTCACTGGGGCCTTTTAAGGACAAACATGGATCAGATTCACATTATTGACATGCACACATTTATTCAAACAACACATATGCTACATGTGCTAAACAAATAACTGAAGAGCGCCTGTAACTTCTCACTGAGAGTAACAGGGAGTGGATAACAGGCTAGAGCATCAAGAGGAAGCAAAGACTAAACTCACTCTCCAGGACCATGATATTGTTATTATTATTACTATACTGCTTTGGATGTTACGATTAAGCATTTTCTAATATTTTCATATTAACAGCTGCTCTCTGCAGCACCACAGTCCAGCTTGACATTGTAGGTTTTTAGCATTTTGGAACATATTTTCGGTGGTGAAAAAATAACATTTGCTGTGCTGTCATTGGCTTTGTTCCCAAACTTTGTGGTTTGGGAAAAGCAACACTACTTAGAGACCCAAGATACGGAGCCAAAAGTCAATAATTTTCCAGATTACTGATTCCCAGACTGTTGTTAATTTTGCATCTCAGTCGTCACTTTTTGAAACAAAAGCTGACTGACCTGAGCTTTAGGAGTAGACAGAAGAAATAAAAAATGATCTTTGATTGTTAGTTATTTGAAAATTTCCCAGAGTTTTTGTAGAACTTAGATCAGTGACCCATGATCCCTTTTGCTTATTTTTTAGCAAATGCCGCTCAAATGAGTAAATGGTGGATTTTTTCATTCTCAGATTAATACACATTTGTTACTCAGACCGTGTGAGCCTGCACTTGCGCGACTACTTTTTCGATATAGTTTTGGTCTTAACAAGTTTGCTGATGATAGGAAAACTGTATAACTTTCTGTAACCTTTGACACTCTAAATAACAAACCTCATTTGCAAAATAAATATCCTACAGGCATGGGAACGGTGCTGAACTAACTTTTTGACAGTTAACATCCTCAGGAAAATCTGCCTGCTCGCCAATGTGAATATTACTGTAATCTACTTTGAAACAGTCTGCGGCTGTTTGGATACTTCTCCAAATGTTCTCTCTGGTAGAGGAAAACAGGTCTTTCAGTTCTCGTGCTTTCAGGAAGTGCCATCGCTCTCAGGGGTTAGTTAGTGGGGGTGTGTGGGGGAGGGGATATTTGCATACTGACTTACCCAAAAGCAGGCAGAGAGAGTCTATCGCTCTTTGTATCGTGTTTAGTTACCAAACTGGTCTTGGCAAGGGCTCGCAGGTTTTCTGTTTATGTGGTCTGTCTCTACACCATTGGTTTCCAAACTTTTTCTAACAAGGCTTCTTTTTGAAATTAAAATTATTCACAAACCCCACTTACATGTTTTTGTTGGCCAGAAACAATTAAATAAATAATTTAAATTCAGTTAAAATGAGATTAGATGTCAGATTCACTCATGTTCACTTCCATGGTTCCACATGCCTGGTGGCTCGGTGCCACAGGGGTCTCACACAGCTGTATGAGGAACGGTTTTTAATATCTTTATCAGAAGTTGACAGTTTATTGTTTTGTTTGGCTTTGATTTCCACGTCTTAGATAAAAACAGAGGACATTCATGACTCACCTCATTCAGGCTCCACCGTGAAGACATGCCACCTGACACAGAGCTCTCCAGTGCACGGAGGTCAGCTGACTGGGGTAAGATATAGACTCAGATTTAAAAATGGGAGTGTATTTTCTTTTCTTATAGGGAGTACTATAAAGTAACTCTTGGGGAAAGAGTGGCATACTCTTATATTAATTTGATTGTTATTGCAGATGCATTCATTTGGAAACACTTACTTACCTAGAAAACAACATGCTAACTAACATTATTTTCTGCTTTTACCTTTATTTTATATACTGGATATTTATAAACTAATGAAACCAAATTGCTATTACAGATTAAACAACCCAAAACTGATTGATTAGTACCATCTCAACCAGCTACAGCAGTGGAATTGTACTTACATAGTTATGTATCCATTATGGTAAAGCAATCTCTGTTTTTACTATAAATACAAAAATCTTCAGCTTTAACAGAAATCTTAGAGCTGAGGAAAACTTTAAGAAATGCTAAAATCATTGTGCTCTTAGGTGATTAACTGTGAATTTGTGAACTACTTTTAACTTTTAACTAATTTGTGAAGTTATTTTGCATTTTATAAATCCGTAGTCATTATCAAAGTATTTCAGCACATTTTATTGCTTTTATAATTAAGCATTTTTCTTTAAAATGTGTTTTTGCTTTTTGTAAGGTAAGTGATAAAATGCAGTTTTTTTACTACTTCATCTCGTGTTTTATTTTAACACAATCATCAGGAAAAAGTAGCAACAAAAATCTAAATCTAAAGTACAAGTAAATGAAAGTCTGTGAAGGTTCTCAGTCATCCAGGTCATTGTAGTCTAGACTAATTAGACTAAATTAAAGTTAATTGACTTATTAATTTACTTCTTACTCATTTTTCTTGTGGTGCTTTCTGCTCCAGGAGCTCACATCTCTCCACCCCATGCAGCAGCTGGTTCTGATGCCTCCTTCTCACCTGTCATCTCCCTCCTCCTTCCTGCTCTCCCAGAGTCCCTCCAGTCACCAAGGTGAGGTATCATAAAACATCCAGTCTGTATGAATAGTTAAGACCAGTGCTTTCCTTTTAGGGGTTAAAGGCACCATTACATAATAGAATAGACATTTAATAGACAGCAACTTTCACAACACATCTACACATCAGCTGGTTAGCTTACCACAAAACAACCTCTTAACATGTTATAGCTTGTTTTATAGCTTGCTATCAAGCTTGTATAAAAACAGAAGCATAAAACTGAGCCTGCAGGAGAATTTCTTTCGTACCCAGGCAAAGTAAGTTAAACAAATGTCTTAAAAGAATAGTCAAAATTTCGAAAAATAGGCTTGTTTTTCCTTTAAAATTGTTCAACAGGAAAATACTCTTACAGCTTAAAAGATTGAAAACAGTAAAAGCATCAAGTTTGCTAGCAAACATCATGTGCATTTTAGCTGACTGGTTAGCTTATCCAAAATCTAACAGATGGCTGAAAACAAGAACAGTCTACCTGCTTGGCCTTATGTGGACACCTTAGGCTATGTCAAATATTTAAATATAAACACACAGTCACAAAACAGTAATATTATTATTCTGCTGCTTTTCTTTGCAGCCCTTCTGCAGCAGAACCTGCTGTCTCTTCCCAGCCAGAGTCCAACTAGTCTTCTTCAGCATCAGCCTGGTCTGGCTCTGACTCCACAGGTAAGTCCAGAACACTTCCAAGTGTGCTGCACCAGAGGCAGACAATAAGACTACAGGTGTAAAACTGCACAGATGTAAACAAGCCATATATCGAAATGATCCAAACACCTTCATTCATGCTTCATTTCTGTGGAAGCACATTTGACAAACAAATGAATTGTGGTTAAGCTTTGGCTAATTTTAGATAACGGACAACTTTGTTGAGGTTTGGGAGGCATCGTGGTCATAATACATGTTAAAAAAAATAGTTTACATCATCAAATCTGAAAAATGTTTCCACCTGACCTCCTCAGATTTAGCTGATTTTTATTGTTTAGTAACTTCGGTCTGTTTATTAAAGGCATGGAAAATTTTACAATGCCTTCAAAGTTAGGTCGGAAAATAGAATTTTCCATCAGAGTTCCAAGTCAGAATTTTCATCTGCAACTTGGAGTCCCAACTCGGAAAGTTATAGCAGCCTCACTAATTTCACATTAATGGTCCAAGATGGTGGTGGTGAATGTAAACATAATAAAACTGCAAAACTTGCAATCTGTCCTTCCTGTCATTCTGTATATTTGTAACTCTCAAAATAAACCATATAAAGAGTGCTGACCAGGACCTGTACATGAACATGGTGCAGCATTGCGTTTAAGCACCAGTAAAAAACTATTAGTGCTACATAAATTGCTACAGCTTACTTAGCTGAGTTTAAATATGTAAAATTAATTTATATAGCCATTTTCACAGATAAAATTAATAAAGTGCGTCACAGTAAAACACAAGAAATAAAAGTATAACATAACTTTACTACTGGAACAACTCGGGAATGATGTCACTCCCAACTCCAACATCCAGTTTCCCAGGTATCTGGAATGTGGAAAAAATAATAAATAAAAAAATAAAAACAATGGTATTCTCCTTTAACACACGCTACCCACTCCCAACCTATGGCTTCAAAGCTTTAAAGGAAAAAACAAACATCTACTTATAACTTTTTTTTTATTTGAGATATTTATTGAAAAGTAATCATTTCAATCTATGAAAATCTTCCACTTCCTCCTGTGTGCACCAGCGCGTCACAAACTTCTCCAGCATCTAAACTTGTTTGATCCAAGCTGTCATAAAGAAAATGTGAACACCGGTGATGTTTCTCCATTTCACAACCTTAAGTTAGATTTGCATATGTTAAATTAAGGCTATATTAGAAATTTACATTGGTGCAGAAGGAATCACAGCTGGAAAATGAGCCTTTTATCAATTTGTAGGTAAAAAGGAGACCTTTCATAGGATAGGATCAATTGTTTTGACCAGTCACCTATCAAACAACATGATGACATTTTAAGGATTCATGCCATGAAGCATGGAAACCCATGCTTCATGGCATTTTGTGCTGATGTTAATGCCAGAGGACGTTCGGAGCTCTGCAGTTACTGAATCAGCAGAGCGTTGGTGACCCAGTGACCCGCTCTGCAACTGTACGTGGTAGCCACTTGACGGCTGACTTTCTGAACGTTTCCACTATGTAATAGCGCCACTTACAGTTTATCGCAGATAAATATAAGTGGGAGGAAATTTCACAAACTGAGTTGTTCCACTGGTGGCATCCTCTTACAGCACCACGGTCGAATTCAGTACGCTATTTAGAACAAGAGATTATTTCACTATTGTGCTTATTTTGTGTTGTCTTTACCTAACCTTGTATAATCTTCAGGGATGGTGTCGCTTTTAAAGAGGGAGAAAAATGAGTCAGTGAATTTGCAGGAAGCCAAGTCAAATGTTCTGCATTTTGCACACTCTGTCTAAGGAATCGTCCTTAATTTGACCAGTATTTCCAGTAGAGAGGAGACTCTAAATAGTCAGAAATTTGTATACGGGCCTCATGTCTTAACCTTTTGAGCTAAAACAGAGCAAACGAATCATGCACTAAGATACACTGCCAACCGGAGGTTCAGAAAGCAAAAGAAGACACTTGTTTAATTAAGTTTAAATATATAATAAAGGGGGAAAAAACAGTTACTACAAATGACTGTAGGCTGGATAATCCTCCTTTCTGACTCTTAGAATGATCATAATTTACAAAATGAACATGTTTTATTTATCGTGGCCTGGAAGTAGTTACTGAGCACAGAAAGTCATCAGGAAAGTGTTTAATGAGGTTTGCAGAGGACTGTTTTACCACAGACTTCTCAACAGTCCAAAGTCCATTAAACTCATAGCAACTCCAGAGAAGTCGCCCCCTGCTGGCTATTAAACAGAATGTGAGTTGAAGGTACCTCAGCTGGCTTCACTGTTCAGCCCAGAAAGCGACATCTATGATCCTGCCAGGAAACTAAACAGTTAAAGCTGAAGTTGAAGCTTTTGTCCTGTGTATGCATAACAGTCATTTTTTTTGTCTCAGTACAGTAAAAACTTGTATTTTTTTTTACCTTACATCACCTGGAAACTGAAGATTTCCCTCTGTGATGTTTCTCTGATCCAGGCTATGGGTCGCTCGGGTCTGGCAGGGCCTTCCATGGAGAACCACATGGACATGTCCCACCTGCAGATGCCCAAACACATGTCGGTGCCTCCACAGGAGGAACCTAACGAGCTGGAGGATCTGGAGCAGTTTGCTAAAGCATTCAAGCAAAGACGGATCAAACTGGGTTTCACTCAGGTAAATCAGGCCCCATAAAAAGACCTGAAAGACTGTATTCACTCAGTCGGCTCACATAAATGCATTTTGCATTGACTGTTTTCTCTTTTTATGCTGCAAAAATCTAGAGAAAATTACACAAGACTCTGGGTGTTGCAACATGCTCATGAAAACCAGATGGCAGTTGTGTGGTTTTGGCCTGTGGTGACCACACTTAATTTATTCAGTTATGCATCAGAGTCCTGATTTTTTTTTTAATACCATGTTTACATAATCTTATAATTAGAAATTAAGAGGCTGGAGCCTATCGTAGCCAATAATCCACCAATCATTTCATGATTTAGGTTTATACTGTATCTAGCTTCACCTTTATCATTAAATAATTAGCCTATATCTTACAGATATTAGAGATTTGTTACTGCTTTTGCTTGGATACTTAATATAATAATAATAATGATGATGATGATGATAATAATAATAATAATAATAATAATAACATATATGGTCACAGTTAAGCAGGTTAAAAAAGAGGGCAAAGAAGGCCACATGTCCATCCTCATGATTTCATAACCACAAGTCATTTGGCAGGGATTAAAGTTCATTGAGATAAATGATAATCAGTTCCAGAAGAGTAAAACAAAACTCTGGCACCACTAAGTGTTTATTCAATATTGCTGGTTTGCTTCAAGGGAATTTCCACAGTGCATAAACCTTGCATGAGAAAACAGCTAAACAGAGTGCAAAACTCAAAGTCATTAGGGAGGGATTTTAATTTGTAATGAGCCATGATCAGTTGTGGAGGAGAAACACTAGTACTTGGCACTCCTGTGACTTTTTTGGTTTGGTTTTTGAGAATTTCAAATAGTGCAGAAACCTTCCATGGAAGAACAGTTTGGCAAAGGGATCGTTTCTGCATTTCAGGCCTTGGTTGATCCCTAAATGTAAACAGTTGTAATGAGTAGTAACTAAACCTATCTAGAAAGTTCCCATGAAAGTCAAAAAAGATGAAAGTTGGGGAAAAAACAAGCAAAACCAATTGTAGGTCGAAATCAAACACAAACGGGGGTCTCATGGCTTAAAAACCTGTGACATCACGGCTCCATCATCAGTAAGATCTGACAGCATTATAACGTTCAAACCCTGAACTCATCTGATGTTTTTAAGTTGTTTAGTAAGGTGTTAGCATGGCCAAATGTAGCTGAGTAATAATTATGTGCCATTTTTCTTTCCTCAGACTAGAGGAAGTCAGAAAAAGCTGCTGAATTTACCACAATTTGCTGATTGAATTGCTTTTGCATCAGTGTTTTGTGTTCTGTTGTGTTTGTACTCACAGGGAGATGTTGGCCTTGCAATGGGAAAACTCTACGGGAATGACTTCAGCCAGACCACAATCTCTCGATTTGAGGCCCTGAACCTGAGCTTCAAAAACATGTGCAAACTCAAACCTCTGCTGGAGAAATGGCTGAGCGATGCCGGTACGCAGAAACTCTTATTATGTTTCCTATACTACGATTAAAATTGCAACAAACTATTCTTCCTCATCACAACAAGTTTTTTCACCTATTTCCACGAGCATTAGTTCATATAGCACACCCTCTGCTGATCACAGACTGAGGTTTGCAGAAAAAATGACCAGGATCTGAAAATCTGCACAGTAAAAAAATGTTTAACTGTTAATCCACCAGTATGTGCAAGCTTTTTAATCAAGATGATATTTGCAATGCTAAAATATAATTATTGCTTTGATTCATGAATTTGTAAATTTACTGTTTTAAAAAACAGAAAAATAGTAAATCACAATTCTATTTTTAGTTTTATTAAGATGCTAAACTACACTTATTTACCTCCTTCCTTAGTGAATAGAATCATTAGTTTTAGTGGTTGAATGTTAATTTGTGACTTCTTAGTGACATCCTCAAATTTGGGTATGAGTAACATGTAACATGTGAGTTTTTTGCCTATATAAATAGCAATATAATTTTTAGTTTTAAACACATTTTTGTTAGATTTCTAAAATGTGTGTTTTTTAAACCTAAATAAATTGAGCAATACATTTTTGAGCAATAAATGAATTGTAAAAAATGCGGGATGCTGGATGGAGCAAATGTGACAAATTAAACTCATGTATGCAAATTAATATTTTTTTATTTTTTAAATTGTTAGAAGATTCAATAAATATTAATTTTTCTGGCTATCATTTCATAGTCCAGGATTTACAGGGTGAAGCACTATTTTTATTTTGTTATTTATACCTGAATTGGCCCTAATAAAATATGAAATGTCTGATCAGTCATTACATGATCTAACAAACAGACATAAGAAGTCTGGATTTAACACTAAGGAATGCAGATATGGCTGATGTTGTTAATCACAGCTGTGGGTTTATAAAAATGTCTGCTACAACTAAACCCATCAGATATCATCTTCTCAGAAATGTTGAATGTGTAAAAAGTAATACTGGGGCACAAAATATGTTATACAATCTAAGAATCTCATTTTATTAATTCAATTTCCATGTTGCTTTTCTTTTTTTTTTTACATCAGAGAACTCACCTTCTGACACGATGAGCAATTCCAGCTCTCTGCCGACCCTGATGGAGGGCTACGGGCGCAAACGGAAAAAGAGGACGAGCATTGAAACCAACATCAAAATGACTCTGGAGAAACGTTTCCTGGATGTAAGACTCATTCATTACTTGTCTTGTTTTCATGGTGAGCATATAACTGAATAAGCGTTACACGCTAATGAATAAAACCTGGAAAAATCTGTCTTGTACAAGGAGAAATATCTAAAACTTGCATTAGTAAAACACAGTATGACGCAAACAAACAACATTGTTATAAGCTCTCCTCTGTTAGAGGAGTTGTAATGTGGGAGGGAAGGTAATAAAAGAGGTACATCGGGAATGTTAAGATGGTGGATGACTGTAGACATGAGCTGGGTGAATCCATGAACACAAAGAAATTAATAGGATAGTCCTGACAGTTGGCCTTCAGCCTCTACTCTTTGTTCCCTCTGCTGCCGTGCAGGCGTTCTAGTTTATGCAAATGTGCAACTACCATCGGCTGCAGTTTTGAGATGGGCCTCTCAGCCAAGAACATCCCCCATGTGGACCTAACTCTCATCTGTTTTTATATTTGATTTTTAATTATAATTTAATTATAATTTTATTTGAGTTTTCAAATCTTTTTAGCGACGACCAAGTAATTTTCTTTTATCATTGCTTAATACAGGGCTTATTCAAATGTCTTGGACACTCATTGTTTTTCAGGTAGATATCAACGTTATGCACCTCCTATGCAAAATTACAAGGTTGAAATCATGCATATTTTTGAATTTCAGAACCCTAAGCCCAACTCTGAGGAGATAACCCTGATCTCAGAGCAGCTGTCCATGGAGAAGGAGGTGGTTCGAGTTTGGTTCTGTAATCGTCGCCAGAAGGAGAAGAGGATCTACTGCCCGACGGCGACTCTACCTGTCAAGTCTCACACCTACAACTCCAGGATGGTTAGCCACCTGATATATGCTTTCTTTGACTTAGGTGGCAGAGCACTCTTATGTCTGCAGAGAGGCATTTTTAATTATCTTTAATTATAAAAGTCCAAGTATAGTGTGTAAGCAGTTAGCCACACAAAATAAACAGGTCTTAAGTTGGACTTTTCGCTTTAAACGCCTACCAAGAGGATTGGTAGACATATTAGAGGGTTACCTATAACCCGCTCTTTGTAATGCGAGTATGTTTAACCATCCTAACATTCATTTTATTGTTTCAGGCATCTGCATCCAGGTCCTACAGCCCTCTGGCTTCAGGTGGAGGCAAGTCCCATCCAGCTTCAATAATGTGCCTTTCACTGTAACATCTATACAGTAATCATCTGTATATGTGTACATGTTAAATAATATTTTAACCTTGTTTTCACAGTTTCTTCAAGTTCATCCCCAAATAGTATGAGCCGTGAGGCATCTCCCAACGGTCTGTCTGCAGCCTCCACCTCTCTAACCTCTCCAGTCAGTGCAGCTTCCTACAGCACACCAGGGTAAGAAAAAGTCACACAGACTCCCCGTTTTTCTGTGAAAGATATTTTTCCCTTCACTCCAGCATCAATATTAGTTTTAGGATGTCAGCTCAGGACGTTGTTACCATGGAGAGAGTGTTTCACGAGCCATTATCAATAACTGGCTGCTTCATATCTACTCCAAAAACAATGGAAACTGTTTGTTTAACTTTTCCTCAGAAACTGAAAAAATAATTAATTTGCTTATATATCCAAACCGTCAGCACTTAAATAACGTCTGTCATTTGAGATTTAAATGAGCAGTTTGTCATTTTATTGGCACAAGTTAAATGAGGAGAGTGATGCCACTTCCAATAAAAATAAAACTAAAGCCAATAAACAGTTAGCTCAGACAAAAAGGATACTTGACATGGATTATGTGCAGGATTTTAACAGATATGAATAAGTGGCATTGTTCTTTTTGTTTAAGACTTTTGCAGCACTCTTTTGCAACACACGCAGACGTATTGTCAAAACTCTGATTATTACACAAGCCTAGGAAGTATTTCTTCATAAATCGGTTGTGTGGCAGGATATGGACACACCATGCAAGATTCGGGGGATGGAACAAAAACTGAAGAACTACTTTAATGTTGAAGTCTTACAAAAATTAAAAAAACAATGGCAGAGCACACAGCCGAGAGAGAGGACGCGACAAAGGGCAATAGGAACACTGAAGTTATAAACACACACGAGGTGACAAGGGGAGCGGATACACCGGGGATGACAGCTGAACCTAATTGAGAAAACGAGACAAGGGAAGTAAAATCTAAAACAAGACACTGAGATTCAAGGAATACAACACAAGCCAAACTGAAGTCATGAGGAAAAGCAAAACCTCAGAATATAAATGTAAAGGAACAAACCAGGAAACACTGTAATAAGAAAAATACAAAACTCAAAACAAATAACTCACAAGGAAGAGTCGGGGACCATGACAGTTTCCTTGTTTGTGTATTAATTTATTCAGTTTATTCTTCTGATGATTTGCTTGTGGAGCTTGATTTTCTGTATCTGTATATGTATGTGGAAAAACACTGTGCTTGTAGGTTTTCCCCTTGACTGATGAGCTATTAAGATGAGTTCAGGTTTAAAAATAGGTCCAAAAATGACGGACAACATATGTATATTTAGAATAGCATGGCTTTCTTTCATTAGTTCTGCTCTTTTTTACATATACAGATTTAAATGCCAATATTAAAAATAAAACTGTGGAACTTTTTAAAAAAATGTTATTTATCAAAGCTACTTTCAGCTGCACTTTTATTCACAGTGGGCAGCTCCACATGTTTAAGTTGGTCCAGTTCTTTTACACTGGATGCCCTTCCTGATGTAACTTCCAACAGATTTATGTCTCCTCCCGGGATCAAACCTGGGATTTTTTGCTTGCTAGGGGAATGTGTACACTATGGATCATTTTATTTGTTTTTTGGCCGTGTTTCCATGTCCTTCTGTCTGTAAACGCAAAAGCTTGAAAAGTTTTGAATGAATTCTGATGAAACTTTGTAGGGGTGTAGAGTGGAGTCATGTTAACGATCCTTTCAAATTTGGCCTACATCCACTGACATCTTCCAAGTCAATATGATTTAGTGTTAGCAAAATGGACAAAAAACCGTATACGTTAAAAAACTGATTCTTACAAGTGTGGTGTGTAATGACAACATATAGAAAGAGCCTTATAAAGATTTAAAATATCAAATCACATTTGACCTCTGACCTCTTCTTCAAGCTAAATAGATTAATCTGAAGGTCAAACTAATAATAATGCCATATAGGGCTATTTGAAATTTTGTTTCTTACTGCCATTATTTGTATTGACAACATACATATAGGGAATGATATATGGGGATTCTAAATATCACGTTACTTTGGGCCTTTCACCTTCCCTTCTCTGCTGTACCTTTAAAGCCTGGCACTCTGGGAATCACTCGTCTACAAAAACATATTTATCAGAATTTTTTCTCGTACTTTTTAAAAACATTTGCCTAAGAGCTTGCGATCTTCCCTCTGGTCTTTCAGGTCATGGTACCGCACATGGAACCATCCCACGTATCACCACTGAGAAACTGTATGACATGAAGTTTTTGAAGGTAGTTTTCTTCTAGAAGGATGCACACTGAAGATGGAGTCGCTCATTGTCCCGTAACACACATGGTTACAGCTACAGGTGAAAGCTCACACGGACACATGAGACAAAGAAGCGGGAGCAGCACAAGCAGAGGACTGCGTGCCACCACTCTTCTGTCAACACTCACTTCATTGCTCATGCATGTCCCAACAGCCTTCAGCTGTTTGATTTGTGTTCACGTGACTCTTTATTCAGTTGCAAATATGAAGAACACACACACAAATCACACACACACAAGCATCCTAAACAATGGAGGGAAACGTCCTGTCTGAGCCTGTAACTGCCACCACTCAAAATAATTTATGTGAATGTTGAAGGAGTCCAGATTTACTCAGATTGTGCATCAACCTGTTTATAATGCCATCTTTCTCCTCTCATCTGTTGTTTTTTCAAATGTTCATATTGTATTTAGTGTTGATTTTAGGGTGTTTTTAGGGATTTTACAGGTTTCATGTATGTTTGTTAGTGCTGCAACTTGCTTCTTTTTATTCAACACTGTACTCTCACTGTACCTGAATAAGATCTGGACAAGTCACATGAAACGACTTTATTTAAGTTAAAAAACACGTATAAAAACGAACAGAAATGCCATGCCCTGTGCCAAGCTCATTACAGATGAAACTTAGAACCATAATTTGAATTTCATTGTGCCATCTGGCTATTATCAAAGCTGTTAGTGTTAGACACTTTTATGGATATTGAGTTTTATGGCAGATCTGGAGGTTTCTTCAAACCTTTTAGACCCTTCGCGGGCAACTCAGTGAATCCTAGCAGTTAATGTCATTGGTGCGGCATCTTTAATTATAGGAATTATAGACAAAACTAAAGAAAAAAAAAAGATTTAAAGTGGGGAAAAAAGGATTATGAGACCGATTTTGATGATAAAGTTGAAGCACTGGTGATGGTATTGCACTCTTTTTATTACCTACATCCTGAAATAATAACTGATGGGGAGTTTTTGTGCCATTTAACACTCAAGTTTTCCAGAGAAATAAACAAATCTCCTTTGTATCATAATTCATACGTAAAAGGCTCTTTATATTTCAGACAGAGTAGTTTGAATAACGTGTGCCTGGATCACACTGCTCTCCATTGTGTCCTATAGCTCTTCTCGAGAATGCCTGCCTCTTTTGCGTGACTTTGCAGCTTTGACTGTTCTGCAGGTCGTTGCAGAGCACAGTGCGGGAGTTTCTCAGCTGCTAAACGCTGTTGGTTTAGGGCTATATTAAAAAGATACTCAGCTAATGGCTGAGAAACACCATCATTGTGTTTTGCAGAGACTCTTTATTCAGTGTGGAGGCAACAGCGGGGACTACGTGCCCAATCAGATCTGCTTAGAGCTGGCTGATCTCTGCATTAAGCACATGTCCAGTTTTAAATGTCGTCTCTATGCATAACACACTACTTTAACAGCTGCAGTCTGAATGTTTGAACTTGGTTACGACCTGTAAGAGTGTTTATACTGACACTGTCTTGTCACTTTCTGTGTTTAGCTTAGCTGTCATCTCCTGTTATTGTCAAGTTAAAGAAAATAAGTCCAACAAATCACATCAAAGTAGCAAAACTGCCTGCAATGCGCCCTCTGACATGAAACACATCACAGGAACTACACACAATGCTTATTGCTGGTCTTTGTGGGATTTGTTGACAGCTGTAAAATATCACCAGACCTTTTTTTTTGTTTTGTTTTTAGTTTGGAAGTGGAGCACTTAAGCAAGTGTTGACAGAGTTTCTCTTTATTTTGTACTTTATTTCCCGTAGCTTGCTCTGTCCTCAGTTCACTTGTGTTTGCCTCTCTGCAGTTTCTGTTTTGAGTGACCATTGTATAGTTTTTGTCCGGGGTTAATGTTTTGCAGTGGGACCAAACTCCAACTTTAGCCATAAAATGAAAACAGCCACTATATTTACTGTATGTTATGTAATGTTACGGCACAGTCATGTTTTTACTGATGTAACTGAAGCTACCACTGTAAAGGTGAAAATGGAAACAGTGACGTGTGATCCTCTGAGTCTCAGAGAATCGTTTGTATTTACCTCATACTGAATGTTTATTAACATTTATTTACTTTCTTTCAATAAAAAGAGGTTGAACTTCTGTGTTGTTGTTGTTGTTTTTTTGTTGTTTTTTGTCATGACTGACAGTGTTTCGTACCCAGCATTGGCAGTGTGTTCGGGATCGTTGTCATGCTGAAAAATGAAGCTGCTGCCAGTCAGATGTTTTCCATATGGTATTACATGGTGGGGGATCAAAATCTGATTTCATAATTCCATCAATTTTGACAAGATCTCCAATAGCACTGGCTAAGATGTTGCCCAACACTATGGCAGAGCCTCCACCATGTTTCACACTCACTGTTGTACCTCTCTCTCGACCTCCTCCACACACACACTGATGAAGAATTGAACTAAAAGTTTAAAATTTGTAATCATCCTTCCATCAGACCTGTTGCCACTGAGCCCATTTCTGATGAGGCTTCAGTGAAAAGTTGATGGATCAACTGATAAGTGAAATGTCTGGTTTCTTGAAAGCAAAATATAAAGTGGTGAGGGGTGACTCAAGACTTTTGCACAGTTTATTTTTATAATTAATTACCAAAAAAGAAATTCAAATTTCAAATTTTTTGAGATGCACTGGATTTTAATTTATTCTCTCCAAGGCAGCAGGTAAATACACACTAAAAGAAATAAATAACATATTATTAAAATCACCCACATCCACTGCACAGTAATATCTTTAGTTAGACAATATCTCTGTCTAATATCTTATACTCAAGTTTCCCCAAGTCATAGAGTGTGCATAAACAACTGACGTGTTCAATTCCATGAAATCTTACTGTAACCCACATCTGAACCTCCCAACGAAACACCACATGCAAACATCCAAAAACAGGGAAATTTCCAGTTTGAGCTCCGGCTTAAATATCCCATAATTTGCACAGATTGTTACAAATCTCAGATTTCCAGTTTTGCCTCAGGACATCAGGTATCGTCATCTCAGCTGCGGCTTTTATGTACCCGTCATTCACCACCCTCGTATATCCCCATGAGTAAGGAAATCCTACATAATCAAATATTTGTTTTTAAATCAAAATGAATGAGGCACATCCGTTGTGATTTAAAAACACTTTATGGTGTTGATTCTTTAACCCTGTAATGTCAAGTTATTCATATTTGATACATTGCTTTTACATCAGTGTGACTTTTTTTTCACCTGAAAAGCCTGACGTATACAATCAGACACATGCATACTGTAAGCAATACATTACACAGAAATGCCAGATGTAGCAAAATCATGTGCAAATTTATTTTTTTATTTGTCAGGAGGCTTAATAAACACTCAAGTTTCAAAAAAAGTATACATTTCTGGCAGTTCCGGCTTAACAGTGTTAAGAAACAATATAAGAAAAACATCATTTAGTCCGTTTGCTGATCAATAATCTACACTAGAAACCGATCGTCCCTTTGAGTTTAAATCTACCACATACAGCAGCAGAACTGACAGCACTTTTATTTAACTTAAAAAATCTTCCTTCAGAATGTTAACATGAAAAGCTTCAGTGAAGTAGCTTCATGACCCCATGCCTCATGCAAGACTGGTAAAACCATCTGATCCAACAGTCTCCAGCTTTAGTTAACTATAAGTAAACTACTGTGTAGTTAATTTCTTGGTAATTTTGTGGAAAATCAAGCAATATTTCCCCAGCTTCCATCATAAGTACGTCGTACTATGGGCCACATTATAGATTGGCTTAACCTTGCCTAACTTCCAGGAAATAAAGGAGACCCAAATTATACTGTTAGTTATTTTAAGTATTGTGTAATTTCACGTTATTTTGGGCAAAAACACAATATTTCACAATATTTTCCGCTTTTATTTTTTGTAGCTGGGGTCATATTACTTACTTAGCTACTTAAAATTACATAAAATAGTATTTGTAGGTAAGTAATTCTTAATTTTCTGGAAGCTCTGGAAGGTTAAACCAGCCCATAATACGACCCAAACACTGAAAAGTACAACGTATTTGCAATGTAACATACGGAAATATTGATTGTTTTTCTGAAAAATTATCAATAAAAATGTTAAACAGTACTTAAAATTACTTATTCACTACTTAAATTTTATTACAGTATACTTATGTCTGTATGCAGTATTTAAAATTATTTACAGTATGATTTCTCTCCTTTCACACCACTGATTGTACTGACTACACACGTCCCACGTTACATGAACGCTGTTAGTCACGGCCGCATTATAAAGTGTTAGCCAATTTCCAAATTTGAAATCACAGAACTTCCTTACTTAGTTCCTTACACTTAGTTTTAAGTTACACAGTGACTTTTTATTGCATCTAAAACCCTCTCAAGCAGTTTCAGACTCAGCCAGTGTTCCAGTTTGTTTGCCTAAAATGGCATTGAAAGGGCACAAACACCAAGGAGACAAAAAAAAAGACCCAATAAGAAAAAACACAGTGTAAACCATTTAATGCTAAAAGAACATTAAAAACAAGTAAGAATGAGTGGATTAGTCCTTAAAAAGACATTTGTCTCCTTATAGAAGTCGTACAGTTAGAAGGCTTCAATCATCAGCTCAGCAGAAGATTTGTCCAAGTTGGAATTTAAAAAAAGAGTTAGTTGGTTGTACGGTGAGGTCAGTTTCAGCATTGTTTCCTCCCTTTGTGTGTTTTGGTTTTCACTTTGATTTCAGAACTCATTGAACCTGTAATAAAAAGTCACAGTTAGTTTACAGGATGACAAAATTCCTGCAGGTAGAGTTTTACAACGCGGTCATTTATCAAGAGGCTGATCAGAAAAACCGATACTATAATCATATGCTACACTGTTAGCTTAGCAGGCAAACAACAGAGATGCACTGGTTTCTGATTATTTCATTTCATTCTGTGAGTATATTCTGAAGAATAAATGATTTATGTTAATAATAAAACACCTAATCTGGATTACTGTGCAGATGTGTTCAGGTTTACAGAGGAAAACAAATTACTTCATGGTTGGATTAAACTAGCACAATAAAACTAATTCATGTGCTTTACTTTGTCTCGAAAGTAAATTTTGTTGCCTCTGGGAAGAGCCAGGCTAGTGGCTTCCACCTGCTTCCAGTTATTATATTAACAATCCTAATACATTTCCCCAGCTCCCTTTTTAATGCACAGGCATCCTTCTTTTCATGCAACCTCTAGAGAAACTGAGGCTTTTTTGTAAAAAGCCCTTCTATTGTGTTCCTTTTTTACCGGCTGTGTTAAACATATTTAAACATGAGTCTTTTCTGTATTGGCTTACTTAATCTCTAGGGTTCCCCGAAATGAATGTAAACAAAGAAGGTAAAAGTTGAAAAAAGAGACAGTGGCGTTGACGATGATACTCACCCTCTGGCTCTGGGTCCACGCCCACACCATCTCTGAACTTCCTTGTAAACAAGCCTAGACAAAAACTGGAGCCAAACAAAAGAAGTGTCAGTTGGGGGTTTGAGTGGTTCTCATACGTTCTCTGGCATGCTCACAAACCACAATATTTAAAAATCATTAGGAATAAAAAAGGATCCATGTGGAGCTTAGTGAAATAAAGGTCCACAGGACAGCACTGGCAAGCTATTGTTTGCTCCTTTTCTCAACATAAATCAAGTTAACTGAGTTTAGCTTCGCGTCTGCAACGTCTCGACTTATGCACCGACATTCTGCATTGTACCAGTAACATACCAGTAATGTTACACAAAGACTCGTCATGTAACTTACATTGCCAATAATGGACTATTATGACATGAGACTGTTACTATGTTTGTGGTAAATATAACCGACTCTGCAGAATTGTATTTCAGATTCAATGTTTCACAGACTCAGCTGGCTCCTTCTTTATTCAAGACGTCAGTTTCACCGGTGCCAATTTATTTTTAAATTAAACTTTACAGTCTAAAACATTGTTTTGTTTTAGACTGTAAGAAGTTCTGAACAGTTTTTTCTTTAATGTCCAACTGGAATAAGTTGCCTTCAGATTTTTACTGTTTCTTTTCATCTTTTGCCTATTCAGACATGCTTTGTTTTGCTACCTCACACCAGTCTGCTTATGTTTTCAGCAATGTGAACACTGTTGATTCATTCTGCCCGCTGCACTTTATTTCTTTGTTAAATGAATGAATTACTAAATTTGTTTGTAAGGTTGTAATTTTGTTTGTTTGGTAACTTTAGCTGTCAGTTTTGTTGTCTTTGTTGTGTTACACTCACCCACTTTATTAGGCACACCTTGGTAACAACCACGTTCATGTTCGTGATGCTCGAGTTGCTGCTGTGTGATTGGCTCAATAGATATTTGCCTTAATAAGCAGCTGAACAGGTGTACCTAACAAAGTGGCCAGTGAGTGTACAATGTTTAATATCGTTTTTCTCGTATAAATGTTTGTTTGGAGCCATTCTCAGCGGTTTTATGCTGATACAATAATAAATTTAGGATGAACCACCACAACAATCCTTAAATTAACTGGTTGGCATTTGCATTAAAAAGGAACAAGTTTATTCTATGTAAGTAAACAGATAAAGATTGCTCTCTGACCAGGCAGGCTAAGACGTCAGCAGAGATGAGCATGTAGAAGACATTGTTCCAGCCACTTGGTGAGATCACACCGGCCAGCAGAGGACCCAGTGCAGCTCCTGCAGAGAGCATAAAAATAAGTCATTAAGTGTAAACGCATAAAGTCGTCAAGAATTATTCAGACTTAAATGAAAAAGTCAGGAGGGAAAACACAAAATGGAAAAATAGCCATATCCTTTTAAATCACACATTACATGCTCAATTTTCTAGTCTCTCAGGACTTCATCAGTTTCCATCTTCTTTTTTACAGTTACACAAACTGCTGTCCTGAGTACAAAAGACAAAATAACTGTTTATGTTCTATGTACGCTTATAATTTTAATTTAAACCATGAGACGATGTTATGAATACTAGTACATGACCACGCTACAGGACTGTTTAGTCTGTTGTAATGTGGTTGCTAGGCAACATGATGACACATCCACCCTAATGAAAGTTTTATGGACATACAGTGCTTTTATATGGTGCCACAGGTAAACTATGAGTGAAGTCCAATGTCTGCCTCATTGGCAAGTGGTTACTGGGCAACCTGATGACATCATACTAACATCAAATATAGAAAAGAACCTCGAGGGGAATAAGATATACCTGTGTGTCGGGTTTCGTTTCTCATCTCCTGTTCACACAGGAGGGGTTCATGGGCAAACAAACTAACAGTAAGATGTAAGCTCTATTTTTAGTGTCCACCGACTTCTGAGGGCAATACAAACACTTTTAAAGGCTAAATGGTTCCACCATGATCAACAGATGGGTGCTAACTTTACCTGTCTGCAGTTTGGTGCTGAACAGGTGACATCTGGAAGTTTTTTGGGGCTTTTACTGAGAAAAAAGAGGCTTAAAATCCTCTGGTGACTTAACCAACTCGTTTGTTCCTTAGTTATCATGATAATTACAGATGAAAGAGTTAAGATGAAGATTTTTACGGTTCAGCCATGATATGCATACCTATTGATCCTGTCCCATCAATAATTGCGGTCACTGTCGACAGCGCCCTGGCGTTTCCTTTCAGACTCTCGTGTGTCCCCTGTGACAACAGGAGCATCATTATGCCAATGGCGGAGACATTTTTAAGTAAAGCAAACAATTTCCCATGAAGCCTTAGATCTTACCAGGTCAGCAGATACAGCAGTTGTGATAAGAGCATAAGGTCCATTCACCAGGGCTCCACACAATAACAGCATACCTACACAGAAAGAAAAAATGTAAGTGAGGGCTGAATCCACAACAAGTCTATCTAATCTATTTTCAGTTCGAGCTGGGTTCAGGTCAGGCCACTGTAAGCAAATGTAAAGCATCTGTGAGTCTATACTCAAATAATGAAATAATAAGTTCTTCTGAAAACATGATCAATCAATCAATGAAAAACCTCGTATCTTGTGATCGATTTCCAGACGTCTTGATTATCAAAAATGCTTTACTGTGCAATACTTCCTGTCTCCTCTTTCTTTCATATTCTTGAATTTACTTTTATGCTGGCAAAGTGTCCAGTTTACAATCATGACCATATGCTACATACACTCCATAAAATTGTGTCATAAACTCATAAACTTTATACAAGAATATAATATGAGTAAACATTTTAACAACAAAGTGAACAAGGTGTTTTTAATGTGATTAGTATCAAAGTTAAAAATGACAAAATAAAGAAGTCTTACCGATTGTAGTACCAAGGCTCCTCTGCCCAATGTAATTATAGAGGAAAAGCTGAGAAGAGAGCAAAACAAACAATCAGCCACTCCAACTAATTATGGAAAATCTGCACATGGGTGACAATTATTACATCAACCTACTGCCAGAAACATCTCTCAGATCAGTGTGAAATATCATCCTGTCAAAAACATTAAATACACTTTAATCACCTGACCTGACACAGCTGGTAGTTCCTAAATGCGTTCAGTTGCTGCCTGTTGAAACCTGATTTGCCTCTTTTAAACTTTTAAATCCTCGCTAAAAGCTTCTACTTTAACCTGTCAGAGCTCAGACTTTTTTTTTTATATAAATACTGAGTACAAAACATGTATATTCAGATTCAAATAACTTTACTGATCCAAAAAAGGGTGATTCATTTGCAGCTTACCCGCACATTGATTACAAAAAGCGCTGCATGTCAAGGCACAGATCAGCAAACAATGAGAGAAGTGAATCTAAATGACCCCTCTCAGAGTTACATGATCGAATATTCAAATGAATAACAGATTTTAAGTATCTCCTTGTTGGGTATATTGTAGTGGCAACCTGAGAGCAGATTCCTGAACTCAGATGACAAAACGTGGTCAGAATGATGAATCATTTTTACCCCAGTGAGAGAAATCTCCCTGCTTTTGGAGCAGGTGCTAACAATGCTGATCAGGATGTTTCTGTCTCATTAATGGTTAAAACATTAAAAACCAGCAGATTTAAAAACAAACAAACAAACCAAAACACTTAAATCTCCTTATCAAATTTTTTTGTCTGTGTTTTATGATTTGAGCTGTTGGTGCTCTATCTGCATGTCCATGCTATGAATAACACTGGCTTTGCATTCAGTGTCACAGTGTCTGAGATCAATAATCATTTCTTTTATTTTGTATAGTCTGGAAATCTTTACTGTGTATTTTTTGGTAAAATGACCTTATTGTGATTACACTAACACGCAGCCAGTATCAAAATAACACTTAACTTTGATCCAGCTTTATGTATAAAGTGCAGCTACATTAATTTTTCAGTTTTCATGCAGATTTTTTTTACTGGATGTTACAAAAAAATTGCATGAACACAAAAAAGGCTGTACAAAATACTAATAATCCAATCAAAAACACCAGCACACACTTGTGGCTGACTTTGGTGAACAGCAGAATATACTGTCTGTAAATACTCTGTTTCCATATTTCAGCAAGTTTTTCTCATTTTGAATGGAAAAAATCTGCTGCCAGTCGACAACAACGGTCCCTCAAATATAAAGCTGAAGATAATCCATGTTTTTTTTATTGTCACCACATGATCATAAGGAGTATCTAAAGCTTAATACATATATACCTATCCTTTTTTAAACAGCACTCTTAGACTGGGTGATCTTTCATGAAGTGTGACATCACCGTGTTGTTTTAGTCACACCTCCCACACACTGAGTGATCTTCTGTAAAAAACTTGAACTTGCTGAAAACTTATTTTAACGTTTTACACTTGTTTTTAACAACTTCAAACGGTTTCTTGAACATAAGAATGAGTTCACTGTGCTCAAATGGCCTCCATAGTCACCAGAGCTCAATCCAATCGAGCACCTTTGGGATATGGTGGAACAGGAGAGTCACATCCTACAGAAACTGTGTGATGCTGTCGTCTCAATATGGACCTAAATCTCAGATGAGTGTTTCCAGCACCTTGTTCAATCGATGCCATGAAGAATTAACGCAGTTCTGGAGGTAAAAGGGGGTCCAACCCAATACTAGCAAGATGCACTTAATAAATTGGAGTTTTTTTACCCATGATGAAGGCTTGTATGCAGAAGCCTCTAACCATGACAAGTGTTAGTTATTTAAATGAAAGTGTTGACTTTTTGGATTTTTAAAAATCAAGTTTACACCAGCCCCCCTCCTACCCCCCGTCCATTTTCACTGCTCCACAATCATATTATTACAATTGTATTATTAATCTAATCTAAGAGGTGACACTCACCATGGGGGCAGCAACAACCAGCATGACGCAGCACGTCGTCGCCCTCCCCCCGGTGTAGTCAGACACAAGGCCCGCCAAGATGCCTCCTGCAGACACAAAGACAGTTCAGTCAGATTCTTGTGAAATGTTTTTCCTTCTTCTCACAAATATTTTCAGAGCTACGGTCTCTTGAACCACATACGGGCGGGTTGAAAATTTGACACCTTTTAAGTTGTCTTATTTTTTCCACAATTGTTGAACCCTCCTAACTGTTTAAGAGCAGGAGATACCTGCATGAAATGTTCACGGCTGAAAAACTTCACATCTACCTCACCACCCACTCAAACTTCACAACCTGAAACCTTGCCTAAATTCAGAATCCTTTTGTTCTATCGCTATCACTGAGCATTGATGTTATGTGATATATCATATCATATATTTATCATTTGCATAGTGAAAACTACACCAATTTAAAGGTTAATTAAAGTTTATTTAAAGGTTAAAAGCTGAAGTTTAGATATTAAAATAAAGGACCACATAGAATTGGGAGATTTTAATTTTAGAATTCATTAAAAACAAGTGTTCAAAAAAGTTTTTAGCTTTAATTTTAAAGATCTTTGTTTCTACAGAAGACTAAGGTGTCACTACTTATCATTGTTTATATTTAGTTTGATATAACTTTATATTTATTTATTACATTTCTGCTTACTGAGTTTGCTTACTGCGTAGTTTTCACCTTTGTATATTTCACTTTTATTTATCCCCCGTTACAGTTGTTGTTGTTTGTACTCTGAGTTTGGTCCTCAGGTGTCCTTAGCAATAGTTCTCAGCCTCCCTCATGTTTCCCCGTACCACATCTGACCATCTGTCTCTGTGTTAGGTGTCCCTGGTTTACTATTTCCTGTTTTTTATTTTGGTAACCTTTGTCTCGTGTGTTTAACATTCAGTTTTACTTTCCTAGTCTCGTATCTCGTATTTGTTCCAGCTGTGTTCCCAGGTGTTTCCAATCTTCCTTATTATCTTGTGTGTATTTATAACCTCAGTTCTCCCTTTGCCCTTCCTCATGTCCTTCCTCAATGCTCTGTGTCTACTTCTCCTGTGTTTCATGATATTTCTGATATTTTGGTTTCCTATTCTGCAAACATTTTGACTTTCAGCATTCCTTTAGGGTATGCTGCATATTTATTTGTGACAAAAACTGATCTGAGTGATTTTACAAATCAAACAAGACTCAAAGCTTACCCAAGATTCCTCCGACATCAAATAATGTCGACATATCTCCTGCTTCTTTTGCCTCAAAATGTGCTAAAAAACAAAAACAAAAAAATGCATTAAATCCAAAAAAGCCTCTAAATCATGTGAACTGATCATTAGGTTATCTTAATAGTAAAATGATGTTTGTAAATACTGACCAACATTTGAGATGTAGAGAGGGAGCCAGTAGAGGAAGGTGTAGCTGACCAGTTTGGCAAAAAGCAGACAGAGTGAGAACTCCACCACGCCCTGAGAGACAGAAAACATCATGAAAACCCCAGAAGCAACTTAAAGTGTCTGTCATCCTGTAATTCACCGTTAACCATCAGAGAGGTGCAACACACAGGTGGAAATCAAACACCCTGCCCTTTTGATACAATGACAGGAGCAGAGTTGCGCGTCAAATCCAAAACAGCTCTGACTCTTTCTCATGAACCCACATTGAGGACATCGCTTAATTCCAGTTTATTCAATGTCATTGGGAAATGACTGTGAGTCACGTCATGGGTTTTTATTCTATTGCCATTTCTGAATTTCTTAAACTTTCTCACCCGCATGGGCCTTTCTGTATGCACAGAACAATTTGAGGTGATTAAAAAAAACCACCTTTATTTTTTTAAATGCACATATGATTGCAGATGACCATGGTTTCTCCTAGTTCCCTGGGAGATATACATGAACACAGGTACCTATAATGTATTTAATGTATATCCATGTATCTATGCTTCACTCATTCACTGCTCAGGACCTGTTCATGCAAACCTGTCTTCATACCACTGATGAATACCTGATCACAAAGAAAGAGGTGACTCATAGAAACAGTTTAACAGTTCAGAAATTCACCATGTTATCCAATAATCATAAAACCCACTGGTATTGTTTGTTAACCAGGCATACTAAAGAGTGGAAAAGAGTTATAACTCGGTCTCGATCAGGACTGTTTGCACAGACTGAATTTATAGAGTTGCAGTTAAACTGCTTGTTATTTTGTCTTATTTTTCCCCCACATCCTCACGTAAATTCCTGATCATTACCTGCGATTTACATTCAACGTTATTCCAACAGAATCGTTGCTGTTTCCAGCAGAAACACCCAGGAGGGCGGGTCTTTGTGACAGGCATATTTATGGGAAAGTAATTTTTTTCCTTATACATGACAGGTTCTTTCCTAAAGTCATAATAAACACTGACTGGAAAAATCAACTGTTTCTTTGACAGTTGAAAAAAAAAGAAAGAAAAGAAAAAGCGTTAAGTGCCCCCAGGCGACTACTGCAGCGCTCTCCAGGCTGTCTGGCGGATAAGTCGCTCGCTGCTGATTGGTTGGAGCAAAACAAAAAAAAGGTAATCCCTTAACAGCAAAAACGATCATCATCACGGAAGTGATCACGTCAAAGTGAGTGAAGTAAAGGTGATAAGCAGTGACGCATGAATGTGTCTGATTGGTCTCTAATTGTTGTGTAAAATTTGTCTTATTTGTTACTAGGCAACACTATAGTCTCATTATCAGCAAAGCAAACATAACAATTAAACGACCAATCACTGTCCCTCCCATCTTTAACAGGATAAACACACAGAGCCGTTTTCACAGGAGCAGCTTGGATTTGTGACTTTCGAAGAAACAAAAATCTCATTAATAACATTAATAACGGCTCCTTTTCATTTAAGTGACCAGTTAAGCCACACAGCTGTGACCAAAACAGTGTGACAACCTCAACTTTAATAATATAAATATAAAAACAATTTGTGAATATTTCTTATTGTTAAAGAAACTACTATTAAAGAAGCAAGCTCCTTTAAGCAATTACTTTGGCGTTCCTCCACCTCCAAAGAAATGTCAGAAGGAGTCCGAACCGCAAAAGAAGCGCGTATTTTCGGAAAAGTGGTTGCAGGTGGTGAGCTGACTTCAAACAAATGATGAACGCACAGAGATGTGGTGCAGAATATGCCGTGAAAATACCACTCTAGTGGGCAAAAACAGTGCCTTTTATATGCATGCAAACGCGCGTTGCAACTTCTTATCTGGTGCGCATCTTTTATTTTGACAGCGAATGTGCACCTGCGGACTACTTATGTGCACCCCTGTATATAACGTTTGTTTGGAGTGATATTTTTAATTAGCCACTAGGTGGTGCCAAAGTTAGCAATTTTCATCCCTTGAGTTAAACTCAGCATAATGGTAAAATTTTACCGTAAAATATGGCACGGATATCTGCACATTTAAAGTCAATCAATCACATTTCTTTGATTAAAGGTGCCATTTCCACTCACAGGTATGCACAGCGCTCCGAGGAAGCTGATGGCCTCGCTGTGCTCCTCAACAATCACGTCTGGCTCAGTGGAGATGGCGCCATTGATGGATGGATCAACAATGGATGAGTCCCGCAAGAGAGGCGCTGTCTCACCGCCCTCCTGATTCCTCTCCTGACCACTCTGACACACACAAATAAACAGCTCAAGCAGTTTTTTTCATGGAAACAGGGGAAAGGATGCGTTGCTTTTGCAACTTACATGATGCTGAGGAGATGAGCAGTTCACGTCTTCGGGTTCTGAAAAGAGAAAGGACGAAATGGGACGTGAGACATTAAACCCTAAAGCTCACTTTGGGGAAGTATTTTGGATTTTGTCTGACAAACTGAAACTCACTCTCAACCAGGAAGAAGAAGCACAGGACCCCAGTGCAGGCGATGATGATTCCGGGGACGATGAAGGATAATCCCCACGCTGTGGAGACGAAGACTCCCGCAATGAGGGAGCCCAGGATGTTTCCCACTGAGGTGTGGGAGTTCCACACACCCATGATGAAGCCACGCCTGGCAATGAAAACAGAAAAGGTCACGAGAAGTTCTCCTGCTGAAAGTCAGTTTTAAAAAATTGATTCATGAATGCTGAACTGGAGTCTTTTATGTTGTTTTTATGCACTGAAGATATCTGGAGAAGTATAAAATAAGACACTTCAGAGCACAAAACATGGACTTTGCACTGAGCTGCAACAGTACATGTGAACCACAGACATCACATAACTGCTTCTAGCTGAGAATCACTTTCACCCAGCTAATCGATTTCTTTGATCAATGCTTGCAAAACTACGACTTCAAACTTATTACAACTTTTGCACACCTGAGTCACATGCAAGCTTATTTTGAACTGGGCACTGTGTTCAGACTCAAAGATATCAATAGTTTTGCACTCAGAATTGATGAGTTATTAAAGGAACTGATCGAGAATCCGACCTATAAGCGGAATTGATAATGGCAGTCAATTAGATCTTGTCAATACTCATCACTTATGTGCACATGCAATCTGATTTTTAGTGTAACCTAATTTCTTTGACTGGATGAGGTGGACATAATCAATAGCAGCAGTGCAAACACTGACAGACTGTTACTATAAATATTGTTCTTTTTTCTGTTCCCTGCCCCTTTCTTTGGTGTATTTTTACAGCCAATTATATATTCTTAATCTGATGTCTGTCTGCTTGCTGTGCTTGTAGTTCTACTTCAGTGAGAACCAGTTGTTCAGGCTTATAACTTTAATTTATGATGTGAGTGTGGTCTGACCTACAACCAAGCCTGGTTTGACAATGTGCTTGTGTTTCATTCTGCTGCCATCAAAAAAAGAAGAAAAAAAAGGAGAAAAAAAGCAATTTATAATGCACATTCAGCATGAATTCTCCCCCACTACTTACTTCCCCTTTCCAAACCAGTTGCCAACACAAGCCACCACTGCTGGCCAGCCGGTGGTCTGCACCAGCCCGTTCATGACCTGCAGAATGAAACAGAAAGAGAACCTGGACTGTGTTAACTGTCTTCATCAAACCCTGCAAACTCCACTTAAAGAGGAAAAGAAGAGGAGATCAACGAACATTGATTCTCAACAGTCCTACACCAAACTGATATAAGCAAAGCTCTGCATGTGCAGTCATGTGATGCAGCTGTGAGTCATGTGATAGGTCTGATCTAAGAGTGACTAAGCCACCATGTGATCCATGCACGTTCAAGTGGAAAAGCTGCTAAGAGAGGTCTGCACTGACCTGCAGAGCTCTCAGTGGTCACGCCTGTAAGAGATGCTCAATATCCATACCTAAAGTGCATATGTTAAGAGGTTAAAATAAACAGGATGATAAATGAAATAAATACTGATGACCCAGTCTTTTAAATACTTCCGGTCACAGATTTCAATTTCTCTATTGCCACAGATGGCCTGTTTTTCTTACAAACTCAATTCAATTCAGTTTTAAAGCAAAGACCCTACAATAAACTCATTCTCCATTTATTGAATGGATCTTATTTTTATTACAACTGAGGACTTGATTAACTTTCCATGCTTCCCTGAAAAGTGCTGATGGAATTTGACTTTTGGTCATGTGACGCGTGTGAAGCTCATGTGACACTTGAGAGCTGCAAAACAATACTGCAATCCGGCAACTGCACAAAAATCAAAAAATTGAATAAAAAAATATTTTCCTGCATTTATCAGGGGAAAAATCATCTCAAAGATGAGGGTGTGCAGCTTTTCTGCTTTTTATATAACTATAAATCAAATAGTTATAAGCTGAGGGTTAGATTTAAAGACTTAAAAAACAGAATAAATAGTCTCATTACTGGCATCCCTAATTTATGGGAAGGGAAATAGCCTAAGCTGTGGCTGAAACAAATTTTTTCACTTGTTTCACTAATCCAACCCATCGGCGTGTGATTATTAGTGGTCAAAAGGCGTGAAAAAAACCCTGAAGCGAACACTTTACTGACAGCGCCTTTGTTTAGGACGAGGCACTGAGTGAGAGCAAACATTTCTACAGAGCTCAGCGATCAGTGAAACCTGAGGTCAGCAAGAGACAGCTCATCTGATCACTGCACTTCCCTTATTTTTTCCACCTAACGCAGTTTTCTGTATGCTGCAGTTGTTTCCGAAATGGACACAATTTTGTTTATAGCAAATCAAAGTTTCCTCATTCTCAGCAGAGAAAAAGAGATTTAAAGACAATCTGTTTAGAAATGTAAACAAAAGGCTTGTGCAACATATGATAAAAGGATGCAAATCTACTTTCACTCTTAGACTAACAACAGCTCAATTTACTTTACTTTATGTCACAAATTGAACTGCAAACACAGTGTATTTATGCAGCATCTCTATCTGGGTTTGTGTTTCTGAAGGAGCACTGATAGCTGATAGCTCCAGGGAAGCTCTCCACGGTCACTGCAGCTGCGTGCTGTTCAGTAAAAATTAAGTTAAATCCTGTAAAACCACACTTTGCTTTTCATTTGTGTCCAAGTGTTCGACTAATCAGCTTCAAAGAGAGTCTATAATTTCAGTTTACTTCAGTTAGGTTTGCAGTGGTAAAGAAAGAGTGAGGGCGGGCTCACTCAGGTGAGAGCAAAAAGTCTAACTCACTCCTTCAATTTTTTTAATCTAAAAAGTGTCAAAATGTTTCTACACTCTCTTCCCCTGTTCTTCGCCTAATAGTGGATTTTTAACATTAAAACAATTACAGGACATTTACCCATTTACTTTCTCAAGCGTGTGGCTAACAAAACCACCACTTTCATGCTAGCAACCTAAATCCGCTAATGTGTGGCTGATGAGCTCACATTTCAGCTCTTATTTATGAACGATATCACAGTCAGATGCCCCACAATTGCAATAATAAAAGAGAACAGGATAAATGAATCAGAAAGTAAATTAAAGTGCAGGTTTGTGGATTTGTTTGTTTACCTGGACGAAGGCGTAGTACCCCAGTGAGTGGATGTTCCAGTAGAAGCCAAGGCCAAACAGACATGTGAACAACCCACTCATCAACATCCCAATACTCAGGTAGTACCGCAGAGGGAGACGCTCTCCAAATATCCCACTGAGAACATGAGAGATGATTATTAGTCAGTGCAGCACATGCCCTCTCAGACAAAAACACAACAAGGTCAGCCAAAAACAGCAAATACAAACCTGAAAAACATCCCGATGGCATAAGCAACCAGAAAGCAGTTATCCAAGACCCCAAACAGTGTCTGATAGTTGTCCTGGTCTTTAACGAGAAAACAGATAAAACTGTTACTTTTCTCCGTATCGGCGCTTATAATTTTGTAAGGTCTTGGTCAATTAGTACGGCTCACACACACGAAACTGCAGCAGAGACCTGGACCTGTTAATCTCATTCCCAGCTCCTCCTTTTATTCCTTTCATTAATAAAATAATTCTTGTTTATCTTACTACCACATGCCTATGCTATAATTTTGTTTGGTCAGTGAACTTAGTCTGTTGCTAGGTTGTTGCTAAACAACATCATAATATATGCATAATTAATATTATTAACAGCTCTTCTATCTTTAATGGTCCCCTTTATGTCAACTTTCTTCTGACTGGCTTATTCACAAAAAGAACATTTTGAATGAACCGATGGGTGGGACGTCTGTGTTCACAGGCAGATCTGTGAACACAGAGTTGTCTGGCTCTCTGGTCTGACCCTATGACAGACTATTAACCTATTACAGGCTCTCACACGATCACAGCTGGACTAGATTCAAGCTGCAGACTGAACCCCAGACTTAAAGTAGCTTAAGAAAGAGGAAGGAACGACTGTAGGACACTTTTAATATAATCCCTGTAGTTTAGCTGCTTTTAAACTTCCCAGGAAAGTAACCACAGAGCACAGCAACTATTACAAGTACAACTGGTGGTAATTCTCTCTGTTGTAGAAGATGTACACTTCTCTCTTTCCTGTGTTTCTGTAACATTAACTAAAAGTTAAACATTTATCAGCTGCAGGTCCCACATGATCAGCTTGGTTTCACAGCAGCTCACATGCACAAATGCAAACAACAACCGTGGCCACAACAGTGTAGGCTCTATGTGGATTTAGAGCATTAACTAAGCTTAACTCTCCACCAGACTTTTCCCCAAAAAGTTCCAGATACTGCAGATTGTATCTATTAACCTTAACCCTTGGCCACAGTGTAGCTGTGTATGTGGTTTAAATGACCTACAATACTAATGCCAACAAGTAAAGACAACTATAAGTGAGTCAGCAGCAGCTGATGGACTTTATTCGAAAACTCACAAATATAAAACCAGAGCAAAACCACCAGTTCATTTTGTAGTATCTCATAGTGGCTGATTTTGGTGTTTTTGTCATAAAATGATCAAGAAAAGGTGTAAAATTTACTTGAACACCTCTATAATGTGGCCTCCAGTCTCAGACAAAATCTACACCCACACTACAAATTATTTAGTTATCAGCATACAGCATGTCCTTCGCAGTAGGACATACTTGGAATTTCAAGAGTACTACAGACAACAAACAAAGTCTCCCTTTTCCTTGTTTTTTGAGTGTCAGAGCTTCAAGAAGCTGGTTCTGCCACAGCAGCTCCTCAAGCTCCTCCTATGCATGCATACACCACTTTTTCCACTGCAAACACCTTAAAAACCTACCGATAAATCATGTGTAATAATAATTTGGTACACTGAAACTTTTTGAGAGCTGCAGTTGTCAAAAATCTCATCTACTAGAAGTTGTTTTTCCATAGTGAGCATTAATGACAGCAATTAAAGAACTTACCAAAGGGTGGCCAATCGCACCAGGTAACATTATTGGTTATATTAATGTCTTTTGGCTGAATGATGTTGGAGCAGTTTCTGTGCAGTTCACTCTGAGTGTGAGAGAAAAACGTTGAAAGCAAGTGAAATGACTAAAACAGTAGCTGACACAAGCAAAAGAAGAGCCAAAGATAAAAAAAATTGTCTTCTATAGGTGTATAAATGTATAAAGATACAGTATAAGAATATGCCAGGATACCACTATTACCACAAACAACACACTGCAGCTCTCAGGGTGAAAGGATCACAGCCTCCGATTGTTTTATGACCACTTCATAAATACTTTGTAATTTAAACAATGAGGGGCTTTTACAGCATTTGACTTTAAAAAGCCTTCATTTGCAAACCATTGCTGTGTCATGCAATCACTTTCAACTGTTGCTTGACTATCTTTGATTGAAACAACAGTTGATGAAAGAAGACATATATAGGTACAGGAAATTAGCCGTTAGCTTTACATCCCAGTTCAACAGGACTTATGGGCAAAACAGGCAACGGTAATCCTTTCACCTGAGTATCACATGATACATGTTTAAGAAAATCCCTTTAGCATATTCAGCAGACGTCCTTTAGAGTCATTTGTTTTTCTGTCAGCTTTTGTGCTTCTCCTGTTAATTTCTGTGAATTTGTAAAGACACGAATACCTAGAATTGTGGCTGTGTCTGAGTTATATGTAGATAAAGTTATTTTTTTTAAAAAAGCTTATCTTCTGTTGTCTCCCTGATCATGTGACAAGCTAAAGACTGAATGTTAGAAATGAGATTTAATCAATATATCTGTAAGGAGATAACAAATGGCCTGAGTGAGCAGTGTTAAGGTAAAGATTTTATCCATTTTTGAGGGTAAGAAGTACAAGATAAGAGAGATATGTTCTGTCTTTCTAGAGAGCATTTGATCCTGCAAAAACACTGTTAATAGTGTACATAAAAAGAAATTCAACTGTTCCAGTCACCTTAACGATGCTGATAGGTTTCCGTGACAAGTGATAGGCTGTGTAGAACAGGAAGGTAAGGACGAGAATAAAACCACGATACCTGCAGAAACAGACACATTACAACCAAAATCATTAAAAAATGACAATCAAATTATCTTTATTATTCAAAATATTAAAACAGAATAATAAAAATAAACCTACAAAGAGAAAAACTAAGGTGTGTTTATTAATCATGCAGTGACATCTATTAAAATGCCTCCAGCACAAACACATGACACGAAACGGTAAAACTTTCCACTGACGTAGAAATATTTATTTGGGTAACAAACTCACAGATCAGCTGTTTTCATGCTGGCTAAACAACACAAGTTAATTAGTGGAAAAAGTATCCTCAGTCCTCACATTATACTTGGAGTGTAACGTGTTAATTTGAGATGCAAGACGGTTAAATAATTCAAAGTCTCCTTTTAATTAGTTTATGACCCTTGAAGGTTTATCTGTCACTCTTCAAAGGGAATGTGAACCTAAAGTTCTTTTAGTCCAGTGATCTCACTTAAATTGCTTGGAATTTGAGAGATACAGTACGAAAGTGCGTTTAAAGAAGCAGGAAACAGGACAAACTCAAAAAAGACACATTTGTCTGAAAGGATAGACTTTATGGTGAAGACTGTGCATAAAAAATGCTTTCAGAAGGTGGTAAACAAACATAAACACTAACTATCATCATCATTGTTTATGAAACATTTAGTTTTGTCTTATTATCATCATTTGGTTATTTAGTTTGATCTTTGTTTTTGGAGAAATTTAGACTATGCTGTACATATGGTCATTGAATGGTTTTCAGATTTCGGCGTTATTATCATGGCAAACCACAATGGACTGCAGGAGTGTTCCAAGCAGATATGGCGGGAGGAGTTAAGGGCACGTCCTTTGTTAATAACAAACTGTGTGTGAGACAAACATTTTGTTTGTGCAGCACAATGTGGGTCAATAATGCTCCAATCATTTGCTTTAATAATTTCAATGTGACCTTCTCAAAGCATATGAAACTGAAATAAAGGGAAGCTGAAGTTGAGTCACATGATACTCTTCCCACTCTCGTGTATTCTCCTTTCCTGAAACATTTTAAGACTTTAAAGATGCCTTTTTTCAGTTGCTGGCTTTTCTTTTGGTGGGGATCCATCTATCAGACTGGTCCACCTTGTTCTGAGCTAAAGAATCCTCATGAGACTCACTGATGAAGTTTCAGTCTTTACTTCCTTTTTTATTTTTTTCATTATATTCTATAAAATCTGTGCAATTTGTGACATTTTGGTGGCTTGCAGTTTTCCAGCTTGGTTGTCACATAACCAGCAAAAATAAACTACATTTACAAAACATACCTGAGGAGCCTGAGTTGTCTTAAGAAAAATGTCCATTTTCCATATTCAGTCAGATTTAGAAAAGCAGGAAATATAATGTAATAGCACTTTACTGACACTTCATTTCCTGATAAATCTGGAGGTATAGATCACTTTTCGACAGTTTTCAGTTATTGCAAAATTACCAAGTGGTCGACACTAGCACAACACCGGCCACCTCTTAAAATGTCAATTTTTTGAATAGAGTTTGGTGGGACTCTAGATTTGCATGGGGGAAACCAGACGTGCCGGGTATAGATACCCCAATGAAAACAAGAAGTAGTAATACATTTATAACAGGAAGTGAGACATATAAAACAATAGCTGGTAAAATGATAATGTCTCTGGATTTACTGGTCCAACAACAGTTCACATACTGACGGCTTATCGACTAGTTTGAGTCAATCATTTAGCAGAGATAAACAGCAGTTTCCATTACAGAACTACTAGTGCGCCAAGAGGACAATAAGAATGGAAACTCACCAACTATCCCGAGAAAAGTTGGTGATAAGTCTTATCCCAGGAGCCAGAGACGACTTCATTTTGATTGAATTATTTTAAATATTTGTGAGAAAACAGACTCTCAGCAGTGGGTCCCGGACATGTCCTCTTGGGAGCAGACGGATGTTGAGCCGGTACAGATGAATAAACGCAGAGAGCTGGCTAACCCTGGATGAAAACAGAGACTAACTTATGCAGTACCACAAAATAAAAACAGACCTGTGTGCCTGCAAAAATAGAGGCTCACATGGGCTAGCTACGGGAGCTGTAAAGCAGCTCCTGTTGGGAGGTACCCGCCGTCAATCTCCAGCAATGCTCCATAATGACCGGCTTTTATACTTCAAGTACGCGGTCAGAAGAGCCGGCCTGCCTCTAAAACGCTGTGATACACGTTTAAGACAGCGCTGCTATTAATACTCCAATGGTGGTTGGTTTTCCATAAGATTTTCCAGCCCGGGTCTCCCGGTGACAGCCTGCCAACCCGCCCGTATGTATGCATGTATGCAAGTCTGCGTGACGTCACGCAGGGGGATTGCCTTTTTTTTTTAAAAATGGGAAGGACCAAGAACCGGTTGGACAGTGGGTAGGACTGCTCAAAGTGGGGGTATTTCTATTTAAGTTAAAATGCAACAGCGTTAAAAGTACCTGAATTAAAAGCACGTGTTAGGCTCTTTAAAATGTTACACTTCAGATCAAAATCCTTCTGACCACCTGGGCACTGCGCAGGTATCCCCTCTGGGTACATGCCAGTGCAGTTATTTTTTTAAAGGAAAAGCCTCGATTAAAGCCTTTATTATTAAATATTTTATTAATTGTATTATTTGTTTTTTATTAATTTAAATTAGTTTAAAGTTGGACATTAAAAAACTGAAAGAATTGATCAAATGATTTAAAAAGAGGCGTAAAGTTTCCCCTCTTTTTCCAATCGGTTCACTCAGTCGTACTAAGACTCAGTCCTGATTTTCATCTTGTAATTTAATCGTCAGCAAACAGTTAATGAGTAAATAAGTAAATTATGATATGCGATGTGTTGCCCAACTCAGCATCTCCCCATTTACACTCATTTAAGTCTAAAAAATACATTCATTTAATTATTTGCACCTTGCATCTGGAACCCCGGGCGAGCAGGTACTTCCTAACGAGGGAAATGGTTACAAAAAAACGCCCTGGTCCTCCGAGTCTGACGACGGAGCGCTTGCCTGGACGTCCACCAGCGTTCGTGTCGCATATTAATTACGTCGCGGGACGCTCGGACGCGTTGCTATGACAACTGCCCATCACATTGGAAGGTACTCCATTGTAATAAGGAAAATCAGTCCAGTCGTGGCGAGCTGATCCGAGTCCGTACTAATGGAAAAGATGCTAAAGCCTAACGGGACCTAATGGGCAACAATTTTTCCAATCTTCTAGCGATCATTTTTGGTTAGCCTGTGTTGTTGTAATTCAACGTAAAACACTGAAATGATTGTGAGGAAAAATCCTAGCAGATCAGCAGTTTCTAAAATATGAAGTACAGCCAGTCAGGCATCAACAACCATGCCATGTTAAGTCACTTAAATCACCTTTCTTCCCCATTCTGATGCTCAATTTGAACTTAAGAATGTTGTTTTGACCTTGTCTACAAGCCCAAATACATTGAGCTGCTGCCATGTGATTAGAAAATTAAAGGATGTAACAAGCAACTGAATGGGTGACCTAACAAAGGGGCCAGTGAGTCTGATATTTTTGCCAGTGAATGAGCTGCACAAGTATGTAACCACAATGTAACAAAAAGAACTGGTACTGGTGTTAAAAATAATAAAAATGTAAATGACTATCACCATTTTAAAACATATAAATATGCATCTGTCACAAAATCACAAAAAGGAATACAATTTTGAAAAGCAGATGTTGAAAAGCAGACCACACCATTTCACAATTTGTATTTACCACAAAAAAGTGACATTTATTAAAAAAAAAAAAAAAACATGACAGAAGTGGTATTTGTTAAATGGAGTCCTAAAACTGGTCAACATGACACATGACTCATGACCCACACAACAAATAGCAAATCCTCACAAGGACATTTTCAAATTTAGTTGTTTACTCAGCACATTAAGTACCACAATTAAAACTACATACACAGAGTAGGACACTGCACAAATTCCTTCATTACCAATACATAAATCAAAGCAAATTTCTGTCAGCTTTAATAAGCAATAATTAAACAAAGCCAAAGAGTTCAAAAGGAAATTTTATACTCCATGTCAATCATCACAATCAGCAGAATAAATATAGGAATCTGACTGTTCAGTGACAACATAATCAGTTTTCCAAGTATTAAAATCAAAGATCTGGGAAAGTGAAGATAATCCGATAATAACGCTAATAAGGCAAATAATAAGGAGTCAAAGGCAAAGAGAAACATCATGTTTGTTATTGCTCATTTAGAAAACAAACTGTGCACCAAATCATCTTTAAAACATTGAGATATTTCAGAGTAAAAGCATCATTCTGGATCCGCTTGTAGAGCTACGTGAAATGTATGATTTTACCTCTGGAAGACAACAATAAACTCAAACATATAAATCTCTTTTATTGTGGAGGCTCAACATGTCCTGGACTCCTCTGTGCTGAGTGAGAGCAGTGATTTGAATGTAGGCTAGAAAACGTACACAAGATTTTCCAAAATCTGAGACCGGCCCTTTACGCAGACATCAGCTTCCTTTTACTGCAAATCCAAACTCACCAACGCTGAATGTAGGGCCTGGCCATACGCTGCAGAACAAAAAAAAAATGTTTTCATGTAGCTGGACTGAAGCTCAGTAAGCAAGCAGATGGTTGGGTGTGAAGTCCTCACCTTTGGGATTATTGTAGAAAACACAGTTGTTAGCGCAGGTGTCGGGGTGGGAGTCCCAGAACGAGGACGCACAGCAGCAGAGAGGAGGGAGCTCCAGTTTCGCCTGAGACATTCGCTCCTTCACTTGAGCTCTCAAAGCTTCAATGAACCTGCAGAAATAATAAGGAGAGATTCAGCTTCACAAAGCCATGCATACATTTTTTTAAACAGTGGTTTGTGAGGATCATACTTACAAACATGGGGTATCACATTTCTATTAAATTTCCCATTTGTGTAACTGGGACTTAAAATCTAATCAATTTTATTATATATTTATTACTGAAGTCACAGCTGAAGTCAAGCTCATTTTATTTCTAACAAGACAAAATCAATTAGAAAGTAAAATTTTAACTCTTCGCCCCATAAAAATGACTTCACATTCTCCCCTTCCCCTACTGATCACTTGTCAATATACAAAAATGTCTTGATTGATTATACACCACATCTCACTGGACCTGGAAATGGACCAGACTCTAGCCAGGAAGAGGCAGAAAACACTGAAGGGGAGAAATTTTATGTGACTCCAGATGAGTGGCAGAAAATGAAACAGTTGAAACAGCAGCATTGAGCATCCACAATATTATCAGAAAATCAATAAACAGCAAAAAAAAGGCTCAAAATTAACCCAACAGACCCACATATGCCCCATCTCTCAAATGCCTACAAATAGGTTTGCAGCAGGTTTACATCTGTTATCCTATTGGAGGCTACAAAAGCCTTCAAAATCTAGCCTTAAATAAAAATCGAGTAGCACTCTCCAATGACTGCAAACAGACTTCCACATTTAAACATCAGTGGATTTTCCTGTTTTAATTGCATTAGGTATATTCAGTTGAGTCTCTATTGCTTAATTACCTAGCAGCTACTTTGCCTTTCTCCTCTCTTTTCCTCCTCTGTTGCTCCACAGCTCTCTCCTCCTCCTCAAGCTTTAGTCGCTCCAGAATCAGCAGCTCCCTCTCCTCCAGCTTCTGCCTGGCATCTGCGAGCTGCCGAAATCTCTCCAGCTTCCTCTCCTCCTCCAGACGGATCTGTTCTTTCTCCGCTTTGATTCTTCAGTGAAGACAGGAACACATGAAAGATTTTCACTGACAATAACATGTAATTGAACTTTAAAGGAGGGGGTTTTTTTAAATTACTTTGCATATCTATTGTATTCCAAGCAATCTCACTGTTCAGCTGAGAAAACAAATGTTTTCATTTCCTCTGCTGTGAAAATGTGTCATGTTACAGAGATCTGCAGGAAGCGATACAGCATGAAATGGTACGCCTGTCCTCTCTTCACCTTGCCGTCCTTTTCAGGTGCTTCCTGTGCTGCTTGTTCTCCTTCACTTGCTCTCTCTCAATGTTCATGGCCAGGCGGCGGTGCATCAGGAACTGAGACTGACGCTGCAAAGACAAACATGCTGTCTGTGACGTCTGACATCAAACCAGTAAAGTCAAAGGTTTGTGCATGCTTCTGATTCCTACCTGTCTTTTCAGTTCTTCTTGGTCAGTCAGAGGCCAGATTCTGAGGCTGGATGTGAATCCCGAATCAGGTTGTGATGGTTCAGGACTCCACAGTGGACGTTCACTTCCCTAAAAAGCATACAAATGAAGTAAAGATGAATGAAGACTGATCTACTGACACTCAGCCAAAGTAATGTATGTATGAAGGTGTTAAAAGCACATTATTATCAATAAGTTGACATTCAAACAAACATTTTTTTTCAATAAAAATAAAAATGTATTCCTCCAAACTATAATTTTATAAGCATAAATATTCAAATATTAAAAAATGGACTTTATCTGGGGGGCATCGCTGCAGCTTCCCACCCTCATTATCAAGTACATTTGTGACAAAGACAGGCATTCTCACACACACTAACTCACTCTTTTCTCTTTCTCTCGCTCTCACTCACTCACTCACTCACACACACACACACACACACACACACACACACTATAGGAAGATTTTTGATTTATGTATCTGTGTATTTTTCTCATTTTTTTGTTCCAGGTGCTGTATGTTTGTTTTTTTGCTTTGTTCTGGGGTGTTTTGCCTCTTACAGGTGCAGCAGTTGGCGATACATTGTGCATTTCTATTTGTTTCTATCACCCCAATTAAACCCTCCCCACCACCTCTTTTTTCTGTTGACTGTTTTTACTTAGACATTGTCACACCATACCACATATAAAGTAATAACTGAAATAACACAGACAGAAATGAAACAGAAACATTCACATGAAGGTGCCTATAGAGATTCTATATAGTTGTTCTCACAAAAGCAAATTGTGCTCTGCACCACAATGCATTCAGATCACAACTCTGACTGCAAAAGCTGCTAGACACGACAAGATATTAGAAACAAAAGTGAAGGTGCAACAACCAGAAACAAAGGAAGTGACTGTAAAAGAACAAAGTGCCTTTTCTTAGACACCGCAAAAGCAACACTGTTTTTTAAGATACACACAACCCTGAGCTCACATCTGTGTGGTTAGCTGACAACTCACTCAATTTCCTGTAAAAACAAGCCAACACAAAAGAAAATCTGTACAGACAGAGGAAGCCAGACATATTCCTTACTTAATGTTACTGTTTCATGTTTGCAGCTTATAATGATTCACAAGATGTGAGAGGGAACTGGACATTATATTTATATATATTTTTTCCATTAACCTCACACATCCATCACGTCATTATCACAATGATGATGATGATGTGGTCAAATTAAACATCACAGCCTGTACTGAGATAATGAAACCTGACCTGGTTTCAGGGTTGTAATTCTGCGTTATATCATGCTCATTAACTTTGAACCATACATGTTTATGAGCTGACAAGAGTGAAACAGAGGCTCACTCTTAAATCTTTAGCCCTTGAAGCACTTTGCTGAATTGAGTGGTTTCAGACCTGCTTATGGAACAGAAGAACTGGACGTCCGTCAGAAGTTGGCGAGGGTGGTCTCTGCCAGTGCGGCAACCCAGAAACTTTTCTAATGGCCGTCAAACCACATCTTTATTGGTATACACCAAAGTGTCTGTAGCTCAGGCGGTAGAGTAGGTCATCTACTGATCGGAAGGTTGGTGGTTCGATTCCTGGCTTCCCCTAGTCTGCATGCCAAATATCCTTGGGCAAGATACTAACCCCAAATTGCTCTCCGATGCATCCATCGGAGTATGAATGTGTGTGAATGTTACTTAGAAAGCACTTAGAACAATGTGCTTGTGCGAATGTGGTGTGAATGGGTGAATGCACAAGTTGTGTAAAGCGCTTTGAGTGCTCAGATGAGTAGAAAAGCGCTATATAAGAACCAGTCCATTTACCATCAAAAGGGTACAACTTCAAATATAGTCTCTGTGGGGGAAAGAGTTAAGTTTATCTTCATGCCTTCTACACGGGATGGCTAGAACAAAATCATTCTTAAGAATCCACACTGGACTTCGACATCAAAGGTAATGATTTACACTCAATAAATGCTGTGTAAGGGGAAGAAGAGAAATGCCTACTAGTTTTCCTAGCTGTAATCTTTCAGCCTGACATCCACCAACACTGAAAGCATCAGATTTCCTGTTTACCATCACATCGCAAAGAGCCAAGTTCTGACCGTAAATTGCCTGAACATCAAACTTAATATCTACATCTTGCTGTTTTTAGCCTGTTTAAATATGGCATAGCTACCATGAAGCCACCCGTTAATTCTACTTCCCATTTCTGAGTGGATTGTCAATCTCAACGTATCCCTGCCCTAAATATACCCAGCTTTATCTTCATTTTTGACTGACTGAGGAGGAAGCATAGTGTCATTTTCCATAGACTTGCTTCTTTTTGCAACCAGGAGTCACCCCCTGCTGACCATTAGAAAAAATGGAGTATTAGGATACTTCCATGCAGGCTTCACTTTTAAGATCCAGAAGCTTTACATCCATCTTTTAAATACTATATGACATGAAAGTGAAGACAATTTTAATGGAGGTACAGCAAGTTCCAAATTCAATGAATTTCAATGTTGGTTTTTGACTAAAAAAAAAAAAGCATCTTACAGTGCAAATGCACCTGCTCAGAATGCTCCAAATAATTGAATCTCATCTGTAACTATGTGGTGGCCGAGTTGGTCGGTAAATGTGTGGATATAATGAATTTCACGTTAAGAAAAACCATTAAAAACTGAAAGGAATAAACTTGGGACACAGTTTGAATATTCAGTCACCTTCTGTTGAACAAGTGGACATTCATGTCGACTGGTGAAGACAATATCATCTTCCTCTCCTAGAGCATCCTCCTCTGCTCTCAGAGCATGAGATTCTGCTTTCTGCGAGGTGAAGGGGGAAATGTTTAATAATAACCCGAATATGGAATTATGGGTTTGAAAGGAGGAACAAGCATGAGACACAGGCGCTCACATGTCTGGTTTGAGAGATGTTCCAGCTGCCTCCAGGAAGTTCTGACGTTGTTTCCTCTTGCTGCATCACCTGACGGGCAGCCAGTCTGAGTCTGACCTGCCTCATGCCTTCAGCAGACTGGAAAATTGTGGAAATAAATACAAATCCAGATTAATCAGTGTCACACTGTGTGAAGTCACACAAGGAACAGTGGAATCATTCTGCAATCCAAGAACAGCACACTTTACACACTGCAATGAATCCTATAAATAAGATGACTATCAGTTTACAAGTGGAATGAAAACTCGATGCGCCCCTGGTGGACAATAAACAATGTAGACACTCTTTGTAAATATCTACATTACATTAAATTTCTCAGCCACACCTTACCCACACACACATATGTCTCTGATCAACATGTCATAAAGGACAAAAAAATGATACAGGTTTAAGAGCTTCTTATAATCAGGGAAGACTCTGGAAAGCAACCTCTGGGACTTACAAATGAAGCCACAAACTGCACTTCTTCTAATGGCTATTTGAGGCTTGATACGAAGGATGGTCAGTCTCAATAAACTCACATGTTATATGAGCTCATTTACAGTTTTGTTCTCTATGGATACTTGCCCCCTTTAATGACACCTGTATGGTGGGTGAACGTTTTATAATTCATCCGCTTGGATTTTGTTAAGCCTTAAAGTTAGGGTGTCGTCTTGTGACTGACAGGAGGTCCTAAATAGGCAGCTGTGGCCAATCAGTGTCTGCTAGGCCCCAGCTTCACCTACTTGAATTAACTGAACTGAACTATTTCACTATTTTTACTGCATTCTGGAACATTTTAATGTATATATCTGACAAATGTTACAATGCATCCAAGAAGTTTGTGCTTCAGTTTTAGTGAGTGAGTTTCTTGTATTATATTAGTGTGATACTAAGCAGTTGTGCTGCACCCATACAGTTTATGGATGTACTGTGAAAACCAAGATTGCTATTGCCAGGTGAAAACCAATGAGTGCTGGATTTTTTGAGGCTGGACTGTCTCTGCCTGTACATGTGCAATATGTCAAGTTTTTTCTCATTAAACTGGGAAAATAATTTCTTCATGGCCACAGGTGTGCGACCAGGATGATCACTGCATCCTACCCCAAAAAGCAACTAAGCTGAAAGCACATCTAAAACTCACATCTCACTAAAGTTTAGTTCTCTGGAGGGTGCACACATTGTACGGGTAATTATTTACTAATATCTCACCTCCTGAGGTCTCCTCTCCATCACCCTTTGCTGTGCAGCAGTTCTTACTGTCTCGCCTTCATGATGGGTCCAGATGACTCGCGTGTCAGGTGTCACCTGGACAAAAAATACATGATATGCAACAATAGAGGACAAGCAGCAGCAGGAAAGGCAATCAGCGGGCTCAGCTATGTGTGTGTTTAAAATTTGGTTTCACAAAGTTTTCTCAGATATGAGGAGCTCCTTCTTTTATGTTATCATAAACATGCCATTTAATTAGATATTAAACGTAATAAAAAAACAGGAACATATTTGATAAATTGAACAATGACAATGGTAGTACATACACAATTTGTTTTACCTTTTCTAAAATGATAGTCAAAATAACTCAATAATGTTAGCTATAAATCTTGTTAGCTGCAGTGTTAATTTCAGGTGGGAATCTGGTATGAAAGGAACATAATTAAGACTTTATTTGAGTCAAGATTATTTTTACCACTGGATCTGTCTGCAGCTGCTGTCTCTTCTTGAACAAATGTGCTTTCTGTGCCACACGGTGGCGCACTTCATCCTGAAAACGCTGAAGGCTCTCTTCATTCTCCCTCCTTCTCTCTGCCTGTAGCTCATCGGTCAGCAAAGCAAGAGCCTAAACCAAGACACAGGAAAACTAGTTTGGAATACTGTAGTGAAGAAAACCAAGGACAACTAAGACTTGCACCAGCTAACCTTACCTTACCAGTTAAATGTTCTTTTATTCTTTTTTTTTGGGGGGGGGGGGGGGGGGTCTGTACATCAAACAGCCTGTTAATTAATGTAAAATCCTCTTGTGTCTCAATATTGATAAGTCTATGATCTTGCACAGTTGGAATTTAAATAGAAATTTTCCAGGTTTTTCTTACCAAATCACAAGTGCACCCATTCATTCAAAGCCAGTAGAAGAGAGAATACATGTGTGTTAATGAGAAGGAGACAGGTGTAATAGTGAAGGTGGATGACCACTCACACCAGCAGACAGTGCACATGAGAGGTAAAGAAGAGCGTGCAAGCAGGGTGGAGCAGGTGGAGATGAGCATCAGACCTCCTATGATGTATGGTTTGGAGAAGGTGGCTCTGACAAACACAGGGTGCTGAGCTGGAGGTTGCAGAGGTGAAGAGTGTGAACAGGGTCACCAGAATGGATTATGGAGAAATGTGCACATCAGTGGAACTGCTCTGGTTGAGCAGTTTGAAGACAAAGCTAGAGATGCAAGGCTGAGATGGTTTGGACATGTGCAGAGGACGGATAGTGAATATACTGACAAAAGGATGCTGAAGGTGGCGGTTCCAGGCAGGAGGAAAAGCGGAAGACCTTAGAGGAGATTCATGAATTTAGTATTCATTATTTTTGTTAGTTAATTTTGTGAAATTTCTTAGAAACATAATTTTAAAGTAAAAAGTGATTTTAGATTAAGACTAACCAACGTGTGTGGACACACTGGATCTATTAAATATTAATAACAGTTATAATAAATGTCTAAACTGCAATGGATTAAACTCCTCTGGTGTGAATATTTGCTTATATATCGGTAGTTCTTTAGTAAGAAGTAAATTTAAAGGGAAAGGAGACGGGAAAGAGAGCTTATGTCAACAAAGAGTAACTGTCAGCAGTTAGCTTCTCCACCTCCAAACTTACAGCTGGGTGCTCCACGAAGTCTTGTCCGCCCTCCACCCAGGCTCCCACCGCCACCACCGCCTGGTTCCTCTCAGCCAGCACTCTGCTGGCTCTGAAGGCTCGGTGTTCCTTCATCCGCCCGACTGGAGCTTTGTTCCTGCCGTTTTTAGGAGCTATAACCCGGCTAGCATTCATTGGTAGCCTGGTAACCGGGCTAACGTTTTAAGCAGTGCTAACCCACAGTTATATTTTTACGCAGGCTTACTACAGACAGACACAGCACATACATCGACTCTATTATACACGATTTCCACTGTTTAAATGGCCAAAACCAAAAAATTTTCAAAGCACCTGTTACGAGAACCAACTGGTTTGTTTGAGTTTCGCTCACTTCAACTTCTTTGAGCGTTTCTAGTTCACCGGCGCATTGCTGCCCCCATCTGGCCAGGAGGAGACACTGGCAGGGCTGTCATCCCCACACACTGGGAAATGAAACGACTCCATCAATCTATCCATATTATAATTATAGTAATAATTTAATAAAGAATGATTATATGCATACATATAACTTGAAAATGTGTAATAAGACATAATGAAGCATTTTGGTAGCCTTTGTAACATGTTGCTTTCAGTTTTCAGAATCAGAATGACTTTATTTATCCCCAAGGGGCAATTTGTCTTTTTTCTGCACCAAAATGAAACTGTGCTTGCCATAAAATGGAAATATAGGCCCTTCTCAGCTACTGTTGGGCTTATTTTTGCTGTTGCCATAGCATGCACAGCTGACAGGAGATCAGTGGGAATAAGGACACATGCTTGCCTAAAAGGATATGTATAGCTTTTAATAACTTCATGTAAGAGATTAATTCAAGAGATTATAGCTCAGAGGATACATAAGTCTATCAAAAATGCTTTTTCAAGGCTCACTAATCTGGGAGTGTTATTAGTTTTGCAGGCACAAAAACTCAGACGGAACCAAAGGTTGACAGAATTCATCCAAGAATATTTGTACCAAATTTTATATGCATTCAACAAATACTTATCTGACTCTCTAGAAAAACAAAAACAAAAATATTTATAAAATTGACTTTATTCAGGAATCAGAGGGGGAGGAAAACAGAGGAAACAATGCGAATTTTGAGCTGTTTACAAATCTGTAGTTTCAAGTAACCTCAGCTGTTTTTAATCCCCAATGGAAATGTTTTTACATGAACTGTATCACCTTGTGCAACGATTTAGCCTGTAATTCTTAAGAAAATAGTTACATGCAAGTTAAAAGTTTATATATGTTCTCCATAAAGCTGCAACAGCTTTCTGGGTATGCATCTGCATTTCTTTGGAAACTTTTAGGACCAAATATTTATGGACAGACTGAAGTAAATAATTAAACTTAAAAGATTTCTAATATTTTTTTTCCTTAAATGTCTTTATTTTAAAAAATGAGAGCATTTTATGACAGAAAAATAGAATTACAGAGTGTGCAACATGGACTCAGATATAAAGATTACTCTGAAGGTCGGTGGTCCTGACAAACTTGCGGAGGGCATCTGTGCTTGGAGACAGATCGAGCTGAGGAGAAGAAAAAAAGAAGAAAAGCAGGAAATTAAAATGAGAAACAGTTTTGTTTCATTTAAATAAAGCTTTTTGTTTTCATAAACCCTCATGCATTTGATGATTGGTGTTCTCTAAAAACTTGCAAGGGTTTAAAAGTATAGAAAAGAGATCTTTGGTATAAATAAAGTGTATTTTCATCGTTACAGTAGGCACTGACAAATTTGCTGAAAAAAACTCATCTTCTCTGATCTCAGACACCTGACTTGTGAAGTAACCAAAGACAATGTTGGCTGAGTCAGAGCTGGAAAATGAATCACTCTTGGATAATTCATCAGCAAGGGAAGAGCAGCTGCATCGGAAAGCATCTTTGATAAAAAGTCAAACATGCAAACCTAAAACTTTCTTGGGAGATTTTAATCTGAGTCTCCCAGGGCACTTTTTCGCAAAGTTTTATCAAATCAAAAATCTTAAAGGTTAAAAGAGAAAAATTATAACACAAGCTGCTGCTGGAATCGCTGCTTCTGGGTTTTGTTTCATTTGGGAACCATATTTTAGATAAATTCAACAGTGAAGCGCTTTCATTTGGCTTCCATTCTGATTCTGCCTCTGCTGCACTGCAACAAGCCGTCAAGGCTCATGGGTGTTGTACGGATTAGAGCCATCCACCATGCTGGCCTGATGAACAAAAATGTGATTACTGAGAAGATTAAGTCGTTAATGATCCTCGTAATAAAGTAAACCTACAGAAGTTTAGATTGTGGACTGTGTCTACAAGAAATCTCAAAGGTCCAACCAGACACTGACTCTGGTGGCCCAGGAGTCATTTTTGATCAGGAGGAGTTCTTTACCTTCAACCCATCTAGGACTACCTTTATTTATCAGAACAATATAGCTAAAATTAGAAACATCCTTTTGCTGCTGAAAACTAGTGCTGCTGCATTTGCATCTTTTTGTGTAGGAATTGTGCAGAGTGAAGGATTATCAGTGTGCAATCTATGCAGATGTCCTAAAGTGGGTTGGATCAGGAAACAGAGCTCACCACAAAGCTCGAAAATGTGTCAAACAACAAAAAACAGCTTGAGAAACACAGAAAACGCAGTGGACGCTTCCTATTGTTTTGAATACTCTGTATGAGTCTCTGTTATAACTTTGCTCTTCTGACTTCTGGTTAACTTGATACCAGGCCCCTCTTTTGTGGAACAAGCTCCCAGTTAGGGCTGTTTCCCAGTTAGGGTATAGTTAGTGCTGGATCGGGATCACCTGATCCTGATCTTTCCTCTGGCTGGATCAGGTGACCCTGAGCTGTCCCTTAGTTAATGCTGCTACAGGCTCAGACTGCTGGGCGACTTCCCATGATGCACCGACCAATCTCAACTCTGCTCTTCTCATTCCCAATGCATCTATATACTACAACTGCATAGCATTAAATTCTGTCTGCTCACTCCTGTAGTTTGCTTTGTCTTCATCTCTCTCTGCTCTCCCTTTGTCTCTCTTCTCTTTCCCATCACCTCCCTGAGCCTGGTTCTGCCAGGGATCTCTTCCTGTTAAAAAGGTGTTCTTTCTTCCGAATTCGGGGTGGTTGTAGCTCAGGCGGTAGAGCAAGTCATCTACTGATCGGAAGGTTGGTGGTTCAATTCCTGGCTTCCCCTAGTCTGCATGCCAAATATCCTTGGGCAAGATACTAACCCCAAATTGCTCTCCGATGCATCCATTGGAGTATGAATGTGTGTGTGAATGTTAGTTAGAAAGCACTAAGAAAATGTGCTTATGCGAATGGGTGTGAATGCACAAGTTGTGTAAAGCGCTTTGAGTGCTCAAAGAGTAGAAAAGCGCTATATAAGAACCAGTCCATTTACTGTCGCCGTGTGCTTGTTCATAGGTAAGCTTCTGATCATTGGGGTTTCCCTTGTAATATTGCAGGGTCTTTACCTTACCATATAACATACCTTGAGATGACCCTCATTGTGTTGCTCTATAAATAAAATGTAGGTGAATCTTAAAATAAATAGAGGTTGATAACAAAATAACAAATGCTGAGCAACCTATTTACAAAATGAAAGTTTTTATGACTTCTCTTAATCACACACCTTTTCAGGAGACACTTTCTTTCAGTTTCACTCACTATCTGTGACTTTTAAATGACCTGTGGGAGCTCTGACTGTGGCTATTGTTCGAAAGACAGATCTTAAAATTGAAATACACTTTTGAAAGCAGCTGCTCCTCAAACTTTACAGCTCTATTTCCATCAGCATTAAAACCTGCAGTGGCGTCATCGACTGGGGTTCAGCCAAAACAGCGGCTCAGTAGATGTAGGACATCCGTGTGCATCCTTCCTTTGTGACCTTTTTAAAAGCGTCTTCAGATATAAAAAGGAAAAACAGCTCACCTGTATAGATCTGCCAAGTTTGGTTAGCACAGGCTTGTAGGTCTCCATGGTGACAGAGTCAGGGCCAATGACATCACTGTAACACTGGTAAACAACAGCGGCGATGCGGTGGACCTGGCAGTGGTTCAGTACTGATGAAACAGCAAAAAGAAGATGAAGACACCAAGGTTATTGATATGAGGTGTGTGTGACCGTCCAGTGATCTCCTGATGATACATCTGTTTGTTTGGAACCTGCGTCTTTAAGAGCACTCGCACCAAAAATCAGGATGCAGGACTTTGTGTTCTCAGTGAGTGGAGACGAGCCTAATGGCACCACATTTCATTCAGTTGGCAGAAACTGTTGTCCAAAGCGACTTCTCAAACACACACAGACACACATCAGGAGCAAACTGGGGTTCAGTATCTTACTCAAGGACACTTCAACAAGAAAAGCTGGGAAACAAACACAGCTAAAGCTTTATTTACAGCACTTTTACAGCCTATTCCACTTTGTCCCATTACTGAAGAGGAAGACTGCCACTGTGCAGCAGGACTGGGTGTTAAATATGTGTCTTTATAAAGCACCTTCTTAAAGCCACTTTAAACGGAATTCAAGACCAAATTGGAAATGACATACACAGAAAGTGAAAATATTTCCAAGTTAAAACACTGATCTCAGTTCACAATCACAGTTCACACAACAGTAAGATATTTTCAGCAGCTCGCTTATTTCCCAAGGGGTCACCACAGTGGATAGAGGCGGCTTTCCTGATGCAATAATCCCATTAATCTGGGCTTTGAACAGCACTTGGAGTACATTAACTTGTGACCTCTTTAGGCTGGACTTGTGTTCCATCCGGGGATCTTTGGCATGTAAGCCAAATGTGTTAACCACTACACCACAGAGTCCTGTTAAGGTAAAAACCAAAGTATCTGGTTCAGTTTAAGAACATCATCCAAATCACAGCACGAAAGATGGACATAGCTACTGTGACGTCAAACTGAGCTTTGGTGTCTTGAAACCAGGTGCGGTGGGCGGGGTGTGGATGTGACTGAAACCGCATGCTCACGAGCCAGTGACACATCGATCACAACACATTAGCATGAGCATACCCCAGATAAATCATTCTGAAATTTAAACAGACCAAAATTCACAAAATGGGCTTCATGTTTTAGTCAGCATGACTCAAATCACGTGACCAGGCCCTTAAACTGAAACAGAGGTCAGGGCAGAAGGCTGCTTTTACACAGACTTCTACAGGACTGCGGTGTTTGTGCAAGCACAGGTGTCGCCCTCTGGTGGTCGGCAAAATGAATGAAAGTTGGAGGCAATTCCTTTGTCAAGGCCTAATTTATACCAGAAACATGACTTGTTGTATATCTATGAGAAAATTACTTCTTCCGGTTTCTTCTTTTCACAATAATTGTCCTGGTCATCTACACTGTTTCAGATAAATGTCTTACAGAAGTAAGATAAAACTCCTGAGTTAACACATAAGACTCTATAGAAACTCTGTAGAGGGTTTTTTCATTAATTTATAAAGAATGGGAATAAGGTCTGCAGAACTAGAGCCTGACCACTAAATCACCTGGCTTATATTAACTGGCTGATTTTGGCCTATCAGAGATTTATTCATGTATATGTTGTTCAGTAGGAGAATCTGGGGCTTGGCAGGTGTCGATTTCAAACATGGAAAGGAAACAATAGGTGCACATGACACCAAAATAGCTTAGGAAAGGTTGCCTGGAAGGCAGGAAATCTGGGTTAAAGGAAAATGCCTCCCTAACCCATCTGTAAGAATAAAGCTGCCATTCAATCAAACATCAAAGGGTTTTTTTTCTGCTAAATTTGCACAGCAATACCACGACTGGGGAAGCAGAGTTGCAATTTTTTTTATGCAGCGTCTATAGTTTTTCCTTGTGCGCTTGCAAGATGAGAGAGAAAAAGAAGTACGAACAGTTTAAGTCTGAGACATCCGAGTCATACAGTCGTGCGATAGTAATACCTGCAGCTGGAAGTCCAGTAACTATGTTGGGTTGCTCCAGTGACTGGCAGACAGGCTGATCACCGAAAGCACTGGTGTGGAGAGAGCGCAGGAAGGGAGCGGAGCTGCCACCCAGATAGTCTGCCGTCTTATAATCAGCCACAGAGGTGTCTGACAGCACCGTCACATTCAGCTCTCTGTGCTGCAGACAGTCAAACACCTACAGGAGACAAAAGAAACACACAGTCAGGCAAACAACACTTTAACCATGCTGGTCACGCTGAAAAACCACCTCCATGTCTCACTGTAATCTCAGTGTGTGGTTAAAAAATGCCAGTAAATAAATAATTACTGTACACTCAGCGGTTGATTTATTATAGAACACATAAGGGACCTAATATGTACCAAGAAAAAGTTCCACACTACCACCAGCCGGAACCTTTGGCACGAAGCAGGATAGATCGATGTTGTTTACACCAAATTCTGCCCTATTTGGCAGCAGAACTGGAGACTCGTGAGACCGGTTGGTATTTTTCCAATTTGCTCCTGTTTTGGTTTACTGGTGTCTAGTACAGCCTTAGTTTATTGTTCTCAGCCAAATGGAGTGAAATTTGCTTTGGTCTCCTGCTGCTGTAGCCAATTTGAAGGTTTAGTGTGTACAGAGATGCTACCCTGCTTTGCACTATAACAAATCCCAGGAGATCAGCAGTTTCTGATCTCTATAACCAGCCTGCATGGCACCAACAACCATCACAAGATCACACTTTATCACAGTTCTCCTGTTTGGTCTGAAAATCTGCGCTTCTTGATCATGCCTGGATGAGATACTGATAAATGTATATTATAGCAAACCTTAAGCTTTATCGGTTTAGAGACTGAGAAGCAGATGCCGGCCTGAACGGCTCTGCACAAAGAAACAATAAACTGTATATAAATGATGGAAGTTTGAAGTTTAAATGCATTAAACTTCAGGGGACAACTCCTTCTGTTGTAAAATCAAGGCCCTAACCCCAACCCAGAAGTTTTATTTGACATCTCTAATCTGAGTTTATAGGCTCAGCCGGTAGTTTCTTGCATGAAGCAGGGCTTTCTTTAAATCGTGCTTAGCTTATGAGCATTCAGTGTCAAAAATGCTCAGCTCAAGACCTCAGAATGGGTCGTCAACAACCACTGGCCCACATTTCACATCATTAAAAAAGTCTAGAATGACAACATAACACAATCTCCCTGCAGTTCTTCGCTTAGTTCATTAAACATACCTTTTCTGTCCACTGAAAAAGCTGGTCTTCTGCAACGTAGCACGACACCTGGCATATCAAAACCTTCAAGGAAAGAAAAAAAAAACTTTTTATGCAACAACTATGCTTTTGTAATTAAAAAAAAAAACATTTTCCGACCTTTAACATTCAAATGTAACAGGACTTCCCTGTATTCTAACTGATTAAATTAGATTAAATCAGAGAAGAGTAAATCAACATTTTAAGCTCTACAATAATTAGTTAAAGTTATTGAGTTAAAGTCAAACTAAACACCCAGAGGACCCACAAGTATGGATTAATGCTTAAATAGCTGTAACATTCTTAAATATTCAAAGAATCCAGAAGTTCATGTGGCCTTTTTTTTTTTTTTTTTACTGTTGCATTGTGGGATGTAACACTCTACTGCAAACCCAACTACAAGATGTTTACCAGCCAAAACACAGACACTGAAAGACATGGGACCGGTAAATTTGGAGCCCCACAGAAAGACAAAGATGAGTTTAGGTGATTCTAAATTGGCTAAACTGGGTGTGAATGTGAAAGAGAATGGTTGTCTTTCACTGGGATGAACTGGTGACCTTTTCCAGGGTGTAACCCGCCTCTCGGTCTAGGACAGGGGACAGGCTGTAGCCACCCCCTCCGCTAAATACGTAGCTAAATTAGTTTGATTCAACACTCTACAACTGATTTTGTTGGTTATGTTAGAGCATTACTTTACTATTTAGTCAGTTAATTCTCCCAGATTTCAATCAAGAACATGAGGTCAGCAAACACTGGGTATTTTGCCTTTATCAAAAAAGATAAATCAATGATTTATCTTCTTCCACTGATGACTGATTAAAGTGGACGCATTACAAACATCTTCAGGCTTCTCAACTCTTCAAAGAAAAATCACGTTTATTGATCCTACACTGAACCGAGAGCTTTATTTGGACTTAATATCCCCGCTTTTGCTGCATTATTTTTCACCATACACACCAACTACTGTCTAAAACACACTCCCCACCCTTTAAATCAGCATTAAAAATGAAGGTTGTGCTAACAGGACTTTTAGTAAATCAGTGATCTTTAAATTAATGGCCAACTGTTGTGGTATCTGCTGTCCACAGCTGCTCCTGTGGTCCTCCAGTACATTAAATCCCAGCAGCCACCTGAAGGCAGCAGGACACGTGTGATAAATCTGAAGCTTCCTCGGCAGCACAGGAGCAACCGTTCACTACATTTATCTCGATTGAATCACGTGTGGATGAGGGCAGGCGGTTCTACACACAATCAACCGGTCGGTTATAACTCTGACAACAGACACTAGATTACCAGGGTTCATTAATCCTCTGTGTAATGGCCTCTCTTCCAAGTCTTGTAACAGAACCAGCATTTCATTCTTTACTCTTGCACTGCGCGTAATTTATTCAGATTTTTCTTTTATAATATCTCATCTGTTTGCAGCTCGACAGCGAACAGGCCACAGCCATTATAAAGTGCCCTTGATATAAATGAGAGAACATCTCAAACAGCACTTGAAAAATATTAAACAGAAGTTCAGGAGCAAACCCATTAAACTGAATGATCATCGAGTTCTCGACCGTCAGGTGCTTTCAGACATATTTTGAAGTGCTGCCTCGCTCGGTGCGTCACTCACTGTTGGGTTGTCCTTGTGTCTGTAGAAAACACACGCCGATTCCTCGCAGCTTTGCCCCGTTACAGCTCGGCTCCTCTCGTTCCACGCCGACGCACGTCCGATTGTATCCCAGTTTGCCGTGGACAGGATGTGCACTGACAGAAAACCTGTGAAGACAGAGTCTCTCAGTTTTCAAAGAAAGCTCACAAGTTACTCAAGTGTTTATTTCCAAATAGGAAACATGAAATAACAAGAGTGCTACTGGTACCCCTTACGGAAGGGAACAACAGCAAAAGGAAAGATTATGAGCACAAATAAAAGTCCAGACTTAACATATTGAAGGTAGGCTTGGAAAACTAACAAAATTATTTAACTGGGCTTACAATATACAGTGCCTTAAGGCAACTATTGTTGTCATTTGGTGCTAAATAAATAAAACTGGATTGAAAAAGATCTGATGTCAACTGCTGCTATCCCAGTCCACAGTAGCATACGGCGTTAGTGTTGCCGAGGGGCGTGGCCTACTGCCACCTACAGCTGTGGATCAAAACCTCACTTCAAAGAAACAAAACTGTCACCAACTTAGTGAAAACAGTTAGTAAAAAAAAAAAACTAATTAAAAAACCACAAATTCAAAGGTTCAAGACTCATTGAATAATTGAGAAAATAAGCTGCAGATTAACTGATGATCAAAACACTAATCGTAGACTGTCTGCATTATACTTCCTGCAGTGTTTTAGCACCGTATTCTCACTGGCTCCCCAACTCATCATTTTTAAAAGTACAAAAGATTCTTGGGAATATTCTGTTACTGCCTCTGAGCTGACATTTTGGTCCACCGTGTTCCAGTGTCCCGACAGGGATATTAAATATTAATTTAATGTGTAATAATATTGGGCATCTAGTTAAACCAATCACAGGCGAGTCAGCAGACAGGAGAGAGACAGCAGCAACTTACTGGAAGCATTTTGTCCCACAGCAAGGACGAAGTTTGAACACTGCAACTTGTTTCCAGACTTCAGCGACTCAGAGACTTCGGGGCTCCAGTGCAGATGAACCTCTCTGTTTGGTTTTATAGAGAAGAAAGATTTTAAAGATTTTTCCCCCAATCAACATTTTCATACATTTATAAAACTGCTCCTCCTAATGAGATCTGCCAATCTGTATCCTGGGTTCTCAGCTTAGTGAACAAAATATTTAAACTCAGATTAAAGTTTAGACAGCCTTCCACACGTCGTACCACGAAGCTCACTAAACTCAAGTGTCCTGCTGTAATAGGACGCCACTGTTGCAACAGTTTGTGAAATTGTCCCCTACTAGATATTCCACAAACAACTTTAAGTGGTATTATGGGAATTGGGAAGCATTCAGAAACCATGTACAGGGCTGGATTGCTGAGTGCTGAGGCGTACAGAGCGTAAACGTCGCCTACGCTCTGCTTGCTCATTGAAAGCAGAGTCCCAAACTTCCCCTGGCATTAACATCAGCACAAAAATGTGTGCTGGGAATTTTACAGGTTTCCATAGCTGAGCAGCTCCTGGAAGTGTAACATGAACTTTTGTCTATATAATGAATGAAAAGAAAGACAAAAAAACAAAATAAAAAAGTGTCTACTTTTTGCCTGTCATCACACAATGTGTTGGTTTGGCTTTGAAAAATTAAATTTTAGTATAATTTAATTTTAATATAATTAAGTTTTTTTTCTTTTACATAAAATAATCATGAAATCACTCCTAAAATGTGCTATTCTCTGGAACAAATTCTGGAAAAACTACACATACAAATACTTTTATGATTTTGAAATGGATAACGCCTCCATCTCACCCTTTCTCCCTAATATCTTCCTCTGTCAGACCAACCCTCTGTATCTCCTCCTTCATTGCATCCATTATTTTTCTCTGTTGTCTTCCTCTTTCCGTCATCCTGGAAGCTTCACATTTAAAATCCTTTGCATTTAAAGTCCTTACCCTCACCTCCTACCTTTCCTTCTCTCTGGCAGCTTCCAAACACACCTCTTCTCTTCCTCCGTCTTCACTCAGCAGCACTGATAAACCGGCTTCGACTGATTTTTATGGAAATCTCATTCTTGAGGATGCCCTTCCTGACACTACCCTAACTTTTTGTTTGACTACTCTATATTATCATTAATATTATTATTATTATTACTAACCATTTCCTTATTTAAGGGCATAATAGCAATGACAATGTTGCCATATCTTTTTGTACACTTGATAAAAGTGTTAAAAACAGGTTCCTGCATTAAGTGTGTAAATGCTGTTTGAATGGGTGAACTGAAAACTCATGTGTCATGTTAGCTCAGTTAGCTTCAGCGGCAGATATCCATCCAGCTGACCGAGTGAGAAAATGCTTAAATTGGGATGATATGGTCCGCATATTTTTGTACGTCTTAGTATTTCACTGGCAATAATCTCTGAATTTAAGATAGCTAACTAGCTAGATTAACTAAACCTGATTCCCCTCTGCATGCTTTCTCTGCGCTCACTACCCGATGCTACAGCTGGTTATTTACCTTTTTTCCTCCAGCTCTCTGCGGATTTGCTCATCTTCCTCGTTTTCATCAAGCTCATCGTCGTCTTCCTCCACAGCCCGAGAGTAAACCGACAGGACTTCCCCAAAAAACGTCGCCATAATCGTTGTGCTTTCAGAACAAAGTGAAAGTTTAGCTACAGATTTTTCAGACAGGTAGCCATGACATGCATGCCACGACTTCCGCCGGCAGCACGAGCCCTTCAGAATAAAAGCCTAATTTTAAACACTGAAATTTCAGAATAAATGAGTTGAGCCTACAAACCCCAGATTGTTAAACATGAGGTCCGGTGGACAGCATTGGCCAAAATTGCAAAGAAATCATCTTTAATACTTCAAATTATATCAGTAAATTGCTGGTTAGCTCCTCCTGTGGGAATAGCAATATTTCACGATAATGAAAATACTTGGATATTTAAAAGTAGCAGTTTCGAGAAATAACCACTTGCTCTGACCAAGGTATGCAGAAGAGCATTTATAAAGGCACAACATATGAACTGAACTAATTGGACTGATTTCTTCGACAAAACTGTGAGTTCACTGTTCTCAAATGCCCTCCAAAGTCTCCAATGTCAATCCAACAGAAATCTTTGGGATGTGGTGGAATGGGAGAATCAAATCATGGATGTGCAGCTGGCAAATCTGCAGCAATCCCGTGATGCTATCAAGTCAGGACCAAAATCTCTTTGTTTCCAGCTGCTTGTTAAATCCATGATATGAAGAATTAAGGCAGTTCTGAAGGTCAAAGGAATTCTGAACCAGTGCTAGAAAGGTGTAGCTAAGGAAGTGGCATGTGTAAAAATATTGAGCTGCTAATCATGTGTTTTGTAAACAGATGCTTCATTAAGAGTAAACATTTCCAGAACTTTTAACATTTCTTTATGAATTATAATAATCATAATAATAATAATAATAACAATACATTTCAGATCAAATTTGCTGTTTGTGGCCAGTGAAATATAGAGTTTGACTCTCATAAAGTTATCTAACTGGCCGAAGATCTTAACTCCTTGAGATAAACTATGTCAGTGTGTTAGAGCTAAATAAATAGATGAAAACTATTTTTGCATTCAATTATCTTAAAATAGTTTTTTATTTTTTCTCCAGTGTCTTTTAATGGTGTAAGTCTGAACCATGAAATAATTGCCAGATTTTTTTTAACTGCCGTGTTTATTGAACTTCTGTTTATTACAAAAAAAAAAAAAAGAAAGAAAGAACTTAAACCTTAATGTCCACATATGAGTTTCAATATTGGGAATTTATGTGCAATTTATTTAAGAGTTTCGGGGGAGAAAAAATGAGACTGTTCAGAGATTTCTTTTTTTTTTCTTTCTTTCTTTCTTTTTTTGTTGTTGTTGCTTACAGTAGGATTCCTGTTCATTTTATATCGTTTCTGGGTTGTGAATGAACAGGAGAAATGATTAAAACAATAAAAGCTATTTCAATGTTCAAATGAGCAAACGGTCAGCTTTAAGATCAAGCTTGAAGCAAGTGAAGCGTAATATTACCGTCTCATGTGTAGAAATACCTTAAATTGAGTGGCTCAAACATGCTGTGCATGCACACGGAGAAGTGCAAAACCATCACTCCACACAATCCTTGGGGGAAGCTCAAAGCCTGAGGCGGCATGACTTTCCAGCGTTTTTCTGCCATTGCAGTTCACTCAAATCAATGAATGATTTAAGGCTGTGGCTCTCCATTGAATTCACATGGTGTGTGGTTTTACAATGCATACTGGCTTCAATACGACAAGCAATTAGAGTCGGGATGCTTGATGTACTACAGGGAGTGCAGAATTATTAGGCAAATGAGTATTTTGTCCACATCATCCTCTTCATGCATGTTGTCTTACTCCAAGCTGTATAGGCTCAAAAGCCTACTACCAATTAAGCATATTAGGTGATGTGCATCTCTGTAATGAGAAGGGGTGTGGTCTAATGACATCAACACCCTATATCAGGTGTGCATAATTATTAGGCAACTTCCTTTCCTTTGGCAAAATGGGTCAAAAGAAGGACTTGACAGGCTCAGAAAAGTCCAAAATAGTGAGATATCTTGCAGAGGGATGCAGCAGTCTTAAAATTGCAAAGCTTCTGAAGCGTGATCATCGAACAATCAAGCGTTTCATTCAAAATAGTCAACAGGGTCGCAAGAAACGTGTGGAAAAACCAAGGCGCAAAATAACTGCCCATGAACTGAGAAAAGTCAAGCGTGCAGCTGCCAAGATGCCACTTGCCACCAGTTTGGCCATATTTCAGAGCTGCAACATCACTGGAGTGCCCAAAAGCACAAGGTGTGCAGTACTCAGAGACATGGCCAAGGTAAGAAAGGCTGAAAGACGACCACCACTGAACAAGACACACAAGCTGAAACGTCAAGACTGGGCCAAGAAATATCTCAAGACTGATTTTTCTAAGGTTTTATGGACTGATGAAATGAGAGTGAGTCTGGATGGGCCAGATGGATGGGCCCGTGGCTGGATTGGTAAAGGGCAGAGAGCTCCAGTCCGACTCAGACGCCAGCAAGTTGGAGGTGGAGTACTGGTTTGGGCTGGTATCATCAAAGATGAGCTTGTGGGGCCTTTTCGGGTTGAGGATGGAGTCAAGCTCAACTCCCAGTCCTACTGCCAGTTTCTGGAAGACACCTTCTTCAAGCAGTGGTACAGGAAGAAGTCTGCATCCTTCAAGAAAAACGTGATTTTCATGCAGGACAATGCTCCATCACACGCGTCCAAGTACTCCACAGCGTGGCTGGCAAGAAAGGGTATAAAAGAAGAAAAACTAATGACATGGCCTCCTTGTTCACCTGATCTGAACCCCATTGAGAACCTGTGGTCCATCATCAAATGTGAGATTTACAAGGAGGGAAAACAGTACACCTCTCTGAACAGTGTCTGGGAGGCTGTGGTTGCTGCTGCACGCAATGTTGATGGTGAACAGATCAAAACACTGACAGAATCCATGGATGGCAGGCTTTTGAGTGTCCTTGCAAAGAAAGGTGGCTATATTGGTCGCTGATTTGTTTTTGTTTTGTTTTTGAATGTCAGAAATGTATATTTGTGAATGTGGAGATGTTATATTGGTTTCACTGGTAAAAATAAATAATTGAAATGGGTACATATTTGTTTTTTGTTAAGTTGCCTAATAATTATGCACAGTAATAGTCACCTGCACACACGGATATCCCCCTAAAATAGCTAAAACTAAAAACTACTTCCAAAAACATTCAGCTTTGATATTAATGAGTTTTTTGGGTTCATTGAGAACATGGTTGTTGTTCAATAATAAAATTATTCCTCAAAAATACAACTTGCCCAATAATTCTGCACTCCCTGTATTTCTGGCCTTGGTACCAATCAGAGGTAAACTTGACATGCCACATGGCTCCACCAGCTTCTTACTGGTAATGCATAATTAACACGAGGAAGAAAGCAGGAATACAAAATTTCAGAAGCTTTCAAATTACCTTCAGCTGTATAGCTAGCTGGAAACACAAGCCAAGTCATGTTAGGGCAAATTGGCCTCAAGTTGACTGCAGAGCATCCACCCCATCTATTGTATTGTATAATTTATTTTCCCGTAAGCGGTGCCCTGGGAGATGAGGGACAAACAGAAATGTGATGATATCAGCACAGCCATAAAAATACTTCATTGTCACCAGAAAATGTCTGGCGTTGGAAAGAGGGATCGGATTGGAGGACAAAGTCTGGACTAGAATAGAGAGTATGCTCTATTACCAGTGTAGTGCAATAATGTAGCAGAAGGCCATAAACTAACAGCAGTGAGGCTTCCTGTCACAAAATGGAGCAACATGCTAGGGGGAAGCTTCGGGCTGCTGTTAATGTAATTGATAGTAGAGAGAGGGGAGAGAGGGAGGAAGAGGAGGAGGGATGCTCTACAGCTTAACAAACACAAAGCCTCCAGGGCTTAAGAGAAGAGAGGAATGTCAACAATGGGACAAACAGGCCATGTCACAACTTTACTGTCCATTAAAAATAGGACAGACAGTCAGAGGGGACAGACAAGGAGTCCGTCCAGTGAGGACGAGGGTTTGTCTGTTTGTCCTACACTTTGATCAAGAGCACCACATTCCTCCTGCGGTGGTTGGCAGGGGCGTGCTCGTCTCCCCTTAAAAGATTTATCTCAACATACCCATCTCGCCTGCTGATTAAGCTGCATGAATTAGGCTTTTAAAGAAAATCTCATTATATAAGAAGAATGAATTCCAAATCAACCAAAACAATCTCTACTTAGAAAACATGAAATAAACATAGCTGACACACAAAAGCAACAACTATACTGTTAACACAAAGGTAAAGAGGGAAGGGAGAAAGCACACTGCTCACACCGAGAACAATTTGACAATATTAATTATCCACAGAAGAGGGTACTTTTCACGCAGAGGCATACGAGACAAGGTTACCTTTCACACATTTAAGAGCATTAATTATGCACAAAAGAGAGTGTAGTTCACACAGAAGCAGACAAGACAATGGAGCTATTCATACATACACCAATTTGAAAGCACTTGTTATTTTTTCTTGAGTCAAAAAATGTATTGTGCTTCCACAAGAGAGAGAGATTTTGACTCATGAACAGATCTTTTTTATTGTGTTGTTTTCCAGGTTTTCATATTTGTAAGATGCCATGTTTACATATTCAGGTTTATTGCATTTCCCTCTCTTTAAACTTAGCTCTCACTGTCAAACCTGCTGAATGATTGAGGTGCATACCAGGCAGGTGTGGATACCCAGAACTGCAAGACTCTCATTTCAATTTCAGGCAAGCTGCACTTTTAGTGCATCAGGATGAAAATAGGGACACAATTCCATTTTGGTCTGGAAACTCAGCCACCAGCCTCTCACCTCACTGAACAGCTGCTCCTTGAGGCCTTGCAGAGCTAGCTGAGTGAAATCAAGTCCTGGAAATGCTCTCGTCTAATTGACTGTCACCCTTAAGGACAAATGAAGAGTGACAGACAAGTGAGGAGTCGATATTTGTCAAGAGAATCTGAGGCTCTTTTCTACATAGAGGTATAGCAAAACTAGGGAGCAGTGCAATGATAAAAGGAACTCAACCATCACAGTTATCAGTGAGCTGAATTGTTAATGAAAATCTTGTTAAGTAGCACTATATCAGATAATAATTAACTTGAGTTTTAGGACGGGCACAAAAACATCTAATAAATGCCTAACCTTTGATGGGCTTCATGGACAGCAATTCATTTTTTCAAAGAAAATATGGGTTAAATATAGATAACTGCTAATTGCTCTGACATAACACTAACACTGTGAACACAGTGAAGATGGTTTGTGTTACATCTAGTGTCGTCTTTGTGAGTGTGGTGACAGAGATATCCTAGTTATTGGATGGATTATGATTAATGTGCTCCAGATACTCATGGTCCCCTTGGGATGACTTCTATAACATTAGTGACCCTCTGGTTTTACATATTGGATTATAGCTGAGCTAATGATACAAGAACTGCATTACTGTGGTAGATATTAACACCGGTGGACATGTATAATGTTTATTAGTATTAGTATGTCTTTCTCTGTTGAATTTGCATGTTCTTCCCATGTTTGTGTGGACACTCTACCAGTATTCCCGCGTCCTTCTAGAGTCCAAAGACATGTATGGAGTTAGGTTAAGTGGAGATTTTAAACTGGTGAATATGAACTCTTGTTTATGTGTCTTATTGGCCCTGCGATTGGTTGGCAGCCTGTCCATGATGTACTCTACCTCTCACCATGTAGGAGCTGGGATAGGCTCCAGTCCCCTGTAGCCCTGAACTGGATAAGTGGAAGAGAATAGATGGATGGATGGATGGATGGATGGATGGATGGATGGATGGGTGGGTGGAGTCCAATAATGATGTGAATCCTTCTTTTTAGCTACTTATTGATGGATTAAAAGTTTAGATGGACTGAAAGTCTGGCTGGAGTAGTGTCACCTGTTCCTGACAAATCTCATGTTAGTGCACCCGTTTCCCACCAACTCATTACTTGCACATATTTCCAGATCGTTCCGTCTTTTAGAACTGCTCCAGGCTCTGTTATGTATTCACGTATTTAACCATTTTCCCTTCGTCCACTCTACATCACCTTAAGTGCCAGCCTCCCCTTGGGCTCATAATCAAACACTCACTCTGGAAAAATTATTCACCTGTGAAGGACCTCAGCAGCCAGCACACTCTTCACCAACCCCTCTTCAATATTGTACATTCTGGTCTTGTAATAAAAACCCTAAAAGTGTGTTTGTTGTTTTTCTGTCTCAGTACCTGCCTTTACATCTTCTAGTTTCTGCTAAAAACATAACAATATAGAGAAGAGCATCACAGATCCTCTAAAGACTGTACAAATACTAAACACAGACACAGATCAAACTCAGACCTGATTAATTATTGACTGATTAACGAGTGATTCTCACTGTTTTTAAAAACCAATATAGAAAGTAACCAGCAGGCGAGTCTGTAATGTTGGTGTCAGCTCAAAATAAAGTAATAACCTACTGTAAAGCACATCAGTATAATTATAATACTTGCAATAATTCAAACATGTGAGTGAGAGCCACAGCGGTGAGGCTAAACGCTACATGGGCCAAACTAATCAGAGAATAATCAGCTAATCAAAAGCTGAGGCTAAAAGATAAGTTTTAAGTTTCACTCTAAAGGGGGGCCCTCCTGATGTCATCAGAGAAATTATTCCAGGGATTATTTAATTATTGTGAAGTATAATGAACACTGCAGCCTCCTGGGCCAGTTAACAGGGCTGTGGACTGCTGTATTCAACACTAAAATGCACATAATCACAATTTTTTTTTATTAAGGAAGAAAATGCAACACCCGAACTTGGAGTCTTTATAGCTGCCGTGGGGGGTTTGGAGCCCTATCTGCGCACTGTTGCCCCCACAGGGAAACCTCAAGCTCCCGTTCCGTCAGACCACCTACGAACACTTATTCACACGTAGGAGTGTTTTAAAGTGCTCACTCCAGCTGAGCTGCGTGTCTGTGTGCTGTGGGAGGAAAGTGGAGCGCCCGGAGGACTCCTACACAGACACACGGAGAACATGCAAGCCCCACGCAGACAGCATCAGTTGCTTAGGAACAGAATTGTTCATCAGATGTGGGTGTGATCGCTTTTACGTAGGGTGTGGGTTTTATTCATGCGAACGTGCGTAAAGCAGGGGTTTCATAACGCTCATAATGCCTGGAGGTGGGTGGAAAAGGTGAGCTGCTGCTGATGCGCTCTCCTCCAGCTGAACAACTGGTTGCTATAACAATGCTGGTGCAAAGTGGAGAAAAGGATTGTTTTAGAAATTCAAAGCTGTATGAAATATTTATATAAACACTTTTACTGTGTAATTCACCCTTCACTGGTGCTCCCCGCTGTCATATCTTGCTAAAAAATTAGTTTCACTAAACTAAACCTGCTTCAGCCCCCTCCAGCTCACTCCTCCAGTGTTATGTGGTTCAGTTTGTGCCCAAAATAGGTGCACCTGCACACTTTTTATGCCAACTGAACTGGCAGAAAGGTTTTAAAACATTGCCTTTGACCACTTACTCTCATTCGCACTGAATATTTGTCATTATGTCCTGATTGAGTTTAAGTTATGTTTCTGCAAAGTGTTGTTGTCTCTGCGTTGTAATTTGAATGGCAGGCCATGAAGTACGAAGCAATTTCAGCATATACAGGATATCTTTTTCTCGTCTTTCTTCAACTAGGTCACACGTATGTGGCTACCAGCTGAATAAAGTAACTCAGGGTTGCAGAAAAAAGTAAAAAGTTTAGATGCTCTTAAAAAAATACAATTTTGGACTCTGTTAGTATCTGTGCACAAAAGCGTACCATCCAGGAATGGTGACTTTTTTTTCCCCACAGAGGGTCAGTAAATGGTGATTGAACTGTTGATCTCACATCTCAATCAAAACCTGCTCAGGAGCAAGTTAGGTCTGCAGCTGGACGTGAACCACCTTTACTATCAGTGAAAGCCCAGGCTTAACCTTGATGTTACCTGGGTAAGCCCAAACCCTGCTTCCTTTATAGGTCTCCTGACATGCTGGCATGTTATATTTTTGTAGAAGCTACTTAAGTTAGATAAAGATTCTGCAGACTGTGATGTACAAGGATAAATATGTAGATCTAAATTGATAAATAATTAAAATATAGGATGATTGGTTTTCAGATTACTTGCTGACTTGCGTAGTTTAAATGATTAGTTTTGGCATAAAACCTTTAGTGGTATTTTTTAGTGGTATTCTAGTATACCAGAAATATCTGCCTGTATATTTTAGGTTGAGAAGTTGAACTCTAAAGGTATTATCATGCAGTGTAAACTTGCAAAATTTTGTAAAGGAATTGTATCTACATTTGTTCATATGCATTCCTTTCTTTTTCTTTTTTGATGATGTGTATTGAATTTAGATGCTGCTTCAGATTTGTGCCCACACTTCCTGCCTTCCACCATTGGACTTGACTGCTGGTCCAATCAATTTCCAGCTGATTTAAATGAAAGTAGCTGCCTTAAAAGGGCTGCCAACTTTCCATTTGTTGCATCTGTGTTTTAAAGTGATCAGTCTAACTTTGCATCTGTAGTGCAGGAGAACATGCAGAGGGTTGGTGTGAAGAATACGCTAGAGATTGGGTGAGATGGAGGCAGGTGGTGATCAGCTGTGCAACTCCTAAAGGGGCAAAGGTTGGAGAGGAGATGGGCATGGAAGATGTGGGTGTACCCCTGCTGCTGTCATGTGTGACCCCCTCATCTGTCCCATTTTCGGTCCAGGGACTTTATGTGATCAGACTATTATATATTATAGATCAGTGTTTGAATTTAATTTTATGTATTATGTTGTATTTACACTTTACCAGTACTATATCCAGTTGTCAAGTATGCAGTGTATTGAATGTATTTATTTTGTTAACATAAGAAATTATCAAGGATCAGGCAGGTTTAGCTGTGTGGGAAGCAGCACCCAGAACTCAGGATATAGGGTGAGCTGGTAATAAATTGAGCCTTTAATGTTGTGCTAAAACAACAGAAAGTCCAAGGTAAACCAAACGTTAAGCTCAAACCAGGGAAAGCACATATAAGGAATACCATGGGGAACACACAGCAGTCACTGGTGAGACAACCTTGGGCAAGGAGAGACTCAGACAATATATATACATAAATACAGTCACAATGATTGAGATGTCCTTAAGTTTTTAATACATTTCTGTTTTAAAACTGAATCCACATTGAGGTACTTTGTGTTCTGCATAACACGCATCTCCATCTCAAGTTGAGTAAGAAGCATTCACTCTTCTGTCTGTCTTCAGGACATGACACTTTACCACTCTGTCAAACTCAATTTCGTCATTATCACTCTAGTCCAACAGTTTCCTCAGCCGCCATCTGCACGCCGATCAGCCTCTGTTCGCTTTAAATCCCTGCTCGTCCGTCATTCTGCCTTTCAGAATCTCATTTGTGTGACCCGCCTCTTCCTGGTCACTCTCCAGCTGCTCCATTGCCACCGCCACCAGCATTTACACTGCAGGCGGTCATGTTCTACTTCCTGCCATCATTGCACTCTAATTACCAGTTAGTTCATTACTCAAACTTTGTGCTTTCATAAAGTCTGTTCATTTCCTTAATATGATCTCTTCTTATTGAAGTGCTTGCTCAGTTTTGCTTCTATATCCTGTTTTCTTTCAGTTTGACACAACTACCTCAACCTGGAGACTGCACTAGGTTTAAGTCTGACTACAGTCACTAGGTTTAATTTTGGTCTTTTAGAAAAGATTATTTCAGTTAAATTTCTGTTGCTCGTGGTTAAAAAGTCATCTTTTGGTTTGTTTGTTCTTTTTTCTTTGTTTTGAGATCAGTATCTTTTTTTTCGTGTTCTGTTTTCTCTTGTAAAAAAAAAATGTATCCATTTAAACCTTTTAGCTGTGAATAAAGCTTCTCCACTTGCATCCTTAATGTTGCTTCCTGCTGGGATGGAACTGCTGAGCTGTGCAGATTTTGCTTTATTTGCTTGACTTTTGTTTTAAAACTGTTAAGACATTTGCTATTTGTGAAAATAATTTTCTATTTTTTTTTTTCAATTCAATTTTATTTATATAGTGCCAGTTTACAACAACAGTCACCTCAAGGCACTTTCTATGGTAATACAATAACACAAAGGAACCCACCCAAATAAATAAATAAATAAATAAATAAATAAATAAATAATAAAAATCAAACAACCCCCCTATAAGCAAGCACTTGATGACAATGGGGAGGGAAAATTCACTTTTTTGGTAGAAATAGGCTCAGGGGGGTGGACCCATCTGCTGCAACGAGTCACAGGTAAGGGGATGAAGACAGGACAAAAGACATCCTGTGGAAAAAAGCCAGACTTTAATAATAACTAATGATTAACTGCAGAGTGTTGTATAAATGCACATTGAATGACAAAAAGGTGCATCACCAAAATTGGACATTACTAATCCTGTTACTCGAGGGAGATTAAGGACAGAACCAACAGTCAAACAATGCCATAAGCATCACTTGGCAATGGTGGGGAAGAAGAGCTCATTATTAACAGGAAACAGTCTCCTGAACAGCCAGGCTCTGTGCTGAGAGGTCATTGGATAAGAGGAGCGAGAGGAGCATAGAAAAACCAAGGATGACAAACAGGACAAAACACAAACTACAGGTTTTGAGAATAAAATTTTTTTTTAACTAAAACAATTAAGATCTCATATCTCATATTTCTCATATCCTTTGTTTCTCAAGTATGAAAAGATAAAAAAAACTTTTGAATTCAGCTTAAAGACTCTTTAAAGTTTTTGTAAAGCTGGAGAAAACTGCAGCAGGTGGTGAGGGCAGTTGGCACTTCACTAACCCTCCTCAGAGACATTTATACTGGCAGACTTCAGCGGAAAGCCAGTATCATCATCAAGGACCCCTCGCACCCTGGACACTCCCCCCCTTCCCTCTGGTAAACGCTACAGGTGAATCAGGTCAAAGACAAACAGACTCAGTAAAGGTTTCTACCCTCAGACTGTCAAACATACCCTACCTCCACCCTGATTGAAGGTTAACTGCACTGTTAAAATTTCTACTGTATTTATAAACCATATTTATTGTAGTATAATGCAACCAACATTCCTACCTCTATTTATAAACCGTATTTATTATAATGCAACAACTTTCCTACCTCTAGTCCTACCTCTTACTCAATGTGTGCTACCATTGATCACATTGCTCCTTATATTGCACCTGCTCCTTTATATGGCATATATAACTTGTACATATCTGTGTAGATACTTATGTTATTACATACATTCCCTATGTAGGTACCTCTTTAACTTTAAGTCTATTTTTTGGTTTCTCTTTTTTCTTCTCTTTTTTTCTTTTATTCTAAAGGAATTTCAATGTAAAAATCTACATGCTGCTAACGGAGATTTGCTAAAATGTGTTTCATTGATCTTGTAACTGTAACAGTAAAGATCTATTCTAATTCGAATTCTTATCTGTGTTTGTTGGTAATAACACAGTAATAGTGCTCACTAGTCCAGCCCTGAGCCAAACTCAGCAAATCTGAAAGTCTCCAAACACAAACATCAGCAAGTCAGGCTCCCTTTAACAAAAACATTAGTTTTAAGTATAATTCAAAGTTGTTGAGAAAGGATCTCCCAAACCATCAGGCCAGATAACCAACCTATCCCAGGCTTGGTTCCCCGGCAGACTTGTTCCTATTAAAAGGGAGTTCTTCCTCCCAACCACCAAGTCCTGCTGGTATGGATCGTTTGATTGTCGGACTTCTCTGTAGGGTCTTTACTCTGAATTAAAATGGGTAAAACCTCCTTCTTTTGTTTGCAAAGAAAAAAAAACTGAGTTGATATAAGAAATCATTTTTGCTTGATTGCCTGCTCTCTTTTTTGGCGTCACTTGCTGTCTGAGTTGTCTTTGCCTCAGGACGACCTCACTTCACCTGCTCTGCCTAAATGCGTCTTGCTTTTGGATCCTCAAAACAATTACCAGATTTGTCATTTGAGCGCTGGATGACTGGGCATATTTGGAGAGAACTGTCAAAGATGGTGAATTGCAAGAGGGGACAGAAGAGCTTTTGGCAGGATGAAGAGAGGGGCGACTAGCAATGCAGTGGATCTAATATAGATAGTCTACATTATTAAATCAAAGCAGAAAATATGCAAATCCAATTAAGGAACTAATTTATTGTTGTTTTGAAGTAACAGCAATGACTATAGCAACTATACACAAATGAATCACTTATTTGAATCACATATCCCAAATGCAGTCGGCATCAAAAACAGGCAGACTAACTGACACTGACAGCAAAGAATCAGACTGAGGCCTGTTTTGGGCTCCAACTGGTGCAGGTGGAGCTGAATTAATGTCAAATCCAAAGTATTCCAAAGTGTTGGGCAGGATGCTGGATTTCAACACTGGTAGTATGAGTTTATGTAGAACTACAGCCTTGTAAAAAGAAAGTTTTAATGCAGTCCTGGGGGGAAAAAAACACACGCTTATTGCTTCCATAGGAAATAAGAGGGTAAGCAACAGCCAGGTGCTGCTAATCAAATGCAGCTGATTAACTGATCATCAGCAGGTGTGAGCACCTCCATAAGTTTTGGATAGTTTTTTGCATTTGAACAAACCACACGATTTCTGGATGAATCCCCTCTGGAAAGATGTGGAGTGAAGATGTTTGGACATAATGTGCAGTTCCTTTGCTGAGCTTGTTTGCTAAAGCCAGACACGGGATCCCCAATTTGGGGTCATGTGACAGGACGATGACTCCCGAGCAAATCTACAACAGAATGGATGAAAAGCAACAGAATCAAGGTGTTAGGGTTTATGGAGTTCAAAAATACATATGTACAACACCTTATGTTGAAAAAAAGGTGTTACTGATCATACTGCCAAATGCTAAAATGGTAGTAATGAAAAGCGGACTCTTAAACAAGGCCCAACAAAAGCAATTTCACAGTTCAAAAGGTTTATTTTCACAGGAAAAAGTTTCACAGGAGTGGATGCCAGCGAGGAGGGTTCCAGGAGACTGAGCGAGACTTCACTGGGAGAGAGGACAGGCAGGTTAATCCAGGTGAGTTTGTACATGGAGATTTTAGCGAGCCATACCTACAGTTCCTGAAGGTAAAAGGTTTTTAACTGCGAGCGGCAGCTTACTTTGAGGTGCCACTGGTTTGCTCTGAAGCAGTAATGGGGGTTAGAGGAGGGTGTGTTGCCAGGTGAGAGGATGTGATGATCATTCTGGTGAGCACTTCCTGAAGAAATGAACCAACTCACCGACGATAGGTGAATGTGCCTGAGATGAAAGCCGATTCATGGCATTTAGGAAACACTGGAAGGCAGTTAAACTTGCAAACTTATAGGAACACAGGAGATCAGTGGCTGATGAGGGAGAACCCCCAAGCCTCCAGGCACAGGTGCATTCATTCCTGCCCGACCCAACCTAGACAAAAGTAAAGCAGTGCAGAGAGTCGTGTGAAACTTTCTTCTTCATATGGCTGTATAATGTAAAGATAGGAGCCTGTTAAGAAGAACGGATACTTAGGATTGACAAATATGGGTAAACAGATTTCTGAAGCACAACACCTGCATATATCTATTTTTGACATCCTCACATATGTTCATTATTTTAAGAAAACAGTTAGTGATTATACTGCATATCGTCTCCACACCAGCTGTAAAAAGAAACAGATTGCGCAAGTGTTCATGGTATTGTGCCCAAGCAGCCACCATAGTAATGATTCATTTTGTTTTAGCTAGCCATGATTCACATAGCCCTAAAGCATGTAAAAAGTCAATATGCATCTTCATTCTCCAGGAAAAATATGCTTCCTGTCTCCACCACTACCAATACTATCCAATAAAGACTGCACGCAATAAACCAGGACAGTTCCAAAAAGATGTGAAGTTCTTCTTTGCTACATGCTAATATGTGGTGACAGGATCTTTTTTTTTTTTTTTCAAGGGGCGAAAAAACTACTTATGCATGATATTTCCCTTCTGTGTGCATGAGAGCCTCATTCATTCTTTCCCAAAGCCATTTCTGTTGTGCACAAAAAGAAAGTTGGCCTGTGTCTGTTTGTGTGCGCGCATGCATGAGTGCAGGCATAGTAAACTGGCTTTTGTGCAATTCATTAGAAATTCTGCTGACAGAGACTTGCAGAGAAAGCAGTTGTGCGCGCGTGGAGGGAATAACAAGAGGACCGCTCCTGCCCAGAGATGGCCTGCAGCTTTAAAGATATCAGCTCCCTCATATAAAGACTTATAACGTCTCACACACACACACGCACACAAACGCACAAACACTGACTGGACATCGATGTGTGGTTAGTATTCGGGCCCACAAACTTTTCTCATTACAGTTGGTATTTCTGATTAACACGGGCTGCAGTGAAAGAGAATAATGTGGCTGAATAATAGGCAGGAAAATGAGGTACAGCGTCATTAAGAAACAGAAAAATGTAGTTTGAGCCAGTGTTTGGGTTTTCTGGCTGTAAAAGCATTTTATTGCGAGTCGCACAGGTGCATGGTAAATTCACAGAGGAACTCCTGTAAGGTTAATGCAGACTGGTTGAAGAAAATAAAAGAAATAAAACCAATAAAAAGGTGTTTTACAATAAATTTGAAACCTAAGTGTCATGATATAATTAAATAAACAAGAATCTAGAGTACTTGCCAGTTTTTATCACATCCAAGATAAATTCATTTATTTCATTTGCAAAATCAAATCTTTCTCAGTCTTTAGATGATGATGTCCTCTAGTTATTGCTGGTATTTTTTTGTAAAAGAACTGCAGAGAGCTCAATATTAAATATTTAAAATTGCAATAATTTTTACATTAAAAGTCAGTCACAATATATATTGTTGCTTGCTGCATCAAACCCACTGAGAATGAGACAATTGTTTCAATCAGTCCTTGTCTTTTCTCTTTTGATTCACTGCCTCTTCTCCCGTCGACCTTTGTTTCAGATTATTTAGTCTGGCATTTAAAATAAAAGGGCTATAAACTCCCAGATAAACACAGCAAGCATCTGAACTTAAGAGCATTTGGCAGCTACAGGGACACAAGATTGTAGTGATAGACACCGGAGATAAAAGTAAAGAGAGAGTGTCACAAACCAAGCGACATGGCCGTGAGAAAATGACAGTTAATAGTTAATGAGGAATTTAAGCTAACAATGATGTCTGTGGTCAGTGTGGTTAATGCTGTAAGTCATATGAGTGCAGTGTTGTATAAGAAAACAAACCAGACAGCAGGAAAACTCCAAAAGGGTGTCTCAAGGATTAGAATCACCCACAACTGAACTCTACGGGCTTTCATAGAACACCGGTACACTGGGTCCAGTGTTGCCAGTGCTGATTGTGGGCAAATCACATCTCCTCTCCCAATACCTGCAGAAAGGAGCAGCCACACAGGTAGCTGGAAAGAAAGGTGAATGTACACTCACCTGACACTTTTTAGGGACGTCTGTCTAATCAGCCAATCACATAGCTGTAACTGGGTGCAACTGAGCAATTAGACAAGGTCAGGACGACCTGCTGAAGTTCAAAGTCAACATCAGAATCGGGAAGAAAAATGATTGACGTCTGAGTGTGTCAACTCCAGGAGTACAGAGAATGGCCCGAAAAAGAGACAATATCCAGTGGGCAGTAGATCTCTGGGTAAAAATGCCTTGATGTCAGAGAAGAGTGGCCAGACATTAACCCCTTGTTATAATATAGACATGCAGAACAATTGTTAAGACCACACTTCAGCCAGCTAAGAACAGGAAATTCAGGCAACAATTTGCTCAGTCTCACCAAAATTGGACAATAGAAGTTTGGAAAAGTTGCCTGGTCTGATGAGTCCTGATTTCTGCTGTGACATTCAGGTGGTACGGTAAGTATCTATGTAAGCCTTTGAAAGAAAGCATGGATCCATGCTGCCTTGTATCAGTGGCTCAGGCTGCTGCTGCTGGTGTAATGGTGCGGGGGATATTTTCTTGGCACACTTTTGGGCTCCTTAGTACCAACTTGGCATCATTTAAACTCCACAGCCTGCCTGAGTATTGTTGCTGACCCTCCTGTCCATGCCTTTATGAGCACAGTGTACCCATCTAAATGCAGAATGATGATTAGACATCACTCTGTATTGGATAATTAGTTAATATTAATCTCTGGCTCTCCTCCACAGTGTGTCTTTTCCTGTCTTTCCCTTCACCCCCAAACCGTGAGAGCGGGAAGACAGAACCAGGCTCAGGGAGGTGGCCTTTCCCTGAGCAACAAACAGTGTTCCTCACCATCACAAATCTGTAGCTGTTTCCTAAAATGTGAGCCCCCTGGGTGGGCTCCATATGGATCACCAAAGTTTCTGATAAATTAATAAACCTTTTTTCATTGTTGTAGTTTGATAATCCAATTACCATAAAATATTTAATTAAATTTTGTCAATTTTAAAGACTAAAAAAACAAAGCCACAGGCTTCCTTTATCGGAGGGTTTTTGACCAGGAAATGCAAAAATGAATACTTGGAAGTAAGATGTTCTAGTGGTTATCAGATGTCTTAAGAATCACAAAATACTTCATCTCATGATTAAAGGTTTGAGTAGTCTTCCTTTTCAGACTTCAAATTGTGACTCAGTATTATTAACTTAAAGAATAGCTGCCATAAAGAACCGTCACCAACTCTGCACTTCTACTCTGTGGCACGGAGCATCTCACCATCATCCCATTGTTGTGGTTTTATGGCTCACAAGCTCGCTGTTGTAGTTCATTCTCTCATCAGCCTCATTTCCAGCCTCAGCGGGCAGTGAAAAAACCCTGCTAAACCGACTGCTGTTTGGCATAGGGGCTGACAGCATACAGTGTGCAGAGGTGTGAAATTGGACAGGGTTTAAACTTCTCTCTGGAGCTCTCTTTTCATCCATCACACAACCTCTTTTTGTGTGTACAACTGAGGGAAAACCAAAGGCTTCTAAGAGAGACGGTCTGAATGTGTGCACTGTAATCTCCATCCTTATGATTCATCACGAGATAACAAAGGCACATAAAAGACAAAGCCAAGGCAATGCTGAGTGTTTTGCACCACCCCCGAGTGAGCAGGTGTAAATATTTCTGCCTTGGATGTGACTACATGACACTTTGTATTTGAAAAGAGACCCTTTTTCTACTCTTCTACTCCAGGATTCCCTTTTTAGATTCGGTCAGCTTGACCTAGACAGCTGAGAGGAGAGGACCTGTATGAATATTAAAATAAGCGCTGTAATCACTCTCCATTTACCAGCCCACAAACATATGCCATGCTTTAAACTGTGCCTGAATAGCTGCATTAATCTTTCAGTATGCACTCATCTACTGTGAGTTCATCATCCAGGGACCCTCACTCCCTCCGAGGCCATTCATTTTTCATGGAGCCCCGACGGTGATGGAGCATGTCCACGAGTGCAACTGGGAAATTACCGTGAGAATCTTCAACACTTTGTGGTACGAATGCATATTAAAAGAAAATCACATGGACCTTAATCTTACTAAATGTTGCTTTCTGCTTTTTTATTTTTTGTTGTTGCCACTTATCTCTGTTTTATATCCCAAGCTGCATGGGGACTACTTGAGTTGAGGTGCAAAACATCTTGAAACAACACTGCCATTATCCATCCATCCACTTCTCCTTTTGAGGGTTGCGGGGGGCTCTGGAGCCTATCCCAGGTGTCATAGGGCAAAAGGCAGGGTACACCCCGGACAGGTCGCCAGGCTAACACACAGAGACAGACAACCATTCGCACCTATGGGCGATTTAGATTAATCAATTAACCTATCCCCACAAACTGCATGTCTTTGGATAGTGGGAGGAAGCCCGAGTGCCCGGGGGAAACCCATACAAACATGGGGAGAATGTGCAAACTCCACACAGAAACACCCCGGCCTAATGGTGGAATTGAACACAGGACCTTCTTGCTATGCAGCAACAGTGCCAACCACCATGCAACTACCGTTATATCCTCAATTTTCCTTGCACCTCTCTGCTGCTTGTTTAAGACTCTTAAAGCCTGTAAGCAAGTTTCCAAACCATCGGGAACATCTGCTTTATTTATTAAATCCAGAAAGTTAATTTAATTTCAGAACAAAAGATTTATGGCTTTTCAGAAGCATTTCAAATCCTATATTTCTGATGAGGTGCTAATTCTCCGATAAATCGCTGATGAGCCTTTACAGTGTAAAAAACACCCCGAAGGTTCATCGTGATTAATGATAAAAAAATATCGGGACATGGATATGAAACCCATTTGTTCTCATATTCATACCCAGCTCTTTTGCTTTTATGCTTGTCAAACTTTAGTGAGTATTTCTTCAAAAAAAAGTATAATGTTGTCAGAACCCTCGAAAGAAAATGACTTATGACTTGTGAAAAATACATTTATTTAAAAAGGAAAATGTGAAATATGCCATCAGCTCATCAGTAATGTGTGTGGATGGGTGGATCTGTGATCAGTGCAAAATAAAAAATCAAAATCAAAGCATAAAGTAAACCAAACGACAAATCAGTCTCCAATGAATGCAATGGAGACTGATTGCAAAGGTCCTCAGTTGAGCAATTAACCCAGGTGACAAACATCACTCTAAATAAGCCACGCCTCTAATCCACATAGCCACCACAACCTGTGAGTAGATATAGAAACCCCATCACATTGATGTTAAATGATGTTAACATGTTTTCCCTTCTTTCAAGGGGTTTCTGAGAACTTTGGAGATTATTAAAAGTCACATTAAGCAGTGACAGCTGTGCAGTTATAACACACTAATTTCTACTTAATATCTCAGATTACTCTGCTCTTATAGTATGCAGAGACCAATGCTTTCAATACAGCTGCTGTGGTTGAGTTTCAGAGAGGTGTGGGCTTAAGTGTCTGAAAATAACCAACTTTGTGGGGGACATCAGAAGAGAGAAGACTCACACCTGTAGCTCACCTCTACCCAAGGCTGTATAGGACTAAAATAGCAAGTAGTCTGCACATGTAGAGCATCATTTAACCTTTAATAGGTTCTTCAAAGTGTTTCAGAGGAACGTACATGCAGCCAACTCTGCGATTAGCGGACACATGGGTCTCGGCCACCCACTTGTTGGCTCTAAGCACAGCAATTTCCTGTTGATGCTCTTATTGTTTCATAGGCTGTGTAATATGACAATGATTTGCATTCATACTGGGCAATTCAGAATCTCTTGTACTGAAGTTTAATTCCAGTGTGGAAACCCTGTGGCTACTGTGGCTACAATAATGAACCCAAACAGATTAGCTCTATTCAATTCAGAACAATTTAATTTTAAATATGTGAATTTAAATCATATGTCTTCTCAAATGAGGCCAGCGCTTTAAAAGTAAGTGAAACCAAACAAGTCTCCAGTGAACATGGACTCAGAATTAAAACTGTCCTTTATTCGTGGAGTTTCTTTTTAGAGACTTCTAGCTTATGTTTTGCTTTTCCCAGCGGGCTCATTGGCTGCTTAGATTCACTTACAACAGGAGTGTCAAACATGCCCGAGGAGGCTGAAATGATTCAAATCTGGCCCACTGGTCAGCTTTGTAAATTCTAAAGAAGGACATACATTTTGGACGTTTAAGTGTATCGTCATAGGTTTTATAGCTTTTCCTGTTAATAAAGACCTCCCCCATGGCCACTCATACTGTACCAAACTAATTAAGTAATTACTAATTAGTAAGTTATTGTAATTCCAGTGCTAAAACATTCATCTTTCCTCTGAGATATGCCCTTCATACATTAAAAATAAAAAGATCAAAAATTAAAATGAAAATAATAAAAAAATGTTTTCAAACAATAAAAACTAAACGTAAAGAAGAAAATCCACCCTGGAAACTAAACTGAATTAAAAACATATAGTCAAAGTGAAATAAAAGTAAAAACTAGTTAGAAATTCCAAAACTACAACAACACTAATTTGTGGCAACCCATAGTTTTACAGACCTGGCAGATATTGCCAATCCTGTCTATTGACAGAATCGATCACCTGGTTACTGTGTTGCTCTACGACGTGCTGAGTCAGCAGCAGCTGACACCATCACAGTCAACAAGACTCAACATGAGGAACGCTGGCTCTGTCCAGGCGGTGGGAGGTGCAGCTGGATCCCATAGTGTTGCTCGAGGTATCACGAACAATGGCTCTCAACCCTTTGATGAATGAAGGCACTATAAACTAGAACACTTGAACTCCACAGAAGCTCCTTTTACGCTTTTCCTTATCTTTTGTCGCACACCCATATATGGCTAAAATGGTGGATGCTCTTGAAACATGACTGAAGATTCAAATAATGAGTTCAGCTTATGTATAAGTAACCTTTGCACTCTAATTGCTCAGTTTCAGGCAGAGTTTGCTACACTTGGCTTTAATATGGGGTGTCACTTTAGCTCACTGGTTGAGCATATGCCACAGTGGCTCAGGTTCAAGTCTGACCTGCTGCCCTTTGCTGTGCGTCTTCCCTGCTTTGTCCCCCCACTTCCCTGTCTAATCTTCACTAATAAAGGCAAAAAATGTTTTAAAAAAACATACCTAATATGGTTATTTCACTCAAAGCTCCAGCTGTGAGCACAGAAGCCCCACCCACCTGCAGTTCAAACCTTCTCTTTGCAAGAAGCAGCCAATCAGAAGAAAGCTGTCTAAAAAGAAGTAACAACAGCTCCTCTAACAGAGGGGACAATGATGAGTTGGATGAAGGCTTTGAATTATATAAATACAGATTATTTAAAATTGTGTCAAACATGCACGGCTACACCAGTAGAATTCAGGAATAAATATGGAGCTGGAAAATATTAATAAAGGTTCCCTTTATAAATAATAAAACATTTCATTTCCCCTATGGGGCATCCTGTTGACGTTATTAGCATCCTTAATAAAGCAGTCTGCAACACTCTGACGGCACAGATGTAATCTGAGGCCTCGAATCCAGTTTGAGTAACTGATCCAGCACCTCAAAGGTTAATGAACACCAAAGGGCTGCACAGCAGCTCCTGCTTCTTATTATTTTTTTTAATCATTCCAGCAATCATTTCATCGTTCCTCTCCCTGCCTTTGAGTTGAACAGCAGACATATGGTGATTACATTGCAAAATAATGTACCAGCCTGGCAATGATATTGTAGCAAAGGCTGAGTGACTTTTAAAGCTGTGTTCACACCAATTTGAGAACAGTGTGAAAAAGTGAAGCCCTCTCATTCATTTGAATGACAACAGTCTAGCAACACAGTGCGGGTGTGAAGTTTATTGCCTGTTAAACCTCACAAATAGACAGCATAATGTTTACTGTGCATAAATTACCACTTTTCACACTATGAACTCAAACCCTCAAGCTGAAATACAAGGTTGCAGATTATCAGCGTTACGAAACAAAAGAAAAATGGGACTACGCTCATCATGAAATAAAACAGAAGCCCACTGTTTGGATGAGAAAGCAGTATTAGTGGCATATGGCATATTTTCACAATGCTTTAAAGTCTCAGTAGGTCGAGGTGTCCTCATTGTAGAAGCGTCTCCTCACTTCTCCTTCACCCACACTTCTATATTTGGAGTTTGTGTCACAATGCCTGCAGTAATCTTCCAGTCAGGGAGTTGAGCTTATCTCGGTCGTGATTTCAATTAGAGGCTTTTTTTGTAAACTGTTTCTACAGTCATGTGAAAAAAATAAAAATATATTTGAACTAATAAACACCTGAATTTCTATGAAACAGTAGTAGAAGGTGTCAAAAATCAACAAAATGTTTGGGTTTTTTTGTCATAATGTAAATGAATTATTACATAGATAAGAGTGAACAAAAAAGCCTGATGTTTAAGTCTGAATCAAAGGTTCAAGAGTTGGTCCACAGTCTGCTACACGTTTGCTTTTATCAATAACCTCCAGAAAAAAATGAGCTGTGGGTGTCTTCATGGATAAATCATTCAACCAAGTGAGGTATATTTCAAATGATTGTCTAATAGCACGTAAACGGCAAGAAGAATCTACCAGAAGTGATGAGCAATCCTAAATGTCTTCACAGGATGTGCAGGTATCTCAATCAGAAAGACTGTGCACAGATTTTATTGTCGTGGGAGGCGAGCCATTAAGAAGCCCATTATGAGAGCTGGAGAAAACCAGAACTGGAAAAGTGTAAGTCTCTGATTGAACTACAAATTCTGCTTGAGCATAATGAGATTATATCTGTATCAAATTAAAGCTGAACCAGAAAGTGAACTTTCATCAGGATAATTATGATCCTAATTGCACAAAAAAAAAATCCACAAAGAAATACACTCGGTAGTCACTTTTATGGTGAAAAACTTGCAAAAAAAACTTAGAAAAATTATATTACTTTATCGTAAATTACTCTTATAGTCCACATGAAGGCCACCAGGGGAAACGTTTTATGTATTTGTGACACTGAGGGGCACTTTTTGTTATGATTAGGGGGACTTTAAATGTGCTTATTTGTACACTGACTGGACACTGTATTAGGTAGGCCTTGCTAGTACCAGTCAGATTCTGCCTTTACTTTTCATGGCACAGATTCAACAAGGTGCTGGAAACCTTCCTCTGAGATTTTGCTCCATGTTGACATGATAGCATCACATAGTTGCTACAGATATGTCAGCTGGACAGCCATGATTTGAATCTCTGTCATGGTCCTGGGTTTGTGACCCAGGGTTTATGTATTTGGACAATTTGATTCTGGATTATTTAATATTCTAAAGTTCCTTTGATGTTCCTGGTTTTGGTTCTCATTGCTGTGTTTCTGCGTTGTGTAGTATTTCTATATTGTGGTCTTAGTTTTGTCATCTAGTCTTTAGGTTTCTGTTTCCATGTCTCCCCTGTGTTCCACGTTTAATCGATCTTGTCTTCATGTTTATTTATCTCTTGTCCCATGTTTTATGTTCCCTTCTGTCTCCCCAGTCTGTTATTTCCCCTCGTTGGGTTACTCCCAGTCCTAGTGTCAAGTTCAAGTGTCTTAGTCTGTGTCTCGGTTTTCGTTCCAGTTTTACTTTGATAGTCTCCGTCTTGTGTTCAGTTTTGCTTCCTCTGTCTCGTCAATCTGATAATGTCAGTTGTGTTCCCCCACCTCAGGCCTGTTCCCTTGTTATCCTTCATGTTTATATATTGTCTGCATTCCTCTGTTCTCCACTGTGTTTGCCTTCATTGTAAGCAGTGGTTCTGGCTGTCTGGTTTTCTTCCTGTCAGTCAGTTTATTTTATATTTTGTGTCTGTTTAGTTGGGGCTGTTACCTTTTGTCGCCCCTTTTTTCAGCATTAAAGCTGTGATTTTTAGTTCAGTTCTGTGTTACCGAGTCCTGCGTTTTTGCATCCACAGCGCTGCCTGCCACACACTTACACCTGCAGATATGAAATATGACATATCTACACTATTTCAAAGAGGATAAAATGTTGGCTTATGCAGATTTTTTAAAAAACAATTAAATCTCCATTTAGAACTTTTCTTACATTTCTGTGGCGTTGACAAGTTTCTCTGTGAAGGACAAAAGCAAAAAAACAGTTCAGTGGAATTTTGGTCCATCACCACCAAAACCTGCAATCCATATTTAGATTTAACTGTATCTGGCTGTTCTGGGCTGATATAAAACTTCAGCAGTGTGAAGATCATGCATTTGCCCCAGAACCCACACACTGAAGCAGATATTGATTTCCGAAGTGTTTACTTAGCAGAGTTACACCTGCGACGGCTTGATTTAATGAAGAGTTAAACCGATTTTCAGCTGTAGATCTGTGATAAATGCAAAGCGATGTTCTCCGAGCACAAATCCCATAATGTCTCTGGTAACAAGTGTAGGTGTGGAGCTTTCTAGCAACTTTAGAAGCAAATGAAATCCAGACAGCATGCACAGACCTACAAATGAATGCAATTTCTGTTATTATAATGAAGCTTAAAATCTTCATAGCATGTAGGTTTGCAGCATTTGACTGACCACACCCTCAGGAATGCCACTGATAACTAATTTTCCTTGTTTATTCACCAGGATGATTAGTGTTTATTAGTTTGCTGATTGGAATGAAGCGCACGCACCGAGGTCATGTTAATACATAAATTACATCTCAGGGTGAAGAAGGAAAAAAAAAAACCAACCCTGCCAGCTGACTGGTATAGGAGACCTTTAATGCAGCTGCAGCTCTTCATTCAGATGCTGAGTGGAGCAGCGGACGGCTGGAGGAGGAGGGACGCTTTTCCAGGAAAACCAGACACAGCTCTATTCTAATCGCATTTTTGAAAAGCCCACTTTGATGCATAGTGAGGGAGTTTCCCTCTCTACCTGAGATATTTAGCTGGGGGAAAGCGCCGTCCTAGATGCAGACTGAGCGGATTGCGGCAATCAAAGCGTCTTGAATGATCGGAGCTCAGCAGCAGCAGCAGCAACAGCATCACATTGTATGAAATGCGTCACCGCGATCCAGTTTTCCCATTTACACACATCGGCTCGCCACTCACGGACCGCTTCCCGCACTGACTGTTTCATCAGGTAAGACTCCAGCATTTTTCCTCCGCCTGTTTAAATATAGCCTACCTGCCTGAGCTGATGCAGATTATTATACTCTGCGTAAAGCTGACATTCTTATCCTAAAACGCTGCTGCGTGGAGCGCAGAAAAGGGCTTCTGTTGGGGCTTTATCTCGTAGGCCTACACATTACAATAGCTGATGTATTGTCCCGACTTCTGCTGTGCCTTATATTCAAAGCAACGTCCGAATTTAATTCATTCATTTATTTTCAACCTGACCTGGGCGTATTATCTGTTAGGAGTTGGCACATTTCATCTAACACTGTGATTCAGTGCGCACTTGCCATCTTAATTGTCTCGGTTTGGTTTTGTTAATGTAGCCTGGACCTGCTAATGGGGAAACTGGTGGGCGGGTTTCTAATGTTCTGCCTGCTCTGGAGCTGATCAAGCGGGTCTCGTGTGTCTTCTTTTCGGTGCAGGTAACCACATGCGCGGGCCGGTGTCACCGCGCTGAGCCCGGAGAGCACGAAGGGTACAGGGGTCAGTGAGACTTGGAGTGGCCGGGAAAACGAGGACCGGATGACAGCCAGAACCGCCGAGGCCTCGGGGCTGTCGGTGCCGCTGCACCGCTGTCACGGGGGTTCCAGGCCAGTAACGGCACCTGCGCGGAGCAGCTCAGCCTCTTTCCGCCGTTCTCCTCCACCCTCGCGCTTCTCGTGCTGGTGGCCGTGCTCGTGGGGATCGTCCTCGTTTCCCTGGCAACCTTCCACTTCCACAAGAGGAAGCTTCGGAATAGGAAGATCCAACGCGCGCAGGAGGAGTACGAGCGCGACAGTCGCAACCCCGCGCGCGGCGGGGCGAGCGGGGAGCCCGTGAGGCCGTGCGTCATCGTCCGACCAGTGAGATGTGAGGAGAAGCTCTCGTGTCAGAGCGCAGAGAGCGGGGACGTGGAGGTGGAGGACAAACAGGCGCTGCACGAGACAGTTTCTCTTGACTGTTAACTTAGTGCAACTTCAGGGAACGAGACTGTGGAATAAACAGGAAAAGCAATAAGGCACAAAGAACTCCCACACCCATCTCTGCTGCTTGTAGATGAATTAGGAAAAAAATGCAGAATACTGAGCAGAATAGGCCTAGAGGTAACATTTCACGGACACACAGATTAGCTGTGATGCCACACACCTCCCTAAAACACCACTAGTTAGCCAATTCCTTTTGGGACTATGTAAAGTATTTGCCTGCTTTGACTTTTGGGCCTCCCTCTTTCCCCTTTTCCCCCCAGCCCTAAAATGTTGTTTAAACCTCAAATATGTTGAAACTTTAAATCCTCCCCGGGATGTGCACATGGTTGTGTTTAAATTATTGAGAGCTGGTGAGATAACACAGACCATAATGGCTCGCTGATCTTCCTTGGCATGTCCTCTGACACACTACCAGTATGTAGTTAGTCTATAATGGATGTTGTGGTGCTGTTAGGCAGTGCAAAGCTGCATATAGGCTATAGACAACGGCTTATTTGTTTGCTGTAGTATTTTTCCTTCAATCAAGTGACTTAGCATATTTGCATAAAGTACTGTCCTCCAATGTCTGTTAGACATCTGTAGGTAGCTCTAGTTAGCCTGACAGGATGCAAAACCTTTTTGCTGTAGTTATGCACATAAGATAGTTTCTTTTTTCCTTTAAAGTGTCTTTAACGTAAATCTTTGGCGCTAATACAGTATTTTCATTTTTGAGTATTTATAATGTATTCTCTGAGATGTAATAAATTGAGAAATCTTCCAAGAGAGGCTTTCAGTTGAAGCCAGTCTTTTTTCTCTCTCTCTTTCTCTCTCCTGATCCTTAATATTGTATAATAGTGGGCCTACTAGAAATTCTGTGTCATTTATTATATGAATTCACTGTAAATGTATGCCATTATGAGAGCTGGAATGTTTGCAGTAACACCATCTTTCTGGAGTTCATATAACCTGCCTTATCAAAGGAAAATGTGTAATATTCAAAGTTTCTAAATAAATACATGATATATATAAATACTTTATGTTAATCCCTTGAATGTGTCAGGACTACTTTTACTACTGAAGGAAATGTACAACTACACTGGAAACTGAATTGACAGGTACAATTCATCATCATGATTGCAGTACTGTATAGGTGACATTATGAAAATGTTTACATTTACATTCTTACCATTGCCCAATCCTCTTGGAGTGAACAAATGACCTTCCCAAGGGTCTCTAAGAACCCATGAGCCGTGAACTACTGGTGCTGAAAGCTGTGTCTACTGAATACAAAATCACATCCACTGCGTATAGAGCAATATCGTCCATACAGACCCTATCAGTCTTGTCCACAGACACACCATCCTTGAGCTCAACTTCTTTCTGCAAGCCCCATCATATCTTATTGGACATCAGTGGCCGTGAGTCGGCATCAGACAGCATGTTGGCTGGGTACCAGGACACCATGTTCCTAATTGTCCCCAGCAAAAATGCTTGGGAATAAGAAGCAATCTTTGGCAAGATGCCCCCTCTGGAACATGCACTGACAGCCTGCCCATCTATCTTATCTCATTGGCATAAGTGCAACAAAATGAAGCCATTTATCCTCACAGGAAAATTGGAAAAAGTCATTGAAAGATGACTAATGCATTCTACATTTAAACATATGTTTACTTCACAGCAATTTAAAGCTTTGAAACCAGAAGGTCAAACAAATTATTGACATTTAAAATAAATACGTAATAATTAGAAGGATACGATGCATTAAATGTTGCAATTCTATGTAGCTAGATCAGGTCACAGCCTGCAGCAATCATACTCATAATTACTTTGTGCAACACTTGCTTCTGTTAAATGTGGATCTAAATTTTATTTATTTGGGTGTGCAGGCATCTCGCCAACAAGGCAGGATGAGGAAGTACACTGACTTGGTGTCAGTAGCAGTGTAAGAATGAATGTGAGTGGGCATGGGCGGATGGAGATCAATGGTAACTAGATAGTTTAAATGATTGAAGGTCAGTGTCTCAAAAGAGGTGGAGGTAAGTGGAACACAGTAGCTGGGGAGGGAAGTGGGTTCACCAGCCAGGATTCTATTGTGCCCAATGACTACAAATTAGTGGAGGTCTGTGGCTAAGTCTTTTATGATGATTAGTCCCTAAGAAGGTGAAGTCAGTGGCTGTCATTTGTGGGCAATTAGTGGGAGTGTGTGTGTTGCAGTTGGTGTAGATTACTTGTGGGGTGCTACTAGAAAAGGATAGGGCGACTAGGCTAAGTACCCAGGTGGAAAGAAGTAGCAAAGGGTGGATAAAGGTGGTTGACTAATGGTAGGGAGCTCAGTAGCTAAGAATGGATAGAAGGCTCTGGCTATGAATGGACAGAGAAATGGAAGGAGGTCAGCTAGTGTAAATGAGTGAAGTATGTATATAAGAATGAATAGAAATGCTTGGCTCAAACTGTATAAAGTACTGGCAGAGCTTATCAGCTAGACTTGGCTAGGGTTGTCAAAGTTCAGTGACTAGAAATGGTTGGAAGCTGGAAATCTTTTAAAAATCTGAGTCTAAGAACTGACAGTGGAATGGTAGGTAAAAGCTGCGGATGGATGGAAATCAATGGCTAGGAATCATTTGAGTGTCTAGGAATGGACAAATGAATGGTGGGAAGCCAGTAACCATAGATGGATGGTTACTACATAGAAATGGACAGATACATGGAAAGATATCAGTTATAGTGAAAGAATGGTGAAAGTCCATGGACACAAGTTAATAGAAGTGTCTGGCTCAAAATGTACAAGGTAATGGAAGAGCTCATCAGCTAGGTTTGGATAGAGCTGTCACAGTTCTGTGGCTGGAAATAGTTGGAAGAATCTATTAAAAGTCAGAGTCTAGGAGTTGACTTTGCAATGGTAGGATGGCAGTAGCTAGGAATGGATGGAAGTCAGTGGCTGAGAATCAGTTGAGTGTCTAGTAATGGACAAAGGAATGGTGGGAGGTTAGTAGACAGGAATGGGTTGAAGTTACTAGATAGTAATGGACAGATAAATGGTGAGGGATCAGCAGCTAAGAATTGATGGAGGTCAGTGGCTAGGAATTTACAGAGGAGTGGAAGGGGTCACTAGGTAAAGATGGAAAACGGTTGGTAGCTAGGATGGAAGTCAACAGCTGTACAAAAGGAAAGAGGGCAGTAGCTGCAAATTAATTAAAGTCATTGTCAGTGCCTCCAAGTCACTGAGGGTTATCAGTCTGGAAATATTGGAGGAATTATGAGGTCTGTGTCGAGGAATTATTTAATCAGTGGGTTGAAATGGATAGAGATCAGTTGACGAATGAAAGCTGGAAGTCAATAGCTTGGAAATGGAGGTCAGAAGCCAGTAGCCGGGAATGGATTGTGATCAGTAGTCAGTAATTGGGAATGGATGGCGATAAGAGGTCAATAGTCAGTAATGAATTATGACTGTTATTATCTATTATCAGACATATAGCTGCATTAGAAAGGCAGAGACAGAGGTCAGACACAGACTTTTGTGACATAAGTTCACTTTGGGAATAGCCTACTTATCGTGTATAACCTAATTTAGAATTAATGAGGCCAGTTTTCACGGTTTTGTTGTCTCAGGAGGCGTGTTCATCACCGCTCCAAATAGACTCTGCAAGGTGTGCTGGTTGGCCAGTAAGTGGAAATAGGGGCTTTAGACATTGTTTAATGTCTCGATTATGGTGCCATTATGGTTGTGAGTACTGTATATGTCACCTAAGGCAACATGCCTTCATATAGGTCTACACATCAAAGTAAAACTATCTATATTAGCTTGCACCACCTTCTCAAAGGAAATTACTGCATTTTTTTCTTTCTTTTATGTCTTGTGGGACGATGTCCCAGCATAATTAGTAACTAAACATAATTTAAGGCTAAGTGGATAGAGAGCGACATCATCCAAATGATGATTTATAAATTCAATTCTCAGTTGTGAAGTAAATGAACTGAAAAACAATACAGCAAAAACAGCTGCTAGTTTCACTTCTTTTAAAATGTTAAAGTGACTCCACGTAGGTCAGCAAAAGAGGCGTGGCAGTTGGTATAATCGCTGCACAGAGTGTGCGCTTGTGCATAGTGAAATTTGTGGTGTAGGATGTAGCAGTTAATGGCATAACTCAAAGATGCATGGCGGGAGAGGGAAGAGAAAGAAAAAGAGCTCTATTCAGACGAGGGGTGTGTGTGTGCAAGGATTTATGGTATAGAAAGAAGCAGTCGCTGGTTTGGCTTGTTTCTCTGTTCCACACTGAGGCATTGTTGCAAACTGCGCAGCCTGATGTTTGAAAAGAAAACCCAGAACATAAGGAATATTCCTCTGAATTATCATGCGAGTAACAGGAATGTTTCTGCAGTGCAGGTGTAACATTACATTGAGACAGTGTGAAGATTTGGACCTTCTCCAAGCGGTGAAAGAACTCAGCTCAGGTTGTTGCTACAAGGCCTGGCAAGTAAACTACTGGGCGTGCCAATTAATGGGCTTCCGGTTGCACTCAATATAAAACCAACGCTTCTGCCAACCTGCCTGCTGTGGGGCATCGGATTTTAAAGGGCTACACATTAACAGAAGCAGCATGAGTGGGGGATAAAAAAAAAAAATTGAATGATAAACACTCCACAGTCCACTGCGTCAGAGATTGGAAGATTTCTCAGTCTATGATATGCAGCAGGAATTCACTGGAATTAAAACATTTCTCAAGGTGAAGGGATGAATTAGACCCGCGTCCGGTTACAGCTTTCTCATACTGATAAGGCTTTGCCCTCGACTTTACAGCTCGCTCCGATTATTCCACTGAGCTGCATTAGCAGATTGGTTCTGGGCTCCATATCTCGGCTCAGAGTGATGACAAGTGTCAGTTCACTGTCAGGAAGAGAGGGAACCACTGCTCCCGTTCTCACCCCTGCTGTCAGGGTTTGAGGAGGATGATTTGTCACCACCAGTGTCTGTGTATATGCTTCATTACTGCGGGTTCAAGCTGTGACTGTGAGGGTACATTACCAAGAACTCAGGCAAGTACCTTCATGGCTCTGTGGGCAAAAAAGAAGGAATCGAAAATAAGATTTGTTCAAAGTGTGTATCATTTTTGATTTGCTGTACTGTTCTGCCCTCATTCTCCTGTAATTCATATAGGCCTCAGTTTAACTAGAACATTAGTAACAGAGATGCAGTGGTCTCTAAGAAAATGGGTGTTTTAAATGGAAGCCTTAGAGTCATTGAAAGAGTGGAGTAATCGCATGTATGTGTGTGAACTATAACACAGTGTTTTCTGACCATGTTAATATGTAAGATGCTTGGTCCATTAGTTTGATCTAGACTAAAATATATAAACTACTGGCTACAATTGTAGCAACCAGATGATGACTCCAAATGTCTTCACTGTCTCATGCAAATTATCTCTGCTGATCACAAAATGACAGGAACGCTCATGTGGTTATCAAAATATCATGCAGGGAAAAGGGCAAAAATAATGCTTGTGTTCTGCATCTAGTTAAGTTCCTTAAGAGAGGTCTATGATTTTTTTTTTTTAATGATTAAAATATATTTTACACTCAAGTAAATTTTATCCATCTCATAACATAACTTCAAGTTAAAAAAAAATCACATTCGGTGGAAAACCAAAGCCTCTTTAGTGGGAATTGAAATATTTTTGTTTTTGAGAAAAACTCAGTCCAGTTAGCTTCTATCAAAAGATTGTTGGCAAAAACAAATAAACAAACCCCAAAACAATGACCTAAAAGAGACTAAAAGTTCTGCAGAGCTGAGGGATTTGTCACTATGACTGATACAGGCAGTCACGCGATCTATAGTTAGTAAATAATTCAGTAACATAACATGTTATTGCTCCAGTGTGAGCTTTTTCTTTTTTTGTTTCTCCTGATGTTGTGTATGGCTGTGTTCCTCTTACCTTCACCTACATAAAACTCATGATGTGTATTGATTTACTGTGTGTTCACCCTGCTTGGGTATTACAGTAGGTGCATTTTACAGCCATCGAGGCCCCACAGGACACAGGAATGTGAGTATAGCCCCGAACAGCAAATATGTTTCTTGAATGTAAAACTGCTCCAGTTGATACCCTCCACTGAATTTTCTCGCGGTGGAGAGGGGCTTTAAGATGAGATTACTGATGGATGGGGCTGCTGCCTGTTCACACTTCTGGAGATTAATGGCTGCATGGCTTCATGTCCTGTATAGTAATCCATTTGTGGGACACTGCATCATTTTCTGACAGCTGAATTAGGGTTCTGTGTGATTGCTCACCTTAGTTTATAGCACAAAGGCTTGCAACATCATATCCTGTGAACAGGACAGTGACATTTTTCCTAATAAGACTGTTATGTAATGGATACACATTTCAGTCTACACACAGCGAAGTGAATTGTCAGAGGTTCTCCATTCCACAGACGAAATTAAACTATCCTAAAAGAAAACACAGATTATCGCTCAAAGCAGGAGTCTTTGATGATTTTCATGACCGGACTACAACCAGCAGTGAACTGGTTCCAACGCTAACGTTATGCTGAACATTTTGATGGTTTTCTTAAGTCAAAATGGATGTGCTGTATTTTGTTTTGTTTTTTTAATTAGGGCATTAAACAATGTTAAAAATGTTCATTTATACATATGTGTATTCTGTGCTGTCAGACACAAATACCTCTTCTCCACTGGCACACTGCACATCTGGATCTGGTTCTAGCTTCTGAGAACGAGCCTACAGCTACCTGTTTTTCTCCCAAATATAATTTGGCTCCTACAAAACAGGCTTTGGTCTTCCCCTGAAAGAAAATCCCCAGGACTGTGATTTATAACTGTAAGGGTTTTTGTTGTTGTTGTTTGTTTGTTTTTTGTAAAATGGATATCATTTACTTAAGCTTAAAATATATTTTGTTCACCCCCCAAAAAATTCACAAATCTCTGTTAAGTCCCATCCTTAACTATATGCAACCCAATCAAGCTTAAGTGCAAAGCTACCACCACAAAGGCCCATTTTGAGCCACAAAGGCCCATTTTGAGCCACAAAGACCCATTTTTCCAGCTGTACAAGCAGTAGCAGGGAACTACACTACCTGACCAATAAATAAATAAATGAATAAATTAATCATCTGGAACTCTGGGTTCATCAACATTATGTGTCCCAAAATGAGGTCAACTAACTGCCTCCTTTTTTTCCCTCTTCTTCCTGGTCTGTCACATCAACCCTCGACACACTTTCTTCAATACAAAAGCATAACGTTTTTTAAAGATTTAAAGATTTAAAAAAATAACAGTACATTTTTTTAAAGCACCTAATGAAATAAAGCACAAAAAGCTAAGAAAACTAAAAAAGGCAGAAGCAAAATATGTCAGGAAGGACAAAGGTGAGGAGCACAAGGGTGGACTCAAAAGTGAGTGAAGTTAGACTGAATTAATGCACACAAAACAAATCAGGGAAACAAGAAACAGGTGGATGGAGGTGGGAAAAGAAAGACAAAGCAAAAGACAAGAAATGATGTAACCTTCCAAAATAAGACAGGAAGTGGCAGAAAAAAAGAGAGTTTCTCTATCCAGGCGGAGAGTCCGCCACATTGAGTACTTTTCTGAAACCATCTAAATGCATTAAATGCAAGTGGGCTATAAAGCCCTCCATCCCAGTGTGAGCACAGATACAGGCTTCCCAACCACACTCTGTGAATGTGCAACATGTTATTGATGTGTGAAAACCGACAATCTCACAAAGAAAAAGTTGAGCTCAAGATGTTCAATTTTCATTGGGAGTGCCCAGAATGGGTTAGGGTTAGAAAAGAGTACCTCAGAGGGACAGCTAAGGGTTGAGACCAAGTTAGAGGCAAGGCTGCGCTCTTCTGGATAGAGACCTCTGATGTTGTGCCTTGAATCTGCTGGAGCCACTCCTCCAGTTTTGGAGTTACAGCTCCTAATGCTCCTATTACCACTGGGACCACTTTGGACTTTACCTACCACATCTGCTCCGGTTGTTCTTTCAGACCCTGATACTTCTGTTTTCTTGTGCTCCTTATTACTGATGTTGTGGTCTGCTGAGATTGCGACATCTATCACAACTGTGGTCAGCCATCACAGTCTCTGGCTGATTGGCCAGCAGCTTGTCTGTCTGGAACTTGAAGTTCTACAGGACATTAGCCCTGTTGTTCTCAACCACCTTTGGCTGTGTTTCCCATTGGGAACTGGGAACTTCTAGCTGATATGTGGCACAGATGTCCATGGGCACTATCCTGGTCATTTGGTTGCGTTTCTCATTGTACATGGTCCAAGCTTGCATCACACATCCTGCTACTGTGTGCTGGATCTGGAGTACCTTTGCACAGTCTGCAGTTTGGGTCCTGTCAGCTATGGTAGACGCTTGCCTCTATGGTTCTTGTATTTAGGTAGTGTTCTTGTGCTGCCATGATCAGAGCCCCTGTGCCGTCCTTCAGGCCAGCCTTTTCTAGCCATTGGTAGGATTTCTGATGTCAGACACTTCCTCTAAATGTCAATGGACGATCCCATGGAGGTACTTGGTCATCCAGGATAGTTCTTCTTCCTGCTCCTCATCGCCATTGATATTCAGCTGCCTGTTACATTCTTGAAGCAGCTCATTTCAGGGGTCAACATTCTGATATATTCATGGATGATATGACACTCACTGATCCTCCTCTTTCTGTTGCTCACAGAGCTTCAGGATGCCAAAGACCTTTGTGCATTGTGAGGAATGTTCGTGTCTTGACATGAGTGGCATCGATGAAGAAAGGCAAGAATTTCTCAAGCTTGCAAACATACTTCTACTACAACATTAACATTAGGAGGCCCCTCGGGAGCTGCAAGTGTGACTTCACATGCATTTAGACTCATCACAGAACCAGGAAAGTGTAGAGGTCAGAGTGGAATTTATTCTCGTCTAAAAACAAAAAAATATCAATGAGAGACGAGGTCTTATATTGCCATGAATACAAAAACAGCATACTGTCTTATTGAATCACACTGCTGTATTAATCCCCCAGCTACAAACAGTCCCCAACAAATGCACCATTTAGTCCTGCTGGAGTAATGTTTTCCAAAACTCCAGTGCGCAGCTGTTTTAGGAAAATTATTGAACCTAATAAGCCTGGAGTACAAACATAATGGGGAAATCTCAGTGCACCAAGAAAGAAACGAACATATTTTGATGCCAGAAGAAAATCAGAACATTACCATAATGCTGATTCTTTATCTCTACATTACATTACTCTGTGAAAGGGCTAAGTTGTAGTGATAAGCCTTAAGATTTATTAGTATTCTGCCGTTTAGTTTTTGTTCTCCAAGTCTTTTTTCTTTTGTTTCAGCCTGAAAATCTGCTGCACACTACCTGCTCTGCGCCAAACAGAAATGCAGCAAAAGAGCCCAAAGTGTGGAACAGCAAACTGAAAAGAGAGCTAAAAGAGACAAGCTGGCCACAAAAATGTGTCCAAAGTAATGACAGTGGGGGTCCATAAGAGTAGGATGAGTTAACCATTTGCCAACAACCTCATCATATTAATGAAAAAAAGGCAATGAGATGTCAAAAGTGCATTCTCAACATACTTTTATAAAAATTTTACAGGTTTAAGATTATTTCATAAGCCCATGACTTTCCAGTATACAGTTGGTTTGTAGATCAGCCAGTAATCAGGAGCTCCACAAACATTACACCAACACCCCAAGCCTGAACTTTCAATCCAATGCACGATGGATCCATGCTTTCATGTTTTTCACACAAGTCCTTACTGTTTCTTTTTAACATTTTACATACCTGCATAACAAAACTAATATAACTGTTCTGAAGTGGAGGCCGAGTTGATTACCTTCCAGGAGGAAAATCACATTTCTTTTTCTCATAACAGCAGTCATATACTGGGAAAAATATAGTCTTTCTTAATTCACTTCCCACACATTAAAAGCCTCATAATTTGACATAGAAAGATGTGAGAACCAGAGAAAGATGAAAACAAAGCATCTTTAAAGGAAATTACAAAAACGTTTCTGTGTCCATTTAAATAGGAGTCTCCACATTACATCTGCCCTCCTCCCTCTTTCTTCTGTTTGGGCTTCTTCTTCTTCTTCTTGGCTGCTTTGCTCTCAGACTCCGTTTTACTCTTTTTGGCTGGGTTGGGCTGTGATGCTGTCGCGCCACCATTGGGTCGTTTCTGTTTATTTTTCTTGTCTTGCTTCTTTTTGCCTTGTCCTTTCTCTGTCCCCGGTTTGTCTGTGGAGGCCGTGTTGCCCGCTGCCGGCTCCAAAACAGGCTTATTGCGCTTCTTACGTTTTTTGGTTTCTGGCAGAAAACCCTTCTTCTTTGCGGGACCCGACTCTTGTTCTGTCTCCTTCTCAGGCTTTGTTTTTTCAGCTTTAGGTTTCCTGCAACACACACAAGGTCAACATGACAGATTTTATTTTTAAAAAACAACTGCTGTGGTCAAGAAATAATTTGTTTATGTGAAAGAAAGGGGGGGGGGGGTACTGCTACTTATATGGCTGTTTTCTACTCTAACTGTGCTCTTCTTCTATGCCTTTAGGCACTTTGTAACAATTATACAAACTAATGGTGGGAGGTACAGTGGTGGTGTGTTCAGCACCGTCACCTCACAGCAAAAAAAGGACCTGGCTGGAGGTTGTGGATTTTGTTCTCCCTGTGCCTGCCTCGTCCTCCTTCGGGTATTCAGGCTTCACCGGCAACCCCAAAGGCAGGCAGGTTAGGTTAGCTGATGATTCTAAATGTTTGCACAGTACGTGAGGTAGATAAAGTGCTGTATGAATCTACGGTTAAATGTGACTTGTTGTGTAAACTGTTGTCAGCAGGACTAGAAAAGTGCTACATAAACACACATTACGTATTCTAATAAATTTATGGAGTGCAACATTCGGCATCTTTCTTCAAGACACCTTGAGGTGTGGGCTGGAGTACCCAGGGATCGAACCACTGATCCTCCGATTTGCAGTCAAACTGCTCTACCTCCTGAGCATCGTAATCAAAGAACCGAAAACTGAATCATCAATCAATTTGAAACTCTATTAAAACACCGATTAACTACCCCAAACCCGAAACTTCGGAACAGTTTGTCCTTTAAGTGTCCTTTACTCGGTATGTGAGGATTATGGAACTGAGGCAGGAACTTCTAATGGACAAAATTCAGAACAATCTAATCCAAAGAACGAGAAGGCACTTAACATTCGTCCTTGATAAAATGCTGCTACTTCTAACACTTCAAAATCCTTCCAAGTTATGACTTCCCATTTATTTTTACATTTTATTCTAGCAGAAATTACTGCAAGTCATTTATACCTGCGACACACAAAAGAAAGGCTCAGCTTATTTGTCCTAGATTGGATCTTTGGATATGAAATACCATCACAGGCTGGCTGGTTTACATCCAGAATAACCCGAGTAGATATAGAACAGATGGAGGTTTATTTAATCAATACTGCATATTCCCTCTCCTTTGAGCAAAAAAAAAGTGGATACTTGGAAGAGCTCAAGGTGTAGAAAAGGAAATAGTGTCTTATCGCTCAGACAGGAAATACTGTTTCTATTACTCAGTCAAAGGGTTTCATAATGGCAGAGAGAAATGTGTATGCTCATCATCTGAAAGTGGAAAAGTGATTTCTCTCTCCCCGTCTCTGTGTAAAAGTGTTTTGTTCTTTCCTTTTTTCCAATAATGCTGGTCATTCTCATTTTTTATGCTATTAAATAAAACGTTTGTATCTTCAAATGCCTTTAAAGACATTTGAAAATAGAGCTTTAAATCACATCAAATGATACTGGGGTATATTAATAAATGAATATGAGTTTTTACTTTACCATCTTTTCCAATCTGGACATTTGGACTGAATATCAATCTTATACAGACTCAAAAATTTAGATTGTGCATAGCTGACAACATGATCCATTTATTTCAGTGTAATTTGCTGTGTTTACTATTCAGCAGCAGTGCACTGGCTGATAGAAGGAGCTAACATAGCTTGGAGGAAGCATACCACACTGCTTTCCTTATCGGCTTCTCTCTCCTTATCCTGCGACTTGTTTCAGGTCTGCTCCACTCCACACAATAAGGAAGAGAACTACTGCAACCATGATTAAGAGCAGATTGCAGGAGATACTCAAAAGTCAAGATAGATTTGGTGAATAATAATGCATACATGCATGCACGCATTATTTTTACATTTTCATGCATTTATCTCCCACCAGAGATAGTAGGTGGGGGGTCACATCAGGAAGAGCATCCGGTGTAAATTCAGTGCCAAATCAAACATGCAGAGCTCCCCACTGTGACGACCATTTGTGAATAATAGAGTAGCTGGAAGCAGCTTTACCTTTTGTTTTAAAGTCAGGAAAGCAACTGTTATTTGAGCCTTTATTTGATACCGGATCAGTACTCGGTCATCGGTAGATAAGCTGAGCTATCAATATGAGGATCCAAATTGAAAAAGTTGGATCCCCGAAACTTTAAAGTAATCAGCATATGAAAGGAAACGATGGTTTGCAGAAAGGTTTTGTGAGGTTACAGTCAGCTAGACTTTCAAACACCAAAATGTTATCAGTTCATCTTAGAACAAGGGAAGATTTTTGCCATTTATCAACAAAGACGACCCAAAAATCATAATTCCTGCCATCAGTGCAGAAGCAAAAGTATCGCAAGGATATCCATCATTTTAAAAAAAAAAAAAAACAACCTCTGCCACTGAATGAATCTGTGCCTGTGCTGTTTAATACGTGTCAGTATTACAGGTTGAGAAAGTCTGCAAACATTAAATAACTCCAGAAATACGACTTAGTGCACCGATCTTTCCCACGGAGTCCTTCTTGGGGGGGGTGGCAGCTATTAGGTAAGAGCCTGAGGATTATAATATGCACCCAAGCATGGTGTGATTTATGCTTGTGAGCTCCTGGCACCCATGCATAGCATTTAACAGAAGGAAAGAGGATCGAGAACATACCCTTACATTGTGCTTCAGTAATACGGGTTAAAATAAGCGACCCCTGGCACCAAACTGGTGTGTGTGGGCGAGGAAATCTGATTACTTACTTGCTACACGGACACAAGGACTTTGCACAAACCTGATTTCTTTCTCTAATCTGATTTCTGCACAAGAATCACCTCTATAGCTCTTCATTTCAGAGATGCCGAAATAACTCACGTTACTCCAAAGTGTTTCATCACAGCCCAGTAGGTGTCTTCCAGCTTGCCGGTCTTCTTGAAAGCAATCACGCTGGTCAGGGACTGCAGGACCTGCTGGAGGGGCTCCAAATCCACAGACAGCTTCTACACATAGCATGCAACAGAGTCAGAAACTGGAAACACGTTACTTGCTTCTTCTCATCTCAACACTCCATGCAAACCTACCTGCTGGCGAACGTGCTTGACTATAAACTGGCAGAGCTCCAGAGTTTTCAACGCCTTCTCCTTCACCACCTTGCTCTCAGCATTACCAACTTGTCGAAGACTCTAGAAAGATGATGATAATGGGATTAGACTCCTGTCCATGTTGGACTTAACACCCAATCCTGCTGTTTTCATTTGCTTCTGATTTGACAGTTTGGCCCATTATGTAACTGATGCTTATGGCCACTGATTTAAACCTCTTGGTAGGTGAAGATTAACCTAATCAGACATCAGTCAGCATTATCTTAACCATGTCTCCTGTGTTTATTTAACACATGAGCTAATCACATATATACATTATACTCTGGGACCTTTTTCCTTTCAGATAATGATGAATGAAGGCAAAAAAAAGTCTTCTATGCTCACAGAGCGGTGTACCTGAGAGGACCATTTTATATTAGATCCACTCTCTTGGATCCAATAGTGGAAAAAAACCCAAAACAGTCTGAAAGTGAGTATTTGGCTCACTTGCACATGGCTTCAGTATTTGAACTCCGGCCATGATTAATAGGAGCATCTACCATTATATAGGGCAGAAATAGAGGGGAAAACATAATAGCTCCACTTTAAGTTCTCTCTTTAGTTTCTCAACTCTAAACTGTCTTTTTATTCTATTTCTGCCACAACAAAACACAGTACAGACTATAGAAACCAACCACATCTCAAACCTCCCCCCACCTCACCCTTGGAGTACCAGATAAGGGATATAAACATAGTCAGATGTCATCGAGTAATATATAAAAATAAATGGTCATTTTGTTGCAAACCTCAGGTACAATAATGACATTGTGGTTGCGTGTTAATAATAGCAGCTGCAATACGTCCAACAAAGGATATAAATGGTAGGATATAATTTCCCAGCAGATCGTCTAATGGTGAATCTGATCTTTTCTAAATGAATATGACACATAATGTCTCTAATGACCAAATGTTAGAGACAAAGAGTCCTTTTCATCTAGAAAGAAAACAGAAGAAAACACATTCATATCACGCTCACACTAAGAGAGATATCGAATGGGATCTATGCAGCTTTGTACATAGCCAACATATGTAACAGTGCAGCTCTGGCCCGTCTGCATTCGTCACATGAAGGATCCAGGTCTATCTGGATTTCTGATAACCTGACCAATAAAGACCATGTGCAACCTTAAACTCCATTACTGCGTGTCAAAGGCATGCTGAAGACGTACATATCCTCTTTATGACTTTTTTTTTTTTTGCCAAATTGAATCTGGGATGTTTTCCCCAGTTTCCTATTTAATTTTAAGATACACTAAACTAGTGAGCTCTGCATTGAATAAACTATACATTCTGCTCAAGATTTTCTTCGAGTCTATCTGGCTTTTAAAAATCTGATCTATAATTGACATCTGAGGACATAAAGGGAATCAATCTGAATTAGATGAAACAACTCGAAAACATTTTGACCTGACTTCATCTGGACAGCTGCTTTCTGTGGCACTGAACACTTCTGCTACACCCAGTCTGGCTACATGTCACTCCCTATCCCTTTATACAGATGGAGGTGGAGCTGGAAGGTGTGTGGGGACCTTCTCATGCTATCAGTAGTGACAAGAAAATTAGTGGATGGATGGAGGGATGGATGGATGGAGGGATGGGCCTCTTTTATTTTATTTTATCACTTTTATTTGCAGCAAAGCAGCTGAAATGGACTCAAAATGGTTTCTGCTTCCTAACTGGATAGACTGATATCTCTGAAGTTTAATCAACTTTGTGTTATACTCTGTCAATCGAGTGTTTCCTTAATTTATTTTAAGCAGTATGCGTCGTGGTACTGTGTTAGTTCAATTTTGTATTCCCTGTGTCTGTTAAGCCTGCATATCTGTGTTTGATGTCCAATCTTTACTCACTTCCTGTTTTATTTTGATAGTCTCTCATCTTGTGTGTGCTGTGTTTTTGTTTTGCTTGCCCTGTCCAGTCTTCTGTGAGTGCTTTCAGCCCTGGTGTTTGCCCAATCATCTTGTGTGTATTTATAGTCTTTATCGTGTTTTGGATTTTTGAGATTTGTTACTTTTCACCAAAATCCACTTAAACATTCCAGAATATCCAGGTCATCATTATTCTTTTAACTGAGAACAAAAGCTAAAGACTGCATGCTGTGCCTAGATTAACACTATTTCTCTCCTGCTGTCAGAAAACAGTTTTAAACATGTGAAGGACCAAACCCTGAGCTGAAACTGGATTATTTTATGGTAGTTCAGACATCAGCTAAGCAAATACTTTAAAACACATTACAATGTAAATGTAAACAGCTTAAAGGACATTTTAATGTTTGCTCCTGTGCTTTACTATCTATTAAAATAAAAGCCTCCTAGAACAGATTGCAGAGGGTTTTAATTTAATAGACACTTATATTTGAGTACAACTGCATCATGTTTCATTATATATTACAATAAATGTTTAAACATTACTTATAAATATTAAAACAGAGGAACAGCTGAGTTGGATAAATGAAAGCCTACACCTGCATTTTTGAAATATTGTTATTATATGATAAATGATTCTCGATGGAAGAGAAAAGCTTGGATTTATGTGCAATTTCTTAGAAAACACTTTTTTTTTTTTTTTCACGACTAAGTTTCTAAAGTAGTACAGCTGGTCGTGTCGTTTCGTCTGGGAGGAAAAAGACAGGAGGTGGGGTTATTTGCAGAAGACCTGCAGAAGCATGCAATTAGGCATGCCTTCACCCTCCGCTCTCTGGAGGACACACAGAGGACAGCGAGAGGAGCAGCGGCTCTAATCATCATTTATCACAGGACGATGCAATCTCATAAACCTTCTGGAATAATATAATAAAAATGCGAACAAGCCTGAAGCATGCTGGTGTATGAATGCCTCTACTTACAGTGAGGACATGATGTGCAGCTATGGCCTCATGCTGCTATACTCAAGGAAAAATGACTTTCAATCAGTTCCACAAGCAGAGGTTTACAGAATTTAAATGAAGGAAAAGGCCTGCCATCGGGTTCAGTGTCTTGCCTGGGGAGGCTTCGTCATGTGGAGGGGCAGAAGATCAAATCCCTATCTGTGCGATTAGTGGATAACTCGCTCTACCACCTGAGCCCCGGCTATAATGCCGAGGTGTGTTGACTCACCGCTGCCAGCTGACCTGTGACCTTCTCGCAGAGCTCGGTCCACTGAGGGCCGCTCAGCTGCTGCTGAACCTCCCTGCTCTGCATCGCCCGCAACACCAACACACACGCTTGACCCTGAACACACACACACACACACACACACACACACACAACCAAACACAAACACAAAATGAAGCAAGTAAGACAAAGAATTTACAGTTAAATTGAGCACTTTAACCAAAAATTTGCATTTATAATTTTTTATAATGTCCCCATGGAATAAAAGACAGCTCAGACACAATGCTGCCAGAAAAATTTCACCTCATCTCATCTTGAGATAAGAATAAACACGCTGAAATGTCGACACGTTTATTTTAAACGTGTCAGACGCCACTGAAACACATTTCTGAAAAATTTAACGGTAAAACAGGAGTGGACAAATGTGTGTAAATGGGAAAAAATTGCAAGCAAATTAATAACATTAAGTCTGAGGTTGTTGTTGTTTTTTTGTTTTTTAAATCTCTTAGGATGCAGACAGTAAGGTGATGAACAAAAACAGATTGCTGTTGTGTTTCTCTTTCAGTTACTTCAGTTGCTATTGTTGTTCTAAAAAAATGTGTTAATGAAAAAAAAACATTTTGACATGACAAATAAATAAAATGCATAAATTTGGACAACGCCTCAGTTGCTTGATATATATATATTATATATTCCTATATAAAAGTAAGGTTATGCTTATGTCATTTTCTAGTTAAATCACTGTTTTACAGCTACTGTGTCACTATACTTCTGTTCTCCTTAAAGGAAACTCTTTAAAGGATAACTCTGGTTATACTCTAGGAGCAAAACCAGCAATACATTTATTATAAAGCAAGTAAACCCTATATGTTATAGAGTCTGTCGGTGTATTAACATGATTTGTGATGTCACATGCTTCTTAATGTGCATGGACATGCTGTCCTGCTGCTGTAAATACTTAGTAGAGCGATAAATGTAAATTAATGCTTGCCAAAAAAGTGCAGTTTGCTCCCAGCTGTTTCAGGCTTTATTTATTATAAATATTTGTGAGCTATTTTTTTTAGTTTTATATCTCATTAAAGGAGGAAAGGCAGGGAGCTACTAAAAACAGTTAACTTTATTGCTTTTATGGAATCTGTTGACAATATAATAAATATAGAATATCCCCACTGCTATGTTTTAATATTGAAACACCATATGGCACAATAAGTCAAGGATCCAAACTCATGAACAGGTCTACTTTATTCAGAGCGACACACCAGCCGAGGACTGGGCATCACAGCTTTATTTGAAACTTTATTCTAGCAGACAGCACCATATGAGCCATATGTGCTCTAATTGTTTAACTTACTCATGTGGGACTTTTCCCAAAGTGAAGATGATCTTAAGTTCTCAATCAGTTAGTAAATGACATCATCTTTCAGTTTTATTCCCATGGCATGATAGTAAAAAAACAAAAACAAAACAAAACTGGGGGGTTCAAAGCTTTTTACCTGCTGATGTTCTCTGACTCCAGATGTGATGTTCTGTACTGCTGTGTCCAACAGTTTCACGCATAATACCTGCAAATAACACACCAGTGTTAGTTACTGGTGCAGAAGCAAGCATCTGCACTCGGACTGTGTGGTGTGTGTTTTTACTCACGGGGAATCTGACGAATAAGTCGATGAACATCTGAGCAGTGAGTGGGCTCTTCCTCCGGCTCATGAAGGAGCGCAGAGCATCTCTGAAGATAGTGGAGACCCGATCCACGTCGACATTACCCATGAACTTCATCTGCACACATCAAATAGCAAACGGCAGACATCGGTGTTCAGATCTTAATTTAAAGCAAAAAGAACAAGCCTAAATAATAAAATTAGTCATGGCTGGATTCCAGTTAGCTACTTGTGTTTTCACTGGCAAAGCATGCGATTATTCTAGTAGACGATGGCCGCTACTCTTGCTACTTGGTACTACAAACACTTTACGAGTACAGGGTTGGAGCTCCTTTTGCTTTCAGCACTGCTTTTGTTCTTCGTGGCGTAGATTAAACAAGGTGCTGGAAAGATTAGATTTTAGTCCACTTTGATATGAGAGCATCACACAGTTGCTCAATATTTGTCAGCCAAGTACAGCGAACTCACTGAGTTCAAGAAACAAGTTTGAAATTAATGCTGCATCAGAAATCGAAACTCATCAGACCAGGCAACTTTTTTCTAATCTTCGATTGCCTAATTTAGGTAAGGCAGTGCGAATTGTAGCCTCAGTTAGCAGCTGAAGAGAGAAGCTCCTGGTGTGGTCTTCTGCTGCAGTATCAGAGATGCTCTTCTGCATACCTAGGCTGTAACGAGTGGTTATTTGAGTTACAGCTGCCTTACTATCAGCTTGAAGTACTCTGGCCATTTTCCCCTGATCTATCGACATCAATAAGGCAATCAATAAGACGGGTGTGTGGGAAAATCCCAGCAGATCAGCAGTTTGTGGAATACTCATACCCACAATGATGTCACATTCAAAGTCACTTAAATCGCCTTTCTTCCCCCACTCTGATCCTAGTTGTCCAGGTGCATCTAATGAAAAGCAGTCAACTGTTACATGTAGCCACTTACCGCCAGACACCTCTCTCCATGACGGGAATTTTTATGCAAGCAAGACTTAAAATAAGAGATGACAGCACGACTAACTGAAGCAGCTTTGCAGTACTTTCATCTTGATTATGAGCAGCTGTGCGTAGGCTGCCTACTTGAATATGAGTAACTACATTGTGCACAGGTGTGTGGAGGGAAATCTGCAAGAAAAGAAATCTGCCGGTGCTACCGCGGCTAACATTAGCCACACTCAGCAAAATAATATTTGTTTAATAAAGAATGTGATTAATGGCTTCAATTAAGACTATTTTCTGAGTGCTTTAGAAAAGGTAATTAGTTAGTAGTTAGTTAGTTAGTAGGTAATTAATTTCTTTTCTTAATTAGTTGCCAAGAACAACTATAATTTTCACTTTGGGTATAAATGTGAGAAAAAAAAGTTGTGAGGTGAAAAATGTGGGGTATAAAATGGTGTCAGAAAAAACAAAAACAAAAAACAGAACAGAGATCCCTCCTGAGTTCTTCGCCCTTCTTCCTTTGCTCTCTTGTCTGAACGCTGAGGATGTTAGAATTAGGAACAGCAGTATTTCAGTGCACCCAGCTCATAATACAAGCAAACAGAAACACATTACTTTGCATGTTTTAACAGATATTTGCACATCATTTAGATTGAAACCTGACTACTGTCGCGTCTGCTTGAATATTTGAAGAGAGAAGAGCCATCATTTAAAATAAAAAGGCAAAAAAAAAAAAACTAAACAGATTAACGGTAACACTATTTGTGGAAAAAGAACATCCACTCAGTGGTGTGGAGGCGTGAAGAGACAGATATGTCAAAACTGGGACAAACAAATCCCAAACTGTCTGCTGGAACAGAAGCTTATTTAAGGAATCTTTGTCAATACACTTTTAATAACAAGCCTTATGAAAACATCTGACAGCAGCAGCAGCAGCATCACGCAACGCTGGCAACGTGCATGGAACATCTGGTGAATGCCCCCCACCACCACGCCACCACCAATCAGTCTGTCATTAAACTGAGAATTCACAGGAACTCATTTCATTATTAACAGATCATTTTCTTAATTAAAATTAATATAGACAACTTGCTTGGTTTTAACTTATTATTGTCAAGCAGTCACTGATTTCATAATGTCATCGCTACAGTTAGCACAGACAGCGCGGGCATTCAGATTGGCTTTCTGTAGAGCTCATGTTCGTGTTTTTCTCCTGCTGGGTATTAGCTCTCTTGGGATAATGAAGGCTTGACTGCACAACCAAAACAGGAAGAGGAAAAGTGCTTTCGCCTTCTCTGTGGCTATCAGTAGATTCCCCAAGGTAGCTGAAATAATGGATGGTAGAATAAAAGGAGTAACTGTGGAAGCGGCAAGAGGAAAGAGTGCCCCACTGGCCGAGAAAGCAAAGAAGTAAAAAACGGAGAGTCGAGGAAACTGAAAGTAACTCAAAACTGGACCACAGATGGGCAAACAACTAGAAGAAGAAAACTTTTTCTACATGAATGCTAACTTTAGTACATGCTAAATAGTAATGTATTCGATTTGCCATCATAAACAACTTGGCAGGTTAGCTCATAGGAGCATTTGGGCATCTACATGCATATATTTTATAAATGGAAAGAACAAGTTTTTATTATTTATTATGTGAAAAATTAGCTCAAAAACTGCATTTCCTTTGCAGGCTCAGACTGTCTGGAGTGACCGCTAAGTATGGAATGGCAACCTGGCTTATTTACAGTAAAATCAAAATTGAACTGGTAAAAACTGCCATGAAAATCACAGGAAACAAATGCTTCCAGACAACACAGGAAAAAATTGTCATTCATCAGGCTCATAAAATTGTTAATGATCCCTCCTGTATCCTTTTTCACGGCACGAGTTATTACCCTCAGGGAAACAGTACAAAGCAAGCGGCTATAAAACAAACCGCTATAAGCTCTCGTTCCTCCCAGCATCTACTGCACTTTTAAATAGGACTTAGCCCAATTTAAAAGCTCTGGAGCCACATCCTCGTGTACTTGAATGTTTGCTGGAGTCGTATTATGGGATTTATTGTGGGAATGCTGCTATGTTTAGCACTGTTTGTCCAAAACAAATTTCCCACGTGGGAAAATAAAGTTTATTCTTATCTTCTTATCTTAAAAGTTATGGAAAACAGAAAATACTTGTTCAAGGACGAGAGAATAATCTGGTCAAAAAGGGGGCCGAGTTATCCAGGACACTCCTCTAACCCAGTAAAGTCCAGAAACAGACCTGGAATCTGGTGCACAGCTGAGCACAACATGAGAGAAGACATAAGACCAGTACCTGCCTATTGTGTAAATGCTTAATTACCATCTGTCTACTGACCAACTGTGTGACCTACAAGCAAAAAAGAAAGAAAGGAAAAAAAAAAAGCCTGGCCTGTCCTTTATGTGACTTGCTTTGGTTAAACTGGAAGGAGAAAAAAAACAAACAACAACAAAAAAAGCGCATCCTGATCTAGACAGGCAACCCCCTGCGAGCAGGTAAACAGGATGGTTGAAATTAGTGTGCGTGTGTGTGTCTGTCTACTTGTGTGTGAACATACGTCAGTCTGCTCCTCTGTGGTCTCAGCAGGAGGGGCTCCTCGCAGCACTTTCACCACATACAGAGAAGCACTGCAGGGAGAAAACAACACACTTAAGGCAAAATAACTCTTCTCACACATTTAGAAATACGGTGGTGTCACATCACCTTCTCTTCAGCTCCGCCAACAAACATTAGTGCTGTACCTGAAGTAGTAAAGGGAGACTGAGGAATCAGACAGCTTCTGGGATTTGGTGACCAGCTTCTCCAGCAGGTCATGGAGCTCCCCCTGTCTGTCACCGGCAGTCCTGCAGTAAACCTTAGACCTGCACAGGTGGTTCCTATAAAAATAGAGACGTCAAACACTCAGGAGGACCTCAGGGGAAGCTGTCATTACTCATCCATCCATCCATTCATCCACTTTCTTAACAGCTTATCCGACTTACAGTTGTGGTTAAAAGTTCACACCAACGTTATGGGAATTTTTTCCTTTGAACTGTTTTAATTTTTTTTCAGAGTGGAATGATTGTGCAGCCTAGATCTTTAATGACTTCGAAAACAAGAATTGGGAATTTGAATTTAATTTGAATAATTTGGTCAAAAGTAGACATACACCCAAAAATATGTGGTTCAATGTCCCTTTGATGAGAGGTGCGCATCAACCAGATGCTTTTATAGCCATCAACAAGAGTTCATTTAACTTTGTTGGTTTCCTGGCACAGACCTGGCTTTGTGGCTGAGTTGAGAAAACCGGTGAAAGACATTCGAGAAACTTAATGTTAGCCTGCTTTAAAACTGGTTTTGGAATAAATAATGTGCGTTTGGGTAAATTGCCTTGTTGGAACACACAACTGTGTTCAAGTTTCAACCCAGCTGTTCATTTGAGGTGAAACTGAATTTTAAGCTAGTCCTCCTTCTTCATTATTCCACTATTCCAGTATCACTGGCAGCAAAACAGCCAAGGAGCATGACTCTACCTACACCATGCTTGGTACAGTGTTAGATTTTTAAAGCCTCACCTTTATTCCTCCAAAGATATCTCTTGTCATTGTGGCCAAACAGCTCAATCTTTATCTCATCTTACCATAAAACATTTCCTGGGCTGTTCCTGAACATCCTAACCAATTTCCTCTCATCTGAGGATGGCAGTTTGGATCTAATGAAGCTAATGATCTTGAAATCTACAGGTGTTTAAAAAAAAAGGCTCCAAGAGACCTTCCCAACTTCTGTAAATCTATATATCTCCTTAGATCACAAAGTTCCTTGAACTTTCCCATTGTTCTGAGTATTGGTCAATCCAATGAGTGCTGTAACTGCAGGTTTGCAGGAGGGCTCGAGCAGCCATCTCAGTTCAGCACAGGGTTCAAAAACAAACACATAGAGGGCTGAAACCCTGACTGACCTGAACTTAGTACTTAGATTTAAAGACATGAGCTTGGGCCATGTTAAAATGTATCACCTTGTCTTTTTAGATACAGGCTGGGTACCTGAAACCTTCAACCTACTACTTAGCAGGGTAGGGTATGAAGTGGATGCATGCAGACCCCATTAATTCTGTGTGTGGTGCTGTGATTGGTAGATATCTGAAACCCCAGAGCAATAAAGTAAATTTTAATAATTTGAGAAAATCTGTTTTTGTCTAATTCAGCAGATTAAATAGAAATTTACCACACTGATATTCATAAAGTCTGTTATTGTAAAATTGTTCCTCTAAACTGATTTGCTCTGCCCACGTCAGAGATCTAATACAGTTAGAGAAACTAAACGTTCAAAATGAAAATGTTATACTAATTATCACCTTAACCCTTTTATACAATCCCCATGAAAGCAGAAAAGCTTTTAGATGTGTGCAACATCTCTCACAAAATCTACATTTGTGCAAAGTAAGTGATTCTTTAAATATATATATATTTATAAACCAGCAGCAATAGCCACTGTTGAAAGACCATTAAAACGTCAAGAACATAAGCTATTATCATCTGAAATTCCTGCCATCTCTGGAGTTATAAATTGTCTCTCAGTTTCTTCCAAATAAACTCAAACCACCAGCTTTGAATTTGAAATTTTAAAAATCGCAATAAAAAAAATGAATACAAGCAAAAGTGTTTTGTAGTTGATCTCCGGTGGATAAAAGCGCTGATGTGAACATTTCAAATTAAACATGACACAATTTTAAATGTTTGGTGTTGCGATTTAATTATGACACTAACAGTCAGCTCAGTCCACAGCTCACATGTGTTTACCTGAATATGTCTGCTGTCCGTCGGAGGAAGTCCTGCTCCTGCTGGTCACTGCCGGAGCTCATTCCTCGCTCGATGATGGCCAGCAGAGGCTCAACCAAACCGAGGACGAGAGGGCTGCCAGCCTGCCGCGCCACAAACACTTCAATCAGGTCCAACACCTACAAGAGCAAAACAACAGGATGAGAAAGGTCTGTATTTTACTTCTCGCCACTCTCTTAGTGTCATGCTGTGCTGGGTTAAAGATGTGTTTGACAGGACTGAGCTTAAGCTACCTTGATCTTAAACTCTCTGACCAGCGTCTTTTCCTTCTGTAGTTTTGTCTTCTCATCCTTCTTGGCCTGGATCTTTTTCTTCTGCTCTGAGAACAGCGCTGACAGACTCTTATCCAGCTCCATCATGGCTTCATCATCCAGATCTTCATCACTGCTGGGATCCTCCTCTGTGGCCTGAATATGAAGTACAACTGTGTTACTTTGACAATGAAGCACTGACTTATTGCTCTAGCCTGAGGTCTCTTAGGTGAAACGTCTTCTGTTAGGCTCCACCTAAACTTAAATTATTCTAGCTGAGTTTCAAACACATTTACTAAAATAAATAAATGGAACTGGGAGGGAGGTGGGTTGCAAATAGGGTTGCAGTTATGCTGCAACTAAAGTCGGGCTAAAAGAGCTTAAACAGCACACAAAATACTTGTTCAGTTTTTATTGCATCTTTCTAAAAATTAACTGTTAAAGAAGTTACTGGTGGCGTTCTGTTGTAATTTTAGCTTCTTGCTTTAGGCTGCAGGATGATGATCGCATTACAAAATACAGCCCAAAATGTGGTGCTGAGGAATGCAATCTCGTCATCCTAATCTCTAATGAAGAGAGAGGTGGACTAATGACATATGTATGTATGATGAATATTAATTTGCAGGATTTTGCTTTTTTGTTGATTTCATGTCAGCACTGTGGACGATGCTGACTTAACGGCTGTGAAATTTTAATTTTGGTCACGTTTTCTATTTATGTACATAAAATTTGCTCCCAGGATGACAAAGATTAATGCACTTAATGACCACGGTGTCTTTACACAGAACACTTTGGTGAATCCTAATGAACACTGCTGCTCTGATGAGCTTCTGCTCGGCCTTAGTGGGCTCTTTGTATTAAAAGTTCATTTAAAATCAGAGCGGACATGCTGAAAAGCCTGAACACCCACCAGAGCATTCTTCTGCTGGAGGACCTTCATGAGCTCCATGCGGAAATTTTGGTCCACTGGTTCCTCATCCATCTTCTCATCTTCCCCTTCCTCCTCCTCCATTGCTTCATCTTCAGAGTCGTCATCATCGTCGTCGTCGTCATCGTCATCATCATCGTCATCATCATCATCAGATTTGTCATCCTGAAAAAAACAAAACAAAAAAAAAACAACTGCACATTTTAGAATAACTAAAATAAACAAAAGTTTTCTGTCTTTTTAAACTGTAACCGTAAAGATAGAAACAATCGGCATGTGAAAGATAATTTATGTTTGAGTAGAATTCAGTGCATGACAGAAAAAGGTTGACAACAGAAAATATGTTTGACAACAACTGACCTCCATCTCCTCATCATCTTCCTCATCATCCTCCTCCTCGTTTGCTTTCTTCTTTTGCGTTGTGTTTGAGTCATCTTCGACAACCACAGTGGCGTCCTCTTCGTCATCCTTCTCTGGGTCTAAAACCTACACACAGCACAAAATGTTGTTGTTACAAATAACACTGACTTTGTGCAGAAATCACTGATGCATTCCTTTTTTGGCTGTTCGGCAAAATTAAGCCTGAAACTCATTTCTTTAGGCTGATTTTACAAAAAATAAAAATAAAAAATTGTCGTAAGGCTAACCAACACATTACTCTTCACACAGACTGTTTACCTGCAACCAAAGCCTACACAGGTCGATAGCACAGGTGCAAAACAATCATAAACAAAAAGTGTCCAATATCAGATATCTGTTGTGTTTATAGCCAAAGGCATAAAATAAATTTGCTCCATGGGTTCACTTTTTCAGGTCTGTGTAATCAAAGCCCAAAATTCATTCACTTTTTAAATAGACATTTCCCCTAAAATTTGAATGACATAGCTCAACTAGTTCTCTATGTAGCTATTACATAAATAAATAGCTACATAAATACATAAATAGCTACTGGCAGTTTTCCTATTAAGACGTGTATCACCACCCTGGAATTTTTTTCAGGGAAATTGGAGATGGTCAGATTGGAAGCATCTGCTCAGTTAACATGGAATGAACCAAAAGTGCCACAAGGAAACCCTGAAAAATGCAGAAACCCTGCAGCACTCTTGGTGTATCTTTGTCACATGACAAAAAAGTGGCCATATTTAGGTCATGTGATGAAAGGAGAACAGAAAAAAAAAAAAAACTTAAGTAATAAAAGGCCACAGGACAGAGCTGAAGTACTTGAGCCAAGCTCTGATTAAAGTTACATTACACTGATAACCTGACTTATGTTAATTTCATGAGTGTCTACTGTGAATCCCGATAATGACTCCGTATGTGTTACTTACATCTAAGATGGCGGTGAGGGCAGCTGCAGTAACGTGGGGGCAGATGGAGGAGAAGACCGTCTTGCACACCTGTCTGATATGTCTGCTCTGCTGGGAGAGCAGCGACAACAAGATGTCCACCATCACCTCCACCCACTCGGGCTCCTCCTGTTCTGTGGCTGCATTTGGAAACATCCAACACATTCATACACTTTAAAGCAGCACTTGCTTATTCATTCCCTGGCTTCCTAACAGACAGCACAAGAAGCTAAGAACACAAAATTATTTTTATTTTAATTGGAATCTGCTGACTATTAAGAAATTCTGTAGAAAGTGAGCAAAATTATGCCAAATAATCTGCTTTTAGTCTCCACCAACTCCTTGGACATTTCTATAGTGACTATGAATGAATTTAGTTGGTTAATTTGATCAAAAATGGGAGCAACTACTGATACTTAAAAACGGAAGTTCAGTCTTAACCCTTGTTTAAAAAAAACAAAGGTACAGCTTAAAGACCGTCAAATATGAAGCTAAAATATGTTTGGATTTCTAGGTTGTTCTGCTCACTTTCATTTTCTGAGAGGCATATTTCAAAAGTTTGGCCATAGCGAGGTTGTCTGTGTCCTGCTGCTTCGAGTGTAGGAAGCAGTGGGAAGGTAAGCACAGACATGAAAACAATATTGAGCTTCTCATAACTCCTGGCATTGCCAAAAATGCTGAAGCATTTCTTTATATATATGAAAAGAGATGTGATAAAAAGCAGCAGCATCACGATGCACAAGGCCTGACCTTCTTTTTCCTTTTTCTTTTTAGCCTTCTTCTCCTGAGCCTTCTCCATACAGCTCTGCAGGTCTTTCATGATGTCCAGCAGCTCCTCAGGGGCCTTTGGGAAGAAAAGTATTACTACGCTGCTCTTATTCAGCTAATTTAGGCTTCATGGGTACAAATAACCAACTGTAAACAGGCTGATGGATGCTGTACCTTGAAGAGGTGCATGCCGACCAACAGGAAGAGCTGCTGGAACGCGCTGCTCTCTGCTGTTTGGCTTTTCTTTGCCTTCTTCTTCAGGTTTGCCACAGACTCCAGCATGCTGGAAGAAAACAAATCAAACATGGCACAGGTGAAGAAGCAAAACTCCTTTAAATGTAAAGATTACATCATATTCCAGCTTCCCTACCTGTCCCAGGCTTGTCTCTGCTCAGGGCTGAAGGGCTGGCTGCTCTGGACGTGTTTTGGCTGGTTAAGCAGGGCTTGCGCGTACTGAACCAGGTGGTAGATCCACATGGTGCCGTCAGCCGTCACACCCAGAACCCGCTTTTGGCTGACAGCTGCACCTTCGGTTGAGTCCTCAGTGAGCGGCATGTGGTGCATGGACAGGAGAAGTCTGGGTAGCGGAAAGACAGAAGACAGCTGAACAATTTTTCTTGAAGAAAAAGATCAGAGAAATAAAGTACAGCCATCAGGGGCTGATATTTAAAAGCTGAGGAGAAAATGTCATCTCTCACCCGAAGAAAGAATTAACAAGCAGGCCTCTGGTTTTATCATCGAGTGGGACAGAAAGCTTCGTCTTTGTCTCCGAGATGTCGGCCGAGGCCTTCTTGGCGCTGAAGAAAGCGTGGAAAAATACAAACCTGGGGGAAAAAAAACAAACACACTAGTGAATAACCTCCTCCTCATCAAACAAAGAACTTCTCAGCGCTCAACAAGTCTTACCTGGCCACATCCATGATGAGATCCTCTTGCTTCTTCACCTGGTGGTTGTCAATGATGGAGGCGAGCCGGGAAACAATCCACTTCCTCAGGCGGAATACAGATTCCTCCTTCCTGAGGAAAGATAATCAACAAGTTGCATTCATCCACTTTCCGTCCCTGTGCCTCTTTTGCCCTGTTCAGCACACATTCTCTGCACGATCTACCAAAAACAACAGCAGATGCACTCACTGATCTTGTCCTCCCTTGCTGTCCTTCTTCTTGTGAGTACTGATGTCCAGCAGCTTGTCCAGCTGAGGCTGCAGGAATATGTCCTTAAGCCATTCCACATAGCCCTGCAGAGCTGCAGGCTGAAGGTGCTGCACCACCTTCCACACCGACGGCACCACGGGGTAGCCTCTGTTGGTGAGGGAGGAGAAACCCACCATCACTTCCAGCTGTTTGTCTGAGTCCTGACAACCCTCCAAGAAATCCGACACAAAGACGTCCATCTCAGGGGCCAGCTTGAAGCGGTCCGGTTTCTAAGAGTGAGAAAAGATGGAAGCGGACCTACATTAGCTTTAATAAGTGTGAGCACAGCTTTAACATGGTGACTTGGCACCGATTCTACAGAAGAAAAAAAAAACAACTAATCAACAAGCTGGAAATGCTACAGTGCTTTACAAACCACTGATATTGCTGCTTGGTGTCAACTCAAGTAAAATGATCACATGACCTCTGTGTTTGGAGAAAGACTGTAAGTCATTTGCTGGGAAATTTTCACTTTATGAATTATAGGCATGGCACATTTGTATTTGATTAAGAGCAGAGATAACATCTGCAATTATTATAAATTACTACAAATAATACAAGTACAGTAACACTAGTCTCATTTTAGTAGGTCTTGTTGCAGAAAGCACTGCAAGCAATCTCCTCCAGTGTGCAGATTTTATTAGCTCGTCCCATTAGATGACTTTGAAGAGTGGAAGCTGTTCTTTATAGTCAAGTCTAGACGGTGGCACTGACCTGAGCAGACACTACGTGTTCCCCATAGTTCATCATCACCTCCCCAGACAAGACGTCCTTCAGCTGGGCTGTGGACAGCAGAGGGAGGGCGCTGCCCAGCAGACGGAAGCTCATGTAACTGGACACAGATGGGAAAACAGCAAAAGGGCTGAGCGCTATGACATAATAAACAGGACAAATTAAAGAAAAAAGAAGAGTAAATCCTGCAGAAACAGCTGTGCTCTCTCCACCTCTGTCAAGTGTTACTAAAACAAAGCAGCAAAGTGAGCACTAATAGTGTCAGATTTGCTGTTGCAGATTAAATCCTACACCCTGCTGCTCCAAGTTTGACTTTAAAATCAACACAAACTGCTGAGTTATTAATTTTCAAGCTAAATTCCTGACATGAAGATGTCTGCACTTACGTCTGATACAGGATAACGAAGTCAGCGGTATTTAAAAAGTGCTGTTTTATCTAGTGCAGCACTCAGTTGTCTACCACAGTCAGTTCACATCTGATAAAACCCATTTCCAGTGAGCATAATAATATTTAATTACTTCATATTTAAAAGACTAACTGTTCAACAGGCTGCAGGTTCTCTCTAAAGCTGACAGGACTCACTGAGTTGGCCCCGGCTGCTCCTTTAACATGCCGTCGGTGATGGCTTTATTCCAGAAGAGCTCAAAGCTGTCTTCCTTCAGAGAGAGCTTCAGGAGGTCCAGGACCACTGCTGGGAGGATGCGCTCCTTCTTCACAGCGTGGGCTGCCGTCTTCAACACTTCTGTTATTCTGCCAGACATCAGATTTAGACAGTTCAGTCAGAAGCTGCTGATTAGCAGACCCAGAAGGGGAAAGTGGTGGATAATTATAGGATGCACATAGAGCGAAACTTACAGTAGTGTAGCCAGCACAGAGCAGTCTAAGTTTAAATGAACATTCAGATTAGCAGCAGAAGGTGTGTTTTTGTGAAAGCTTCTTACTTGGGTATGTTGTCAGCATTGATGATGGTGGAGGAGCCCAGCAACTTCTTCAGTTTCTTGGGTTTGAGGGTTTGTGGGAAGCGCTGCAGAGCTACCAGCAGCAGCTGCAGCTGCTCCGGAGTCCTGAAAGCAGATTCCAGGTCAGTCTGCAGGGCTCCCATGAGGACCTCCTCAAACACCTCCTCAGGGACCTGATGGACAGGATGACATAGACTAGAGTCAGAAAACCCCTGAAAATTGTTGAAAAAGACCATTTTTATAGCAGTAACTAGTCTGCAGCTGTCACCTCAGAGAGGATGTCCGTCATGGTCTTGGTGGGTAGGTCCTTCAGGTGTTGTTTGTGCTGACTGAGGCTCTGCAGGAGCTGCACACATCCCAACACCACCTGTGGCTCCTGCACAGAAACAAGACAGAGAGCTCAGAGACCACAACGTATTTGATAGAGCATCAGCTGTCCTGGATCTCCTCTGTTCCCTGGATCTTAAATTTCTTGTGAAATTTACAACCGTACAAAAACCTGAAAGTGATGCAACCATGATCATTTTTTTCCCCTGCTTTCCCTATGATTACTATCCCTTAAATATTTGCAGGCGTCTTCAATATATTGTCTCAGGCACATTCTCCTCTTTAATGCAGCAAAAACCTTTCCAAGTATGCTAAAAATGTGAGAAAACTTACCTTAGAGAGGCGGTTGGACTGATGAATGGCGAGAACACCAAACAAGTTTCCAAACATAGCATTTCTGGCAAATTTCTGAAAGACGAAAGATGAAACAAGTTCAAAGATTGCATTCATCGATTTTGGTGCTAAAAGATACCAAACACCCAAAACTCACCTTTTTAGCTCCTTGCAAGTTGTGCTTTTCTTTGATTCTGTTGAGTATACTCTGCAGGGAGACATCTTCAAAGGCACTCAAGACCTAAAAATAAAGGAAACTTTACTGCTTAGCTCAGTTATTATAGAGCACCTTCCTAACACTAGCAGCAAAACAGCATTTTGTACACACTCCGAAACCCATGTGACCAATATATTCAGTTCAATACTCATCTTAAAATAAGGTAAAACTAGCACTTTAAATTGCATGACGCTGTACAGAAGGCGATACACAAATAAAGGGAGACTGTCCATGCTAGGCAGAAAGCACAGGATGATTCATTCAGGATTTTGAAGCACAGGTAGAGAGAAGGTATATCCATGTTTGACAGGGGAAAAACAAAATTGTAATGACACCCTGGAAACTTCTGGCTACCACCCTCATTTAAGATAAATATAACGCTGGGCTTTACAGCTGACTGGTTAGCTTTTAACATGATCACATGTCCTCCTTAGACTTTTGAATTTTGCTCTTTAATGAAGAGTAACGGCAACACATCTTGACCACTTTATTAGGTATATGTGTACATGCTGATGTCATAACCTATTGCTATAGAAAGCTTATAGTGACACTTTTGTACATACAAAAATGTGCCAAAAAAAGGTGTGTATAAGTCTTTTACACACAAATCATCGCTTCTCTCTCTTTGTCTCTATCTTCTTTGTCTTCTTCATCTGCTTCTGTGACTTTGTCATTTGCCTCTTTCTCCTCATCTTCATCTTTGACAACTAAAGGTCGTCACGGCAGATCATCTGAACATCCCCCTATCCCCCAGCATCTTCCTCTGTCGTGCCAACGCTCTGCAATGTCTTCCTTCCTCATGAACCTGCTCTCTGGTCTTCCTCTTTTCCTCCTGGCTGGCAGCTCTGTATTAAACATCTGCTATCCTTCCTCTCTACATCTCTAAACCATCTCAGCCTCACCTCTCTAACTTTTTCTCCAAAAAGCTCAACCTGAGCCGTCCCTCTGATGTACTCATTTCTAACCTTCCCCATCCTGCTCTCTCCCAGTGAAAATTTTAGCATCTTTGGCTCTGCCACCTCCAACTCAGCTTCCTATCGTTTTGTCAGTCGAAGTCTCCAAACTATACATCATAGCAGGTCTCACAACCATCTCTTAGCACATAAAAGCCACATCCAGGAATTTTATCACTTATGAAGATAAATAAAGAGGATTTTTGTTATTAAAAGTAGTGTTGAACTGCTGCACTGTGTTTATTAACCCCAACCCTGAAACAAAGATGTGGCTGAAGCTGTGGATGGGTGCACAGAGGCAGGTCCGCAGACAAAGATAGATGGGGATAAACTCCACTCACCTGCCCCAGAGCGAGGCTGAACCCAGGTCTCGCAGTCTCCCGTGTGTGAGCCAGTCCATCCACCAGCCTTTTAAAGGTGTATTCCAACTCATCCTCCTGCAACACATGAAGAAAGACTGTTTAAAACTTTTAAACTACAGACACTTTAACACTATGTGGAATCATATATATATCCTGGAATATACTTATACATGAAATACTACATACTACACTCAGACATTTTTATAATTGCACTTTTTAATAAATATTTTTTTATTTAAGTGTTGGGTTTAGTTTAATGACCAACAACAATCAGATAAAACTCTGATTCCAAGGATTTCATTACGGGTAATGGAGTTCCACTGTAAACATGCAATTAAACCTTGACCCTTGACAGTAAAATACTTTACTGTGCTTTACAGTATTTCTACTTGCAGTACGGTAAGAAAAAGTTTACTATATTATTAAGCAATTTTATTTGATGTTTTGATTCTTATAAAGTATACAAGGTATTTTAACAAGTTTTGATCAAGTACTTATACACAGGTAGTTACGGTAATAGTGCCTTATGTTAATAATATAGGCCTGACTCTGTTATATGAGTATTAAATTCTTGATACTTGAAATACTTCAGTGTGTCAATGATATCCTGTATGATATCCAGTCATATAATCAGTTACATATGAAAACATCTCCCACCTCTCCATACGACACTATGTGTACAACTACTACTTCTAAAAATATTAGTGGAAAACTTCTGAGGAGTACATGTGCAGCGGGACCACGCTCCGTTCAGGGAGTCTCTCAGTGTCATCGATCGCACTCTGCCTCACCTTGTTGTTGGTTTTTAGGTACTGTATCAGGTTTTCCACCGCCTTCAGTCGGACCTCTTGATCCGGTTTGGCCAGGTCCCAGAAGAAGTCGAGGAAGACCCGGTTCTGCTGCAGGTTACCGGCGGGCCGGAGCGGTTCCGCCGCCTTCACTGAGAGCTCCACCATCTCTACAGACATCTGTTCGAAATGCCACCACCACCTCTACTCATGCTGCTGCAGGGGGAACACGTGCCTCACTCACGGAAACTACATCCGGGTCAACTCACCAGCCATGTTTTTTTTAAGAAGAAAAAAAGAAAAAAACTTTATTGAGCGATTCACAGAAGGGAATGTAATATAATATAATATAATATAATATAATATTGTTAAAAGAGTTGTTAAAATGAGCATATATATCCACATATTCAAATAATAATAATGCTAAATAATAAAAATATATCAATGCATTTATTTATTGAATTACATTTAATTAATATCATACAACATGTTTTTGTTACCATGAGCCTTGTTTTAAGTTTTCTTTCATCCAAATGGTTAAAATAAATGGTGACACTTTTTTCATTTGATTTGCCTTTATTTGTCCATCCATTACATTTTCACTAGAATTTGAACATTTTTATTTTAATTTAACATTGCACTTTGTGTGTCTTTGTTTTACTCTTTTTAAAATTTGCACTTTATATTTTCAGTCTTTCATATTTATATTTTCAGTGTCAGTAACAAAACAATTTCCCTCTGGGATCAATAAAGTATTCTGAATCTGTTCTCCACCCTATAAATGACTTAGAATTCTTTATATAAACTACTCAAGCCACACATTACACTGGATCACCCAGTTTTTCTGATTAATGTAACAAGTCCATGTCTTGGTCTGAAAGACTGGGAAATAACTGATTAATGTTGTTTAAGGGAATATTATTTATTTATTTTTTGGTGATGTTTTACAAAATATTCATTCTGACACTCTTAAAAAAATACCAAAAAGGGCACAGAGATTCAGGATGTCTGTCATGGGACAATAAGAAAAATCAAGTCTTCTATTAAAGCTACAAAAATTAATCCAGACTGCACAATTTAATTAAGATACCTAAGGTCGTATTTTATACCCAAATCCTCAAACACGAGCACACTGTAATCAAATATATGCCTTTATTCAAAACAAGTTACAAATTCTGCAAATCCTGAGGATTATTTTGATATGCTTTGACTTTCTGGGGATTACAGGACACTCCAGACTTCCCCGCTACAACTCTGGAATAAAATATCTGTTTGTGAGGATCAAATACACCTTCAGTGGGCTGCTAGGATGGACTGAGGAATAAGCTAGTTTTTCTTCCCCAGTTTGACTGACTTTGAAGTTTTTTTTTTCATCACTCTCACAGATCCAAAGACGTGGTTTCACCTGTGTTTTCTAGATGCCAGACATCTCACTCACACTTCTTTTAGTTGGTTGTACTTGAAAGGCACCTCACAATTTACGTTCTGCTCTGAAGTCAAATCCTCTTATGGTATTTGCACCGAATTGTACACCCATGTGAGAGTGCACAGGTGTCAACTGAGGCCTAATTTTTAGCTCTCAATAGCAATACCATTAGATAAAGCTTTAAGGATTTCAAACAGGAGATTTCCAAAGATTTACTTTGGATGTAATAAGCAGAAAAGGAATTTTACTTCAATGCCACCCTCTGGGAAAATATTACTTTTAACTTGTTTTTTCACAGCAGAAATTTTGACCTACCACAGTAGGAAAAGCAAAGGTGTGACTAATAACATTAACATTAGTTTGTGTTCAAAGTTTCACAGTGAGTCAGCACAGACAACACCTGGACTCGGAAATGAAGCACCCAAACCGACAGTGGCCATTAGATGTTAAAGGGACTGTTAATCTGTTCCTTTTTCCACATAGTGACTCTGAAGAACTATGAGACCAATTTCACAAACTATGACAAATCAAACACAATCACAGCACATCACACTCAGAAGTCCAAATGTCTCAAATCAAACGAAGCACTTCCATAAAAAGATACCTTTTATTAAATTGCATGCAAATCTCATCTTCACAGTCCAGATCATTAAGAGGCAGAGGTGACTATGCAAACAAATGATTAGCAGAGTCTGACACTGTCACATTCAGAGTGTGATTTCCTGTTATTTCTGTTTAGTTGGAGGGGGCAGCGAGCACAGCGTCCAGGGCACTCTGAGCCTCTTTGATCTGCTGCTGCAGTCTCTGCTTCATGGCCTCGTTCTGAGCCTTCTTTAGCATGTCCTGCATGTCTTTGATGGCAGCCCGATAGCCCGGAGCGTTGTGAAACACTCGGATAGCCTTGTCGCCACTGCACACCAAGAAGCGTCCGTTAATGTCAAATCTAAGGTCCGTGATCTCCACGCTGTGGACGCCGTGCAGCTCCTCCTCCAGCTTTCCGCTGGCAGCATCGTACATGGCCACGTTGCAGCCATCGCTGACAGCCACCACCCGGCCGTCTGGAGACAAGGCCACCCGGCTGCCTTCAGACGAGCTGCAGGGAATGGTTTTCAGGAGGTAGGGATCCTGCTGCTTTTTGTACTCCACGTCCGTGTTCCACAGCTTCCACGTGCCGTCTTTGGAGACGCTCACCATCCTGAAAAATGAAAGGAAAGCATTACTGCTTAACACAGCTTAACACAGCTTAACACAGGACCCTCATGCACCCACCACCTCTAAAGCTAATTAATTAACAGAGATGCTCTCCTGGCTGATTAACCAAGAGAGGAAAACACTCAAAACCAAGCACTATTAATGGAGTTAGACTACATACAATTACTGTGTGTGAATTTAAGAGCAATGATTTTAGATACTTAGAATGCATTTTAAAATAGCACTGAAATGTGTGCCTCCCTGTCAGACTATTGTCCTGATTAGTTTTCTCAGTGTGCCAACATTAGCAGTGTTAGCAGCAGCAGGCTTCTTTACCCTCAGCTTAACGTTTATAGGCTTTTTTATGCTGCCTCAGCTTATAAACAACCATTCATTTTCCATCTCAGATATTGCAGCGTATTACCTGCGAGAGTCGTTGGAAAAGGCAAATGCATGGACTCCAGCAGAGTGGCCCTTCAGGTCAAAGGCTCGCACCACCTCTCTGAAGTCTCCTCCTTTGCCAAAGCAAACCTCCCACACCTTCACATCAGGAGTGAAGCCGCAGGACGCGACAAACCTGAGCAAATAGACGAAGCACGATCAGAGCTCCCAAAGAGTGACACGCAATTCAAACACTTATTTTTATTTAGATTTTTATTTTACTGAATGGAATTTAAAAGTAAAAACAATATGAAGAAATCATCTTACATGTGGGAAAAAGGTTGATTCAATACATGACTTTTCAAACCTTTATTTTTCTCAATAACAATTTAAAGCAGAAGAACCTACAGCTCTTACTGTAAAACTTTGCCTATAGACACTTTTTCTGTTTTAATGTCATGAAACAGTAAAACAATAAACTTACAGAGTAGATGTATATCATTTCTAAGCTTTCAAGTGTAAGCTGTGCAATAAATGAGGAGTGGGACTGACCTGCCACACGGGGAGATGGCAGCATAAGAATTGGTTATCTGGTTCGTGTTGATAGAGGCGAGCAGCTCTCCTTTCAGGTCCCAGATGTTGATACAAGTGTCGGTGGAGGCACTCATGATAAACTTGCCTGTGGATGAGAAACACAATATCAGCCCCATAAACTGGTGACAAATACTGAAAAATAAATAAATAAGGTTTTACAGATATAGCCTTTTTTGCCAGCTTTCTTCTCATGTGAAACTAGAGTCAACTTTGTCTGTGAAGGTTCTCAGTCATCCAGGTCATCGTAGTCAAAGGAGTTTGCAAAGAAAAGCGTCTGGACTTCTTTAAGTTGCTTGAAGACGTTTCACCTCTCATCCGAGAAGCTTCTTCAGTTCTTCAGAGAAGCTTCTTCAGTTCTTCAGAGAACTGAAGAAGCTTCTCGGATGAGAGGTGAAACGTCTTCAAGCAACTTAAAGAAGTCCAGACGCTTTTCTTTGCAAACTCCTTTGACTAGAGTCAACTTTTATTGCTTGTTGGTGGGTTGATTTTTTTCTTAAAACCGTTAGGCTGCCAAGAGGCTGACTAAAGCTGGGCATACACTGTGCGATTTTTTTCAGTCGCATTATTCAGCTCCTGCTCAAACTGTACGATTGATTCGCAGGGGTTAGAAGTTCGTAGGTCACGATGCAGGGTATCACATTATACGGCCTGATGCTCTGATGTGACCTGAGTGCTCACACTGTGCGTCCATAACATGAGGCTTATAACACAAAATCTGTTGCTTGCTCTCCCTCTCTGTCTTTCACTCACACTGACATGCACACCACCACCATTAACTTTGCTAAATTGCTAATGAAAAACATTGATCAGGCAGCTGAGATTGAGCAGCAATGTCCATCCAACTATTTTCACGGTTGTTGCGGTCGTGATAATTTTGTGAGGCCACATCGAAAAGGCTCAGATGAGCTTGCCAAAGTTCTACAAGTTGTGCTTTCATCGCTTGTGTCCAGATCACATGTTGCACTGCTGTGCTGTTCCGTTTTTCACTTTCATTTCTGCGTTTGCGCGTGCGCACTGTAAGAGGCTGCAGTGACACCCTCACGACGGCCGACAGGATTTCAAACAGGTTTGATTTTCTTACGACCAAACGATTGATGATCGGGAGCTAGTCGTGAGGTGTTAATCGCTTCTCGTTACCCCATATACACTACATGATGCACGACACACGATGAAGGCGAAACTCGGGCCGATCACCATAACGGTCGCACGACTGAAAAATCGGCTCAAAATGGGCCAAAAGTCGCACAGTGTACGCCCAGCATAACACAAAGATTGCACAAATCATCAGAGAGATGGACCAAATGAATAAAAGAAACATTGAAAGGAATATACTAATTGTTAAATACTAAATCACAAATGCTTTCACACACTTTCAGGGGTTTTACCCGCTGATAAAAACAAACGCAGCTGTGTTAACTGCGTTACTACCTGATACACAATACTATAACCAAAAACTTTTAAACAGTTATTTCGGGGTTCTGTACCTGTCTCTGCGATGCCAATGTTGAGGATGGTGGCCTTGTGCTTCTGTGGGAAATCCTCAGGAGCAGCTTTGAAGCTCATGGAGCCATCATCCTTCTTTGTCATTTTGAAGATTCGTATGCAGTCTCCGTTGGCCAACCAGGTGATAAACGCCCTGTAGAGAAAAGGAGACAGTCAGTGAAGGAGGTGGCACTTGTTTCTGAAGATTACCTCACCATAACTCTGGTTGTGTACAGTGCTTTGAAAAGGTATTGGTCCACTTACTGATAACTTTTTTTGCATTTTTTACATGCTTACATGATTCAGATCATCAAACAAGTTACTTCACTAGTCTTTTCTAAACCTCTTTGACCTGGTTTATTGGTTTATGTTAAACTTACACTAGCTCTTGTGTACAATTAACAAGCTTAGGAAAGAGAAGAAGTGCTTTATGTCAGTAAGTGTAGTTAAAGACCTGGAGTCAGGGCTAAACCGGACCAGCGTAGCGTGATCCAGCTCCACATTGGCTCTCAGACACTTGTGCTCGCGGTCCAGGAAGTCCTTGGTGCTCCAGATCCGAACAGTGCGGTCATCAGCGCAGGACGCCAGGTACTTCCCGTTACTGCTAAAATCGAGGCACGTCACATTTCCACTATGGCCCTAAAAGGCACATGGAAACAAATACACACATGCTGAAAAATGGCTATGGAGAGGATGCAAGTGAAACCTCGTTAAATTATTTCAGAACAGCTCACTGAGCTGATCTGCATCCAGACCAAAACAAAAGCAAGGCTTTTAACTCGCATAACCTACAGTGACTTAAAACAAACCAAACTCCAGTCTCTTATGAAAACTCTTCCTTGTCCTCTGAGGCTTTTACAATGTGTGTGTTTGATGATTGTTTCAGTTTACCTTCAGAGAGGCTGCCAGCAGCAGATGGCTGAAAGTGTGTTGTGTAGGTTTATCCTTGCGACCACGCTGCTTCTCCTGCTTCTGCTTCTTGGATTGGGAACCCTTCACAGCACTGGCTTCAGCTGGAAGAAACACAGGAAAAACATGACCATTGATGCCCACTAAGACTATTTTAAAAGGATATATACAAACTATTACTCAGATGGCTGTATATCAGCAGAATAAGCAGTTCTACTAATTGGAACTTTGCTGCTTTGATCACTGGCTGCTCCAGTCTGCATGCCAAAGTATCTTTGGGGAAGATAGTGAACCCCAAATTGTTCAATGCTTATTCCCTTCCGATGCTGACGGTGGATCATGGAGACCAGCGCATAGGCTGCAGGCCCGGATGTACTGTCTACATTGGCTGTCTCTCACCCTTTACCCATCCCTGTTGCTTGTCATGTGTTTCTTTGGTGTATTAGAGTTTTTTTTCATGTGCTATGTGCAGAGGTGTTTTTTTTCTGTTCTCAAACTGATCTCCCTGTTGGAGCTCAGTCTGGGGGGAGTTATTTTTTTCTCCTTATCTTTCCTCGTGTTGTGCTTTTCCATGTTATACCCCTCTGACCTGTCTTCCCCATGTGATGTTTGTGTAATGTATGTATGGTCGGAAGGGTAGGACGGCGCTGGCATGGCTGGCAGCCTTAACCCAATTTCCCTTGGGATGAATAAAGTATGATCAATCAATCAGTCAATCAATATAGCATATAACATATCATAGAGAATTTGTAATTTTGCACAATTTCTAACATAAATATAAACAAAATATATATATATGTTCATTTTGCTTTTTAGGTTTCCATTTTATTTCTTTATTTTTTATTAAGTTTTTCTATTATCATTATTTAATTAAGTTGTGTGGTTGGTCTTGTGTAATTTTACTAACAATATAAGAGTATCTAACTTTTATGTGTAGTCTAACAATAACAATGTACTCTTGTGAGCTGCTATGAATCAGTTATCTCTGGGGAAAGATCATTGATGGATAGCTCTTGTTTATGGATCTTCTTCAACAAGCCTGTACATTAGCATGTATGTCAAAGCCCAGTCATAGGGAAAAGGCTAGGAACATAAAAAAAAGTTTTATTTCCACACATTTCATTTTAGAATAAACTGTTGGTTATGCTATTTCTGAACATGATATGGGTGTTATGAAGCATTAACAAACAGCTAAAAGATAATTTATGTGTAATTTTCCAATCCTTGGCATCATGACAATCCCCCCAAAACACTCTGGAAATCAGGGAATTAGCTCTGGGAGGTTTTCTATTCACTGCATGCAATAATGTTAACAGAATGTGGAAAAACACTCTCAGCATGGTTATTATAGTGAACTAAAATTAAATTAAAAGCCAAGAAAATCGTAAAAATAAGCTATACGACTGGAAACTAATAAAATGAAAAAGTAACCAAAATAAATTAAAAAAAAAAAAACGAACTACTTAACGTCCTCCTTTAGTATAAAGACATACACATTAGGTTAACTGGTGACTCTTAATTGGCCATAGGTGTAAATGTGAGTATGGACAGTTGTTGGTCTCTAAGTTAACCCAGCAAAAGAGTGGCAACCTGTCTGGGATAAGTGGAAGAAAATGGATGGATGTGATGGATAAAAATCTAAACTAAAACATCCAAAATAACTCAAACTAACCTCAAAAGAAAACCAAAATTCAAAATGAAACACAAACAAAACCTATTTAGACAACACAAAACTATAATAAGTTACTATTAAAGTGATTAACTCCAAGGCTATAAAATTATGCCCAGGATTATTACTGTATTATTAGTCTCCAAAAGTTGAATCTGTTCAGGTTTCCCCAAACCTTATAAACAGTACATTTGCATAATGTACTGTACTGTTTATAAGGTTTGGGGAAACCTGCAGTCAGCTGAGACTGAAGAAGTCACTTGGATGAGTGACGAAACGTTTCTCCCACAAAACGCTACGTCCAGATGAACAGATTCAACTTTTGGAGATTTACTTTCCTGGATGATTGAGAATGCATCAAGATGTATTATTAGTCAATTATAAACTTTGAATCCTATTACCTGGAGAAAAAATAATAGTCTAACTACGTCTTTATTAGTCCAAAATTTTATTTCATGTAACTTCTTGTTTAAACATAGTTAAACAGACTCAACATCAGATGAATGTGCTAACCTTCCTCTGTTTTATAACCTTTAAGTACTATCTTTATACAGTGAGTTATTCTACTTCACATGTATAAGAGTCTTAGTGTTGCCATTAACTAATGTCACGTGCTACAGATACCGATTTGAACCTTTGTCATCAATGAAGCGTTAAAAAACAGGCAGTGACTCGACAGAAAGCAGTGCACCCATTGGTCTGTTAATGTGACAGTCACAGCCACTCAAAAGTTACCGTAGCTTCTACTTCTAGCTCTGAGTTCGTGTTAATATCGTTGGCACGGAGCTCTTTTGTTGAATGAATCAATTACTGAGTAAGTGAATGAATGAATGCAGTATGACTGACTTGCCGCCTTCTCCACAGTCTCCCCCTTCTCCAGCTAGCTAGAGTTACGTTAGCCTGAGTGGCTCTTACCGGCAAACTCCGCTGCCTGCTCCGTTTCTTCTCTTATTTCTTCTTTCCGTCTGCCCACCGCTAACGCAACCAGAATAACCAATGCACCCAGTAACAAAGTTAACGCGGCCAGAGCAGCTATCTCCATGTCGACACCCTTCTGCCACGTATTTTGCAACGCTAACGTCTCCTAAACTAACCCCTCACGACTGGGGCACCGCGCATGCGTCCTAATAGTACGCTTCATCTAAGGCTGCGTTCACGTTTACGACTGCAAGTAGTAAATACGAGAACCCCCCGCCTCCAAACATTTCCGTGAAACATATATAGTTTATTTTAAATGTATAAACATTCCGTCAGTTTGGCTTGCATGATTTTAGCATGACGTTAAAAGACAACTTAATCTCTTAGATTATTCGTTTTCGTTTTTTTCTTAGTTATAACGGCGTTATCTAGCGTAACTGCCACAATTTTCACATTTCCTGTTCTGGGTGTAGTCATGAATGCAGCACAATCCGGGTCTCCAACCGTCTTTAATGCCACCTAGCGGACTGGCGTGTGTGGAATGTTTGAAAACTTTTCAGGAGAAAAGTTGGAGCCATGCTTCCACGATATTTACACCAAAATTTATATCCTACCATCTGAATTTTGCTGCAAAAATCAGGACTCACCAGACCAGGCAAATTTTTTTCCAGTTTTTTACTGTCCATTTTCTGCTATCCCGTGTGAAGAGTATCCTCTGTGTCCTTTTCTGAGCTGGCAGGAGTGGCACTGATTGTTGGGTGTCTGCTGCTTTAGCCCACCTACTTCAAGGTTTAACATGCTGTGCATTCAGAGATGCTCCTCTGCATTCCTGTGTTTGTAACAAGTAATTAAATGAGTTTTCGGATCAGTTCAAAGTTGTCAGGCATTTTCACCTTTCAAAGTTTCTTAAATTACCCACCCCCATGCTCAGTTGAACTTCATTTTGACCATGTCTACAAGCCCAAATAAATGTGATTTAGATATTTGCATCAAGTATACCTGAAATATTTAAAGTAAAAGCATGTATTCTTCAGGGAAGTAGCCGTTTACTGTTCCGTGGCAAGTGGTAATACTTCCAAATATGCTTTAAAATGCACTGTGATTATTTTCTGAGAAGAAATAAAATACAAAGTTTGGACTTGTATATAGTCTGACATTATATTCAATCTGATTTCAACTCCAGCTTTCTTGAAATTAAATCACTTAAATTTATTGGGACTAACTCATAGACACAGTTCCCAGTAAAACACTACTTAGATCTCTCGGAGTGTGTTGGATATCAATTCTTGACATTCTTGTTCTGTAAGCAGCGTGTCATTAACAAAGCATTTTTCCAATGTGTTTCATGTTTTTGGCAGGGGAGAAACCAGAATTCCCTAAGGCTACGTTCACACTGCAGGTCTTAATGCTCAATTCCGATTTTTTGATCAAATCCGATTTTTCTGTCTGCTTGTTCACACTACACATAAAATGAGACATCAAACGCGCTCTAGTGTGAACGCTCAAAGCGGCCCGCATGCGCAAAAGAAGATGTCACACACAACGCGCTCTGTTTAGACCCAGAGCAAACAATATTGTTTGACTAATGGCCCTTAATATAAAGACTTCGGACTTTATGTTTCCAGATTTTTGCTTTAAGTTATTTTGTTACTTACATAATAATGCAAATAACCTAATAATGATCCTTTTTGCTGTTTTAGAGGAGCGGTGCTTCAAAGGATAGTTGCAGATTTCTGTCAGAATCTGCAGAAAATACAGTAAAAATAAAATGTTCACATTTCTCCAACATTGTCTTCCCAACAGTTTCACCGGATGGTAGGAAATCGTTCGCGATGTCTTATCGGGCGCTTCTCCGGCGCTGATAATTGGCGTCTGTCTTGTGTCAGTGACGTAAAAGACGGATTTAATGCGACTTGACCGTTCACACAGCAGTCGCTTTCTAAAACATCGGATATGTATCGGATTCAGTACCACATACGAAAGTGACCCAGATCGGATTTGAAAATATCGGATTTGTGCCGTTCACACTGTCATACCAAGATCGGATACGGGTCGCATAGGGGCGAAAAAATCGGATTTGATGCGCTTTCGCCTGCAGTGTGAACGTAGCCTAAGAGAAACCCACAGAAGCTTGGAGAAAACATCCAGACTCCATAGAGAATCACTCTCTCCTCTTGCTCTGCTGTTCATCCACCATGTGGAGCAAACCCCCCTTTAAGCCAACTTTCTCCTGATTGGATGCCCCTCACAAAGAGAGGTGTTAAGGATTACTCCTCTCATGAACATCATACAACCAGAAGTAGAAAAAAACCCCCCAACTATCAGAAACTGTGCGTTTGGAGAAGTTTGACGCCTGACAGGATTTACTTGTTCATAGAGTGAACAAATTACTCGAAACTCTGGCCAAGTTTAATATGAGGATCCACTATTGTAACAGTATATACATGACAGAAAATAAGAACAATCATAACAGGTCCTCTTTAACTTCCTGCAACATTACCAAGCAATACTTGTTTATCCACTACAAAAACAGAGCATACTGCTAATATACAGTACGAAGTATAGCCTCCACGTCTTGGGAAGAAAATTTGGCAATCTTTAAAGGTTTAATGTGGAACATCCACATCCAAAACTCACATTTTTATTTATTCAAATTTGACCATCCAAATAAAAAAAATAAAAAAAGAAGAAACAAAGAAAGAACCCCCCCCCCAAAAAAACAACTGGTAACGGCTCACTTTTCACAATAAGAGGTGATTACTGAGAACAGAGATCATTTGAATAAAACAGCTGACATCAACTGCTTTACTGTCCATGTTTGCTGCACGCTCAAAAACAAAAATAATAATAAAAACAAAAAAAATCCCTGTATCGCTGTGAGAGATCCAATAGAACAGACTGTAATTTTTTTGTAAATCTGACATAAGGTAGCAGTGACATTTCTGAAGTGGGGACAATGTGTTGCTGTGCAGATATTTAAAAACCTCACCATTTATCACGGTTCCATGTGCATTAACAGCAGGTAGGCTGAAGGTAAAATGTAACTGATTCTAGCAGATTTGTTACGTTTCAGTGAATTAACAAGGATTCAGTGCCTGGGCGCAAAGAGAGGTAGTCTGGCACAACAAACACACACACAAGCACACTCTCATCTCAAGATTCTTTTCACAGGGAACAAGCTGAAGAGTTGGCTTTGGTTTGTCAGCGCTAGTCGAGAGTACTCATCCTACTCACATACTGACCTGCTAATTCAATCAGTTGGCAATCACTATCAAAAAAGGCCATCCACAGGAGGACTCTGGGAATGCTTGCAATGACAAAGAGTACGAAACAAGAACACAAGGGTCTGCACAAACTACGTTAAGACATTTACTAAGTCGCCCTTTTAAGTGCAGAAACACATTATTCATTTACAGGGTCAGAGAGCCAATTAAAAAAATAATTTAAATGCAAACTTTACATTTACACTGCAGTGTTGTGTACCTTATCTGAATTGACTGTGCATTTCATCCCATTCAGACTCAGTCAGAGAATGTACTCAAATATTCAGGTAACATACAAACCAGCGAGCGTTTCACGTAAAAAAATAAGTGTCTGAGCCGCAGCTCCACCTTTAGCTCGACTCAACTTTCTCCTTAAGACGAACCAATGGGAGTGTCCGTGTACGGTAAAAGGAAAAAGAACTTTGGATATGCTTATGTTCAGCATCTATCAAATCGTCTTTTCTCCTTCTTCAAGTATAGTACATCATTGTGGTTTCTCTCTCTTTACTGCTGCATTCCCTCACTGGGTCATGGACTCAGCAGGCTAATGTGCTCTTTCTAACTCATCTGCAAACTTCGGGCCAGCACAACCCACTGGAGGAGGAGAGGGAGGAAGCATAGGGTATGGTGGTAGCCTGATGGGGTGGGATGTTGGGCTTAGAACAGAGCAATGTTAGCCAGGTTAGCCATAGCAGCAACAGCTGGAGTCCTCCGAATGCGTTGTTGGAACAACGTGGCAGGCTACTTCTTCCTGTTGTGTTGTCGCCTCGCCTGCAGCCTCTGCCGTGCTCCGGATGGTTTCGATCCAGCTCCGATTGAGAAGGAAGGAGTTGCTGGAGATCCTAAACAAAATAAAAAATAAAACATATGGATATGTAACCATTTCTGCTACAAAGTATCCAGTTTTTAACAGTGGCATCAAATTTTCCAACTTCAAAACCGCCTCTTAATTTCATCTAAATTAGGATCAATATCAGGTCTGACAAGGAATTCTTATAGTGAGGCAACATGCTTTTCAGTATTTGGCTGCAATAAAAATTCCCATCAGCCTGCCTCAAGCCCACCTTTAATAACAGAACCCATGTGTTTCCACTTTGGCCTCACAGCAGTAGATAAACAGGCTAAATCCCACTACATTGCAATGCACAATGCTACAGTGTAGCATCCTATTACCAACAGAAGAGGTATAGAGTAATTTAACAAATGTATCAATAAAACTTTGTGATGGTGCTGCACTCTCACTAAATAAAACCAGAAGACTAACACACACTAACACACTAACATCACTGGGTTACAGCTACTTGAGAGCAACAACCTTTTAAACGTCTAGTCACACATCCCTACTCACGCTTCAGCAGGGCATCACCTCTTAAAAGATAAAAAAAATAGAAAATTGATGCCTTACCAAACTGAACAGCATTGAAGCCTTGGAGTGGAGTTCCAGGACTTCCAAAGGGAATTGGACCTGCAGCAGCACTCTGGCCAAAAGATGGTGTTGACGTTCCTGCAGGGAAAACGGCATGCAACTTCAAACACCCAACACCTAAAATTCTGATAGACCAACATAGTAACCTAACCACAGAGATCTTTCTGTCAGTGTGCAGCACAGTAGGAAACCAGCGCTCACACACAAGTGCAACCATACGGTGATGTAAACAAACAAAAATGCAGCCCACCCTCCCCACCACTGAGACCCGTTAATTCAACTACTGGTTATGTTTCATATAGCAATCATTTCAATTAATTTTCTATCATTTACTGGTAATCAAAACTAAAATTATTTTAAGATATTCGCAACAGACAAAATTAGTGTAGTGGTTAACATCTTTGCCTAACACGAGAAAGATCCCTGGCTTGAGACCAGGAAGAGACACAAAAAGGTCACCCGGAGTAAAATCTGTGCCAAATCAAATATCTGGTGTGATAAAAACCCTTTCAAGCAAGGGAACAGCCAAAAGAAATAGTTAGCCAACATTACATTCATTGCTTGAACCGATCTACAGGTGGGCTTAAGACATAAACAAGCAAAACAACAACAGTCTTAATTCCTTACCAAAAGCTGGTTTGTCTGTAGCAGCAGCCCCAAAGTTGAAGCTTCCCATCTGTGGTGCAGGATTATTGGAAACTGGTGTTCCAAACTGAGGGCACGGCATTCCAGAGCCAAAGTTAAATCCACCGGATGCTGGCTGAGCTGGTCCAGAGGGAGCCGGCTGAGGAGCTGCACTGCCAAATCCGAAGGTGGGTGTGGAGGAGCTCTGAGTCTGGGTTGCTGCACCGAAACTTGGTGGAGCTGAGGGTGCAGCTGAGGGAGCGGCAGTGCCGCCGAAAGCAAAACCAGTAGTGCTGGCTCCAAATGCTGGTTTAGCCGGGGTCCCAAAAGTGGCTGCTGTGGTGGTAGGAGTTGCCCCAAAGTTGAAAGGAGCTGGGGCGGGGTTAGAAGCAGGTGTGGATGATGCTCCGCTGCCTCCAAAAGTAAATGGCTTTGGCGCCGCTGCTGTGGAACCAAAAGTTGTCTGAGCTGCTGGGGCTTCAAAAGATGACTTTCCAAAGTTGCAGGTTGACTGTGTGGTAGCAGGAGCAGCAGTGGAAACTGTATTGCCCATGGCAAAGCCTCCAAATGAAGCAGTGGTTGTGTTCTGATTGGGTGCTGCCTGGCCAAATGTAAATACTTTCTGGCTGGCAGTCTGAGCCTCTGGCTGTGTGGCACCAAATGCAAAGGTACCCTGGCTGGAGGTTGTGGTTGAAGCAGTAGCAGGTCCTGGAGCTGGGGCCGTGGCTGCTGCTGTAGTAGTGGTAGCAGTTCCAAACTGAATTGTGCCGACAGCATTCGGAGCCTGATTCAAAGCTGACGAGTTGGTACTTGTTGTAGATGTTGTGTTCCAGTTTCCAAATAGGGATTTCATAGCTGGCTGTGGAGCAGGCTGTGAAGTGGGAAGGGAGCCTGTGGATCTGCCAGCCATGTTGGTTGAGCCAGAAAACAGAGATGGGCCAGCTGTGTTGCTGCTTGTTGATCCACCAAATACTGAGGCTGTACTGCTTGTGCTTGAAATTGTAGAGGCTGCCTTTGCACTTGCAAGGGATGGAGGCTGTCCAAAGCCAGTAGCTGCAGTGGCATCTCCAAAGATGGGTTTGAAATTCTGGACAGGTGGTTTCCTTTCTGAAGCTGATGTAGCTGAGGTGGTGGTGGTGGTGGTGGTGGCGGTTACAGCAAAGATGGGCTTAAAGCCTGAAGCCATTAGTGGGTTGGTGTTACTGACTGATGCAGAGCTGCTGGCTGGGGCTGCAGTAACAGCAGCTGAGTTAGATGTTGAGGAAGCAGAGGAGGCGCTGACCTGGCTAGCCACCCCAAATAGGCTTGCCATAGGTGGGGTGCTGCTGGCAGCCTGGGAGACCTGACCCAGCAGGACCTGAGCAAAGGTTGAGGACTGCTGCACACCCGCAGAGGAGGACTGGGAGACTGCAGGGATTTGTGGGGAAGCCACTGTTGTTGATGCCTTCAGGATTGAAACACTGGGTTGTGCAGGTGTGGTTGATACAGACACTAAGGGCACATTGGGAGGAAAAAAACATGAGTGTACAGAACAAAGAAATTAAAGGTAGTCAAAATTAAATCAAGTGAAGAGCAGTTGTACCTGAACTTGCACTGGTAGCAGATGTGGGAGAAGGAGCGCTAGCTTTCTTCAAAGCCTCCAGCAGTGGGTTGGGGGCTGCAGGCACTGTACCGGCACTGCTGACTGGATTGGGATCCAGGTTAATGACTGGGGTGGCAGAGCTAGATGTGGGCAAGGGAGCTGCCAGAAGGCTGCTCAAGGTTGTGGTGGAAGTGGTAGCGGTAGAGCCAGCAGAGGGGGCTGGCAGGGTGGAAGTGGTGGCTGAGGGGGAGACAGTCTTCTCAGGCTCTGGAGCTAAAAGAAACAAGAGGGTCACAGACATGCTAGGGCTCATGTTTTTCCTCCATTTTGGTTGAAACACATTTATGTAGATTGATTTCCTTCACAATGGCTCTATAGTAATATAGATACATTTTATGTACATTTTATATATATCTCCATGCGATTTTTCTATACATATTTCTGTACATTGTTACCTGTACATACGGACTTCAGTTGCTTATGAATATAGGACCACTTTGTGTTTTCCTTTTATATTGTATATTCCCCTTACTATAAGAGCTGTGTAACAACAAAATTTCTCATCCGTGGGATAATAAAGGTTTATTCCTTTCTATTCTATAGATAATTTTTCTGGTGTTTAAATCTTTACATGTGAATGAAGGGTTAACAGATTGAACTGAATGCAACTTACCAGGTGTCTCCAGGACTTTCTGTATCTTACTTATAGCAGCCTTTTTCTCCTCATCTAGATCTTTAACAGTAACTGTATAACCCAGTTCAGGAGGTGGGGGCTGCAAGGAAGCACAAGGAGAAACTAAAAGCACTGTAATGGCTAAGCACGAGAAGAGAGGTTTCTAATGAGACTCCAGTAATCCTTACCAGAGAAATGTGATCATCCCGGTTGCTGGACACCAGCTGAATCTTCCTTTTTCTTTTCCCACTACCACCAGAGTCTGGCGAGGTATTGAGTTGGACCTTGGGCAATGGAGCCAGTTTGACTGGAACATCATCATAGGCACAATAAATATAAAGCAATTTAATGTCTCTGAAGGTTTTTTCTTTTAAGTCAACTGCATTCATGTTAAATTTTTGGGGCACACAGATTGAACACTGCACAAATTCCAACTTGTTGTTCATTCATTCAGACCACTGAATGAATGAACATTTGCCACAAGAAAAAAAAAACTTTCTTGGGATGTTTCTGGAAAGCATTTTGTTAAACAGATTAATGAGGGGTCAAACTGGCTAATCAATTTCTCTAAAAGTAAAGAAGCAATCTAATTAAGCACAATTGAAATGATAATGCTCAAACGCATGTGTTTGACACCCATTTGAAACCTCTGATAATATTCTTCAACAGTCTTAAGAGTTAACTTAACAGTAGAGGGCCACTAAGATAAACCCCATGCTGGAAAATGGGTCTCTAAGGTACACGCGAATGAGTTTCTGGGATAAGAAATGACTTTGTGTAAATAAAGTCTAACTAGCATCACCTATAATCACTTCCCAGCAAATTAGCTCTATGGATTTTTAATTAGTAGTAAAAATTTCAGTCAGTGTTGCATAAATCTAAATAATCTGCTGCACAGAGCTGCATTTCTAGGACAGATGAACCCCTACACAACACAGCCACTCAAGGTATGACACTCACAAGAGACGAGTGTGTTGTCCATAGACGTGTGATCTGACTTTGCAGAGGATGCTGAGCTGGGAGACTGTGTGTCGTCCTCTCTGGAAATGAAACTTAAGGTTACAAACCGCAATACTGGTTAAAACGTCAACAACTGATCAGAAACCTAGCAGAGACACACCTGGGTCTTTTTGAAACGCCCTCTGGAGTCTGACAGCGAGATGATCCAGGGCTGGACAGAGGGGAGCTGGGTGCTGACGGCTTCTTCCACTGTGAAGGGAAAACAAGATTTACAGTGTCATAGCTCCACTGTTTCCTCTAGAATCCTGTGCGTCCTCTAATGCAGCAGAGAAGTGTTACCTGGTTGAGACCCAATGAAGAGCTGTAGGAACTCTGGATGGCATTTCTCCTGGTGCCCGGGGTTCCTCTTGGGGCATGAGCTCCACTGCCAGAGCTGATTGAGGATGTCCGAGACCTCTTCATAATGGACTCCTCAGTCACTGAGGTCATCCCTCTTTTCAGACTTCCCGGCCTGGGAAAGGGAAAGTATTTCTCTTAATGCACAGGTAGCACCACAGTATACTTCACCCTGTACCACAGGTTTTCATAAGACATGATCTAACAGCATGACTAGTAGAAAAGTTTAACTTACTTCGGAACCAGCTGTGACGGCGTACCATTGGGCAAAAGGGGTTCAAAAGCAGAGTGTGCACTTCCACCGCTGTCATTACGTCTTAGGAAGTAAAAAATTAAAACAAATAAAATGGAAAAAAAACAACAACCATTTATTATTTTTGAAATATAGAGAAATAGAGAAAATAGAGATAGAGAAAACCTATGTAAAATGTGCTGTGTTAAGTTTTAGTGATATTTCCAATTTTCTTGCCATCCTTCAGTAACTCAAAACTGCATTTGAGCTCCGGTAATGTATTTATAGAAGACTTTAAGTCCACATTTGTATCTTGTATTAGCATGTGATCTGTATCTATTCAAATTATTGGGGAAAAAAAAGGGAAGCAATGAATACAGCATTATAATGCAGCTGTTATATGCATTCACAAGAATGCAAGGCCTTATGTGGGAGTGTATACTTTGTTGGAACATTACATTAGAAGAGTGAGCTTTACAAGTGCACCACAAATGGACTGGGAAATGGTGTTAATAGGAAAAAGCTATTCATCCATTCTGTTTGCAGCTGTCCGTAAAGCTAAGAGACAGAGACAACTGAAAGCATCAACAGGCAGTTTTTCTGTAGCCTTGCTAATAACCACACTATGTATTACCTACAGACCAAGAAGGTTTAAACAAAACACATGATACTTTTTGTGTCTTAGGTTTGCTGTGTGAGTACAGTAAGTTCTTTTTTTCCAGTCTATTTTTTAAATTTATTTCAGTTTAAATGTTTTTATACCTACTTTTAGTTTACTATAATAACCTTACAGCTATCAGACAAAACAAAGTGTTGCCAAACTACATAAAAAGGCAAATATAAAGCTTGTCAGCATTCATGTGCTGCCTCGTACCTTCTTTTGCTTTTCTGCTCAGTTGTAAAGCTCCTGTCCTCGTCCTCCACTTCTCTCTTGCGGCTTTCCTTCAGCACCTTGAGGACACTCTCTCTGGAGCACGGATCGGCAGGTGCTCTGGGGAGAACGGCATAACTCAAATGGTCCATGCTGAAAAAAAATAAAGCAATCAAACACAAAAGTCAGAGCTGCCGACAACACACAAATCAGGGATTTACTAAGCGTTGGATAAAAAGAAAGGTAAACAGCCATTGCAAAAGTTGTATCAAAAGGGTTTTGACATTAATCTCTTAAAACAGGTTATGTTAGAGTTTAAAGAGATCTGATTCAAGCTGATGATCTAAACTGAAACACTGTAATGCATAGATCATGCAGAGACCTGGGGGAGCTGTGGTCAGGCCTGGCGATCTTCACTGTGACAGGACTGAGGGCAGCCGGGGAATTGCGAGGGCTGAGGATGTTTTTCTTTCTGAAACCGTCCCATTTGACGGGAGGAAGGATTCCCACTGACGAGACACCCGGCTGCTGCAGGGGGTAGTGGCGCTGGGGTGTGATGGTGAACCTGCTCGCTGCTCCCAGTGTCTCCCTGCAGGACAGAACAATTAGAGGCCAAGGCAAAATGAAGGGTCTTAAAGTCTGTTTTTCGTCTGTGTTTTTGTAATCCCACAAATGGCCATAATAGATTTTTATGGGAAAACCCAAACATATAATACTCACTAATATTACAGAAAACGTGAACTGTTGTTCCTGTCTCTAATATTTCATGTCAGATACCATTTGTCAGTCTCTATAATGGTTGGGGCGATAGCGGAAATAAATCCCATTATTAGGTAAAAGTCTAATGCTTTGTTTTGCTTTCTAAATACATTATTACATTGCCAATACAGCAAACCTGCTAAATATGCTTTTCAGCTCCAAAGTAATTTATATGGCCGACAATTCAAGTTTTCTATCATAACTGTTCACAGATTGGAAATGCCGGTACTATATTAGTAGTAAATTACTGTAATGGGAAACTTTTGCACATGACTTAACCTGTACACATATATACGTATAAGGTTGCAGTAACGTGTAGCACATTTGGATAGCTGTGTGGAGCTACAGAGATCGCTCTGACGGCTCAAAGGTTAGTCATTAAAAACCGCCAAGCTGCACCTTTAGCCTTTTGAATTCCAACAACTTAACCGCCTCCATTCAAAAAGAACGGGCTGTATTACGCCGGTAAAACCGTGATGTGATTGATTTGATTTTAGCCTGAACATACCCAGCAAATGAAAGCCTTCTGTTTGGAGTATAGACGGCATGGTTGGGTCTGGCTAGCTTTTCCCGGAGCTGCTCTCGGGGATTTCTCACGGCTCTCCGCCTCCCCGAGTCGGCGGTTGGGCTCTCCGGTTTCCCGATGTAACTCCCCATGAGAAAATCCCGGGGGCTGAAAAGAAAAGACTCGCTTGATAAGGATTCCTTTCGATAAACGCCGCTTTCAGCGAGTCTTTGTCTTAAGTGTCCTTCTGATTCCCGGAGCTCGGCTCTGTTGCTGTCGCTGCTCTTCGCTCTCCCCCGTGCGGGTACCGAGACGCCGGTCGCCTCCCAGCTCCACAGCCAGCGCCGCACTACGGCCGGAACGTTTAGCCCACCCCGAGGATTCGGGCCTAACCTGGCGGGAAGCGGTTCTCCGCTATGATAATAACAGGCAATACAACAAACTGCAAGAATTAAGGTCACATAAAGAAAAGTAGGAATATAATAAAAAGCGAGAGTAACTAGGCCTAGAGCAGAGAGAAGCAATAAATGTTTTTCTCTAGGAGACATGGCGGCAACGCGCCGCCGGAGGACTCTCATATCCCATCATGCTGTTCTTCCGACATTACTTCTTGGATTTATATTTGTATTCACGCGCATTAGCGCCATCTACCGAGGTGGGGCTGTTAAACGCCGCCAGTGTTACTGCTCATTAAATTAATCTTCCTTTTGCTGAACCTAGGACAAATGTAATGTAAACTGTTGTGTAAAACATATGTATGATTATTATTTTTATTTTTTTGCATATTCGTCACACTTAAATGTTTCAGATCATCAATTCAATTTTAATATTAGACAAAGATAACTGGAGTAAACACAGCATGCAGTTTGTGAAGGGGATCCTGATAATAGTTTGGGACTGGTCAGGGATGAGTCTTTCCAGGGTCTGACGTGGGAAGTCAGTGCCACAGGCCTGTAATCCTGGGGGCCGCTGTGACGTCTTCCACACTGGGACCCTCTGCGGGCTCAGATTCACCATGAACAGTTAATGAAAGACTCCACAAAGCTGGGGGCACAGGCCTTGAGGACAAGGGGACTCACCCTGTTTGGTCCAGCAGACTTGCCTGAGTGGAGTCTTCTCTGTTCTCTTTGAACCTGGTCATGAGTGAAAGCGCTAGGTGTGGGAGGGGTGTCAGGATTTTCATAAGATTTTATGGTGCAATATGGAGAGAGAAGGAGAGAGAGTGGCGTGGCTGTGGATTGCAGGTTAACTACAGGTAGGTCAGTAGGGGGGTGAGCATTTACTGCAGTGTCGAATCTGTTAAAAACGAATTCAACTCATTGGATCTGCCCTCATTCAGATGCTGAGTCTGTAACCGGGCTTTGGCAGAGTGGATAATGTCAAATGCAGCAGTGGGGTTAGAAGAGAGGGGAACATAAACAGCCACCAAGATTACATGGGTAAATTCCCTGGGAAAATAATCCGGCCTGAGTCCAACAGCGCATAGTTCAAAAATCACCAAACAACAGTGGACCTTTAAATTTAGATTTGCCATACTACTCTTCTATTTACCTAGACAAGACCACAGACAAGTGTTTTTAGCAGAATGTTAATTTTTATTTTGTGATATTATTTAAACATGTTTTTTCTTGGAAGGAGTACGATGAGGACTTTGGGATGGAGATAATGAGAGTGAGAGCAGGATATATGAAGGAATGTTGGTGAATCATTAGTAAAGAGGAACTGAGGGCAGCTATGAAGAAGATGAAAGTGGAAAACCAGATGGTCCAGATGACAACCTGTGGAGGTATGGAGATGTCTAGTAGAGCGAGCAATGGACTTTTTGACCAGACTGTTTAACAGAGAATGCCTGGATGAGGTCAGATACCTGGGGTTAACCATCCAAACCAATGGACAGGGCACAAGAAAGGTGAAAAAGAGAGTGCATGCAAGGTAGAATAGGTGGAGGCTGTTGTTAGGGGTGATTTGTGACAGAAGGATAGCAGCGGGAGTAAAGGGTAAGATTTACAAGATGGTAGTGAGACCTGCTATGATATATGGCTTGGAGCTGGTATCACTGAGAAAAAGATAGGAGGCTGAACTGGAAGAGAAACAGCTAAAGATGTTAAGATTTTCATTGGGAGTGAGCAGAATGACAGGATTAGAAATGAGAATATCAGGGGGGCTAAGCAGTTTGGAGACAAAGTTAGAGGCAAGTCTGAGATGGTTTGGAAAAATGCAGAAGAAGGGACAGTGGATATATTGGACAAAGGATACTGAAAATGAGGAAGAGCACAGAGAAAATTCATGCATAGGGACTGGTGTGACAGAAAAGGAGGCTATGGATAGGGTGAGATGGAGGATGCACTGTGGTGCCCCCTAAAAGGAACATCTGAAAGACGAAGAACAAAAAAAGAGGATAAAATGTTTTTCTTGATTTGAAATAAATCAAACACCATATTATGTCAAAACATACAACAAGGAAAACAACAGAAATTATGGCCTCCCTGAGATTTATATTCATGAATATGATTGTCATTACTTCAGAGAATGTCACAGTTGGTGTACAAAAAGAGGTATGAAAGTCAATTTAACTCTCTGAGTCTGATCAAATCACTACCCTTTCAGCTTGTTCGTGGCCAAAAGTGGCCACCTACAGATTAGGTCTGTAATTTTTATTATTTTTGGTTTTTTGCCATTTTTTCTGCATAAAGCTTTTAAGTAACTTCAGTTCTTTCCATAAATATAAAATAATTATTACTTTTTTATTTTTTAACCCTTTAAACACCAGTTTGTTTGTCCACTGCACCAGCTGGATGACAACCTCAAATCTCGCAATTTTATATAATTGCATTGCTACTGAAATTTCTTGTATAGAGTCTGGGGCATATAATTGATTCACATCAACACTGATTATAATGCATTGTTATTTTAGTGCAGAGAGAGCAAAAACATAAAAACTCCCTCTCAGACTGTTCGTGGCCAAAAATGGCCACCCCTTGTTTACATTTACAAAATGCTATAAAATTCATATATATTAAGAAAAATGTCCAGTTTTTTTTACATGATTTTTTAGATTAGCATCAGGGCTGTTCATGAAAATCACAATTTCATTAAAATTCTGAAATTTAACCCTTTAAATACTAGTTAGAGCACATAATCATAACAACTCATAAATAGAGAAAATCATAAAATCCCAGTTTTTTTTCTAAATAATACATGCCATCTGATTTATTTGCTAACCATGATGAAGGTTAGATGCATAGCAATAATTAACAGCATCAATGACATTTATGCAACATTGTTTTTTTCTGCAGTGGCAGAAAAACAAAAAAACTCCCTCTCAGACTGTTCGTGGCCAAAAATGGCCACCCCTTGTTTACATTTACAAAATGCTATAAAATTCATTTATATTAAAACATTTTTCTACTTAGACCAACTTCATTTTTAAATGAAAACCAGTCCTAGTCATGAAAACCAAAATATAATTCAAAATTAGAAATTATACCCTTTGAATACCAGTCAAATTATATGTTACTACTATGTTTTTGGGGGGGAAATAGCAATAAAGTTCAAATTTTTTCAGCAGTTGAATGACGAAACCTTTTCTTTTTTTTTTAAATCATTGCAGGTCAGTGCCAGTAACAAAAATAATAATTATTAATATTAATATTTTGTATTATTCCTGTGAGTAATGACCCCAATAAAAGAAACTCCCACCTTGTTAGTCATGCCAAAAACGGCCTTTTATTGCTTGTTTGTACAAAATACATCCTCTTTCTGTGTGTGTGTGTGTGTGTGTGTGTGTGTGTGTGTGTGTGTGTGTGTGTGTGCGCGCACTCAGGGAAGGCAGGACACGCAAACCACAGCAGAGTGATCTTTGCAGACACTCTTTCCACAGCTGGAGCAAGTGGTTGCCGTTCTTCTTCTGTTTATACACAGTTCGCACCTTTTCCTCATTTTGTTGATGGGCTGTGGGTCATACTCTGATTCTGATTCTGACTGCTGTATCTCAGCAACAATAGCAGCGGCTGCTTTTGAGCGTGGGGCACAAGGCCGTCTTGCAATTTCTGGAGTCACCAGCATGTGGCCCAGCTCCTCCAGGAACACCCTTCGTTGGTGGGTCTTGGTGGACTCCCACTCAGGATGCACTGCTTTCCACAGGACAAAGGCACTGTATGCTGAGACGTCCAGAAGATTGTAGAACAGAGCCAGTGGCCAGTGACTGGTTTTCCTCCGACAACTGTAGGTGCCAACAACCTTGTCTAGGTTATCCACTCCACCTTTACACCTATTGTAATCAAGGATTGCTGCTGGCTTCTTCTTTTCCCCATCACTGACTGCTGGTTCCCTATGCTTTGTGCTCAAAAGAAGCACATTCTTCCCTCGCTTGGGCATGTAGGAGACTGCCATGGTTGTTTTGGTGAAGGCAAAGAGAGATGAAAGAATCTTCCTCTGTCTCAGCTGAACAAGCTGGGGAGGGAGCTCTGGTTTGTTTCTCCTGATTGTGCCAACCAGAGCTAGTTTTCTTCTGAGCAGCTCCTCTGCCAAGCTGAATGATGTAAAGAAGTTGTCACAAGTGACAGTGTGTCCTTGGAGCCCCTCTGTCAGTTGTAGCACAACTCTCATTCCCTGATTAACTTCCCGGGAACTTCCAGGTGATTTTCCTGTGTAAATTTCCATCTTCCAAGCATAGGAGGTTGCCACATCACAGGTCACCCAGATTTTAATGCCATATTTTGTAGGCTTCTTGGGCATATACTGTCGAAATCCACATCGACCTTTGAATCCAACCAGCTGCTCATCGACACACACGTCAACTCCTGGATTGAACAGCAGGGGGAGACGAGCAACCCACTTTTCCCACAGGACGCGAAATGCAGCAAGCTTATCGTTCCTGAAACGTCCCGGGCGGGTGAGCTTGTCATCAAAGCGGATGTTAGTGCTGATCTGGGAGTAGCGGTAGAGGGGCATTGTAGCACGGAATACTGCCCGTCCGGTCTTGTCAGCCCACAAACCACGCGATGCCTTGAGCGGTAGACACCAGCGAGAATCAAAATCCCAATGTACGCTCTCATCTCCACATCATCCACATCCCTCCAATCCTCACACTTTCGCCTCCCATGCAGGTTTGTGTGGGTGCACAGCAGCTGAATGATCTCTTCTGTCACAAACAGGTCAAATGCAGATCTCAGGGTGCTAATGCGGGCAACTGCATACAGGGTGGGCCCTGGAGTGATACCAGTGGGTACTGGATTGTAGCGCATGGTCTCCTCAGCAGTGGGAAACCACTCAATATTCCCAGAACGAGACATCCACTCAGCCACCGGCGCCCCGGCGTCTGCCGCTTCTTCCTACCGTCTCTGCCATTAGCCGCTCTGCCTCGACTGCTGTCTCTGTATCATTCTCACTTGCTGAAGAGGAATCGGGCACTGGATGGTAATCCTCATCACTGGTAGTGATGCTGTCATTCTCTGAGGAGACTGAAGAAGAAGCCTCTTCTTCAGATGCAGCGGATTCCTCGTCATCTTCGCTTTCTGAGTGCATCACATAGTCAAGTGCTTGAAGCAGTGAATATGACCGTCTTGCCATCTTGCCAGAGCAAAAATGATCTTGAAGCTGCTGGGTTTATTTATAGCTTTACAAATGACTGCACCTGTATAAACCCCAGGACAGAATTACAAACAGTCCCAGTTTGTTGTTGTTTATGCTACAGCTACAGCTTTGAACTTTGCAGAGTGTCCTGTGAGTTCTTTCTCTGTTTTTTTTTGTTGGGAGAGTAGATATTTTGGTGTGCATTTTTTTAATGAAAAGAACAAAGTTAGAGGTGCTTTCATTATGAACATCAAAGTTAAAATTCCCCAGGAAGCTCAAAGCTCAATAGCTTGCATCAAGAGACATTCACATGAACTTGGACGTATGGCAACATAATTTATTTTTCTCTCTTGCAAATGCAAAGTTGTGCTGCAATTTCACACTGGCACTTTTTTTTTCATGCACAAACACAAACCTTTGTCTAACATCTTTAAGATCAAACCTGAATCAAAATTGTGTCATTCTTTTGGTCCACTGGAGTGCAGTAAGCCATCAAACACCCCTATAGAAAACTCAATATTACATGAAATTGCTTGCTTGGCCAAAAATGGGTAAATGATGTAATTTGGTAAAAAACATTAAAAACTACAATTTTCATGTGTTGAGTTTAGAATGAAAGCAATTTTACTTAAATCGCATGATATAGTACTGTCAGTAACAAGGAATCAAAAAAGGTGGTTATAATGGGTTTCAATTGGCCACAAATGGCCACGATAGAGCCAAGAGGAACAATTTAGTGTATAGTGAATAGTATTGACATTATTAAGGAGCTGATGTTGAAAATTAAAAAATCTGAAAGAAATACACACCTTTGGGAAGTTTCATTTTATTTGCATTAACAGAACAAAAATGGTTGAAAGACGAAAAGCAAAGTGGCCACAAATGGCCAGGATAGGATTCAGAGGGTAAATCATTAAAAATTACTCGGTTCACCTACTTACATAGCAAAATGATTAACTTTCCACATCAAGAAAGTAGATAGAATCTGCAGTTGTAATAATTGTAAGTTTCCATAAATAAGACCTGTTTTCAGTTTCTAAAATGTAGATTCCTCATCCTTTGCATGGCTTCTGTTTCTTGCACTGAGTGGAGACATTTGGACTTCAAAGGTTTTGTCAAATGCACTGTAGTCCACAAGGAATGCTCCTTTTTCCAGGGAAATGCACGAAGCAAATCGGTGACCCCACAGAATCTCATCCTGTGTGTAGGATGTCCTTGCCTGGCATGTCATACCTGCAGAAAAGCATCAGTGGGTTAGGAACCGGTCACTTTATTGGAAAAGGATCCAACAGATTTTATCAGGACATAACTTTATTGTGTGCAAGTTTACATGAAAGCACATCTTTTTCTCTGCATTTCTGTGCCTCCAGCACTTTAGCCAGCACTGAGCCATAAGAATAAAGTTTTTTCATGAACACAAATTTAAGATTATTTTAGTGACAGAAACCTTTTTCTCAGTTGGTTTCAGTTTGCCAGCCACTCAAACAACACCAAAAAACTACCACAAAGCAGCTTTATGAAGATCTATACTACTGTACGTGTTACTGTAACATCACAAAAACAACCAGTAAACATCACAACAAGCAATAAAATCCCAGTTTAATAATAACACAGATACTTAGCTCTTTTCAAAAATGACAAACATGCAAAGTTGTAAATGTAGCTGTATCCGTATTAAACAGCAGAAGCACAACATTTCTACAAACCTGATGCCTCCACAATGCCTTCCAGGATAACGATAATCTCCAGTGTCTCCCTCTTCAAGCGCTTGGCCCCCACCTCCCAGAAAGGACTACTGTCATTGATGATATGGGCAATGGTTTGGGGCTCTACCAGGAGAAGCCTGTCTCCTCCAGTGTCATAGCCCAGATTGATCTCTGACTGCTCCAGTGGGATGAACTCTCCCTCCTTGGTCTGCCTGGATTTGATCAGCTTGGCTCGGATCTTGGCGTCCACCATGTGGCTCTCTCGAAGGTCACCTATGCGGAAGAGCAAGCAGAGCTTCTCGTCACGCTCGCAGATGATGCAGTGTTTGCTGAAGATCAGTGTCTGGGCTCTCTGCTGTGGCCGGGAGATTTTAACGAACATACAACCCACCATCACGGCATCGATAATGGAGCCGGTGATGGACTGGACCATCAGGAGCACCACACCCTCAGGACAATTAGCTGTTACCCTCCTGGAGCCATACCCAATAGTCCTCTGGGTCTCCAGAGATAGCAGCAGGGCTGAGAGGTAGCTGTCCACATTTTCAAAGCATGGCTGCCACTGGGAGTCGTGGACGTGTGCAATGTCGTCACGTAGCCAAGCATCTAAGAAGTAGATTGCACCAAAGGACATCCATGTGAGGATGTAACAGGCAGTGAAGACGAGAAGGAACCAGAGATATTTAAGGTCTACTAATGTGGTGAAAATATCTGAAATGAAGCGACTCTTGTCTTTAATGTGCCCCAGATTAACCCTGCACTTGCCGTCCTTGGTGACGTAACGCTGGCGCTGATTGTTGGTAGTGACACATAGAGGCTGCTCGTCTCCCAGCAGCTTGCAGCGCCTCCTGAAGCTCTTTGCACCGTGCCACTTCTCTGTTGGAGAGAGAGGGATGTTGCCCCTGAAGGTTGATTGCCATTGAGAGCTCAAACGTTTAAAGTGTTTGTTACGATGCATGTGCAGAGGTTTCAAGGTGTCTTCTACTGATTCTAGAGGAGTTTCTTGGATGACGTCCTGTTGATGAACCTCAGGCTCAGCCGGAGCGAACACCTGAGAGGAACTCTCAGGTGGACACTGAGGCCCCTCTTGGGATGGTGGGGGTGATGAGCAGTTAGTGATCATCCTGGATCAAAGTGAATTTATCTGCAACCTGAAATTACAGAAAATATTACATAATATTCACAATTTTCCAAAAATCTGGCAGAAAAATGTGGATATGGATGATGTAATGTGGCCAACAATGATTCAACATTGCACACATTTCATGCTTTATTGTCGGGGAGAGTTAGTGTACACAGAACAGAGTGGTTGAGTAAACCAATGGCTCTAGTCGTGTAGATGTTCAGAAACCAAACCAAGCATCATAGTGAAAAAGAAAGGTAATATATGTGACTTCGGACATGAAATGGATGTTGGCGGAAACCATGGGAACACAGACAGAGCACTGAGGTCAGAAAGCATTTAGTCAAAGTTTACACAGGATTTGTTACACTTACAAACAGATAAGTAGGTTACTGAAAATGTTCATGTAGATATTTTTTTTTAAACCAACAAGAAAGTAACTATTATTCTTTACAAACATGACTCAGTGTCGGAGCTACATTTTAAACAGGGCACAAACAGGTTGTTTGGAAAAAGAAAGGAATCGGTTTTCAGTAGCAGCAACATTTCTTCTAGTACTTCCTTAACAGCCTTTTCCACAGGAGACACTTTGGCATGTCACAGTAAGAAATGGTAATGGGTAAATGGTTAAGTAAAAGGGGTATTGAACTTAATGGATCCCTGTCACACTGTCAAGTCATAGTATGAGACTGGGACACAAAATTAATAAAACCATTGTTAACATTAAGTGTTTGAATTGCATTAAGCGTGCAGTGATCCAACTGTCTACATTGGTGCGGTTACATATCCACTTCTTTGACTGGCTGACAAATGTATTCAGTGCAACACGTGCAGTATATTAACTTTTCACTTTGTGTATGTATGTATTTCCTTTTTACTGCTGCCAGTTCATCCTCTATTTATATTCAGGTGATTCACGAGGTGACTTCAGATACAGATCAGCATAACAGTAGGTTTCATCTGTCTGAAGTGGGCTGATCAGTCACTGCTGCATCTTATTGCACATGTAGGGATTGTCCTAATCCTTAAAATTAATCTGAACTACACCAAAGAATACAAAGGATTTGAAAAGATTACCAACTGTATTTGCCTGTAGGCTTAAATCTAGAAAGTAATGACCAGATGTGGCCAAAATTCATCTTGACTACATGTGTGCCCCATCTGTGTAATACATTTACAGCTATCAAGCAACATGAGTCAGGGGGACAGGATTTTACTACAAGGAAACATTCCAAAACAAATACGAACTTACAATCTTAAATCTTTTTAGCCCATTTATGTTTTAGAGTTGCTTAAGAATTTTGAGCAACTGGTACCTGTTTGTAGATGAGGGTGTCGCATATGTCATGTCTTGTATTGATAATATAAACACAATTTGCAAGAATTTTTTTGAAGCAAGCATCAACCATATGTGATAATTGTCAAATAAGATGTAGTCTATGAATAAAAAGTAAACTATTATAAAATATAGTAGTTTATATAGTTTAACAATGATAAAAAAATTATGTGTTACAATAGCCAGTTACATAAAAAATGCAAAAAGTGCCAACCTCAATAAATCAATACAGTATGATTTAATATGAAGCTTAATTATGAACTCAGTCCAGACATTTTGTAAGGTGCAACAGTATAAACAAATATGGTGGTAATACAGATTGATATTCAGTTAGTATTATCTTCTACAACTTTATAGCTTTAGAGGTTTTATATAAACAATAGTCATTTCCATACATGTTGTGGGTGAGTTTTAGGTTTATTTTCTTCCTTTTTTGTTTCATTTTCAATGTAACCAGTCCTTGTGATGTTTTTGTAACTGAATTTACAATACGTTAATACTTAGTCAAAAAATATTTTGAGTAAAAAAAAATTACATTGCCAAATATTCCATGTTATGCTAAGCTTACCTCATGGTGCACTCAGACTGACAGCTACTCCAGGCAATGAAAACCTGAAGTAAGTGGACAAGTACAGTCTCCACGTATTTTTAAATTTTTAATGAGTTATTTCCAGGATATTCATTGGAAAGTAGAATATGTAGTATAGTTTAATCAATAAGGGTACTGACAGAAAATAATTCACCCACATTAGACTGTTTGTTTGTTGTTGGTTTTGACAGGTAACCTTTGATGTTTCCTTCAATTTTCACATTTTCCATATCCAATCAATCAGTTAACCAAATTAATCCAAATGTATCATCATGAAGAAAAATTAACTGAATTTAGATTCCTGTGAAAACAAGCATTACATAAATACCACACAACAGTGCATCAGTGTTTTCTATTGATAAAATACAGGACAAGTGATTGAGTAAGTTAAGATAAAGAAAGCAAAGACAGTAGTAATGTCTTATAGATTGAGTTCACATGTTCAGATTTATTCACTGAAAACCTCACATACCTCTGCGAAGCATGTCTTAAGATGAACGCTGCTGCTGGTATAATGTAACTTCCTTCAGCTCATCGGGGTAATCAAATGGAGGAGGAGAGAGTTTGGAGTGAAGAGCTGCTGCTGTGGAGCTATCCAGCTGTTTGTCTCCTCCCCCTCAATCGTTCAGAGCACAAACACTGACAACAAAATGTTTTTTCATTCTTACAGTCTGCTTTTACAAACCTAATATGATTCAGGGCACATTCAAAAGCCTGCAACAGTTTTTGGAACATTTCAGCCCAGATACTCTCACCCTAGTCAGATAATTTAATCAGCCTTGAACATAATATAACCTGGGTGTATACATTTTTCTTTAACTTTTGTAAATCAAGCTATTTGTTGAAATGAAGCTGGAAAAAGTTCCACAAAAACATGGACACTTAAGTCTCTGTTTTATAGGTCATCTATCAGTGGTGGGGGCTGTAAATTAAACACAGACCTGACCGAATACAATACAGGGATCAAATGAAAAAAAATGGAACTTAATAAGCTGCTACTATATTCTCTGCATACTGAGCATTATGAAGTTGTATGATGGCAAGACCTATCACCAAGAACACTCATCATTTCTATTCATCAAGAACAGCCTGGACAAGGTCTCGAAAAAAATTGAGTGTTTTGGTTTATTTGGATAAGTTATATCTGTACACACAGACACACATCATGGAAAAATTCAGTTTCACTGCTCGAACAAGAAAATTTGCAATACTAAGTCCAAGGTCCAGAGCGGGTCTTTCACAACTTAACGGTCCTTTAGAGGCGCTTAGGTTCAAACAAATAAACTCCTGAAATCACATCAGTAAGTTTGATTAATGAAGTGCAGCAAAGTTACCCTGAATACGGCATCATGTGTCAACAGAGGGCAAGTTTCTGGTTACACAACGTCAGGGGGCTGGGGAGTAATAAATCCCCAGTGACAACACCTCAACCATTTCTGTGATGAGCTGTTCAGCCCGTATACAAGTAAATGTTTATATTTTATGCAAATAACAGAAAATAGAAATGAATAAAGGCAAAGAGTCCATATTTTCCACAGTGGAAAAGTGCTCTAGTATCTTGGGATTTTTTTCTTTTTCTTTCCAAGAATCTATTTGATTTTGGCCAAAGCTGCAGCTCTCCTCTCCGTATTCTGAAACAAAGCTCGGATCAGACTCTTCACCTCCGAACTGGAGAACTCCATAGCCAGCGGACCTTTACTGTCAGCCCACCTGTGGAGACAAATCAGAGACAAGTCAGACAGCCACACACAAAAGAAAAGAGATATAGTAAGATAGTTAGATCTTCCAGTCAAAGTCTATTAATGGTCCCACAAAGTCATTTTCAGACCAGGAGGGATAAATCCTTTAGAACTGTGGCCCCCTCCAGCTTTAAGAAGCAGCTGAAGACTCATTTATTCAGACTGGGTTTTAACTAGTTTTAGGCTGTATGATGTTTTATGTATGCTGTTATACATATGTTTTTATCTTCTGTGCTTTTTTTTTTTTTAATGCCAGTTTTTACTGTAAAGCACCATAGATTTTTTTTCCTCCCCCCATGAAAGGTACTGGATAAATAAATAAATATGCATGCATGTAAAAGCAGACATAAAAATTTATCAATGGAGAAATATCACTGTAAATTCCTACATACTAACTTTTCTTTTATAGCTATAAAAATATGACACCGTCACACTTACAAACAAGCCATTAATTTAAAGGCTGAATGGATTAAAAGTAATGACAAGCCACTGTTACACCACACCTTTCTGTTATTTTCTATGTTGTGAAGTTTCTTTCTTACCTGTCAACGATCTCCTGCAGATTGGCCTGCAGCACGATGACGAGCTCCTTGAAGGTGCCCCACTTCTTCACATAGAGGGGCACTTCCTCCTGATAGTTCTTATTCTTCTTTTCCTCAGCCAGAGGGATAAAGACCAGCGGGCCTTCATCAATTATAGTTTGGCACAAAGTCTGGAGATGGTTCCCATCCTCAGAGGAAATGTCCTATTTAAGTGACAAATACAATCCTTATTAAAGATTAAATATGTCAACTCTGAGCATGTAACACAGCATCCTAGTATTAGAATCTGAATAACTCTGTTAGAAATTCATATTTTATCAACCAAAGACAACATCTTCTTAGGGCTTTATTATGACAAATGTTTATTTGCTTGATTCGTAAACTTTAATTTCAGTAACACAAACCTCTAGCATCATGATTTTGGCAGTAACTTCTGTGATGGCTGTGTTGAGGAGGTTGCCCATGGCTTTACAATAGATGCTGACCGGAAGGACATCCTGCCAGACTGTACCCAACTGCTTCAACTGATGAATAACCTGCAATCAAACAAACAGATGAGTGGAGTATGAGTAAAAAGCACTGGACAGCCTAAAGGGTGAAAATGGAAAGGGACTAATATGTATGTAGTGCTTTCTTAGTCTTACTGACCACTCAAAGGACTTTGAATGGATATTTAAATTATACTCATTAACTATTTAATAAGGATATCAATAAAAAAAGCATTTCAGCTGCCCCTCGTGTGGCTCTGATAGAATTGATCCCCCCATTTTAATTGATCTAGCTCTCTACTCAGTGAAATGGCCTAAGTATTACCTGTGCTACAAGCCTTTTTCCATGCACTTTACATATATCATTTCATTGTTTGTGCAAAACAGTGGGGGCCCCACCTCAGTGTTGTGCCTGAACACTTCCTGTAGACACGTCTTTAAAAAGCCTTGCTGGAAGGTGGAACTTAACCTCATACGCCTCTTTTCCACTAGCACCTATCTGGCTCAACTCGACTCTTAGTGATTTCTATTAGGTAGTATTACCTGGCACCAGCTACTTTTTTAGTACCACTCGGCCGGGGTTCCAAGCACCCAAGAGTCGAGCCGAATGGCTCTCTTCTTTTTCCTTAAGCCATAGACCAAACAGCAGACATTCCTCAGTGTCCTCCATTGTCGTTGCATTTGTGTCACATACAAATAAGGTTACGGGCCTCCTTGCTCTAATGACCCCAGCTACACTGAGGTTATACTCAATTATAGTTCTTAAACTACAAAACCGAGTTTAGTCGAATAAGAACAAGTGGAAAAGAGGCATGATCTTGATATACTTCTATTCAAACCAGGACCTTCTTCTAACATCAGTGCTAACCACCACACCAGCCTGGTGCCCAAACTCTTTTTCTATAATGAGCATTTCTCCCCACTCACCTGCCGTACTGCTTTGCTAGCTGCAGTGTAGTTATCTTCATCATCCAGGTTGCAGAAATTGTGAGCAGTGGAAAGTCGCTCCAGCAGTTCAGCTCTCTGAACATTCAGCTGGGCTAAGAAGCATTGGGCACCTGCAAGAAAAAGAACAAAAAGGGATAAATGTTTTTGGAGAGTTAAGTGTGCTCATATTTCAAAGCAAACTGCAGACTGAATGTTGGTCCTTGGTAGGAAACTTTTGCCCCAATTTTGCCATAAAACCCCTTTCTCTCATTGGTCCAGCGTGACAGAAACTTGAAATCAAATCTTGAGTATCTGAATCATTAATAATTTGCATCTGGCAACAACAGAGGGCAGTTCATAGTACGACAATTCATGACAGAATGCTTACCCAGTTTTCTGAATCCTGGAACCATGTCAACAAAAGTTGCGACGCCCTCGCTGAGAGGCTGCGGCAGGTGGTTTCTGAAATGGTGACCCAGGGTGAGTAGATGATGGGCCAGGTACATGCAGTTGTTGTGTTGGATGGCAGCTAGATGAGGAAATTTAAGCAGGTTTTCCCTGAGTAGCAGAGAAACAAAAGTTACTCATTTACACTTTCGCAGTACATCTACTGCTTCTGTCCGTCACATGTTATGTGATGGAAACAGCCTTACTTGTGGTACGTTGGCACAACATCGTAGAACAGCTGGAAAATGTTTCTCACAGTGAAGAAGAGCTGCAAAGCACTGCAAAGAAGAAGAGTTTTCAAATTGATTCTTTACGAACTCAACCTTCCCTGTACAGTGTATAGTCTATATATAAATAAAAGGATATTTTGACATATTTTGGACAGAGGTATTGTAATCACACTGAAACTGCTACAACTAAGAGACAGTCTTAGATTTCTCATTGTAGAAAAGCACAGAAGGATTATTATCAGGACTCAAGCATACATCAACACAAAACACAGTGAGCTCTCTCAGAACTGTAACAGACCTTTGTGTTGAGCTCCCAACAGCTTCACACAGAGTGTCGAGTGCCAGCTCCATCAGCTGCTGCACTGACTCACTGATGCGACAGGCTGGCAGCCTCAGACTCCACGCAGACAGCTGCTTTGAGTTCTCCATTGTCACCTCCTCCTTTAAGATCTCTTGCTTGACCTTGCCCTCTGAACTTGGAGCTGGCAGCTTGGGGAGGCGAAGTTTTGAGTCTGGTGTGATCTATTAGATAAAGTTTGTAACAAGGAAATAAAGCAATTTGCAGCAGGGGTAATTACAAGGGTAATCAGACATGCATGTAATTTTTTACAACTCCAGTGGAATAGTTATTTAAATACTTCTTCACACAACAGTTTTTGTAGCATATTTAGGAGGTGGCCTGATGAAAACCATTTAATCATTTTTACACAACGATCTTAAAAGGATAAGGAAAACTTCACAATATTAGCTAAAAATACAACATAGTTCCTTTTTTGACATTCTGTGGACTGTTTTTCACATTATGATAAGAGAACACTCAGACACTCAACCCCACATACTTTGACTGTGTTATGCATCTTTGAGGTCATGAGTTTACGGGCTGCTACAATGACGTCCTTGCACTTCTTGCTGGCAAAGTGACAGTTAACATCTCTGGCATATTTGAGCAGGTCTGTGGAATCACCCTGCAGATACTCCATCTCCTTTAGAGACTTCTCAAACTCCTCTGTTTCCTTTATCACCTTGAACACAAAAAGAGAACAAATACATAGTAAAAATGTAGTTGCGTGTATTATAATATTGTTATACTTGACAAACAGCTGTTAGGTCCATACAGTGTTGTATTTCTCCAGCTGGCTGCTGTTGGTGGGGATGGAGTGAACCAGGCACTCATGTATGATGGTGTGGGACATTTCCTCCCAAATCAGCTCCCCCAAGATAGCTGACAACATTTTATCACCAATCGACACGTCTGGAAAATAATAAACAAGTGACTTGCCTCTTCAACAAGACTCGGATGCAATATTTCAGGTTAGCATGGATAATTTCTCCTCATATTCAGTCTGTCATTGCTTTCCATGTAATGATCCCAAAAGATGTAAAACCCAGTATGTATTTTACAACCAGTATGTGCAGCCATACTGTACCTAGGAGATGTGAATGAAGCGTCTTGAGCACCAGCAGCAGCTTGTTGTAGACCTTTGAAGGTGCGCATCGCTCCTCGTCGCTCTCCTCCAAACACTGCAGGGCCAACGTGGTTCCCTCACCCTGCTGCTCAGTCACTCTCACGGACAGAGACGCGTACATCACCAACGGCTTCAAAATGTTCTTCAAAAGCACCTGACCTGAATATCAACAGAAAGCCTAAGTGAGCGGGGTTCTGACCTCAGATACATTGTGCTTCAGAGCTAAATAGATTAACCTGGCTGACTCACTTGAGAAACATCTTTAACAAGGAAAATTATGTTATAAAAATTGCAGCACTGTACCACAAATATGGTATAGAACAGTCACACATTCATCATAAATATTTTAAATGAAATAAAGTACATACAAGGTATTATACACATTTTAAAAGGACACAAAAGCACTGCTGCTTTATGGCGGTGCTGCTTCTTCTTACTGAAGAGTTTGATCTTGTGCTGAAGGTCTCCCTGAATGGCGAGAGCTTGCAGGACAGAGCTCAGTAGTGTAGGCGGTTTCAGTTCGCCATCCTTACTGCAAGCACTGCTCAGTTTCAGCTCCACCTTCAAGAAAGACATCTCCCCTGCAGGCTCTGGGAACACACACCCAAAAGCTACAGCTCAAGTATACTTTAAGATTAGCTTATAAAACCTAACTAATGTGTTCAAGCCTGTTGGGCACAATCGTGGATAACTTTCTCACCCGGAAAAAGGTGAGAGCTAGTTAGCAGTAGAGCTTGGCTTATTTATTTAATTAATTTATTTAATGTGGAAAAGAGCTCACACAAAGAGTGGTACCCTGTTCTTTCAGGATGTCTTACCCTTTGTGGATGGTAACTTCCAGATGACGAGGCGCTTCCATTCATCTCCCAGGTGGTAAATGAGGTTCTCTCTCTGCACTGTCAACTCAGAGCTGAGAGCACTGAGGAGCGGCAGCTCAGAAGTCTTCCAGCGCTTCAGTGACCCCACACTGTTCCTTGCCTTCAATAAAAATATGACGCATGAATTAGTCTGTTTATGTGCACTCAGCTACCGAGACAAAGCATCTTACACAGGCAAAAAGACAACAAGCTGTGCAACAGTAACCAGGTCACTTTAGGGCAACATTTCCCCTCTTCTTCATTTAAAAGAGTCACATGTACGCAGGAGGCATTCCAGCCATCTTTTTCAGTCTATTTAACACAGTTGTTTGAGGTTCTCTTTTTGTATAACTGAACAGCATTGTTAGTGCAGCGTATCCGGTCACAGTAACTGACACACACAAAGACCCCAAAGCAACTAAAAAAAATATTTTAACAATGGCCCATTTTATCATGGTATTTGTGTGATTTTATTTGTTCTGCCTCATCCTTACTGACACAGTCATGCCTGTGGGTTTTTTATTTTTATTTTAGTTTTCCAGCTGTACTTCACTTAGCTTAAAGCCACTGTATAGGCTCACTGGGGTGAATTGCACACATTGGATTAGTTATGTCACAAAAATGCCATTGAGTGAAAAGGCCAAACATAGTTACCTCTGTTTTAATTAACTACAAACAGCATACAACATTGACTGGCAGTGCTTTTATTGCAATCACATTTATTTCAGATATATTCTAAGTGAATTTTCTGAGGAAGCAGGCAAATATGATTAAGTCATTACACCAGTTTTCAGTCACCCTCTGCTTTTTTCGCCTCCACATTTATTAATATTTTAACTTGTTTTTGAAACATTAAAACAAATTTCTGTTTATCAAAATGAAAGGAAATGAAAGGACTTGTTAAGTAAGGTGACACAGACTTACTACCTTAACAGTAAGTAGAATAAATTAAATTGTACTGGAATGATGGTTAATGATTGCCTTTCTAGTAAGTTGAGCACTCAAAAAGTCTCAGAAGCACACATTTATCTATGCCTAAGCACTTTCTAACATTCACACGCACATTCAAGCTTCAATGGATGCTATTCACAACTCAAGGTTTGGTATCTTGCCCAAGGTCACTTTGGCATGCGAACTGGAGGAGTCCGCGACTGAACCTCTAACCTGCTTCACCACCTATCCTGGGGCTCATCTGTGCAGTCACCTTAAAAAGACCCATTTTTGAGGCAGATAAATGCTGGTTTAGTGCTCAGTATTGTTTAAAGTAAGCTAAGGCTGTGGGGACATGAATGAAGCAGCTCTTACCCTTTCCAGCCGGTTGGCAGCATCCACATACTTCTTCTCCAGTAAAGCCTTGTTGAATTCTTCCATTGCACTGTGAAACTGAGTCACACGGCAGATACATCAGCCACAGAAACATATATACCACCTTAAAAACAAACAAACAAAAACCACACACACACACACACACACACACACACACACACAAAAAAAAAACTGGATCTTTGCCAATAAAACATTTTGTCAAGTGACAGAAAAGCTGTCCAGTTCACCCTATTTTTTGGATAATTTACAATAATAACTCATTATCATTATTTTTATCATTATCATTATTATTGTTGTTGTTATATGAAAATACATTTATGAAATCCAAGAACTGTTAAAAACAAAAACACTACATAGAAAAATAGAACACGCAAATTCTCAAAAATTATAAACACAAAACAAGTCTCAGCTCGTCATGCAGGATTGTTCCAAGCCAAGGGCTCCTAATGGATTACATTTAAGTGATGCTAAAACCAGTAAGAAGCTGAGCTTCTGCATTTTGAAACAGTTGGTGTGCATTTCTCTTTATATTAAAAAAAAAAAAAAGACAAGAAAAGAAAAGAAAAAAAAAAGAACAGTAGTAAAGTATCCTAGAGCAATAGAGACCTTTTTTATGGGAGCTCTTTGGAGAAAGGACTGGTTGGAAGTATCCATGCAATTATTTGACTTTAATATAAAAACTCAAGAATAGTGTACCTCTTTTAGGTGTCCAAGCATTGTTATGATGACGGTATTTTTCTCCAGCTGTTGCTTCAGCTTTGTATATTCAGCCACGGCCACGTGGACGTTCTGCACCTATGTCCACATCAACAAATAGTTTAAAAGCATGCTACTAAGTTATACCACAAGAAAAACCTACTGCATGAAACAGAATGAGACCTGGTTCAACTTTCACTTTAAACAATTTCATACATACTTCATTCTCAATGCAGTTTTTTAGAGTGTCCATTTCTTTGGAGACTGCATCAACCTGTAGCATCAACTCCTCTGATGACTGGAGACTGGGCAGGAAATCGTTGTATCGCTTATTTATCATGTCGCACACCTCTTCCTGGAGAAAACACATAAAGACAACCGAGTCATTTATTTCCTAAAAATAATTATGAGACAACCATTTAACTTTTACTCATCTATAACCTGCTGAATAAGCTCAGATTGCACATTTTTGAAGTTTATTAACGATTACAATTATTTGTGTGTCGTTGAAAATAAGACTCAGGCTTTGTGTGTAGTGTAACTCTTAATAAACTATCACAACACACAACAGTTGATATGAATACACTATGGTGGAAATCATGCAAAACCCAAATAAGAGCAGTTAATTTAATGCGGCAGACAAACGTGGAAGAATGTCATCCAAGGCTGTCGGAGCTGGCTAAAACTTCAGCAGGTGTCCTGAAATCCTGTTAACTACAGCCTATTTATTACTATAAGCAAAGATATTAGACCTAAAAAAACAAAAAACACATCAATGATCAGTTGGCGATAACTAGTCACCTGGTCAAACCTCTGGTGTTTGTATCATCTACGATGCCCAGCCAGAAACATTAAGCCTGTTTAACCACGGCACGGCAAATCACATCATTCATTATAAGATCTGCATCAGACCAAAAGTCGTCTCTAAATCTAGAGAAAGCATAACTTATTTCTTAAACTTACACACCTCCTCCCGTTGTACAGTAATATTTACAAGCCACGTAACCTAGGTGTCAGTACTGAGTCTGTACCACAGATAGCTTAGTCCAAATCTTGCTAAACAAACGAAGTTAACTCGCGTTGAGCTTTACTGACAGTCTGCATGTATATTATCAGATGTTCTGGTTAATTTCTACATACAGCTGAGTGTAACTTCAGGTAGTAAAATTAAAACGGGGACGGGGAACTAACGGTAAACCCGCTAACAGCTAAGACTTGGTTCAAACTTTGCGTAGCGCGACGTTAGCTGATGCTATGACGCTAGTCGGTGGTTACCTTTGTGTCCTCCACTTTTCGCGACATCTTGCTTATTTTGCCGGACAGATCCTCCTTCTCCAGTTTGCCAGAGCTGGCTAGAACTTCAGTCACAAACGACGCCATGCTTTTTAGTAACGTTATAATGTCCTAGCAAAACTGTGACAGGTCAGCACAACAGCAGCAGCTCAGGACCCGCCGACCGCTCTGATTGGTCCTCACTGTCGTCTTTGATTACGCCTGCAAACTGCTGCGAGATCAAACCACTACCGCCCCCAAGTGTTCCCGCGGGGTAGATGTAAATATTAAAAAAAAAAGAGAGAAGCTGACGCAAAAAGACAGTCATAAAAAAAATCTTATTAGTCTTATTTCATCATTTTTAAATTAATCTTTAATCTTTTCTCGTTTTAATTTTATTAATTTTTTTTAAAAACATATATAAAATACTCACAAAAAATACTGTCTGAAGCTCAAATTGTCTGGTTTATATGTGGAAATTTTGACTCGATTTTAACTTTATTTTATCCATGTCTTGTTTTCTTTTTCATTTACCTTTGGTCAATGAACTGGTTTCAGTTTTTGTGCAAATGTACTGTTTATAAGGTTTGGGGATCCTGCAGTCAGGTGAGAATGAAAAAGTAGCTTGGATGAGTGACGAAACGTTTCTCCTATTGAAAATGCTACGTCCAGATGAACAATCGTTTGGTTTCTTTAATTACCCTGCGGGCAGGGCAAACTAATTTTATTTGATTAACTTACTTATCTTAATGGCTAAATTTCATATACATAAATCCAAATTTTCTAACGCAAAACCATCCTGCCACCGTATCCTTTCAATGCTTTTTAGATGAAACCAAACAATATGTTAAAACTATACAACATTCCCAAAATATAAAAGCTTTTGAAACCATAAACGTATGCTCCTTGTTTAATATTATGTGATTTTTCTAGACTGTATCTATTTGTTTTTATACGAAACCCCCTGACATTATGTTTTGTTCATTTATATTTGTACTTTGTGTTTTGTCAATGAAATTCATTTAAAAAAAACAAAACAAACAAAAAAACGTCCAGATGAACAGACTCAACCTTTTGGGGCTTTGGTCAATAGGTGGCGATAATGCTGCTGTAATCTGGTGTTCTAACCGCAAAAGACTAGAAGAAGAACATCGTTTATCTCTATGGCAACGATAACTACCAATTTGCTTCGCTTTGTCCTCAAGTGTTTAGATTTATATTTTTATACACATATATATACATTTATTACTGCTTACATTTACACATTTGACTAATGGCTTTCTTTACGAAATGAAAGTATCTGCACAAAGGCGTATGTGTGTGCTAACTGCAGCTAATAAAAAGTGCTACGGGAGTAGCTAACATCTCACCGCTAAATAGTCATGACAGACTGCTGGAACACAGACACCGGAGAAGCTGTCTATCGGTCCCGGGATGCTATCAAAAACTTGAGAATAAAGTAAGTAGCCTATGGTTGTATTAGATCTTATTTTATACGAGTATTAAAGGTCAACTCATAAAGAAAATGAGTATTACTGAGACTGAGATGAGAAATTTTTGAGCTGTTTTTTTCACTAAACTATTCCACTACTTTCACGGTTTTATGGAAAGAATGTGAAGATTAGAAATCTATGTCTACAAACATATGTGTTAACGTCAAGACACTTTGTTTCCACGCTTTATTTCCATTTGTTCACGTCCTTTAGGGTGCGCATAGAGAGAGTGACCTCCACATCAGCTCTCTCTCAGCATCTCCAACAGCAGTTTCTGTCCCGGCAAGACAGAGGAGCAATTGAACTGGAAACACTGTCATCACAAGGCCAGACAGGTAAAATTACAGTGAGAAACTACTTCTTTTTTTGCTTGCTTAGTCTTGAGTCAACATGCGATTTCCGGCTTTCCAGCTTGGTTTTAAAATTTATGTTAGAGCTGTGATCATTTGCAGGCCTTGCAGTTTACTGAGGATGTTGCATGAGTTATTATGGCTACATAGCTCAAACCTCTAGCCAGTTTAAAGCTGGTATAAAGGTGGACTTTGCATGAAATAAAAAAAGAGTGCTACATTTAAATTGGCAATTACTCGCCCTGAGTAAGCTTTAATACTACAGCCTGTTCTGCACCAGTGCAAGCTGTTCTACAATACTTCAAACTACCCCGTTAAGCCTTCAACCCATAAATAACAACACAACATTATTATCATTCTTTCTGTGTTTTAATGTCACTTGCTGAACAGTCCTTGGTGTTGAAAATGATCAGTCATCTTTCCTCATTTTCCCTTTCCTGTCCTCTTGTTCTTAAATTCTGAGAATAAAGTTCTCTTCAGAAACTCCTCAGAAACTGGCTGTACCTGCAAAAAAGTATAACTGAATAGTATTCCAACCATAACTTAATTCACATTCCGCATGTATTAATAGCATAAGTTGTCTGGAAGCAACCCCAGGCTGCAGCACCTGAAAAATTGACATAATTGATACAATTTCTTCATTAAAGCCTCTATTATAATTAATTATTTATTAATGGTGTTCTGAACAGGGGCGTGTCACTTGTATTTGCCCATATTAGGCTGGCTCTTTCCTTTGAGGCTTATTTTAATATCTTGACATTTATGCTACTTTGACATCAGGTGATAATGAAGAGGAGCTAGTGGTTGGCTGGCAGGAGAAATTCTTCAGTCAGGTAGAATTTTGAATATTTAACATCCTACTCGCACTGCAAATTATATTGAAAACAATTGAAATGTTTACTATTTAAAACTGGACACTGGACATTATTACTTTACATTTCTGTGACTGTCTGTGATTCCAGTATGAAATGGAGCTGTTCCAGAACGAAGCAGCATGTCAGACTCCTCTGGACCGTCAGTACCACACAGAAGTCAAAGCCCTCAACAGGGGCAAGGGTCGACGCAATCGCCGAATTTTCACATACTCCGATCATGACCGTTACACTAGCTGCCTTCCATTACATCAGCTGGTAGGTTGCACTGTATTCTCACTGTATTTGTCCAACATGACAAGCATATTTGCAGAGATATTCCAAAAGTAATGTTTGTTTGTTTTTAATAAATATATTTAAATGGGACACACTAAAGGCTAGATTTGGACCAAAAACATGTTTTAGGTTTAGAAGCACTTACAGTATTTATCACCTATGAGTGTATATCTTTATCATATAACCAAATGGATGCGTTTACTGTAAAGGCTTTTTGCAGTCGTCTGTGTGTTGTGCTTGGTATTTGTGGCATAGTACAGTCTGGCTATCCTGAAAAACCTTACTCAGCTCTATCGAGTAAAGTTTTGTAGATCATCATGTCTCATAAGACATGCCTGCCAGCAAAGTTTAAAAGCAACCCTTTTAACCACTCATTTAGTGGCCACATTAGGCCCTATCATGATTGTTTTTGAACTTTTCGTGCTCAAAAACAGCCATAATTTCAAATTTGCAGGAAACATGCAACACATTAAATATATAAAAGTAGTGCAGTGTATCCAAAGTGCAGGTGTACCTATCTTTAAGGTGTATTTTTAGTACAAGGACGTATAGATTACATCATACAGTTCATAATGCAGTTCATAGTGCAAATGAATGATACATCCATATAGTTTCGCCTTTCTCATGATTCTGGTGGCATATTGTGCTGATATGGAGGGCATACTGCAACCACTGTTCTTGAAGGCTCTCATTATACTTTTCAAGCTGCTGTTTGTCCTAACTGTTTTACCGTGCCTGTCAGGATAGAGAAAGTAAACATGCTGTCTGTGATGGCTCTGCTCACAGTACTTTCCCTGACAGTTTTTTTTTGATAACTCTGATAGTTTGACACCTTATTTGCTACACATGGTCTAGACTTTTCTCTCCAAAAGCAACCAGCTTTGCAGATTTCTAATTTTTGTTTATTTGTGAAAAATAAAATCTAAGACCCCAAACTGTGCAGTTCCAGCTTCTCTAACTGTGTTTGTGTGTTTCTTGTGACCTTGTGGTCCTCACAGCAGCATGCTACTGACATATTTACCACCAAATCCAACCCAACCTTCCTGGCTGAGAGGATGGCCAGTGTGAGACACAGACGTCAAGAAAGACGCACCATGTGGGTGGAACTATGTTTTCAGATTGATTAAAAGCCCACATTGTCTTTCCTTGTTACATTCTGTGTATTATTTTCTATTTATCTTCCTGTCTAAATCCATTATAATCCACCTAATGATTCTTTTCCTAATGAAAGTCAAAACATAAAAATAGGATATAATCCTAACTCTGCGTATAAACATGTAAAAAGTAATGCCATATTATTGGCTGGCATGCTTTGCAGGGATTCCAGTGTCCCAAAGTCAAAAATCATCAACTGGGAGCCCACAGAGGAGTTTGTGAGGAGCAGGCATGTGGTCAATAATGTCATGCAGACCATGCACATCATGGGGGACCTGGGCCCCAGTGGAAGGTAAGGGAGTCGGCTTGGTTCACACTTTTGATCTCTCATTGAAAATGCAGAAAAGCCCTACTTATCCATTAGTCTTCATTCATTAGGCTTCACTTTCTTAGAACATGTAGTCTGTACTCTGTGTTGGTGATTTTGCTGCCTCTCAGATCAGAGAAATCCATTATGCAGTGTAGGCCCTGCTTGTTTTAGCTTTTCAGAGGAGCAGCTTGTCTTGCAGCACAAAGTGAAGGAGTTGGGAGAACTTTCAGTCTGTCAGGCATTTTTCTTCTTGTTCTTCTGTTACTAGGGTTGATTTATTCAGTGTTTCTTATGTGATTTTTCTGTTTGTGTTTTTTGTTTCCTCAGGCTGGGTCAGAAAGAGAATGAATGTTTGCTGGTAACTATAAAAACCGATGGCTGTGGAACAGTGATTGTAAAACCTGATTTTAACAAAGGCAAAGAGCCCTACAGGCAAGTTTGCAGCATCAGTGGAGATGCGTAGTTTGAGTTCTCACTGATAAAGTATTATTATGTTTGCTACTAACTGAAAAGATGGCAAAAGATCTTTAGGTCAGAAGGTGATGAATTAAATGCAAAGCTGGTGTGATGTTTGTGTTGTTGTGCAGGATTGTAACAGAGGGGGAGAGGAGAGAAGTTTGGCGTCTCACTGTTGAGAATGTATCGGGATCTATGAAACCTGAGGACAAGGTCAGGGAGCAGAACATGTACAAAGATGTGAGTTCATCTTCGTGCTTATTTTTTCAGGCTTCAGAAAAAGTATAGTCAAATAACAGGTCTAATCACACAAATACATCAACCTTTCTCTCTTTGTAGCTGTACATAAGGCACAAGGAGTACTTAAATAGCCTCGTGGGACAGGACTTTGAAATGGTAAGACACCTAAGGTCAAAGGATATAGTCACAAATTGTCTTTGTTCTTACTAGATTTTATTCCTGTAGCCTCCTCTAGGTATTCTGCGTTACATGATGAATGGAGAGATAGGTGAGTAGAAATACCGTGCCCATTTTTACAGATACTTTTGGAAACTAACAAACTTCATCATTCAGATGTCCTTTCTTGTTCTTCTCTCTGCCCAGTCTCAGCTCAAGGCTTTGAATATGATAACTTGTACATCCACTTCTTTATGGAACTGCCCAACAGTGAGTCACATGTGATACTTCCAGTATGCAGATGCACTGTGCACTTTATAATGAATTCATTGCATTTAATTTGCCAATTCAGCCTAAATTATTATTATTATTATTATTATTATTATTATATTATTATTATTATTATTATTATTATTATTTAAGATTGGTCCAGCCGGCCATTCCAGTCTATGTCAGGGGTTACCCAGACCTGTCGGACTAAAACATTAGGGAAGGTGTGTATTGAAAAGAACTATTTGTTCAATATATTGAGAGCATGGCTGTTTGATGAGATATGTTAAACTCTCGATGTTCTCTCTGCTAACAGGAAAACGTAGCTTTCTTTAGCTACCCCTTCAACTTCGAGGCTTTCTACATGACCGAAAAAGAGAGTGACCGTTAGTATCAGTAACAGATAATCGTCTTTAGGTGATTCACTGTTTTAAAAGGTTAAACTGACACAAGTTTCTTGTTTCTAATTTCAGACTCAGTCCCTCAGTGGCCAGTGCTCTACTTCAAGGTTCTTTCACTGGACTCCTGGCAGCGTTATCGAACTGAAGGCTATGGCTATCTGCTGTTTCCTGCCATGCCTGGTATGCTATGTGTACTGGAAAACTGTTGGATTGAAATTAGGGAAGAAAATATATTGATAATTTCTCATATCCTAAGATTACACATTCAGAATAAACGGCAGTCCCAAACCCAGTTCAGTTAATTTACCCTATATTATAAATATGCATGCCCTATGTATGTAGCATTTTTGCTTAGAAATTACTAAAATGAATAATCTTTGGTTAAGTGGTGTCCTCGGGATTCCCATATACTTGTTTTGCCATTCACCTAGGGACCATTTTTGACCCGAGGACACCACAAGGGTTACTCAGCCAAATGTTGGAGCTCAAGTTAACATTTAGAAAATATATTTTTAAAATTTTATTTATTTTTATAATTTTATAATAAGACCAACAAGGATACCAAATGGATTTATTTTGCCAAATGGATCATCATGGCATTGCCGTATTGGTCCATTTGATCAAACTTTGTTATTTTTATTTATTTTATTTTCAGTTGTTACAGATGGGACAGACATGACTGGGGGATAGGAAAGGGAGAAAGAAAGAGAGGAAGGAAAAGAAAAACAGAAGGGAAAAGGGACAGTGAGAAAGGGCACTTACAAAGACAAAGAGAAAGAAAAAAAAAAATCTCCTGGCTCACCTGTTTAGAGAAAAAGGAGAAGACAAGCAAAAAAAAAACAAAAAAAACAAACAAAAACAAAGCAACATACTAAACACAACACCATCACATTAATCTAGCTAAGTGTGAACAGCAGTAAATACTAAATATTGAAAGTTGTTGGACAGACAGCGCACAATGTGCTTTGAAGTAGCAGCTAAGAAAGGTGTAGTTTGTCTACGAACAGTGAACACCCGTGTGTACACCTGTGCGGATCAACGCGCTTGTATACAAAAGGTTTCCCCATGTAACGGTCTGCTAGAGGGTGTGGAGGCCCATAGCCCCGTCCCCCAGGGCATGAAGCAGGCATTTTATAATTTTTAAAATTTAAATTAAATTTCAGCTAAAAAATGTTGTGATAAGTTATAAAAATCACAACTTTTTATTGTCCTGCATTATATGTTTTGTCTGCATTTACGTGTGTGTGCGCGCCAGGTAAACACACGATGACATGCCACACATGGAGACCCCTTCAGATGGGGACGGTTTCTGCACTCAGGCGCTTCTTTATTGGAGGTTCTCCAGAGCTTGAGGACCACAGCTACGTCAGAATACCAGGGACATTCAAGGTGGGGTCAAAACTCTGCAGAGGCTCTATGGATCTGACAAATGTTTACACATAATTCAAGTGTATAATTTTTCTGTTTTGCTTAAAGAGGATTAGATTTAAAGATTTATTAATTTTTTTTAATGAAAAAAAGAGTGCAGAACTTAACAGCTGCTTAAAATGCCACACTGGATTATAAAGAAAATACTTAAACTTTGATTAGAATGTTTGCCTTTTTAAATCATATTCTAATTCTTGATTTAATAATTAAATGATTTACATAATACAATTAATAAACCCAGTAGGCTTACTACATTACTTAATTAAACTGGGAATGACTTATTTGTTAAACTACAATCTGTTAAACATTTAAATGTACCTTACAACAACTTAACATAAGTTCTGGTTACATTTATTCTTTATCAAAAGCAATGTGTGCATGCTTGAGACCTTACAAATGCAGTGGATAAATTTAACTCCTGGTACGATTATGAAGGCATTTTTTAACCCTCTAGTTTTATATACATGTTTTATGTTATGTTAAATATGATCATTTTTATTTTATTTTATTTTATTTTATTTCTAATATGTCTGTATGTCTGTGTGTGGCTGCAGGGGGAGAGGCTGAGTCGCTTTGGCTTCTGCACTGAAACCACAGGAAGTGTCACTTTTAATCTCAACTGCATTCAGCAAGCCAGGTAAGTAAAGCCTGGCTTCAAAAAAGTAGTGCATAGTGTGCCTAACAAATTTATTACATCACCACCCAATGTAAGGTTTATGCCACAGCTGCCCTAAATGAACAGTATTGTTAATTACCACAATCTTTTCTAATGTTTTGTAATGGTTAACCACCAAAATTTATGTGAGCTATTTAATCGAAATAATATTTTGAAAATAGTAAAGCACACTATTATTGTTGTTATTATTATTATTATTATTATTATTATGAATGAAATGAAAACACGAATTCCAGTCTAATAAAAAGGAATTTGATTTTTAGTTTTAAACAGCTGTTTGACAGATTTCTAAAATATTTGTTTTCTTGTTTTTATGACAAGTAATAAACTTTTTAAGTATTGTACCCAACATTTAATAGAGATATATAGTACTTATACAGGGAGTGCAGAATTATTAGGCAAATGAGTATTTTGTCCACATCATCCTCTTCATGCATGTTGTCTTACTCCAAGCTGTATAGGCTCGAAAGCCTACTACCAATTAAGCATATTAGGTGATGTGCATCTCTGTAATGAGAAGGGGTGTGGTCTAATGACATCAACACCCTATATCAGGTGTGCATAATTATTAGGCAACTTCCTTTCCTTTGGCAAAATGGGTCAAAAGAAGGACTTGACAGGCTCAGAAAAGTCCAAAATAGTGAGATATCTTGCAGAGGGATGCAGCAGTCTTAAAATTGCAAAGCTTCTGAAGCGTGATCATCGAACAATCAAGCGTTTCATTCAAAATAGTCAACAGGGTCGCAAGAAGCGTGTGGAAAAACCAAGGCGCAAAATAACTGCCCATGAACTGAGAAAAGTCAAGCGTGCAGCTGCCAAGATGCCACTTGCCACCAGTTTGGCCATATTTCAGAGCTGCAACATCACTGGAGTGCCCAAAAGCACAAGGTGTGCAATACTCAGAGACATGGCCAAGGTAAGAAAGGCTGAAAGACGACCACCACTGAACAAGACACACAAGCTGAAACGTCAAGACTGGGCCAAGAAATATCTCAAGACTGATTTTTCTAAGGTTTTATGGACTGATGAAATGAGAGTGAGTCTTGATGGGCCAGATGGATGGGCCCGTGGCTGGATTGGTAAAGGGCAGAGAGCTCCAGTCCGACTCAGACGCCAGCAAGGTGGAGGTGGAGTACTGGTTTGGGCTGGTATCATCAAAGATGAGCTTGTGGGGCCTTTTCGGGTTGAGGATGGAGTCAGGCTCAACTCCCAGTCCTACTGCCAGTTTCTGGAAGACACCTTCTTCAAGCAGTGGTACAGGAAGAAGTCTGCATCCTTCAAGAAAAACATGATTTTCATGCAGGACAATGCTCCATCACACGCGTCCAAGTACTCCACAGCGTGGCTGGCAAGAAAGGGTATAAAAGAAGAAAAACTAATGACATGGCCTCCTTGTTCACCTGATCTGAACCCCATTGAGAACCTGTGGTCCATCATCAAATGTGAGATTTACAAGGAGGGAAAACAGTACACCTCTCTGAACAGTGTCTGGGAGGCTGTGGTTGCTGCTGCACGCAATGTTGATGGTGAACAGATCAAAACACTGACAGAATCCATGGATGGCAGGCTTTTGAGTGTCCTTGCAAAGAAAGGTGGCTATATTGGTCGCTGATTTGTTTTTGTTTTGTTTTTGAATGTCAGAAATGTATATTTGTGAATGTGGAGATGTTATATTGGTTTCACTGGTAAAAATAAATAATTGAAATGGGTATATATTTGTTTTTTGTTAAGTTGCCTAATAATTCTGCACAGTAATAGTCACCTGCACACACAGATATCCCCCTAAAATAGCTAAAACTAACAACAAACTAAAAACTACTTCCAAAAACATTCAGCTTTGATATTAATGAGTTTTTTGGGTTCATTGAGAACATGGTTGTTGTTCAATAATAAAATTATTCCTCAAAAATACAACTTGCCTAATAATTCTGCACTCCCTGTATGGTTGGTAAGCTCTACATTATCTGCATTGTTATAGATTAATCACATTTCTTTGGTGGCTAGACTTTATTTGTTTCAACACAGCAGCAAATCTACAACTTCACAACTGTCTCCTATTTCACAGTCCCACAATACACTGTAATTTTATTTCTATGTTAATGCAGGTGTTGCAAATATAATATAATATAATGGTAAATGGCCTGTATTTATACAGCGCTTTTCTAGTCCCTAAGGACCCCAAAGCGCTTTACATATCCAGTCATCCACCCATTCACACACACATTCACACACTGGTGATGGCAAGCTACGTTGTAGCCACAGCCACCCTGGGGCGCACTGACAGAGGCGAGGCTGCCGGACACTGGCGCCACCAGGCCCTCTGACCACCACCAGTAGGCAATGGGTGAAGTGTCTTGCCCAAGGACACAACGACCGAGACTGTCCGAGCCGGGGCTCGAACCGGTAACCTTCCGATTACAAGGCGAACTCCCAACTCTTGAGCCACGATCGCCCCAAACCTCGGTTTGTTTGCATTCAGATGATAATCAGTGATAACAGGAAATGTTTTAATTTCATGTGCAGGGCCTTTGTTGATACTGCCATGCTGAAGAAGAGGAGGCAGAGAGTTTTTGACCAGCTGGGAGGATTTAGTCAGCAAGGAGCTGTTTGCACCATCCTGGGTAAGAAGTCTGGATTTTCAGGACCCACTGAGCTTAGGCTATGGATAAGTTTGAAAGCTAAACCCTGTGGGAAATCGACTCACTGAGATACAAGTTTCTTTCAGCACTTCAGTCTGACATATGTGAGATATGGATCGATTGGTTATAGCTTGGTTTGTTTTCTGAGCTAAAAAATGTGGACTAACATTAGCGTATTATTTCATACCAGTAATATGTAAAATCAAGAAAACAGTTAACCTTTTTTTTCCTTTGTTATTTCTGTGTGTATTTGTTATAAATTGCTATGTAAGCCTTCTCTGTATGTGTGTAGTATTCGACTGGTACTTTCTTCCTTTTGCAGAGGCCTTTCAGAGGGCCAGGAAAAAGATGCAAGAAGCCCGAAAAAGTCTTCCACAAGACCTGATCAGCAGCGCATCCCAGCTACAAATCGAATCCTCTGCTTAAGTCTGAAAAATGGAGTGAGGCTGTTACTGTTTTTTTTGAAGTTTAGATTATAGATTATCACTGGCTGTGATATAAGTGAATTTTTCTCACAAAGAGGAAAATCATGTCTCAATGTTTTAATTGTTGTATTTATGGCTAACATAGTGGATGGTGTACTAATGAAGTTACAATATGAGTGAAGCTGGTAATTAATAGATAGCAGAGCCATTATACCTGCTATGTATGGTTGTACCTGGCAATGCATTTTTTTTTATAGTCACGGTTTATATTTGATTTCAATAAACGGTCCGATTGTTGGCGTTAACTGAGGCTTTTAAAACCTTGTGAATATAAAGTAATGTTTTGAAAGTTTGGTTTTATATTTTCTATTGGTTACTTCAAATATCAATGTAGTTGTCATATTTGTTGTAATATAAACATTTTATATCAACTATTACAATTATCTTTAAATACTTAAAAAAATCTAAATCTTTTTTCTTCATGCACTATATTTTATATTTGGTATATGATATTTAGGGGCATTCATACAGTAGTTTAAAGCTGTTCACACAGTCTAGATTGTATGTAAAAGTATTTTTTTAAATCTTTTTTTGGGGGGGCGCTTGTCTTTTCAGATTGAGAAAATATTGTTTTTGTGTGGGTTTTCTTCTGTAGTTTGAGGGCTAAAAATGCTGGGGGGGGGGGGTTACAAAGTTTCCATGCTCTATGAATCACTTTGGTCCTTTCCACTGAAGCACAGGTTTTGCTTAGTGCAGTTCAGCATCTTAATAGATGACTTACATTCAATAGGATAGCGGCCCTCCAAGTCTGGAGTTCGACACATGTGCTTGAGATAGTTGAATTGTAAAATCGTTTTGGAGCCAGAATTGAACCAGTGACCCAAGAATTTCTGTCCTCCGCTCTACCAACTGAGCTATCGAAGGGATCATATACACCGCGTCTGATTTGTTGGACCATCGGATACATGGTACCTAACAGAGTCTGTGTTTTGCAAGAATTCCATGTTTCAAGGACTTGAACATAACAAAAATGTACCCGTCTGATTCAACATGTTCCTTCATGCCTGAGGCACTGAACATATTTCACATCAACATGAGTATCCTTCCTTTTTCCAACTCTTGGGCTGCGTTCAGACCCAGGGGAGTACTTTGCAGCCCCTGACTTGAAACTGCTTTGAAAAAGGCAGGACTGTACAGTGAAGGTGAAACGCTGATATTATGGAATTCTTTTCCTGGCTGTGAGGACACGGCGAGGTCCCTACCAAGAATTCCCTCCAGTGTTGCATTCATGATAATAGGAAACCGTGGCGTCATATGGAGTCATTTATTATGTAATGTAATTTTCCCCTTTAAATACAAAAGTTTGCACTGATTTATATTTGCTTGTGAATCCAATTACAAAGAAAATATAAACCCTGCAGACCGATTTGTCCACATGACCTCGAAACCGTGTGATGTCATTGCCGGTTGTGGTTTCCTGGATCTGCATATACATTTTATATAATACATCATTTATATTCGCAGATCTTAACTATACAAACATCTACTAACAGCCGTTATAAAATCAACGAAATGTGTTCGCTGCAACAACGCATCCTGGTATTCTTTACCTCAGAAGGGAAGTTGTCCAGTTTCCGATGAGTGTGAATGCACCATCGTTATCCTGGTTCTCCATCTTCCTCCAAACAGACGAAGGAGCAGCCTGCGTCTGACACCCAGTGGAATATTTTTCTCTTCTCACGTATACTCAGCAAGGTATGGGCGATATTATACAGTACAGGACCTTCTTTTAACCTTGCTGTCATTGTGTTGTGATTTTGTATCGACTGTATTTTTGCAGGGCTGCTCATCGTTTAGCTACCGTAAAGGCAGCTCCTGGAAACTGGGCCGCTGCTCACGTTTCTATTTTGACTCCAGATTTAACATAACGCAATCTTGTCATATCGGACTGTAAACCCAGGTTGATGTTAGAAGTTGTCTGTGTTTGGAGTTTGTTGTTAATATTTGTGGTATCGCAGTAGGGAGCGGATGTATTTAGCATCTAGCTAACGCTAGCTAAGTGGAAGTGCTGTGCCTCCCGGTTAATTAAAGCTAACCTGATGTTTGTTGAGAGGTCAAACGTCGTCACACCCAGAAACACAGAGCAGTTAATGTCACAGTTAGATTAGAGTAGGTTCTTCTTCACCATACAGATGAAGAAAATGGCTAATGCCGGCTAAAGTAAAGGTTTAATTCTTTAACATGTAACCCTAAGTACGTTTTCTTCAATGTAATAGCATGTTTTAGCTAGGGCTGTACAGATACACAAATGTGTGGTCACAGGTTTACATACAGTCATTATGGACATCGATATCATATGTTTGTGCTTTTAATGATTGCTCTGAACTTTGAATTCTTTTCCAGGTTTGCATGATTGCAGAGCTTACATCATTAATAACTGCAAAAATTTGAAATTATGTTGGATTTTCTCTCATCCACACAGATTCAAATATATACATAAACCCCCATTAATATTTGGTTAAGTGTCCCTTAGTAAGTTGCATCTTCCCCAGATGCTTTTGGTAGCGATCAACAAGCTTCAGCCATAATTCTTGCTGATCATTTGACCGCTCTTCTCGTCAGAATTGGTAAATATATCTACCGCCACCGTGCTTGACAGCTGGCACTCTGTTCTTAGATTTGAAAGGCGTACCATTATTCCTCCAAACATATCTCTTGTCACTGTGGTCAAATAGCTCAATCTTTGTCTCATCTGACCATAAAACCTTTCTCCAGAAGGCATTTTGCTTGACTATATTTCAAATTGCAGTTGAGCTTGAAGCAAGGGAGTAGGTGAAAGAGAGCCTGGAGAGGCAGAGATATGCTCTAGTGGAACTGACAAAAAGATGGAAGGCCAAGCTGGAGCTGTCACAGCACAATATGCTCGGACCACACTGGTCAGGTTTAGAAATAAGTACAGAGGGACAGCACAGGTTGAGTAGTTTGGAGACAAGGTTACAGAGGCAAGGCTTAGGTGGTTTGGACATGTGCAGAGGAGGGATAGTGGATATACCAGACAAAGAATGTTGAATATGGAACTACCAGACAGGAGGAAAAGAGGAAGACTGCAAAGAAAATACAAAAAATAAAATCCATGCATTTAGCGAAGGAGGGCTGGTGTGACAGAGGAGGATGCTAGGGATGGGATGGCAGATGATCCTTTGTGGTGACCCCTAAAGGAATCATCTGAAAGAAGAAGAAAGGGGAATGAATAATAACAAAAACAAATTAAACATAATAAAATTGCATTTGGTGCTTCCCTAGTGTGGTGCATTATGATAAAATTAAGTTGCCTATTTCAGAGTTTACTAGAACTTCATATACTCTGTAAAACAGTAGGGAGTGTATAATTCAGACATAAATGGTTCTCCTAACCTCTGCCAAACCCAGGATCCTCCATTACAATGCCTGAAAATAAAGCCTAATTAATGAATCCAGACTATAAGATTACAGTGCTCTGTAGTCCACTGGTTGTGTTTAACACCACTCCAGCTAATATTTGGCATTTTGCTTGGGGCTCTTAGGCTTTCATTTCCACATCACCATGCAAACCAGTGTCATGAAGCCACTTTACTGCTGTATGGATTTTGCTCAGTTATTTATTGAAAGGGGTGTTCTCCATACTTGTAGTGTAACCTTGTGTATTTGTAAAGCAGTTATTCATACATTCATTTAGAAACTAAACACATCAGGTTGGTCTGTCATAGAAGAAACCTGTAAAATTTTTAGATTTATTACTGACTGTTACAGTGTACTATGTTGGAGGCAAACCTGATGACTGAATCTCATTGAACTACTTTGTGGCTTGTCACCACATCACTTAGTCATATGGCAGATCAGGGAAGAAGAGGTACTACAGACTGTTATTGTATATTAAAGCCTCACTGAATGATTATGTAATATTTTTTAAATGTATTTATCTATTTATTTTTTACAGAACTAAAGGACAACAGTCATGACGGACTCGAAATATTTCACAACAAACAAAAAAGGTGAGTATGGAAGAGAAATTGTTTTTTGTTCATGTGGGCATGTTAGAGATTGGAAATTTATGGCAGTGTATATATAAACAGCACTGCTTTCAACTCTTCATCTGATTCATCTTTCAGGGGAGATCTTTGAACTGAAGGCAGAGCTGAACAATGAGAAGAAGGAGAAGAGGAAAGAGGCAGTGAAGAAGGTCATTGCTGCCATGACTGTTGGCAAAGATGTCAGGTATACTACAAAATAGAGCAGGGCGATATGACCAAAAATATTTATCACGATATACATTTGAAAATTTGCGATAACGATATAACTGACGATATAATTGACACTAGACAAAATACTTTACAACTCCACAACTTTATTAGTGCAAAAAGAAACCCATCAATGTATTTTCACTTAAACAAGCAGCTGTTTTTTATGTGCATTAAAGTTACATAAAAATGTAACACTGCAAATTCCTTGCGGACAGTTTAACCAAAAGCCATTTCCAGTAGAAATTGGCCGACATATCCTCAGCATAACCATGTATAATATCCACAAAACTTAAAAAGAGGTTATACACACACAATACGGTAATATTATGTTGAAGCACAGTACGTATCACTCCGCGAGGCTCCTGCCTGCGATAGCCGTAATGCTCCGACAATCCATCAAGCGGTGTGGGTTCGTAGCTTAGCAAAGTCGTACTAAAACATTTGACAGATTTTTGAGCGCCGTGTACCACATAAAATCATTTCGAGGTCAGTAAACACAACCAGAATTCATACATAAGGCACGCGGGATTATAAGGGGCACTGTCGATTTTCAGAAAAATCAAAGGATTGATTTTAAGTGTGCCGTATTTTCCAAACAACACGGTAATAACGACGGCCCGCTAGCATGTGCTACCAAAAATAGTGCTTTGTTGTGTATCTGACGGACGAAAGCTAAACCAGTTCCACACCACTGAAGTTGCAGCATTTTTACAAACCAACTCTGCTTCATCCGTTTCATTTAATGATCCACTTTCGCTCTTCTCATTCTGCGTCGCCGCCATGTGCGTATGTAAACATAGGCACTGCGCATGCGCGTTTTACCCACATTCTATCGCGATATTTCATTTTGCTATCGTTGCCCAAAATTACACCGGTATTACCGTGAACGGTATGATATAGCCCAGCCCTACTACAAAACTGTGTTCATGACATGCTTCACACAGGTCTATAATTATAACAGTGTGATAAGATAAGCAAATCAAAGTGACGTGGCTTCTGTGATTTCTCAGTTGCATTATGTGTTGGCACCGAATATCTTAAACAAGAAGAAAATTGTAGTGTTGTGCTCACTGACCAACAGACCATTGGATTAAAGTCCTTCACTCTCCAAAGTAATTCAGCTGCTGATATTTAACTCTGAGTTTTGCTTTTGGAAAGCTGATTAGTCTCATCCTCAGTAGACTGATATGTGGTCATTGTTTCCGGCTCTGCTTTTGTTTCCGCTGTTCTCTGCCAACTCCCAGGATATGTTCCTGGAACTGTCAGTGCTGCTAAGAGAGTAATAGTAAATAAAAGTCTCAGTATTGTTCAGAGGGCTCACTGCTTTGCTATTGATTGCCATCGGTCAAGGAAATCAGTCATTGCAAATGAAGAGAACACAGTAGCAGAGATTAAAAAATAGGAGAGAGCAGTTGCTAGGGTGCTTGGAGCTCTGGCTACTTTCACTCTTTTTATATATCTGATTAGTAGCCTCAGAAATCAGGGAGTAAAAGTGTGAACGAAAGGACGTTTTTACCACTTTCAGGCTATTCAGACATCATTGTTGGACTTTTGGGATGATCACTTTGCACACAGTGTTTTTTCACAGTGTGCTAAAGCTTTACAGACATTAAGTAGTCATAGTACAGTTGTATGATATGTCTGTTAAGCCGATTTGTACTGATGTGAGTTCAGCACAGTTACTCATGCAGTAAATTCACAGCTAGTGTGAGAGAACACGACAGTGTCGCAACATTGTCTAGTACTCATTTTTGAAGTCAATTTGCTTTGCTCTCAGTTCTTTGTTCCCAGATGTAGTCAACTGCATGCAGACTGACAACCTGGAGCTGAAGAAGTTGGTGTACCTCTACTTGATGAACTACGCCAAGAGCCAGCCTGATATGGCTATAATGGCCGTTAACAGCTTCGTCAAGGCAAGACAGAGAATGAACTGTTCATTAACGGCATCCTACACTAATCTGCACTAAGGCAGTTAAATCTAAAAATACTTTTTATTGTTTTCCTGCTACCATAGTTTGTCCATGCTGTTTCACAGGATCCATCCATGGGTTTCTTACATGCCAGTGGGGGTTAAGATTTTTGTACAGTTTTCAGATGTGTCTTGAACACAAACTCATGATTTGCTCCAAATTACAAAGTGAGTTAGTTTTTTAACTTTAAGGCCCATTGTACCTATGTAAAATCTTTCTTCGCCTATCCCCTAGGACTGTGAGGACCCCAATCCTCTGATTAGGGCTCTTGCCGTCCGCACCATGGGTTGCATTCGGGTAGACAAGATCACAGAGTACTTGTGTGAGCCGCTGAGAAAGTGCTTGAAGGATGAGGACCCATATGTGAGGAAGACTGCAGCTGTTTGTGTAGCTAAACTTCATGACATCAATGCCCAGATGGTGGAGGACCAGGGCTTCCTGGACTCCTTGAGAGATCTTATTGCTGACTCCAATCCCATGGTAGGTCTCAGTACTTTTCACCTCTATCTGTATCTTTCCCAAAGTTGTGTTGGTGCTTTAAAAATGCTGTTAGTTTCCTTTGGATTACTATTAAAGAATAATTAAGTTAATATAGAGTTAATTATTGTTGAAATCATTATTGTTTCATATCTTGCGTTTTAGGTTGTGGCCAATGCAGTTGCTGCCTTATCAGAGATCAGTGAGTCTCACCCCAACAGCAACCTGCTGGACCTCAATCCACAGAATATCAACAAGCTGCTGACGGCCCTCAACGAGTGCACAGAGTGGGGACAGACTTTCATCCTGGACTGCCTGTCCAACTACAACCCCAAGGATGAGCGTGAGGCTCAAAGGTAGCAGTTCTGTCAACTTTTACTTGAAACTACACCATTTGTGATATTAAGGAGAGTTACAAAAATCCTTTTAAGATCAGAGATAAGCCCAACATTATCACTACATGACACCACTGAAAATGATGGGATTTCTGCTTCTTCTCAAAGCATCTGTGAGCGTGTCACCCCCCGGCTGTCTCATGCCAACTCAGCGGTGGTGCTGTCAGCTGTGAAGGTACTGATGAAGTTCTTGGAGCTGCTGCCCAAGGACTCTGACTACTACAACACATTGCTTAAGAAGTTATCTCCCCCACTGGTCACCTTGCTCTCCGGAGAGCCAGAGGTCCAGTATGTGGCTCTGAGGAACATCAACCTCATCGTCCAGAAGAGGTATATTGATAGAAAAGACAGAGAAAGGTTTCAAGTTGAGCTGCTGGGTTTAATATTAACTCAAAAAACATTTTTAATCTATAGATTTAGAAATTTGGTTATTTCCTTATTGTAATTTCTTCATATTTTACTGTGTTTGTTTGTTTACACACTCTTATGACAAGCAATCGTAAGCTGGGAAAGACAGATTTCTATTTTTTGTCCTCACCACCTTCTAATGTATATTTTTTGTTTGTACACACTGAACTGAACCTTAGCACACACACAGGATAAACCTTCTTGTCTAGCAGCTTAAGGGCTATAGCAGCCTATATTACTCTGTGACTGACACTTACATGCTTATTTACCTGCTACTTGTAAAGCGTTAAATCCCTTTGTGGGATTTTTCTTTTGGACTAGGTGCCACACTATAATGTGTCATGTATTGATTTTGTGCAGGCCTGAGATCCTGAAGCAGGAGATCAAGGTGTTCTTTGTCAAATACAATGACCCCATCTATGTGAAACTAGAGAAACTGGACATCATGATCCGTTTGGCTTCTCAGGCCAACATTGCCCAGGTACTTCACAGAAAACAAGACTAAAAGTATATTGTAGCAATTAATTGTTCAAAAATCTTTAACATTATTTATAGAAAGTAGTTTTAAAATGATTCACTTCTGTTCTGTGATTTGCAGGTTTTGGCAGAATTAAAGGAGTATGCCACAGAGGTAGATGTGGACTTTGTGCGTAAAGCTGTACGAGCCATCGGACGCTGTGCCATCAAAGTTGAGGTGAGAATTATGGGCCCGCTCAGCTAAAATAATGTGTCGTTAGTAATTTAAAACTCTTTTCTGGTAGTAAAGGTGACAGATGTTTCTGTCCTGTTTCCCGTCAGCAATCGGCCGAGCGCTGTGTCAGCACTCTGCTGGACCTGATCCAGACTAAGGTCAACTATGTGGTTCAGGAGGCTATTGTGGTCATCAGGGACATCTTCCGCAAGTACCCCAACAAGTAGGTTTCTCATTGAATGTGTGGAAAGTACTTATCAAGTAACTATCCAGTGCTCTATATAAACCTTTTTAAAAAATTGATGGACTGTGTAGCTCACATGTGTAGATGTCATTTCATGTGATGTAGTAGTTTGTAGTCCGATTCTGACCTTAGAGATATGGTGTTCTTTAGGTATGAAAGCATCATTGCCACACTCTGTGAGAACCTGGATTCCCTGGATGAGCCTGACGCTCGAGCTGCCATGATCTGGATTGTTGGCGAGTATGCTGAGCGGATTGACAACGCTGATGAGTTGCTGGAGAGCTTCCTTGAAGGCTTCCATGATGAGAGCACTCAGGTAAGTTTATTTAAAAAAAAAAAAATACACATGTAAGATAAAATACAAAGATTACGATTCAATATACGAGAGCAGCTTTACATATTTCAGAAAGGCTAGTCTTACTTACAAAAAAACATTGAGTTGAATTTTAACAGTTTATCTAGAATAATAAAATGTTTTCATGTAGTTAGTTTTGACGTTTTTTTAACAATGTCAACAATGTTCCTATGATTTGTGATTACATTGTGTATTGTCATGACTTAAATAAGAAAGGTTTCAATAATCTTATGTTTCTGTAAATATCATTAACTGTTGTAGTCGGGGATCGACTGTTTCAAATATTTTTTGACCTACCATAGCTATGATGAGGGGTTAGACTTTTAAAGGCATTGCATATAAAACACAACCATATTCCAATGGTGTGTGTGTGCTCGGACTTGCAGGTCCAGCTTACTCTGTTGACCGCCATTGTCAAGCTGTTCCTTAAGAAGCCATCAGAGACTCAGGAGCTGGTGCAGCAAGTCCTCAGCTTGGCCACTCAGGTGAGTCATATATTTCATTCTGAAGAAGCTTTGCATGAGTTTGATGACTTGTTCAGTCCCTCTCTCTGAGAAGTGTTTCTTTCTGTAATATATGAAAGTATTTTTCTCAGATATGTAGGTTTCTTAGCTGCCACTTTTGCAACGACTTGTGAAACTGTGGTCCTCACAATCTTCCAGTATGTGATTTCTGCCCATATTAAGTATAACTTACACCACTTGTTGACCTCCTATGCAGGACTCTGACAACCCTGACCTGCGTGACAGAGGCTACATTTATTGGCGCCTGTTGTCCACTGACCCCGTGACCGCTAAAGAGGTGGTGTTGTCAGAGAAACCCCTAATCTCAGAGGAGACCGACCTAATAGAGCCCACCCTACTGGATGAGCTTATATGCCACATTGGCTCCCTGGCCTCTGTGTATCACAAGCCCCCCAGCGCCTTTGTGGAGGGAAGCCATGGAATCCACCGGAAGCACCTTCCTGTTCAGCACAGCAGGTCAGACACTGTTTTCAGTGCCATACCAGTTCTACACAATGTCACATCAGCTGTTTTTACCAGCTGTTGTTCTGGGTGCAGGGCGCCATCATGCAAAACTTTTGTTGCTTTCACTACTAGTCCATTGTACTAATACATAGAGCTCATACTTTAATATTTGGCTTTTTGGGCTTGATGGTGTGAAAGATCAGTGTAATAAAACCGTCGAATTCTTGAAATTCTTGAAAGGAGCTTAACTTTAATAATCACACTGGCGTAAACTGATTATATTCAGATATTTCATATTGGTTGCGCTTTGCTTCCATTTTCCATATATAAGAGGAAGTATTTATCCCTTCAGTAGTTCAGCTCTGTTGCATGGCAAATTTGCAAATTGGCCAGGAAGGTCAGTTCATGAAAATGAGTCATATGTCGAAATTGTGAGATAAAATCACACAACCTGTAATTGCTGAAGAATAGATTTTGCTTGATCCCTGGTGTTTATAAGCAGAAACACTATAGTGGCTATCTTTGTACTTCTACCATGTTCATACTTCATATTTTCCAGGAATGTGCCCGTGTTGATCTGTTTGACAACAAGCAGCTGAGTCTAAAGTCTAAACGGTTAAAACTACTTAAAAAAAGTAATTTGTGTGAGTGGTTTGATGTTTTTTGCACATAAAAATTAAGGTAAAGACAGAAAGTGTCTTTATTCATCCAGCAGTTTAAAATGCAGTCTTCTGGTCTCAAAGCAGTTGGTTTGGTATCAAGAAAATGATGGATAATACTTATTAATGTGATATTGTGTATTGTATATGTGACCTGAGAACTCGTCAGTTTGTTAATCATAGCTCAGTTTATGCTTTACACTGGTTTCGAAAACAGGACATTGCCCAACTCTTAAAATATTGCCTCATGCCCCACTGATGTTGAAGAGTCAGGCAAAATCTTGTGTGAAAGAAGAATCTACAACAGGAAGTTGTGGACTTGAAGACTTTTAGATTCATTTCCATTGAAATGGATGTACTGTATTTATCCCAGTTTAATAAGGAAGTCTATTTACATAATGGAAACAAGTTTTATGATATAAACAAATTGACATTTCTGTTTATTCCTCCTTTAAACTCACTACTTCCAACACAGTGCTGTAGCACAAGGTCCTCTCTAGCAGTGGGCTTGTTTGCTGCCAGTTTAGCTCACAAGGTGAGATGGCAATCTCATGCAGCAGCCTGGACCCAATGGCCCTTTACTGCTCATCTTTGCCCACTCTCTCCCTGCCTTCTTGTTTACTCTCCAGTAAATCTACTAAATGCAAAAAAAACCCAAAAACGCCCGCAAAAATAATGTTTAAAAAAATCATGTTAAAAAAAAGTTGTTGCCGTGCTTCATTACTAAAGCTTCTACTATTTTGCATTCTTTCATAATTTTCCATTTATCTGTGATACTTTTGGAGCTCTTAGGATTTAGGTTTCCAAGTACATTTCGCTTACCAGTCTACTGTTTTGCCTTACGACAGCATCGACACAGGCGAGAGCCCAGTCAGCGCTGGGCCAGCGGCAGCCATGGACCAGCCACATGTCATTCCCAGTCAGGGTGACCTGCTGGGTGATCTGCTGAACCTGGACCTGGGTCCTCCAGTCAATGTGCCCCAGGTCTCCTCCATGCAGATGGGTGCGGTGGACCTTCTGGGAGGAGGCCTGGACAGTTTGGTGAGCATGAGCATATTTATGCACATTTACTTTACTAAATTTAGGTAAAGATCCACTGAGCGATTGCGCTTTATTGTCATTGCAGCAGTGAGTCTTACCTGTTCGGCACATTGTATGGAATAATAATAGACATTTATACTGTATTCAAGCTTTGACTCCCATTAGATCCTTCTATAGTTTACCAGTGGTGGTTACGTGATGCTACCTAGTGGTTATCACCGTTCATTGTAATGACTCTGCCATTACATTAAGGAAGAAAGAGGCTGTGCCGGCAGTTGTAAAACATCTGGAAACCTGAAATTTTCCCAAAAGAAAAGGGTATATGATGAAAAGTTAGTTTTTCTTTGTTCCTCCTTAGGATTGTTATAGTTGAAGAAGACCTATTCAGACCTTGGTTTTATGTGTTCATGCAAGTATGCTTGTGATAAAAAGTAACTGTTATGCTCATATGCTGTATCTTGCTGTAACACAAATTTAAAATGTTTTAATACCATAACATCGGCTCATAAACATGTTACTAGGTATTTTTCTTCTATTACCACTTCTCCGAGCTGCTGGAACATCTGGATTTCTTCATAATCTCTTACAGAGCGATTTTTGAATGTCTAACCTACAATGCAGAGATTAATATTTCCCCAGAAAGTGAGGGCTCCTCTTGATGGGTTATGGTTGCTAAGAAAGTCTCTGTCTCTGTCTTTGTGTCTTTGATCTGTCGGTAATGTTTGGATGCTGTCTTTGGTGGCCTCTCCTCTCTCCTGTAGCTGGGGGGAGACCTGGGCGGAGGTGTTGGGGGAAGTCCAGCAGTAAGTCAAGCCCTTCTGTTTGGCCGTCTGCATGCTGCATGCTTCCTGAATTTAACCCACCACACTCGTCTTACTCACGCATTTTTCAACAAGATGACCACACGTATGTTTTGAATGTTTTAGCCCATTTAAGCCTTTGATGGGACACACAAAGGCATACAGGGGCAAACTGAAAGCCCTCTCCTTCCCTCAGACATCAGGATGAATACATCACTTAGTTCTCTTTCTCACTTCCTATTAAGACCTTCTTTAAATATTCAGAGTGTGGGAATGCGGTACACATTATATTTTTGGTCATTTTGGGGGGTGGGGTGGGGGGTGACATGGCCACTGACACCATTTATAGGCATCTTAAACACTTTAAAGAAAGGAAGAGGTCATAATTGTGTAGTAATGAGGACATAACAGATTTTACTGTGTTGTAGAGCCATTCATAGACTAGAATCTCCTTTTTTACAACCACCTTATGAAAATAGTAGATTTTTTATTTTCCATCAATATCAGTTTCAATGTATCATAATTTTTCCATCAATTTGAACATATAAAAATATACACAGCACGGATATATTTGTTTATGCCCTCTTTTCCATTCTCTTGTATGATTTTATACATTCTAAGAGGCTGAGTTAATATGATGTTAATTTGGACTTCTAAAGTATTTTTCAAATAATATTTTTGTAATAAATGGGCTCAAACAGGCAAAACAAAATTTTTACTCCTTTTAAATTAATCTCACATTTGATTTTTTTGATTTTTGATTTTTTTTTTTTTCCTCTGGGATTTGGCTAATCGTGATCTTGATGTGATTGAAATCTTGTTTTGTTTTTTCTCTTCATAATCACAAAGACTTTAATCAGAAGCTTCTTCCGTTGTTCTGGTCTAAGATTTTCTGTGTGACCCGTTTAGTAGATTTTAGTAAATTTGTCAAGTCTTCTGTGATACTTCATAAAATTATACTTTATTAGATTGTGTTTTGTGTGTGTTTTTGTTGTGATTTTTGTTGCAGGTGGGACAAAACTTTATCCCGTCATCCGTCCCCAACACTTTTGCTCCTTCACCTACACCTGCGCCTCCTGCCACCAGCAGTGGCCTCAACGACTTGTTTGAGCTTTCCACAGGCATGGCCATCACCACAGGAGGCTATGTAGCCCCCAAAGCAGTGAGTTCACGCAACTTTCTCCTGGAAGGTGTAACGTAAGTAAAACACTCTATGTTATTGACTGCAGTTGTACTTTTTACCAGGTGTGGCTTCCTGCAGTGAAAGCTAAAGGGCTGGAGATCTCTGGAACGTTCTCTCGCCGCCAGGGTCACATGTACATGGACATGACTTTCACCAACAAAGCCCTACAACACATGACCGACTTTGCTATCCAGTTTAACAAGAACAGGTCAGTGATCTGACTCAACGGGAATGTAGTGCCATTGCTTATTGCAGAAATGTTTTAAAACTAACTTTAATATTAATGTATGTTTCTGCAGTTTTGGGGTGATCCCCACCAGTCCTCTGCCCATTCATACTCCACTGATGCCCAATCAGAGTATTGAGATCTCTTTGCCTCTTAACACCATTGGGCCAGTTATGAAGATGGACCCTCTCAATAATCTTCAGGTATAGCAGCACACAGTGCCCACACATTTTATCAGCAGTGGAACACATTTAAAGGCGTGGCCAGGGACAGGTGTCTTGCTTTTTCTGTCTCTCTGAAATGTGTGTTTTGTTTTATTTTTTTTTAAATTATTATTTAGTGTGACATGGCCATTAGTTCAGAAATAATTTCTCAGCATCTTGCAAAAAATGAAAATTCCAGGGTGTTTGCACTCATCTCAGTACAAGAACTGGAAACTGAGAAAAACATATATTGCAAGATGTGATATGTGATATTTGGGAAACTGATGTTTAGTTTACAGTTTTAACTTGATTGAATGCAAATGTTGGTATATTGCTTGTTATACTCAAGATGTCAAACTCACCGTGTCCTCTTGTCTTTCCTATAGGTGGCTGTAAAGAACAGCATTGATGTGTTCTACTTCAGCGTACTCATCCCTCTCAATGTATTCTTTGTCGAGGATGGAAAAATGGGTAAGATTCTTAAAACCTTTTAAAACAGCAACACCAAGTGTGGTACTTTTCCTTAAATGGCTAATTATATCCCTCACAGCTATTGAAGCTTGACAAACATTGCTGTTACTTGGGAAATGTATATTCAGTCTGCTTTTAGGCTGTAACAGTATGTTACTGAAACCTACCTGATTGTGAAGTGTGATTGCTATAGAATTAAAATAATTCCTTCATTCCTAATAGATATGAATAGAATCAAACAAGAATAGTAAATCTTTTAAAGGGCTTTGAATATCAATGTCAGTGGTTTGAAACCATCCAACACTTTTTACATCACTGCTGTCGGATATTTTCTTTTTTCTTCTTCAGAGCGACAGGTGTTCCTGGCTACTTGGAAAGACATCCCCAATGAGAATGAGCTACAGTATCAGATAAAGGACTGCCACCTTAATGCAGGTAGACACATTTGTCAAAAATCTCATGAGCATGTTAAATTATTTTACCTGCGTGTTTGTTTTCTTTCTCGTCCACATAACTTGGGTCTGTACTTCTTTATTTGGTGGTTTCTCTAACATATCAAAAGATTAGACAATGCTTTTACTCATACAAAATATGGCGAATGGCACAATGATGCATTTTTAAAGTAGTTGTTGTTTGTTTCAATGATTGAATACAATTTAACCAAACCGTATCATCAGCATGGTTGCATTTAATACATAGATGACTGATTAACACATTTTCAGTTCAGGGTTTAAAAACCTTATTTTTCAGACCTCAAAAATACTCCAACTTACCCAAAAAGCCTTATTTCTCTCTGTTTTCTTTCTCCACCCGCATGCTTATCTTTGGATACTCTTTTTTTTTTTTTTTTTTTTTTTTTTTAACCAATGCTGAACATCTCCTTTCCTTTAAAAAAGTTCGCAATATTTTTGCCACTATAATCCTAGCAGTCTGATAGCTAAAAGCCGACCAAAGCAGTGCTAGTTTCAGAATACCTGTCCAGCGTTACTGACATCTGAAGATTGAAGTTGATTAAAATCCTCACAAACCTAGTTTACCCTTTTGCCAGTAGTGGACTTTGTATTAGCTCATGCATACATTAGTGTGAGTGCATATGGTTCCAGTAGTGATAGGACCCTCTTGTGTGTGTTTTGATGTGGCTTCTGAAATGTGAGTGAGGTGTAATCATAATCTGAGAAACCTTCCGGTCTTGCAGACACGGTTTCAGGGAAGCTGCAGATTAACAATATCTACACCATTGCCAAGAGAAATGTAGAAGGCCAAGACATGCTCTACCAATCCCTGAAGCTAACCAATGGCATCTGGATTCTGGCTGAGCTCCGCATTCAACCTGGCAACCCCAACTACACGGTATAGCATCACAAGAGTTACCACTTTTTCACTTTGACCCTCTGTTCTGGGTTTTAAAAAGTAATGAGGAAAGTTTCATCTTTGCTTACAAAGATTTTCTTGTTTTAGCTGACCACCAGTTAAAAGTTTAAAGTAACTATAAATACAGTGAAAATCAGTAAGTCATGGTATAGAAGATAGTGAATCCAGAAAATAAGCAGTATTTATTAATTTTTTAACTTGTACTGCTTGAAAAGCAGCTAATGATTTTCAAATAATTACCGGTTATTTGTCTTAATGAGCTAATCATTTCAGTTGTGGACAAAAAGTGAGAATGTTGTAATACAGTGGTAAGGGAATACAATTATACAGCACTACCCTACTTCAGTATGGGAAGCACGCTACAATATTCGTGCAAGATCCTGACCCACTCGTTAGCCTTCCTTGTACACAGAATAAATCCTCAAAGTAAAATGGGAAAAGCATTGTCAGTAACGTCCCTCGTTCCAGTTTTACTCCTTTATTCCTCAGTTGGTCAGTATAAGCAGCGTAAACAGAGCTGTGATTAAGCATCTTTATAAATGTGTGAGTGAGTGCGTCTCCCTTTATAACTCTGTTCTCCTTTGTCCACAGCTCTCTCTCAAGTGTCGGGCTCCAGAAGTGTCTCAGTACGTCTACCAGATGTACGATTCTGTGCTGAAGAATTGATGCACTTCACCACTTGCCGACTCTGCTTCATCCTGACAACAAACCACAGTGTTTTTTGTTTGTTTTTTTTATGTTTTTTTTGTATGTGCAGCTGACTGCCAAAACAAGAGAATCCAAACAGTAAAAGATGGATAGTAAGCAATTTTGGAGATTAAGTGTATTTTTCCTTGAAATGAACAACAGGGTAAATGTGAGTCGAGACAAAGGGTATTGGGAGTGATTATCAAGCGTGCTGTTGACATTTCCTTTATTTTGGCAGTTGAAAGCATCATTAAAATCCTCTTAATTCTACCCCCTATTTTTATGTCTCAGTGAAAACCATTCCATCCTTAACGTTACGTCTTATTGTTGTGAAGATGTGATTAATGATGACATTGTCCTGAGTGGGGACTTGCTTTGTTCAGCTCACACTTCTTTTAATTTAGATCCACTTTTGATGCTTTGTTTGCTTCAGTTGTACCTCCAGAGTCACAGCAGTATTCTGTTGTTTTGAGACCAGAAACGTCTGTCTGACCGCTTCTGCCACATCTGGTGGGATCACAATTTGTGCAATTTGTTTAGAAACAAATGTCTACTTTCTCCCCTTACTGTGAAGCATTGTACACTAATTGAGAAACTTAGCGATAAATTAGCAACTCTGTAATTGCAAAATCCTGGCATTTCATCGTTTCCTTATGCCGTTTATGCTCTTTATGGCAGAGGCGTTTACAGCCATCCGGGCTTCACAAAGCTGCAGTGTTTAATGACACTCCAACTTATCCTTTTCTTGTTAAAGCTTTCAGAAGCAGTTCGCTGTGCTGGTTCTGATATAAAACAACTTCAATATAACATTTTATGAAGTGCTTTTCAAAGATTAAAGAAGTCCAGTCCAGTGAGCCCATAAGCAAAGGAAAAGTTACACTGTTTAGAGTCTACTGATGAGCAGGTGGGATAAAGCACATTAATGGGTTTAAATTCTTAAAGGTTTACAACCACTACACAAACCACAGCAGCCAATTTTGTGTTCACACTCCAGTGCCACTCTGTTTCGGGTTATTTGCTTGACTCCTCCTTTCTGAAACGGTCCCATTTACTGCAGCCACACTTTTCACAACTATATTTTCATTCCTATTTATTGTGCATCTACCTCTGTGTGTTTTCTTTTCACAGGTGTTATTGTTGCATTAGTTTCATTTCTTTGATGTGCTTTACATGTCATTTGAATGCCAGTGTTTTTATTTTTTGTTTTCTTGGGGGGATTTTCATGTAATGCTAAACTGTGGGAAATCCGCCAAGTCAGACTCACAGGACCACACATTTACACAAATAAAATGCCAAGTTTATTTTTCTTACTCTCAAAAAAATCCTTCTAAAGTTGGCATAGTGTGAGCTATATGAACATTAGAGTGCATATACCCAGACCCCCAGAGTTGTACTGTAGGCCAGTAATGGTGTAGTAAGAAAATGTTTAGTAACTATGTATAAAAATGAAGCAAAAATGCTTTCTCCCTGTCCCAGTGTGTCAGTTGTGTTGGTGATGTACATGAGATGAGAACATTAATGTGCCTGCATGAGCTCGCTGTCATTTTACCCTTTCTTAATTTCAGCTGTGGATTTCCTCAAGTTGGAAAGTTCTGCTCCTAACCCCCTGTCTTCATTGTAGATCCCATTAGTTTTTTTTTTTGTTTATTATTTTTAGTTTTTTCTAAACACAGCATCGTCTTAACACTCCTGCAAATAGAAATGTTTCCAGCAGCACAGAATGTGTGCCGAGGTCAGTCACGGCATCTTATGAAATGGAAAAGTTTGTGTCATTGCTGTAAGCTTGTTGTAAATGATTTGTTACTGTCACAATATCACATCTTGTGTCAATAAATCGTCAAACCCTTGGTGGAGGTGCATGGTTGTTTTTTTTTTTTTTTTTTTTTATTTGTGTGTTATGTAAGTCATGTCATACAGCAGAGCAGACCTGAGACAGAAGGTGAGGGGTGCAGGGGACTGCAGGTGGAAGATGACGGGTATCCTTCACTTACCTTTCATCTCCATGTTGAGAGAGTTCCTTTGGCTTTCTGTTTGTCAGACACGTGACAGCAAAGAGGGCTGCAGCTCTACCTTGCTGTGGATTCTTGCTGAATGCTAAGAAAATTAATCACACTCAAGTCTCCCAGAATTAAATGATTGCCCTCAAAATACACTTTTATTGCTCTTTACCTACATGAAAGGTAATGCAATTGGGAGTAAACAAAAAAGAACACGCAGGCTGTGACAGTATCCGGAGAAAAAGTTTGGTGCAATCCCATGGTCCAACAGGGTTGGATCTACCAACATTAAGGTAAGTGACATTCAAAAAAAGCACAGTCCTATGCTCTAGTATCAATTTCTCAAAATTGCTCCCTGTACTCCCCTGGGTCTGAACGCAGCCCAAGAGTTGGAAAAAGGAAGGATACTCATGTTGATGTGAAATATGTTCGGTGCCTCAGGCATGAAGGAACATGTAGAATCAGAGAGGTACAGTTAGTTTGTTATGTTCAAGTCCTTGAAACATGAATTCTTGCAAAACACAGACTCTGTTAGTACCATGTATCCGATGTCCAACAAACCAGACACGTGCGTGTGATCCCTTCGATAGCTCAGTTGTAGAGCGGAGGACTGTAGGTGTATGGGAACAGGAATCCTTAGGTCGCTGGTTCAACTCCGCTCGGAGGAGATTTACAATACTCTGTCTGTACTGATGAACCCAGCTAAAACAAACTTAATCGCAATGCGTTTACTACATTCATAGTATCGCTAACTTTGAGTGATCATTGGAAAGCAAGACTTCTTTTTGAAAAACATGTTCCTCCACTTACTAGTTTCAGTCAGAAAGTAGGCCAAGTCTAGGTCAAAAGACTTAAAGGTCACTGACATTACCCCTCCCCCTCCTACCCTCATGTATACATTTGAGGGACACTGTAGGTGTATGGGAAATATCAAAACAGCTTCCTGTACTCCCTTTGACTTGATAAAGTGAAGGCTTCAAAGTCAGTAGCTATAGGTGCGCTTACAGTGTAACACACAGCGAACATAAGACATTTTCCAGACAGGTTAGGACAATTTTCAGAGAAAAAGTTTGGTGCAATCCCATGGTCCAACAGGGTTGGATCTACCAACATTAAGGTAAGTGACATTCAAAAAAAGCACAGTCCTATGCTCTAGTATCAATTTCTCAAAATTGCTCCTGTACTCCCTGGGTCTGAACGCAGCCCAAGAGTTGGAAAAAGGAAGGATGCTCATGTTGATGTGAAATATGTTCGGTGCCTCAGGCATGAAGGAACATGTAGAATCAGAGAGGTACAGTTAGTTTTGTTATGTTCAAGTCCTTGAAACATGGAATTCTTGCAAAACACAGACTCTGTTAGGTACCATGTATCCGATGGTCCAACAAACCAGACACGGTGCGTGTGATCCCTTCGATAGCTCAGTTGGTAGAGCGGAGGACTGTAGGTGTATGGGAACAGGAATCCTTAGGTCGCTGGTTCAACTCCGGCTCGGAGGAGATTTTACAATACCTTCTGTCTGTACTGATTGAACCCAGCTAAAAACAAAACTTAATCGCAATGGCGTTTACTACCATTTCATAGTATCGCTATACTCCTTTGAGTGATCAGTTGGAAAAGCAAAGACTTCTCTGTGTGTTGGAAGAAGACATGTTTCCTCCCACTTTACTCTAGTTTTCAGTCAGAAAGTAGGGCCAAGTCCTTAGGTCCAAAAAGACTGATCTACATTAAAGGTCACTGACATTAAAAAACCCCCCTCATGTATACATTTGAGGGACACTGTAGGTGTATGGGAAATATCAAAACAGCTTCCTGTACTCCCTTTGACTTGATAAAGTGAAGGCTTCAAAGTCAGTAGCTATAGGTGCGCTTACAGTGTAACACACAGCGAACATAAGACATGTTCCAGACAGGTTAGGACAATTTTCAGAGAAAAAGTTTGGTGCAATCCCATGGTCCAACAGGGTTGGATCTACCAACATTAAGGTAAGTGACATTCAAAAAAAGCACAGTCCTATGCTCTAGTATCAATTTCTCAAAATTGCTCCCTGTACTCCCCCTGGGTCTGAACGCAGCCCAAGAGTTGGAAAAAAGGAAGGATGCTCATGTTGATGTGAAATATGTTCGGTGCCTCAGGCATGAAGGAACATGTAGAATCAGAGAGGTACAGTTAGTTTTGTTATGTTCAAGTCCTTGAAACATGGAATTCTTGCAAAACACAGACTCTGTTAGGTACCATGTATCCGATGGTCCAACAAACCAGACACGGTGCGTGTGATCCCTTCGATAGCTCAGTTGGTAGAGCGGAGGACTGTAGGTGTATGGGAACAGGAATCCTTAGGTCGCTGGTTCAACTCCGGCTCGGAGGAGATTTTACAATACCTTCTGTCTGTACTGATTGAACCCAGCTAAAAACAAAACTTAATCGCAATGGCGTTTACTACCATTTCATAGTATCGCTATACTCCTTTGAGTGATCAGTTGGAAAAGCAAAGACTTCTCTGTGTGTTGGAAGAAGACATGTTTCCTCCCACTTTACTCTAGTTTTCAGTCAGAAAGTAGGGCCAAGTCCTTAGGTCCAAAAAGACTGATCTACATTAAAGGTCACTGACATTAACCCCCCCCCCCTCCTACCCTCATGTATACATTTGAGGGACACTGTAGGTGTATGGGAAATATCAAAACAGCTTCCTGTACTCCCTTTGACTTGATAAAGTGAAGGCTTCAAAGTCAGTAGCTATAGGTGCGCTTACAGTGTAACACACAGCGAACATAAGACATGTTCCAGACAGGTTAGGACAATTTTCAGAGAAAAAGTTTGGTGCAATCCCATGGTCCAACAGGGTTGGATCTACCAACATTAAGGTAAGTGACATTCAAAAAAAGCACAGTCCTATGCTCTAGTATCAATTTCTCAAAATTGCTCCCTGTACTCCCCTGGGTCTGAACGCAGCCCAAGAGTTGGAAAAAGGAAGGATACTCATGTTGATGTGAAATATGTTCGGTGCCTCAGGCATGAAGGAACATGTAGAATCAGAGAGGTACAGTTAGTTTTGTTATGTTCAAGTCCTTGAAACATGGAATTCTTGCAAAACACAGACTCTGTTAGGTACCATGTATCCGATGGTCCAACAAACCAGACACGGTGCGTGTGATCCCTTCGATAGCTCAGTTGGTAGAGCGGAGGACTGTAGGTGTATGGGAACAGGAATCCTTAGGTCGCTGGTTCAACTCCGGCTCGGAGGAGATTTTACAATACCTTCTGTCTGTACTGATTGAACCCAGCTAAAAACAAAACTTAATCGCAATGGCGTTTACTACCATTTCATAGTATCGCTATACTCCTTTGAGTGATCAGTTGGAAAAGCAAAGACTTCTCTGTGTGTTGGAAGAAGACATGTTTCCTCCCACTTTACTCTAGTTTTCAGTCAGAAAGTAGGGCCAAGTCCTTAGGTCCAAAAAGACTGATCTACATTAAAGGTCACTGACATTAACCCCACCCCCCCCCTCCTACCCTCATGTATACATTTGAGGGACACTGTAGGTGTATGGGAAATATCAAAACAGCTTCCTGTACTCCCTTTGACTTGATAAAGTGAAGGCTTCAAAGTCAGTAGCTATAGGTGCGCTTACAGTGTAACACACAGCGAACATAAGACATGTTCCAGACAGGTTAGGACAATTTTCAGAGAAAAAGTTTGGTGCAATCCCATGGTCCAACAGGGTTGGATCTACCAACATTAAGGTAAGTGACATTCAAAAAAAGCACAGTCCTATGCTCTAGTATCAATTTCTCAAATTGCTCCCTGTACTCCCCTGGGTCTGAACGCAGCCCAAGAGTTGGAAAAAGGAAGGATACTCATGTTGATGTGAAATATGTTCGGTGCCTCAGGCATGAAGGAACATGTAGAATCAGAGAGGTACAGTTAGTTTTGTTATGTTCAAGTCCTTGAAACATGGAATTCTTGCAAAACACAGACTCTGTTAGGTACCATGTATCCGATGGTCCAACAAACCAGACACGGTGCGTGTGATCCCTTCGATAGCTCAGTTGGTAGAGCGGAGGACTGTAGGTGTATGGAACAGGAATCCTTAGGTCGCTGGTTCAACTCCGGCTCGGAGGAGATTTTACAATACCTTCTGTCTGTACTGATTGAACCCAGCTAAAAACAAAACTTAATCGCAATGGCGTTTACTACCATTTCATAGTATCGCTATACTCCTTTGAGTGATCAGTTGGAAAAGCAAAGACTTCTCTGTGTGTTGGAAGAAGACATGTTTCCTCCCACTTTACTCTAGTTTTCAGTCAGAAAGTAGGGCCAAGTCCTTAGGTCCAAAAAACTGATCTACATTAAAGGTCACTGACATTAACCCCCTCCCCCCTCCTACCCTCATGTATACATTTGAGGGACACTGTAGGTGTATGGGAAATATCAAAACAGCTTCCTGTACTCCCTTTGACTTGATAAAGTGAAGGCTTCAAAGTCAGTAGCTATAGGTGCGCTTACAGTGTAACACACAGCGAACATAAGACATGTTCCAGACAGGTTAGGACAATTTTCAGAGAAAAAGTTTGGTGCAATCCCATGGTCCAACAGGGTTGGATCTACCAACATTAAGGTAAGTGACATTCAAAAAAGCACAGTCCTATGCTCTAGTATCAATTTCTCAAAATTGCTCCCTGTACTCCCCTGGGTCTGAACGCAGCCCAAGAGTTGGAAAAAGGAAGGATACTCATGTTGATGTGAAATATGTTCGGTGCCTCAGGCATGAAGGAACATGTAGAATCAGAGAGGTACAGTTAGTTTTGTTATGTTCAAGTCCTTGAAACATGGAATTCTTGCAAAACACAGACTCTGTTAGGTACCATGTATCCGATGGTCCAACAAACCAGACACGGTGCGTGTGATCCCTTCGATAGCTCAGTTGGTAGAGCGGAGGACTGTAGGTGTATGGGAACAGGAATCCTTAGGTCGCTGGTTCAACTCCGGCTCGGAGGAGATTTTACAATACCTTCTGTCTGTACTGATTGAACCCAGCTAAAAACAAAACTTAATCGCAATGGCGTTTACTACCATTTCATAGTATCGCTATACTCCTTTGAGTGATCAGTTGGAAAAGCAAAGACTTCTCTGTGTGTTGGAAGAAGACATGTTTCCTCCCACTTTACTCTAGTTTTCAGTCAGAAAGTAGGGCCAAGTCCTTAGGTCCAAAAAGACTGATCTACATTAAAGGTCACTGACATTAACCCCCCCCCCCTCCTACCCTCATGTATACATTTGAGGGACACTGTAGGTGTATGGGAAATATCAAAACAGCTTCCTGTACTCCCTTTGACTTGATAAAGTGAAGGCTTCAAAGTCAGTAGCTATAGGTGCGCTTACAGTGTAACACACAGCGAACATAAGACATGTTCCAGACAGGTTAGGACAATTTTCAGAGAAAAAGTTTGGTGCAATCCCATGGTCCAACAGGGTTGGATCTACCAACATTAAGGTAAGTGACATTCAAAAAAGCACAGTCCTATGCTCTAGTATCAATTTCTCAAAATTGCTCCCTGTACTCCCCTGGGTCTGAACGCAGCCCAAGAGTTGGAAAAAGGAAGGATACTCATGTTGATGTGAAATATGTTCGGTGCCTCAGGCATGAAGGAACATGTAGAATCAGAGAGGTACAGTTAGTTTTGTTATGTTCAAGTCCTTGAAACATGGAATTCTTGCAAAACACAGACTCTGTTAGGTACCATGTATCCGATGGTCCAACAAACCAGACACGGTGCGTGTGATCCCTTCGATAGCTCAGTTGGTAGAGCGGAGGACTGTAGGTGTATGGGAACAGGAATCCTTAGGTCGCTGGTTCAACTCCGGCTCGGAGGAGATTTTACAATACCTTCTGTCTGTACTGATTGAACCCAGCTAAAAACAAAACTTAATCGCAATGGCGTTTACTACCATTTCATAGTATCGCTATACTCCTTTGAGTGATCAGTTGGAAAAGCAAAGACTTCTCTGTGTGTTGGAAGAAGACATGTTTCCTCCCACTTTACTCTAGTTTTCAGTCAGAAAGTAGGGCCAAGTCCTTAGGTCCAAAAAGACTGATCTACATTAAAGGTCACTGACATTAACCCCCTCCCCCCTCCTACCCTCATGTATACATTTGAGGGACACTGTAGGTGTATGGGAAATATCAAAACAGCTTCCTGTACTCCCTTTGACTTGATAAAGTGAAGGCTTCAAAGTCAGTAGCTATAGGTGCGCTTACAGTGTAACACACAGCGAACATAAGACATGTTCCAGACAGGTTAGGACAATTTTCAGAGAAAAGTTTGGTGCAATCCCATGGTCCAACAGGGTTGGATCTACCAACATTAAGGTAAGTGACATTCAAAAAAAGCACAGTCCTATGCTCTAGTATCAATTTCTCAAAATTGCTCCCTGTACTCCCTGGGTCTGAACGCAGCCCAAGAGTTGGAAAAAGGAAGGATACTCATGTTGATGTGAAATATGTTCGGTGCCTCAGGCATGAAGGAACATGTAGAATCAGAGAGGTACAGTTAGTTTTGTTATGTTCAAGTCCTTGAAACATGGAATTCTTGCAAAACACAGACTCTGTTAGGTACCATGTATCCGATGGTCCAACAAACCAGACACGGTGCGTGTGATCCCTTCGATAGCTCAGTTGGTAGAGCGGAGGACTGTAGGTGTATGGGAACAGGAATCCTTAGGTCGCTGGTTCAACTCCGGCTCGGAGGAGATTTTACAATACCTTCTGTCTGTACTGATTGAACCCAGCTAAAAACAAAACTTAATCGCAATGGCGTTTACTACCATTTCATAGTATCGCTATACTCCTTTGAGTGATCAGTTGGAAAAGCAAAGACTTCTCTGTGTGTTGGAAGAAGACATGTTTCCTCCCACTTTACTCTAGTTTTCAGTCAGAAAGTAGGGCCAAGTCCTTAGGTCCAAAAAGACTGATCTACATTAAAGGTCACTGACATTAACCCCCCCCCCCTCCTACCCTCATGTATACATTTGAGGGACACTGTAGGTGTATGGGAAATATCAAAACAGCTTCCTGTACTCCCTTTGACTTGATAAAGTGAAGGCTTCAAAGTCAGTAGCTATAGGTGCGCTTACAGTGTAACACACAGCGAACATAAGACATGTTCCAGACAGGTTAGGACAATTTTCAGAGAAAAAGTTTGGTGCAATCCCATGGTCCAACAGGGTTGGATCTACCAACATTAAGGTAAGTGACATTCAAAAAAGCACAGTCCTATGCTCTAGTATCAATTTCTCAAAATTGCTCCCTGTACTCCCCTGGGTCTGAACGCAGCCCAAGAGTTGGAAAAAGGAAGGATACTCATGTTGATGTGAAATATGTTCGGTGCCTCAGGCATGAAGGAACATGTAGAATCAGAGAGGTACAGTTAGTTTTGTTATGTTCAAGTCCTTGAAACATGGAATTCTTGCAAAACACAGACTCTGTTAGGTACCATGTATCCGATGGTCCAACAAACCAGACACGGTGCGTGTGATCCCTTCGATAGCTCAGTTGGTAGAGCGGAGGACTGTAGGTGTATGGGAACAGGAATCCTTAGGTCGCTGGTTCAACTCCGGCTCGGAGGAGATTTTACAATACCTTCTGTCTGTACTGATTGAACCCAGCTAAAAACAAAACTTAATCGCAATGGCGTTTACTACCATTTCATAGTATCGCTATACTCCTTTGAGTGATCAGTTGGAAAAGCAAAGACTTCTCTGTGTGTTGGAAGAAGACATGTTTCCTCCCACTTTACTCTAGTTTTCAGTCAGAAAGTAGGGCCAAGTCCTTAGGTCCAAAAAGACTGATCTACATTAAAGGTCACTGACATTAACCCCCTCCCCCCTCCTACCCTCATGTATACATTTGAGGGACACTGTAGGTGTATGGGAAATATCAAAACAGCTTCCTGTACTCCCTTTGACTTGATAAAGTGAAGGCTTCAAAGTCAGTAGCTATAGGTGCGCTTACAGTGTAACACACAGCGAACATAAGACATGTTCCAGACAGGTTAGGACAATTTTCAGAGAAAAAGTTTGGTGCAATCCCATGGTCCAACAGGGTTGGATCTACCAACATTAAGGTAAGTGACATTCAAAAAAAGCACAGTCCTATGCTCTAGTATCAATTTCTCAAAATTGCTCCCTGTACTCCCCTGGGTCTGAACGCAGCCCAAGAGTTGGAAAAAGGAAGGATACTCATGTTGATGTGAAATATGTTCGGTGCCTCAGGCATGAAGGAACATGTAGAATCAGAGAGGTACAGTTAGTTTTGTTATGTTCAAGTCCTTGAAACATGGAATTCTTGCAAAACACAGACTCTGTTAGGTACCATGTATCCGATGGTCCAACAAACCAGACACGGTGCGTGTGATCCCTTCGATAGCTCAGTTGGTAGAGCGGAGGACTGTAGGTGTATGGGAACAGGAATCCTTAGGTCGCTGGTTCAACTCCGGCTCGGAGGAGATTTTACAATACCTTCTGTCTGTACTGATTGAACCCAGCTAAAAACAAAACTTAATCGCAATGGCGTTTACTACCATTTCATAGTATCGCTATACTCCTTTGAGTGATCAGTTGGAAAAGCAAAGACTTCTCTGTGTGTTGGAAGAAGACATGTTTCCTCCCACTTTACTCTAGTTTTCAGTCAGAAAGTAGGGCCAAGTCCTTAGGTCCAAAAAGACTGATCTACATTAAAGGTCACTGACATTAACCCCCTCCCCCCTCCTACCCTCATGTATACATTTGAGGGACACTGTAGGTGTATGGGAAATATCAAAACAGCTTCCTGTACTCCCTTTGACTTGATAAAGTGAAGGCTTCAAAGTCAGTAGCTATAGGTGCGCTTACAGTGTAACACACAGCGAACATAAGACATGTTCCAGACAGGTTAGGACAATTTTCAGAGAAAAAGTTTGGTGCAATCCCATGGTCCAACAGGGTTGGATCTACCAACATTAAGGTAAGTGACATTCAAAAAAGCACAGTCCTATGCTCTAGTATCAATTTCTCAAAATTGCTCCCTGTACTCCCCTGGGTCTGAACGCAGCCCAAGAGTTGGAAAAAGGAAGGATACTCATGTTGATGTGAAATATGTTCGGTGCCTCAGGCATGAAGGAACATGTAGAATCAGAGAGGTACAGTTAGTTTTGTTATGTTCAAGTCCTTGAAACATGGAATTCTTGCAAAACACAGACTCTGTTAGGTACCATGTATCCGATGGTCCAACAAACCAGACACGGTGCGTGTGATCCCTTCGATAGCTCAGTTGGTAGAGCGGAGGACTGTAGGTGTATGGGAACAGGAATCCTTAGGTCGCTGGTTCAACTCCGGCTCGGAGGAGATTTTACAATACCTTCTGTCTGTACTGATTGAACCCAGCTAAAAACAAAACTTAATCGCAATGGCGTTTACTACCATTTCATAGTATCGCTATACTCCTTTGAGTGATCAGTTGGAAAAGCAAAGACTTCTCTGTGTGTTGGAAGAAGACATGTTTCCTCCCACTTTACTCTAGTTTTCAGTCAGAAAGTAGGGCCAAGTCCTTAGGTCCAAAAAGACTGATCTACATTAAAGGTCACTGACATTAAAAACCCCCTCCTACCCTCATGTATACATTTGAGGGACACTGTAGGTGTATGGGAAATATCAAAACAGCTTCCTGTACTCCCTTTGACTTGATAAAGTGAAGGCTTCAAAGTCAGTAGCTATAGGTGCGCTTACAGTGTAACACACAGCGAACATAAGACATGTTCCAGACAGGTTAGGACAATTTTCAGAGAAAAAGTTTGGTGCAATCCCATGGTCCAACAGGGTTGGATCTACCAACATTAAGGTAAGTGACATTCAAAAAAAGCACAGTCCTATGCTCTAGTATCAATTTCTCAAAATTGCTCCCTGTACTCCCCTGGGTCTGAACGCAGCCCAAGAGTTGGAAAAAGGAAGGATACTCATGTTGATGTGAAATATGTTCGGTGCCTCAGGCATGAAGGAACATGTAGAATCAGAGAGGTACAGTTAGTTTTGTTATGTTCAAGTCCTTGAAACATGGAATTCTTGCAAAACACAGACTCTGTTAGGTACCATGTATCCGATGGTCCAACAAACCAGACACGGTGCGTGTGATCCCTTCGATAGCTCAGTTGGTAGAGCGGAGGACTGTAGGTGTATGGGAACAGGAATCCTTAGGTCGCTGGTTCAACTCCGGCTCGGAGGAGATTTTACAATACCTTCTGTCTGTACTGATTGAACCCAGCTAAAAACAAAACTTAATCGCAATGGCGTTTACTACCATTTCATAGTATCGCTATACTCCTTTGAGTGATCAGTTGGAAAAGCAAAGACTTCTCTGTGTGTTGGAAGAAGACATGTTTCCTCCCACTTTACTCTAGTTTTCAGTCAGAAAGTAGGGCCAAGTCCTTAGGTCCAAAAAGACTGATCTACATTAAAGGTCACTGACATTAACCCCCTCCCCCCTCCTACCCTCATGTATACATTTGAGGGACACTGTAGGTGTATGGGAAATATCAAAACAGCTTCCTGTACTCCCTTTGACTTGATAAAGTGAAGGCTTCAAAGTCAGTAGCTATAGGTGCGCTTACAGTGTAACACACAGCGAACATAAGACATGTTCCAGACAGGTTAGGACAATTTTCAGAGAAAAAGTTTGGTGCAATCCCATGGTCCAACAGGGTTGGATCTACCAACATTAAGGTAAGTGACATTCAAAAAAAGCACAGTCCTATGCTCTAGTATCAATTTCTCAAAATTGCTCCCTGTACTCCCCTGGGTCTGAACGCAGCCCAAGAGTTGGAAAAAGGAAGGATACTCATGTTGATGTGAAATATGTTCGGTGCCTCAGGCATGAAGGAACATGTAGAATCAGAGAGGTACAGTTAGTTTTGTTATGTTCAAGTCCTTGAAACATGGAATTCTTGCAAAACACAGACTCTGTTAGGTACCATGTATCCGATGGTCCAACAAACCAGACACGGTGCGTGTGATCCCTTCGATAGCTCAGTTGGTAGAGCGGAGGACTGTAGGTGTATGGGAACAGGAATCCTTAGGTCGCTGGTTCAACTCCGGCTCGGAGGAGATTTTACAATACCTTCTGTCTGTACTGATTGAACCCAGCTAAAAACAAAACTTAATCGCAATGGCGTTTACTACCATTTCATAGTATCGCTATACTCCTTTGAGTGATCAGTTGGAAAAGCAAAGACTTCTCTGTGTGTTGGAAGAAGACATGTTTCCTCCCACTTTACTCTAGTTTTCAGTCAGAAAGTAGGGCCAAGTCCTTAGGTCCAAAAAGACTGATCTACATTAAAGGTCACTGACATTAACCCCCTCCCCCCTCCTACCCTCATGTATACATTTGAGGGACACTGTAGGTGTATGGGAAATATCAAAACAGCTTCCTGTACTCCCTTTGACTTGATAAAGTGAAGGCTTCAAAGTCAGTAGCTATAGGTGCGCTTACAGTGTAACACACAGCGAACATAAGACATGTTCCAGACAGGTTAGGACAATTTTCAGAGAAAAAGTTTGGTGCAATCCCATGGTCCAACAGGGTTGGATCTACCAACATTAAGGTAAGTGACATTCAAAAAAAGCACAGTCCTATGCTCTAGTATCAATTTCTCAAAATTGCTCCCTGTACTCCCCTGGGTCTGAACGCAGCCCAAGAGTTGGAAAAAGGAAGGATACTCATGTTGATGTGAAATATGTTCGGTGCCTCAGGCATGAAGGAACATGTAGAATCAGAGAGGTACAGTTAGTTTTGTTATGTTCAAGTCCTTGAAACATGGAATTCTTGCAAAACACAGACTCTGTTAGGTACCATGTATCCGATGGTCCAACAAACCAGACACGGTGCGTGTGATCCCTTCGATAGCTCAGTTGGTAGAGCGGAGGACTGTAGGTGTATGGGAACAGGAATCCTTAGGTCGCTGGTTCAACTCCGGCTCGGAGGAGATTTTACAATACCTTCTGTCTGTACTGATTGAACCCAGCTAAAAACAAAACTTAATCGCAATGGCGTTTACTACCATTTCATAGTATCGCTATACTCCTTTGAGTGATCAGTTGGAAAAGCAAAGACTTCTCTGTGTGTTGGAAGAAGACATGTTTCCTCCCACTTTACTCTAGTTTTCAGTCAGAAAGTAGGGCCAAGTCCTTAGGTCCAAAAAGACTGATCTACATTAAAGGTCACTGACATTAACCCCCTCCCCCCTCCTACCCTCATGTATACATTTGAGGGACACTGTAGGTGTATGGGAAATATCAAAACAGCTTCCTGTACTCCCTTTGACTTGATAAAGTGAAGGCTTCAAAGTCAGTAGCTATAGGTGCGCTTACAGTGTAACACACAGCGAACATAAGACATGTTCCAGACAGGTTAGGACAATTTTCAGAGAAAAAGTTTGGTGCAATCCCATGGTCCAACAGGGTTGGATCTACCAACATTAAGGTAAGTGACATTCAAAAAAAGCACAGTCCTATGCTCTAGTATCAATTTCTCAAAATTGCTCCCTGTACTCCCCTGGGTCTGAACGCAGCCCAAGAGTTGGAAAAAGGAAGGATACTCATGTTGATGTGAAATATGTTCGGTGCCTCAGGCATGAAGGAACATGTAGAATCAGAGAGGTACAGTTAGTTTTGTTATGTTCAAGTCCTTGAAACATGGAATTCTTGCAAAACACAGACTCTGTTAGGTACCATGTATCCGATGGTCCAACAAACCAGACACGGTGCGTGTGATCCCTTCGATAGCTCAGTTGGTAGAGCGGAGGACTGTAGGTGTATGGGAACAGGAATCCTTAGGTCGCTGGTTCAACTCCGGCTCGGAGGAGATTTTACAATACCTTCTGTCTGTACTGATTGAACCCAGCTAAAAACAAAACTTAATCGCAATGGCGTTTACTACCATTTCATAGTATCGCTATACTCCTTTGAGTGATCAGTTGGAAAAGCAAAGACTTCTCTGTGTGTTGGAAGAAGACATGTTTCCTCCCACTTTACTCTAGTTTTCAGTCAGAAAGTAGGGCCAAGTCCTTAGGTCCAAAAAGACTGATCTACATTAAAGGTCACTGACATTAACCCCTCCCCCCTCCTACCCTCATGTATACATTTGAGGGACACTGTAGGTGTATGGGAAATATCAAAACAGCTTCCTGTACTCCCTTTGACTTGATAAAGTGAAGGCTTCAAAGTCAGTAGCTATAGGTGCGCTTACAGTGTAACACACAGCGAACATAAGACATGTTCCAGACAGGTTAGGACAATTTTCAGAGAAAAAGTTTGGTGCAATCCCATGGTCCAACAGGGTTGGATCTACCAACATTAAGGTAAGTGACATTCAAAAAAAGCACAGTCCTATGCTCTAGTATCAATTTCTCAAAATTGCTCCCTGTACTCCCCTGGGTCTGAACGCAGCCCAAGAGTTGGAAAAAGGAAGGATACTCATGTTGATGTGAAATATGTTCGGTGCCTCAGGCATGAAGGAACATGTAGAATCAGAGAGGTACAGTTAGTTTTGTTATGTTCAAGTCCTTGAAACATGGAATTCTTGCAAAACACAGACTCTGTTAGGTACCATGTATCCGATGGTCCAACAAACCAGACACGGTGCGTGTGATCCCTTCGATAGCTCAGTTGGTAGAGCGGAGGACTGTAGGTGTATGGGAACAGGAATCCTTAGGTCGCTGGTTCAACTCCGGCTCGGAGGAGATTTTACAATACCTTCTGTCTGTACTGATTGAACCCAGCTAAAAACAAAACTTAATCGCAATGGCGTTTACTACCATTTCATAGTATCGCTATACTCCTTTGAGTGATCAGTTGGAAAAGCAAAGACTTCTCTGTGTGTTGGAAGAAGACATGTTTCCTCCCACTTTACTCTAGTTTTCAGTCAGAAAGTAGGGCCAAGTCCTTAGGTCCAAAAAGACTGATCTACATTAAAGGTCACTGACATTAACCCCTCCCCCCTCCTACCCTCATGTATACATTTGAGGGACACTGTAGGTGTATGGGAAATATCAAAACAGCTTCCTGTACTCCCTTTGACTTGATAAAGTGAAGGCTTCAAAGTCAGTAGCTATAGGTGCGCTTACAGTGTAACACACAGCGAACATAAGACATGTTCCAGACAGGTTAGGACAATTTTCAGAGAAAAAGTTTGGTGCAATCCCATGGTCCAACAGGGTTGGATCTACCAACATTAAGGTAAGTGACATTCAAAAAAAGCACAGTCCTATGCTCTAGTATCAATTTCTCAAAATTGCTCCCTGTACTCCCCTGGGTCTGAACGCAGCCCAAGAGTTGGAAAAAGGAAGGATACTCATGTTGATGTGAAATATGTTCGGTGCCTCAGGCATGAAGGAACATGTAGAATCAGAGAGGTACAGTTAGTTTTGTTATGTTCAAGTCCTTGAAACATGGAATTCTTGCAAAACACAGACTCTGTTAGGTACCATGTATCCGATGGTCCAACAAACCAGACACGGTGCGTGTGATCCCTTCGATAGCTCAGTTGGTAGAGCGGAGGACTGTAGGTGTATGGGAACAGGAATCCTTAGGTCGCTGGTTCAACTCCGGCTCGGAGGAGATTTTACAATACCTTCTGTCTGTACTGATTGAACCCAGCTAAAAACAAAACTTAATCGCAATGGCGTTTACTACCATTTCATAGTATCGCTATACTCCTTTGAGTGATCAGTTGGAAAAGCAAAGACTTCTCTGTGTGTTGGAAGAAGACATGTTTCCTCCCACTTTACTCTAGTTTTCAGTCAGAAAGTAGGGCCAAGTCCTTAGGTCCAAAAAGACTGATCTACATTAAAGGTCACTGACATTAACCCCCTCCCCCCTCCTACCCTCATGTATACATTTGAGGGACACTGTAGGTGTATGGGAAATATCAAAACAGCTTCCTGTACTCCCTTTGACTTGATAAAGTGAAGGCTTCAAAGTCAGTAGCTATAGGTGCGCTTACAGTGTAACACACAGCGAACATAAGACATGTTCCAGACAGGTTAGGACAATTTTCAGAGAAAAAGTTTGGTGCAATCCCATGGTCCAACAGGGTTGGATCTACCAACATTAAGGTAAGTGACATTCAAAAAAAGCACAGTCCTATGCTCTAGTATCAATTTCTCAAAATTGCTCCCTGTACTCCCCTGGGTCTGAACGCAGCCCAAGAGTTGGAAAAAGGAAGGATACTCATGTTGATGTGAAATATGTTCGGTGCCTCAGGCATGAAGGAACATGTAGAATCAGAGAGGTACAGTTAGTTTTGTTATGTTCAAGTCCTTGAAACATGGAATTCTTGCAAAACACAGACTCTGTTAGGTACCATGTATCCGATGGTCCAACAAACCAGACACGGTGCGTGTGATCCCTTCGATAGCTCAGTTGGTAGAGCGGAGGACTGTAGGTGTATGGGAACAGGAATCCTTAGGTCGCTGGTTCAACTCCGGCTCGGAGGAGATTTTACAATACCTTCTGTCTGTACTGATTGAACCCAGCTAAAAACAAAACTTAATCGCAATGGCGTTTACTACCATTTCATAGTATCGCTATACTCCTTTGAGTGATCAGTTGGAAAAGCAAAGACTTCTCTGTGTGTTGGAAGAAGACATGTTTCCTCCCACTTTACTCTAGTTTTCAGTCAGAAAGTAGGGCCAAGTCCTTAGGTCCAAAAAGACTGATCTACATTAAAGGTCACTGACATTAACCCCCCCCCTCCTACCCTCATGTATACATTTGAGGGACACTGTAGGTGTATGGGAAATATCAAAACAGCTTCCTGTACTCCCTTTGACTTGATAAAGTGAAGGCTTCAAAGTCAGTAGCTATAGGTGCGCTTACAGTGTAACACACAGCGAACATAAGACATGTTCCAGACAGGTTAGGACAATTTTCAGAGAAAAAGTTTGGTGCAATCCCATGGTCCAACAGGGTTGGATCTACCAACATTAAGGTAAGTGACATTCAAAAAAGCACAGTCCTATGCTCTAGTATCAATTTCTCAAAATTGCTCCCTGTACTCCCCTGGGTCTGAACGCAGCCCAAGAGTTGGAAAAAGGAAGGATACTCATGTTGATGTGAAATATGTTCGGTGCCTCAGGCATGAAGGAACATGTAGAATCAGAGAGGTACAGTTAGTTTTGTTATGTTCAAGTCCTTGAAACATGGAATTCTTGCAAAACACAGACTCTGTTAGGTACCATGTATCCGATGGTCCAACAAACCAGACACGGTGCGTGTGATCCCTTCGATAGCTCAGTTGGTAGAGCGGAGGACTGTAGGTGTATGGGAACAGGAATCCTTAGGTCGCTGGTTCAACTCCGGCTCGGAGGAGATTTTACAATACCTTCTGTCTGTACTGATTGAACCCAGCTAAAAACAAAACTTAATCGCAATGGCGTTTACTACCATTTCATAGTATCGCTATACTCCTTTGAGTGATCAGTTGGAAAAGCAAAGACTTCTCTGTGTGTTGGAAGAAGACATGTTTCCTCCCACTTTACTCTAGTTTTCAGTCAGAAAGTAGGGCCAAGTCCTTAGGTCCAAAAAGACTGATCTACATTAAAGGTCACTGACATTAACCCCCTCCCCCTCCTACCCTCATGTATACATTTGAGGGACACTGTAGGTGTATGGGAAATATCAAAACAGCTTCCTGTACTCCCTTTGACTTGATAAAGTGAAGGCTTCAAAGTCAGTAGCTATAGGTGCGCTTACAGTGTAACACACAGCGAACATAAGACATGTTCCAGACAGGTTAGGACAATTTTCAGAGAAAAAGTTTGGTGCAATCCCATGGTCCAACAGGGTTGGATCTACCAACATTAAGGTAAGTGACATTCAAAAAAAGCACAGTCCTATGCTCTAGTATCAATTTCTCAAAATTGCTCCCTGTACTCCCCTGGGTCTGAACGCAGCCCAAGAGTTGGAAAAAGGAAGGATACTCATGTTGATGTGAAATATGTTCGGTGCCTCAGGCATGAAGGAACATGTAGAATCAGAGAGGTACAGTTAGTTTTGTTATGTTCAAGTCCTTGAAACATGGAATTCTTGCAAAACACAGACTCTGTTAGGTACCATGTATCCGATGGTCCAACAAACCAGACACGGTGCGTGTGATCCCTTCGATAGCTCAGTTGGTAGAGCGGAGGACTGTAGGTGTATGGGAACAGGAATCCTTAGGTCGCTGGTTCAACTCCGGCTCGGAGGAGATTTTACAATACCTTCTGTCTGTACTGATTGAACCCAGCTAAAAACAAAACTTAATCGCAATGGCGTTTACTACCATTTCATAGTATCGCTATACTCCTTTGAGTGATCAGTTGGAAAAGCAAAGACTTCTCTGTGTGTTGGAAGAAGACATGTTTCCTCCCACTTTACTCTAGTTTTCAGTCAGAAAGTAGGGCCAAGTCCTTAGGTCCAAAAAGACTGATCTACATTAAAGGTCACTGACATTAACCCCCTCCCCCCTCCTACCCTCATGTATACATTTGAGGGACACTGTAGGTGTATGGGAAATATCAAAACAGCTTCCTGTACTCCCTTTGACTTGATAAAGTGAAGGCTTCAAAGTCAGTAGCTATAGGTGCGCTTACAGTGTAACACACAGCGAACATAAGACATGTTCCAGACAGGTTAGGACAATTTTCAGAGAAAAAGTTTGGTGCAATCCCATGGTCCAACAGGGTTGGATCTACCAACATTAAGGTAAGTGACATTCAAAAAAAGCACAGTCCTATGCTCTAGTATCAATTTCTCAAAATTGCTCCCTGTACTCCCCTGGGTCTGAACGCAGCCCAAGAGTTGGAAAAAGGAAGGATACTCATGTTGATGTGAAATATGTTCGGTGCCTCAGGCATGAAGGAACATGTAGAATCAGAGAGGTACAGTTAGTTTTGTTATGTTCAAGTCCTTGAAACATGGAATTCTTGCAAAACACAGACTCTGTTAGGTACCATGTATCCGATGGTCCAACAAACCAGACACGGTGCGTGTGATCCCTTCGATAGCTCAGTTGGTAGAGCGGAGGACTGTAGGTGTATGGGAACAGGAATCCTTAGGTCGCTGGTTCAACTCCGGCTCGGAGGAGATTTTACAATACCTTCTGTCTGTACTGATTGAACCCAGCTAAAAACAAAACTTAATCGCAATGGCGTTTACTACCATTTCATAGTATCGCTATACTCCTTTGAGTGATCAGTTGGAAAAGCAAAGACTTCTCTGTGTGTTGGAAGAAGACATGTTTCCTCCCACTTTACTCTAGTTTTCAGTCAGAAAGTAGGGCCAAGTCCTTAGGTCCAAAAAGACTGATCTACATTAAAGGTCACTGACATTAACCCCCTCCCCCTCCTACCCTCATGTATACATTTGAGGGACACTGTAGGTGTATGGGAAATATCAAAACAGCTTCCTGTACTCCCTTTGACTTGATAAAGTGAAGGCTTCAAAGTCAGTAGCTATAGGTGCGCTTACAGTGTAACACACAGCGAACATAAGACATGTTCCAGACAGGTTAGGACAATTTTCAGAGAAAAAGTTTGGTGCAATCCCATGGTCCAACAGGGTTGGATCTACCAACATTAAGGTAAGTGACATTCAAAAAAAGCACAGTCCTATGCTCTAGTATCAATTTCTCAAAATTGCTCCCTGTACTCCCCTGGGTCTGAACGCAGCCCAAGAGTTGGAAAAAGGAAGGATACTCATGTTGATGTGAAATATGTTCGGTGCCTCAGGCATGAAGGAACATGTAGAATCAGAGAGGTACAGTTAGTTTTGTTATGTTCAAGTCCTTGAAACATGGAATTCTTGCAAAACACAGACTCTGTTAGGTACCATGTATCCGATGGTCCAACAAACCAGACACGGTGCGTGTGATCCCTTCGATAGCTCAGTTGGTAGAGCGGAGGACTGTAGGTGTATGGGAACAGGAATCCTTAGGTCGCTGGTTCAACTCCGGCTCGGAGGAGATTTTACAATACCTTCTGTCTGTACTGATTGAACCCAGCTAAAAACAAAACTTAATCGCAATGGCGTTTACTACCATTTCATAGTATCGCTATACTCCTTTGAGTGATCAGTTGGAAAAGCAAAGACTTCTCTGTGTGTTGGAAGAAGACATGTTTCCTCCCACTTTACTCTAGTTTTCAGTCAGAAAGTAGGGCCAAGTCCTTAGGTCCAAAAAGACTGATCTACATTAAAGGTCACTGACATTAACCCCTCCCCCTCCTACCCTCATGTATACATTTGAGGGACACTGTAGGTGTATGGGAAATATCAAAACAGCTTCCTGTACTCCCTTTGACTTGATAAAGTGAAGGCTTCAAAGTCAGTAGCTATAGGTGCGCTTACAGTGTAACACACAGCGAACATAAGACATGTTCCAGACAGGTTAGGACAATTTTCAGAGAAAAAGTTTGGTGCAATCCCATGGTCCAACAGGGTTGGATCTACCAACATTAAGGTAAGTGACATTCAAAAAAAGCACAGTCCTATGCTCTAGTATCAATTTCTCAAAATTGCTCCCTGTACTCCCCTGGGTCTGAACGCAGCCCAAGAGTTGGAAAAAGGAAGGATACTCATGTTGATGTGAAATATGTTCGGTGCCTCAGGCATGAAGGAACATGTAGAATCAGAGAGGTACAGTTAGTTTTGTTATGTTCAAGTCCTTGAAACATGGAATTCTTGCAAAACACAGACTCTGTTAGGTACCATGTATCCGATGGTCCAACAAACCAGACACGGTGCGTGTGATCCCTTCGATAGCTCAGTTGGTAGAGCGGAGGACTGTAGGTGTATGGGAACAGGAATCCTTAGGTCGCTGGTTCAACTCCGGCTCGGAGGAGATTTTACAATACCTTCTGTCTGTACTGATTGAACCCAGCTAAAAACAAAACTTAATCGCAATGGCGTTTACTACCATTTCATAGTATCGCTATACTCCTTTGAGTGATCAGTTGGAAAAGCAAAGACTTCTCTGTGTGTTGGAAGAAGACATGTTTCCTCCCACTTTACTCTAGTTTTCAGTCAGAAAGTAGGGCCAAGTCCTTAGGTCCAAAAAGACTGATCTACATTAAAGGTCACTGACATTAACCCCTCCCCCTCCTACCCTCATGTATACATTTGAGGGACACTGTAGGTGTATGGGAAATATCAAAACAGCTTCCTGTACTCCCTTTGACTTGATAAAGTGAAGGCTTCAAAGTCAGTAGCTATAGGTGCGCTTACAGTGTAACACACAGCGAACATAAGACATGTTCCAGACAGGTTAGGACAATTTCAGAGAAAAAGTTTGGTGCAATCCCATGGTCCAACAGGGTTGGATCTACCAACATTAAGGTAAGTGACATTCAAAAAAAGCACAGTCCTATGCTCTAGTATCAATTTCTCAAATTGCTCCCTGTACTCCCTGGGTCTGAACGCAGCCCAAGAGTTGGAAAAGGAAGGATACTCATGTTGATGTGAATATGTTCGGTGCCTCAGGCATGAAGGAACATGTAGAATCAGAGAGGTACAGTTAGTTTTGTTATGTTCAAGTCCTTGAAACATGGAATTCTTGCAAACACAGACTCTGTTAGGTACCATGTATCCGATGGTCCAACAAACCAGACACGGTGCGTGTGATCCCTTCGATAGCTCAGTTGGTAGAGCGGAGGACTGTAGGTGTATGGGAACAGGAATCCTTAGGTCGCTGGTTCAACTCCGGCTCGGAGGAGATTTACAATACCTTCTGTCTGTACTGATTGAACCCAGCTAAAAACAAACTTAATCGCAATGGCGTTTACTACCATTTCATAGTATCGCTATACTCCTTGAGTGATCAGTTGGAAAAGCAAAGACTTCTCTGTGTGTTGGAAGAAGACATGTTTCCTCCCACTTTACTCTAGTTTTCAGTCAGAAAGTAGGGCCAAGTCCTTAGGTCCAAAAAGACTGATCTACATTAAAGGTCACTGACATTAACCCCTCCCCCCTCCTACCCTCATGTATACATTTGAGGGACACTGTAGGTGTATGGGAAATATCAAAACAGCTTCCTGTACTCCCTTTGACTTGATAAAGTGAAGGCTTCAAAGTCAGTAGCTATAGGTGCGCTTACAGTGTAACACACAGCGAACATAAGACATGTTCCAGACAGGTTAGGACAATTTTCAGAGAAAAAGTTTGGTGCAATCCCATGGTCCAACAGGGTTGGATCTACCAACATTAAGGTAAGTGACATTCAAAAAGCACAGTCCTATGCTCTAGTATCAATTTCTCAAAATTGCTCCCTGTACTCCCCTGGGTCTGAACGCAGCCCAAGAGTTGGAAAAAGGAAGGATACTCATGTTGATGTGAAATATGTTCGGTGCCTCAGGCATGAAGGAACATGTAGAATCAGAGAGGTACAGTTAGTTTTGTTATGTTCAAGTCCTTGAAACATGGAATTCTTGCAAAACACAGACTCTGTTAGGTACCATGTATCCGATGGTCCAACAAACCAGACACGGTGCGTGTGATCCCTTCGATAGCTCAGTTGGTAGAGCGGAGGACTGTAGGTGTATGGGAACAGGAATCCTTAGGTCGCTGGTTCAACTCCGGCTCGGAGGAGATTTTACAATACCTTCTGTCTGTACTGATTGAACCCAGCTAAAACAAACTTAATCGCAATGGCGTTTACTACCATTCATAGTATCGCTATACTCCTTTGAGTGATCAGTTGGAAAAGCAAAGACTTCTCTGTGTGTTGGAAGAAGACATGTTTCCTCCCACTTTACTCTAGTTTTCAGTCAGAAAGTAGGGCCAAGTCCTTAGGTCCAAAAAGACTGATCTACATTAAAGGTCACTGACATTAACCCCCTCCCCCCTCCTACCCTCATGTATACATTTGAGGGACACTGTAGGTGTATGGGAAATATCAAAACAGCTTCCTGTACTCCCTTTGACTTGATAAGTGAAGGCTTCAAAGTCAGTAGCTATAGGTGCGCTTACAGTGTAACACACAGCGAACATAAGACATGTTCCAGACAGGTTAGGACAATTTCAGAGAAAAAGTTTGGTGCAATCCCATGGTCCAACGGGTTGGATCTACCAACATTAAGGTAAGTGACATTCAAAAAAAGCACAGTCCTATGCTCTAGTATCAATTTCTCAAAATTGCTCCCTGTACTCCCCTGGGTCTGAACGCAGCCCAAGAGTTGGAAAAGGAAGGATACTCATGTTGATGTGAATATGTTCGGTGCCTCAGGCATGAAGGAACATGTAGAATCAGAGGTACAGTTAGTTTTGTTATGTTCAAGTCCTTGAACATGGAATTCTTGCAAAACACAGACTCTGTTAGGTACCATGTATCCGATGGTCCAACAAACCAGACACGGTGCGTGTGATCCCTTCGATAGCTCAGTTGGTAGAGCGGAGGACTGTAGGTGTATGGGAACAGGAATCCTTAGGTCGCTGGTTCAACTCCGGCTCGGAGGAGATTTTACAATACCTTCTGTCTGTACTGATTGAACCAGCTAAAACAAAACTTAATCGCAATGGCGTTTACTACCATTTCATAGTATCGCTATACTCCTTTGAGTGATCAGTTGGAAAGCAAGACTTCTCTGTGTGTTGGAAGAAGACATGTTTCCTCCCACTTTACTCTAGTTTTCAGTCAGAAGTAGGGCCAGTCCTTAGGTCCAAAAGACTGATCTACATTAAAGGTCACTGACATTAACCCCTCCCCCTCCTACCCTCATGTATACATTTGAGGGACACTGTAGGTGTATGGGAAATATCAAAACAGCTTCCTGTACTCCCTTTGACTTGATAAAGTGAAGGCTTCAAAGTCAGTAGCTATAGGTGCGCTTACAGTGTAACACACAGCGAACATAAGACATGTTCCAGACAGGTTAGGACAATTTTCAGAGAAAAAGTTTGGTGCAATCCCATGGTCCACAGGGTTGGATCTACCAACTTAAGGTAAGTGACATTCAAAAAAGCACAGTCCTATGCTCTAGTATCATTTCTCAAAATTGCTCCCTGTACTCCCCTGGGTCTGAACGCAGCCCAAGAGTTGGAAAAGGAAGGATACTCATGTTGATGTGAAATATGTTCGGTGCCTCAGGCATGAAGGAACATGTAGAATCAGAGAGGTACAGTTAGTTTTGTTATGTTCAAGTCCTTGAAACATGGAATTCTTGCAAAACACAGACTCTGTTAGGTACCATGTATCCGATGGTCCAACAACCAGACACGGTGCGTGTGATCCCTTCGATAGCTCAGTTGGTAGAGCGGAGGACTGTAGGTGTATGGAACAGGAATCCTTAGGTCGCTGGTTCAACTCCGGCTCGGAGGAGATTTTACAATACCTTCTGTCTGTACTGATTGAACCCAGCTAAAACAAAACTTAATCGCAATGGCGTTTACTACCATTTCATAGTATCGCTATACTCCTTTGAGTGATCAGTTGGAAAAGCAAAGACTTCTCTGTGTGTTGGAAGAAGACATGTTTCCTCCCACTTTACTCTAGTTTTCAGTCAGAATAGGGCCAGTCCTTAGGTCCAAAAGACTGATCTACATTAAAGGTCACTGACATTAACCCCTCCCCCTCCTACCTCATGTATACATTTGAGGACACTGTAGGTGTATGGGAATATCAAACAGCTTCCTGTACTCCCTTTGACTTGATAAGTGAAGGCTTCAAGTCCAGTAGCTATAGGTGCGCTTACAGTGTAACACACAGCGACATAAGACATGTTCCAGACAGGTTAGGACAATTTTCAGAGAAAAAGTTTGGTGCAATCCCATGGTCCACAGGGTTGGATCTACCAACATTAAGGTAAGTGACATTCAAAAAAGCACAGTCCTATGCTCTAGTATCAATTTCTCAAATTGCTCCCTGTACTCCCCTGGGTCTGAACGCAGCCCAAGAGTTGGAAAAGGAAGGTACTCATGTTGATGTGAAATATGTTCGGTGCCTCAGGCATGAAGGAACATGTAGAATCAGAGAGGTACAGTTAGTTTGTTATGTTCAAGTCCTTGAACATGGAATTCTTGCAAAACACAGACTCTGTTAGGTACCATGTATCCGATGGTCCAACAAACCAGACACGGTGCGTGTGATCCCTTCGATAGCTCAGTTGGTAGAGCGGAGGACTGTAGGTGTATGGGACAGGAATCCTTAGGTCGCTGGTTCAACTCCGGCTCGGAGGAGATTTTACAATACCTTCTGTCTGTACTGATTGAACCCAGCTAAAAACAAAACTTAATCGCAATGGCGTTTACTACCATTTCATAGTATCGCTATACTCCTTTGAGTGATCAGTTGGAAAAGCAAAGACTTCTCTGTGTGTTGGAAGAAGACATGTTTCCTCCCACTTTACTCTAGTTTCAGTCAGAAAGTAGGGCCAAGTCCTTAGGTCCAAAAGACTGATCTCATTAAAGGTCACTGACATTAACCCCTCCCCCTCCTACCCTCATGTATACATTTGAGGGACACTGTAGGTGTATGGAAATATCAAACAGCTTCCTGTACTCCTTTTGACTTGATAAAGTGAAGGCTTCAAAGTCAGTAGCTATAGGTGCGCTTACAGTGTAACACACAGCGAACATAAGACATGTTCCAGACAGGTTAGGACAATTTTCAGAGAAAAAGTTTGGTGCAATCCCATGGTCCAACAGGGTTGGATCTACCAACATTAAGGTAAGTGACATTCAAAAAAAGCACAGTCCTATGCTCTAGTATCAATTTCTCAAATTGCTCCTGTACTCCCCTGGTCTGAACGCAGCCCAGAGTTGAAAAGGAAGGATACTCATGTTGATGTGAAATATGTTCGGTGCCTCAGGCATGAAGGAACATGTAGAATCAGAGAGGTACAGTTAGTTTTGTTATGTTCAAGTCCTTGAAACATGGAATTCTTGCAAAACACAGACTCTGTTAGGTACATGTATCCGATGGTCCAACAAACCAGACACGGTGCGTGTGATCCCTTCGATAGCTCAGTTGGTAGAGCGGAGACTGTAGGTGTATGGGAACAGGAATCCTTAGGTGCTGGTTCAACTCCGGCTCGGAGGAGATTTTACAATACCTTCTGTCTGTACTGATTGAACCCAGCTAAAAACAAACTTAATCGCAATGGCGTTTACTACCATTTCATAGTATCGCTATACTCCTTTGAGTGATCAGTTGGAAAGCAAGACTTCTCTGTGTGTTGGAAGAGACATGTTTCCTCCCACTTTACTCTAGTTTTCAGTCAGAAAGTAGGGCCAAGTCCTTAGGTCCAAAAGACTGATCTACATTAAAGGTCACTGACATAACCCCTCCCCCTCCTACCCTCATGTATACATTTGAGGGACACTGTAGGTGTATGGGAATATCAAAACAGCTTCCTGTACTCCCTTTGACTTGATAAGTGAAGGCTTCAAAGTCAGTAGCTATAGGTGCGCTTACAGTGTAACACACAGCGAACATAAGACATGTTCCAGACAGGTTAGGACAATTTTCAGAGAAAAGTTTGGTGCAATCCATGGTCCAACAGGGTTGGATCTACCAACATTAAGGTAAGTGACATTCAAAAAAGCACAGTCCTATGCTCTAGTATCAATTTCTCAAAATTGCTCCCTGTACTCCCCTGGGTCTGAACGCAGCCCAGAGTTGGAAAAAGGAAGGATACTCATGTTGATGTGAAATATGTTCGGTGCCTCAGGCATGAAGGAACATGTAGAATCAGAGAGGTACAGTTAGTTTTGTTATGTTCAAGTCCTTGAAACATGGAATTCTTGCAAAACACAGACTCTGTTAGGTACCATGTATCCGATGGTCCAACAAACCAGACACGGTGCGTGTGATCCCTTCGATAGCTCAGTTGGTAGAGCGGAGGACTGTAGGTGTATGGGAACAGGAATCCTTAGGTCGCTGGTTCAACTCCGGCTCGGAGGAGATTTTACAATACCTTCTGTCTGTACTGATTGAACCCAGCTAAAAACAAAACTTAATCGCAATGGCGTTTACTACCATTTCATAGTATCGCTATACTCCTTTGAGTGATCAGTTGGAAAAGCAAAGACTTCTCTGTGTGTTGGAAGAAGACATGTTTCCTCCCACTTTACTCTAGTTTTCAGTCAGAAAGTAGGGCCAAGTCCTTAGGTCCAAAAGACTGATCTACATTAAAGGTCACTGACATTAACCCCTCCCCCCTCCTACCCTCATGTATACATTTGAGGGACACTGTAGGTGTATGGGAAATATCAAAACAGCTTCCTGTACTCCCTTTGACTTGATAAAGTGAAGGCTTCAAAGTCAGTAGCTATAGGTGCGCTTACAGTGTAACACACAGCGAACATAAGACATGTTCCAGACAGGTTAGGACAATTTTCAGAGAAAAAGTTTGGTGCAATCCATGGTCCAACAGGGTTGGATCTACCACATTAAGGTAAGTGACATTCAAAAAAAGCACAGTCCTATGCTCTAGTATCAATTTCTCAAAATTGCTCCCTGTACTCCCCTGGGTCTGAACGCAGCCCAAGAGTTGGAAAAAGGAAGGATACTCATGTTGATGTGAAATATGTTCGGTGCCTCAGGCATGAAGGAACATGTAGAATCAGAGAGGTACAGTTAGTTTTGTTATGTTCAAGTCCTTGAAACATGGAATTCTTGCAAAACACAGACTCTGTTAGGTACCATGTATCCGATGGTCCAACAAACCAGACACGGTGCGTGTGATCCCTTCGATAGCTCAGTTGGTAGAGCGGAGGACTGTAGGTGTATGGGAACAGGAATCCTTAGGTCGCTGGTTCAACTCCGGCTCGGAGGAGATTTTACAATACCTTCTGTCTGTACTGATTGAACCCAGCTAAAACAAAACTTAATCGCAATGGCGTTTACTACCATTTCATAGTATCGCTATACTCCTTTGAGTGATCAGTTGGAAAAGCAAAGACTTCTCTGTGTGTTGGAAGAAGACATGTTTCCTCACACTTTACTCTAGTTTTCAGTCAGAAAGTAGGGCCAAGTCCTTAGGTCCAAAAAGACTGATCTACATTAAAGGTCACTGACAGTAAAAAAACCCCCTCCTACCCTCATGTATACATTTGAGGGACACTGTAGGTGTATGGGAAATATCAAAACAGCTTCCTGTACTCCCTTTGACTTGATAAAGTGAAGGCTTCAAAGTCAGTAGCTATAGGTGCGCTTACAGTGTAACACACAGCGAACATAAGACATGTTCCAGACAGGTTAGGACAATTTTCAGAGAAAAAGTTTGGTGCAATCCCATGGTCCAACAGGGTTGGATCTACCAACATTAAGGTAAGTGACATTCAAAAAAAGCACAGTCCTATGCTCTAGTATCAATTTCTCAAAATTGCTCCCTGTACTCCCCTGGGTCTGAACGCAGCCCAAGAGTTGGAAAAAGGAAGGATACTCATGTTGATGTGAAATATGTTCGGTGCCTCAGGCATGAAGGAACATGTAGAATCAGAGAGGTACAGTTAGTTTTGTTATGTTCAAGTCCTTGAAACATGGAATTCTTGCAAAACACAGACTCTGTTAGGTACCATGTATCCGATGGTCCAACAAACCAGACACGGTGCGTGTGATCCCTTCGATAGCTCAGTTGGTAGAGCGGAGGACTGTAGGTGTATGGGAACAGGAATCCTTAGGTCGCTGGTTCAACTCCGGCTCGGAGGAGATTTTACAATACCTTCTGTCTGTACTGATTGAACCCAGCTAAAAACAAAACTTAATCGCAATGGCGTTTACTACCATTTCATAGTATCGCTATACTCCTTTGAGTGATCAGTTGGAAAAGCAAAGACTTCTCTGTGTGTTGGAAGAAGACATGTTTCCTCCCACTTTACTCTAGTTTTCAGTCAGAAAGTAGGGCCAAGTCCTTAGGTCCAAAAAGACTGATCTACATTAAAGGTCACTGACATTAACCCCCTCCCCCCTCCTACCCTCATGTATACATTTGAGGGACACTGTAGGTGTATGGGAAATATCAAAACAGCTTCCTGTACTCCCTTTGACTTGATAAAGTGAAGGCTTCAAAGTCAGTAGCTATAGGTGCGCTTACAGTGTAACACACAGCGAACATAAGACATGTTCCAGACAGGTTAGGACAATTTTCAGAGAAAAAGTTTGGTGCAATCCCATGGTCCAACAGGGTTGGATCTACCAACATTAAGGTAAGTGACATTCAAAAAAAGCACAGTCCTATGCTCTAGTATCAATTTCTCAAATTGCTCCCTGTACTCCCCTGGGTCTGAACGCAGCCCAAGAGTTGGAAAAAGGAAGGATACTCATGTTGATGTGAAATATGTTCGGTGCCTCAGGCATGAAGGAACATGTAGAATCAGAGAGGTACAGTTAGTTTTGTTATGTTCAAGTCCTTGAAACATGGAATTCTTGCAAAACACAGACTCTGTTAGGTACCATGTATCCGATGGTCCAACAAACCAGACACGGTGCGTGTGATCCCTTCGATAGCTCAGTTGGTAGAGCGGAGGACTGTAGGTGTATGGGAACAGGAATCCTTAGGTCGCTGGTTCAACTCCGGCTCGGAGGAGATTTTACAATACCTTCTGTCTGTACTGATTGAACCCAGCTAAAAACAAACTTAATCGCAATGGCGTTTACTACCATTTCATAGTATCGCTATACTCCTTTGAGTGATCAGTTGGAAAAGCAAAGACTTCTCTGTGTGTTGGAAGAAGACATGTTTCCTCCCACTTTACTCTAGTTTTCAGTCAGAAAGTAGGGCCAAGTCCTTAGGTCCAAAAAGACTGATCTACATTAAAGGTCACTGACATTAACCCCTCCCCCTCCTACCTCATGTATACATTTGAGGGACACTGTAGGTGTATGGGAAATATCAAAACAGCTTCCTGTACTCCCTTTGACTTGATAAAGTGAAGGCTTCAAAGTCAGTAGCTATAGGTGCGCTTACAGTGTAACACACAGCGAACATAAGACATGTTCCAGACAGGTTAGGACAATTTTCAGAGAAAAAGTTTGGTGCAATCCCATGGTCCAACAGGGTTGGATCTACCAACATTAAGGTAAGTGACATTCAAAAAAAGCACAGTCCTATGCTCTAGTATCAATTTCTCAAAATTGCTCCCTGTACTCCCCTGGGTCTGAACGCAGCCCAAGAGTTGGAAAAAGGAAGGATACTCATGTTGATGTGAAATATGTTCGGTGCCTCAGGCATGAAGGAACATGTAGAATCAGAGAGGTACAGTTAGTTTTGTTATGTTCAAGTCCTTGAAACATGGAATTCTTGCAAAACACAGACTCTGTTAGGTACCATGTATCCGATGGTCCAACAAACCAGACACGGTGCGTGTGATCCCTTCGATAGCTCAGTTGGTAGAGCGGAGGACTGTAGGTGTATGGGAACAGGAATCCTTAGGTCGCTGGTTCAACTCCGGCTCGGAGGAGATTTTACAATACCTTCTGTCTGTACTGATTGAACCCAGCTAAAAACAAAACTTAATCGCAATGGCGTTTACTACCATTTCATAGTATCGCTATACTCCTTTGAGTGATCAGTTGGAAAAGCAAAGACTTCTCTGTGTGTTGGAAGAAGACATGTTTCCTCCCACTTTACTCTAGTTTTCAGTCAGAAAATAGGCCCAAGTTCTTAGTTATGGTCCAACAGGGTTGGATCTACCAACATTAAGGTAAGTGACAGTCAAAAAAAACCACAGTCCTATGCTCTACTTTCAATTTCTAAAAATTGCTCCTTGTGCTCCCCTGGTTCTGAAGGGTTTTAATCTACCAATATTAAGGTAAGTGACATAACAAACAAAAACAAAAAACACAGTACTATGCTCTAGTATCAATTTCTGAACAATGGAGAACTCAAAAATGCTAGCTTTACTCCCCTGAATCTGAAGGCAGCCCAAGAGTTGAAAAACAACAACAAGTCCTAGATCCTTCAACACCGATTAGTATAGACTGGTAAGTAAAAATTAGACTCCCATGTCTTTAAATGGGAAGATGGCTATGATGAAAACTTCTTTTTGATCAGCGGTAGTGGACATCAATGACAGTTATGTCACTGTCATCTGATGGGATCTTCTCTTTTTCCTCTGTATTATTGTAGAGGCTTTACCTCATAATATAAAGCACCTTGAGGCGACTGTTGTTAAAAAATGAAATCTACTAGTCTATCTATGATTAATGACAAGCAAACAAGGACTTGTTCAAGGCAACTGGCACAGGTCAGTCTTTCCAAAATACCACAAAGACAAATTTCTGATAATTCTACATTTTTATTAAAGTATGTATAAAATTCAAATACCATGGCCCCCATCCTACCCCAACATGGTTTTGTCGCTGTATACACATAAATTAAGCCATCTAGTAGAACTAAAATACTAATTTACATTATTTCACAAAGTAATCTGTATTTTTATGTATACAGAAGATTTCACATAACAGAGAGATAACATGTAACAAGTCAGTTACATGTCATTCCAGACATGTAACAGACTGCAATGGTGTTGAGTAACAAACCAAATAAAAATTTTAAATCTTACAAAAACTGAAACATTTTGACTCTAATGTCAAACTGTCCTCATATTTCATTCCAGGCTGTGCTACTAAACTTTAAAACAACTGTTATTTAAGTTACAGTGTTTAATTTACAGCATTTTCTTCATTTTATGACAAACTCCAGGATGTCCAGAGTACTTTGCATTTTGGAGCAGTAGACTGTAGAGCATGTAACCTTCTGTTTGTTGCACTGTGGACTGTTTAAACTGATGAGCTATCAGGTATGCTTACAGGAGATGCGAGCAGGGGAGCCAGCAGTAAGAGTAATAGGACCAGTATATGTGGGGGAAGTGGTGTAGCATGGTGGGTTGTCAAGTTCAGATGGAGATCCAATACTGTTGCTGGAGGAGTCATCTGTGGAAGGATCCTGCAAAACACAGTGACATGAGCCCAACTTCACTCTCCAAAAGTAACATTTTATTATTTAAAAATTTAACAATTTAATTTTAAATTTCATTGTGGCTATTTGTGTAGATGGCTCTCAGATTACCTAATAGCGAAACTCACTGGTTTCGGTTTACTGAGCTTAGCCTGTGAGACTGATAAGCTGCTACTAAATGAGCAAAAAGATTTGGATAGCTTGGTTTTGAAATTTCTGCAGCTAATGAGACAGTTTATAATGAGCCATGATGAGCACCTTATAGCTGGTCTGTCTCTCCATGAAGCTATTAAACTGGCTAGCCTCGACTTTTATAAATGTATGCTTTTATCTAACAAATTTAGCAGTTTGCATGTTCCTTAGTACTTTTTTCCAGAACATAATGTTGCATGTATTCCTTGTAGTGACTTGTGGGTTTTATGCCTAAAGAGTATGACATAGAAGACAAAATTTGTTAGATGATAGTTTCAGATTTGTTGTGGTGTCATTCACGACTCACAGAATGTAATAAAATCAGACCGTTAATGAAAAGTGGTACCTTTTGCTGGAGGATATAAAGTGAAGTTACTGCATTTATCCCATTGTGCTGTGGTATTTTTGGAAGCACACAATCTGTGATGAAGTAAAAAAAAACAACAATTGTATACAAATTCACACTCCTTTTTCACATTTCATAACTGTCATCACAGCTATACTTTACCTGTGTGATTGATTGGTGTTTGGTGAGAACGGTTATAAAACCTGGAGAGGTGCTTTCTAGGGGGCTGTCTTGGTCTGTGTACACAAAATATTTGATCAGTTTTGTGATACTTGGCATTGAATTCAATTATTTAATAGCCAGTCTTACTTTTTAGAAGGTGTCCAGCAGGCACATATAGTCACCAAGGTGATCAAAAGAAAGATGCCTCCAGTAGAAAGGATAATATAAAGGGAACTTCTTTCTGGTTGGAATGTACAAGATTACAATTAATGAACAACACAGGCACTAACAAAACAAAATGTGCAACTAGAGCTAATGGTATAGCCCACAGTATTCCTTCTCTTTGTGCCCATGTGACACACATACACCTTCTGGGTCTGTTTTTCACTTTTTTGTACTACTTTGTACCAGCCTTTCACATCATCACATTGATGGGCAATGTATATGTTGACACACCTTTCTTTGGCTTTCAAAAACCTCAGACTTTTCCTCCATCCCTACCAGAAGGCAAACATTTGTAATTTCTGAGAGAAATCTGACAAAAGATTTAGTAGAAAAGCATCCTCTCTGATCAACTGAAGGAACTATTTTCTTTACTTTATGTAGACCTGCAGTGTTCTTACAGCTGCATAGTTAGAGAAGTTGTGTCACCCTCAGGACAGCCTGAACCAGTCTTTCAAATGAGCTATTAAACTGTCAACGGAACAAAAACTAAACACCTGAAATTATATGACTGAATTGAATATTTTGAGCAGTGCACTGCAACACTTAGTAGTCAAAATCGCCACCTTTACAATTATTTACAGGCCTTGAGATGAAACTTGTTTTGAACTGAGGCTATCAAAATAAAACTGAATTCAACTGAAATCTGCTGCCCATGTCTCTGTGTCTACCATGATGTTTTTAACCCTTGTTGACATTGCAATAACAAACTAAGGCAGTGTTACTTACTGTACACAGTCAGTCTAATTGGCAGACTTGTCATATTTCCCACTGGATTCTCCACTGTGCAGCTGTAGACATCATCATCTGCCATCAACACCCGCTTGATGGTCAAAAGCTTCTGATCAGGAGAAAACACGAACCTTGTCTCATTGGTCAGGAGTTTTCCGCCTTTGAACCACCTGTATGTAGTCCTGGTTCCATTGTCGTGAGAGCAGTTGAGGACAACATTTTCGCTAAGCTCCAGTAATGATGAAGACTCCATGTGGATATAAGGCCTGGAAATAGGTTCTGGATACAGGAAACAGATACAATAGTTCTGGATATGTTAGCAGATAAAAACAATAAACATGCTGCTGTCCTTTTTTGAAGTTGTGTCTTGAAAGTCAGTACTTAACTTTTAAACTATATTACCTGTAGAATCAATAATGTCAAGTCAAAGTAATTCTTAAGTGTCAAAATTATTTGGTAGGGAATTGCACCAGAGTAGGAAGAAATGGTCTCCTCCTGGCTCATGTGGAACATTGCTGCTCCACCCTCCTCCTCTTTAAGACCCAGGTGACCTTCACTTGGGTTTCTACGTGGGCAGGATGATCGATGTCATTCTTAGAAGGAGAACTCATGGCATCAGATCAATACTTTCCACTTGCACTGTCATGACTGAAACTCAGTAATCAAAGATCAGTTCATGCTGGAAAGATTATTACTGAACCCACTCCACAGCCATCTTTGAAACAGTTATCTTAAAGCACCTCATTGAATTAATATCTATTTTAATGATCTCTGGGACATAAAAACTACATGTGCAGAATCAAACCAACCAAATGTGGTTTAAAAAACAAAACAAAACTCACTTTGCCTCAAAATATGATTTTAAAAAAACTACCATAAAAAAAAAAAGCTCTACTGTTGAGGAATTCTCCAGAAGATTTCAATTCAACAGTCTGTCAGAAGTAAGTCTATTACTTATAATTTCTCAGGGAATAAGTTCTATCATAACACCAGAAAATATATTAATCTTCTCCTTTTGCATGGTCCCTTTAGGGGTCGCCACAGCCTCACGCTATCCCTTTTCCACTAAAGGCACAAATCTTCTCTGTGGTCTTTTTTCCTTCCTCCAGCCTGGCAGCTCCAACTTTAATATCCTTTGTGGAATATATCCACTATCCCTCCTTTACACATGTCCAAACCACCTCAGCCTTGCCTCTTCAACTTTGTCTGCAAACTGCTCAACCTGAGCTCTGGCTGATGTGAATGTCTCTGCTGGTCACACCTATACTCACTATTATATATTTGTTTTCCATACACAGATGAAAGGTTTGGTGTGCATTCATTCAGTTTGGTTGACCTCTCCATTCCTGTTATCTTCACCTTTTACTGTGGAATAAATTAAGTCTTTTATCAGTTTAAATAAGTGTTTTCCAAAACCTGACTAGAACAATTTTTTTTTTATTTTGTTTGTGCCAGTCGTTTGCACTCCATTTAAATTCAACAAGCAAAACAACACTTGCTGCTCATGCCAGCTCAAACTATTGTGGAAAAAGTTTGAGCTGGCATGAGAAGCATGTGCATGCTCATTTTAAATAATATAGATGAAAAACTCTCAACAGAGCCTAAAAAGTAAAGGAAAGATGAAGTTAAAGTTAACTGTTGTTCCATAAAATTATGCTAATAAAAATGAGATGATTTACATCTGTGTGCCTGTCTGCTAACAGCCGACATACCAGTACAGCCAAATAATTCATGGAGTGACTTCATGAGATTCCTGGCATTCTTTCAGCCACCTACAACTTGAACAGTAGCCCAATCAGGCAAAGTGAAAAACATGTGGATGTGTAAGGACTTTGAATCTGTCCGGGAAGAAAGCTGATTACAAAGCGTAAACAGTGCAGTACAGTTTAATAAAATCCTTTTGCATTGTGGGATAAAATGTTTGCAGAATCGTCTGAATGTTTGAGTATGTCTGAAACACACAATGATTCAGAAACCTGAACTCAGAGCAAGACTAATGATGTGCAAGATAAACAAAGGGCCACAAAGACTCATAGGCAGCTTATCAGGAGCAAGGAAAGATAAATATGCATGTTAAATTATAGTTCAGCAGGTTTATCTCCAAATTTTCATGCTGAACAGATCACTAATGGCTTTTTTACAGTCTAGGTAAGTGTTTTGAATCATCATGGTTTAAACTTATAGTTCAGACAATAAACATGTCTCTCTCTCTATATATATTAGAACTGATAGTGTTGCATTCAACAGCAGAAAAGAGTTTAAAAAAAATGTGCTTTTAGACCTAAAAACATTACAGAATTGTACAAATGGACATGTCGTCCTACCATCCACAGTGAGTGTGATGCTGCCCTCTCCTGGAAAGGTATCATCTGTGATGGAGATCTCTACGTCATATGTTCCATCATCAGCAAACCTGAGGTTGTGGAGAAGCAGAGTCCCATTCTCAAATACCAGGATACGATCCCGGTACTCGGGCCTCAGCGTCCCAATGATGTCCGTTCCAATCGACTGGACAACTGTGACAGATTTTTCCCTTTTAAGTAGCCACTTGATAACTGGCAGGTCTAAGCTGAAACTATCATAGCGGACTGACAGAAGGGCCTCCCCTCCTAATTTACCTCTAATGAGAGTATTTGGGATAGTCATATTCACTGCCAACACTCCACCTGCACAGAAACAAAGAAGAAAGGTCCATGAGAAGTTTGTTTTCCATTTTAAACAAATTGTAGTATCAGTTAACTTTTGCAGAGTTTTAAGATGACTGGCTTTTTGGAGTGCCAGATTTCAGGGAACAATGTTTTTCCATCAAATATTTGTAATGCACTCTACAACAACTACACTGGCATGAAAAACAGAAAGGGGTGGCTTTCAGTTGTGTGCATCATGCAGCTCTACACCAACACTCTCCACCATTAATTATAGGCGCCCACGCCCAGATGATCAGAACTCAATCAGCAACTCTGAAGAAAGGTAAAACGTTTTAATTTTGTTTGAAAATCTTTTTTAATAATAATGTTTTTTCCACTAAGTGTACTAAATAAACTGGTAACTGAATACAGAAATGTTGTATAGGCTACTTTAAAATCATCCCACTCCACTATTTCATAGCCATGAATCTCAACAGTGAATACTTTAAATACTCTAAACACTTCATAGACTACAAGAGTTTGTTAGTTTTAGGTCATCTGCTTAAGAGAACAATTCTCGAATGATTGGGTTTATCTGGGGAGCATTATCAACAGTTTAAGTTAGCTGAACTAATCATGTAAAACATTACAAAACAGATTATGTGACTGCACTTGTTGCCACACCTCTGTAACTGGTCCTGTAGTTTCCTGTTATAACTGCAAGCAGCGCAACCTGTGAATGGGCTCCCCCCAGATAAAGACTGGAGGTTGCATAACTGGTATGATATTCCAGTCACAACTAGATGTGAGAATCTTTCCAATATTTGATGCTTTTCAAATATTTCAGTGAAGGTTTTTACTTCAACATGTAATTTTTAGACTTTTTTCTTTATGCTATTCTTTTGTCTGCTTACTTCCCTTGGCTGCCCTCCTTTATTTAACTTGGTGATTGAGATACGGTTGCCTCCTAACTTTTCCCAGAGAGTTATTTAGATGACCCTGAATTCATATCTACAACAATGTAAGGTTGACCTTACAACATAAAATACTACAAGACTGCTTTGTTATTTGGTCTTATAAGATTAAAATTCAATTTAAAGTTTAAGATTTTTGTGGTTATTTTACATTTGTACCATAAAAAGAAAAAATTAGTTTTTAGTGTTTTTGTACTTAAAATGTCTTTTTCAAATAGTTGAAGGTTTTTTCTGCTGCCGTGAGTTTCCTGAATTTTACTGATTAAAATAAAGATAATGAAGCTTTAAGTTGAAAATCTTAGAAATATGGTATCTAACCAGAATCTTGCTCTGGATGGCATTACCTTGGCCCCCAGTGACACTGTCAGGAACCTTGGAGTCATTTTTGCTGCAATTCTTTATTATCAGGATTTCCTAAAAACTCCCTGAAAAGCCTCCAGTTAATCCAAAATGCTGCAGCAAGAGCACTGACAGGGACTAGAAAGAGAGAGCATATTTCTCCTATATTGGCTTCCTGTTAAATCCAGAATTTAATTCAAAATCCTGCTCACGTACAAGGTCTTAAATAATCAGGCCCCATCTTATCATAATGATCTCATAGTACCATATCACCCCATTAGAGCACTTCGCTCTCACACTGCAGGCTTACTTGTTGTTCCTAGAGTATTTAAAAGTAGAATGGGAGGGAGAGTCCTTCAGTTTTCAGGCCCCTCTTCTATGGAAGCAGCTTCCCGTTTGGATTTGGGAGACAGACACCATCTCTACTTTTAAGATTAGGCTTAAAACTTTCCATTTTGCTAAAGCATGTAGTTAGGGCTGAATCAAGTGACCCTGAATCCTCCCTTAGTTATGCTGCAATAGGTGTAGGCTGCTGGGGGATTCCCATGATGCACCAAGTATTTCCTTTTCAGTTACCTTTTTCACTCAACATGTGTTAATAGACCTCTCTGCTGAATCACACTTGTTACTAATCTCTGGCTCTGTTTTCCACAGCATGTCTTTTATCCTGTCTTCCTTCTCTCACCACAACCAGTCGCAGTGATGGCCGCCCCTCCCGGAGCCTGGTTCTGCTGGAGGTTTCTTCCTGTTAAAAGGGAGCTTTTCCTTCCCACTGTCGCCAAAGTGCTTGCTCATAGGGCAGGGGTGGGCACCGAGGGCCGGTGTCCCTGCAGGTTTTACATGTGTCCTTGAACCAACACAGCTGATTTAAATGGCTAAATTATCTCCTCAACATGTCCTGATGTTCTCCAGAGGCCTGGTAACGAACTAATAATGTGATTCAGGTGTGTTGACCCAAGGTGAGATCTAAAACCTGCAGGGACACCGGCTCTCGGGGCCTGGAATTGCCCACCCCTGTCATAGGGGGTCATATGATTGTTGGGTTTTTCTCTGTATGTATTATTGTAGGGTCTACCTTACAATATAAAGCACCTTGAGGCGACTGTTGTTGTGATTTGGCGCTATATAAATAACACTGAATTGAATTGACCCAAATTTAACTAAAAAGTGATACTCTTGAGATAAGAAATGTTCTGAAGCAAAATGCATGAACCTAGAAAAAGTAAGTAGAAAATTCCCCCACAAGAATAACGTGGCTATGCATAAGCTTTAAAATATAAGTTTATATTATATCTATGAATCAGACAGAGTTATCTTAACTCTTTACACTCCAGGTTACTGAAAAATGTAAATTCCTCAAACGATAAATATGTCATATTCATATAACCAGCAGTATTTAAAGAGGAAGTGCTGCCATTGGACAGTCCTGAAAGCCTAGTGACTTTTTTTTTAAGACAAAAAAAAAAAAAACCCCACCTTAATACACCTTCCAGCTTGACAAGGTTGACAAAGAATGTATTGTTTACAGTTGAAAAGCTTCAATGATTTAAAAGGAACTACACATCCATCCTTTTTTGAATATTCTACCTATCTGCATAGAATAAGGGCCCACCTACTCTACTGTCAAAGAAGAATTTGTGCACAATTAAATAATTTATACAAATATAATTTATCAGTATTTTAACTTTGGTAAGTGATACAGTGGTTAGATGAAGACCAAATACTATATCATTGTGGGAAAGCGGGCACTGCACCCCATCACTGTTGTATACTGGAAGCCTTTGCATGACAGATCTTTATTACCATGGTGATGGCTTTTAGACTTTGGGATGGGCCAGCATGAACCAACAAAAGTGAGGATTGTTTGTTGAAATTTCCTTCTTGGCAGTTCATGAAAAGAGCAATGGGAGCAATCCAGACACCACGCTAGCTCTGCAGAAACAGAGCAGCTCAGTAACTGCTGCTAACCACAACAATGGCAGGACAGTGATGACACCCAGCCACAGCTGAAAACAGCTGAAAACACTGGCTCTAGTCTGTGAGCCCTTATTACTTAGAAGAATGGGCACAAAACACCCCCAGAGCGTCATGTAATCAAATTTAAATCTATATTCTCTGAAGCAATACTTTTTGTAACACCATTAAAATGTTAAAATATGCAAAATGTTGCAAAAATGATCAGAAACTAGTGATCATACCATATTTCTCAATTCTATTTCTAATTAGATCAAAGTACACAACCGTATCTGCAGCTGTTGTTGCCATTTCCATCCACGCCACAGCTAGCAATTATAAAAACTCCACCTGCCTCTATATTTCAGTTATTCTGAAAGTGTTTCTGTTAATTTGCAAAATCTACTAGAAGCATCTGTTCGTTTAATGACTTGGTGATGCAATAACATGAGAAATTACATTAAAAAAAAAGAAAAAAGAAAAGAAGCAAATTTCAGTTTTCTAAACATTTGTAAATTTCAGCAGTGCATTTAGACAAACGTATCTGCTACACAATGTTTTATGCACAAATCCTAATAATCCAGTACATTAAGAATATATAGACTTGTACTAGGCAAGTATTCGCTCTTCTGGAGAATAAGTTTGAAGCAACCATATAAAAGAACAGGTAACATACCTGAATTGCAGAAACCAAAACACACAAGCAAAGAAATCTGGTAAATTATTTTGTTTTTCAATGGAGCACCCTTCTCTTCCTTCATCTTGGGTCTCAAGCTTTGTTTTCCTCCCAGACGAGCAGCATGATTTGTGCTTCTGGGCTGGACGGAGGACACAGTCATTCATTCAGGCTCTGCTGGAACTGAGTACATGTTGTTCACAAAAGCCACTGTAGAAAAAGGACAAAAGCGCGCGTGTGTGCGTGCGCGTGTGACTATAGATGGGTCTACATTTTTATTGGAAAAAACTAATTTAATATCAACAATGCTTCACTGTCGTGAGATTTCAGTGTTCATAAAAGAACAAAATACAAATGGCCATTGATCAGTGTTCTTTGATCAGTGGGTTTTGGTCAGTGATTGTTGATCAATGGTCATGGGAATTTGCATAATTATGATTAAGGAACTGACCTCACAGCCCATTGTTCCTTCAGTGGGCTGGTTTCAGTCATTATGCAAATGTACTGTTTATAAGGTTTGGGGAAACCTGCAGTCAGCTGAGACTGAAGGAGTCACTTGGATGAGTGACGAAACGTTTCTCCCACAAAACGCTACGTCCAGATGAACAGATTCAACTTTTGGAAACAAAATACAAACATTGAGATTAGGCATCCTGGACCAAACATTTATCATTGACAAAGCACCCAATGTGTACCCTAGACAATTTTATCCATTGTAATCTGCTTCCATCTAAACTTTTAAAGACAATGCACATATAATCTACAATCATACTAACATAGCAATATACTATTTTTAGACAGAAAGATACCAGTGGTTCAAAAGAGAAGTAAATAAATAAACAGAGGTGCTTTCTGTTTTATGAGAAAATGTTGCATTGTGTAAAATCCTGAAACTCTTTTCCAGCCATAGCCACATTAGTCATGTGTTACAACCTGTGTGGGGGCCAGGACATGACCACAAGAAGGCAACCACTTCTCGACCATGTCAACCACTGAGAAAAACCATAGTTGCATTTATTACTCAAACGATTACATTTCTTTAAAATCCTGAACAAATAAACTGTTTTTTGGGTTCAGTTCAGAGCAGCACCGTCTGCTGGCTTGAGTGTTTAAGTTTTAGATAAAGGGTGTCATGGTCCTGGGTCCGGTGACCCCGTGTCTATGTGTTTGTTTGTATGATTGATATTCCTTGTTTTGTATCAGTTGGTTGTTGTGTTTATGTTACTGTTCAGTCCGTATTGGACTGTGTTTTGGGGTTAAAAGAATATTCTAAGTTTAGGTTCTCCAAGTGGTTTATATTAGGTTGTTTAGTTCCTTGCTGTTAGGGAGGTAAAACATGATCACTAAGTGTCTAGTCGGGTCTTGTGTTTTGTGAGTCTTGCCTCGGTTACAGTCCAAAGTATTAAGCTTACATGTCTTGAGTTCAGTCTGTGCGTTTCCCCTCTTACTTTGATAGTCCTTGTCCTTTGTCAGCAGGTTCTGCTTTGCTTCCTTGGTCTCGTTATGTGTAATTAGTTGTTTCTGTTTCTCACTCCCTTGTTACCACCTGTGTATTTAAGCCCTGTTTTTTCCTCTGCTTGTTGCTGGTCCACCTGTGTATAATTCTGTGCGTCATCCCTTGTGTTCTAGCTGCAGGATTATTTAGTTAGAAAAACCTAAACTGGGAAAGCTAAGTTTTTGTCCTTGCCATCTCCGCTTCTGTTTTATTTTGAAATGGTGAGAATTCAAAGTTCACCTGCAGTAAAGCCAGTGCCAGCACTTGGATCCTTCTCTTATAACTCCACACGTCTGCTGCCGCAGCTGTGACAAAGGGTGGGTAATTGTATGGATGATCATTATTAGTTTCATTGGATTGTCTTTTTTCAGTATCTTGTATTCTATTATTTTTTCCCCCTCATTGTGCATTAACAGTTGCAATATAGCATACTGATTACATTAGTGGGCCCAAGGAAAAATATTTGTACTTTTGCAGTGGCTTAAACCACTTACAGTCACCATGTCATTATCTTTGAGCAGTTTAAGTTCACCCTATTCACACCTTTGTGTTCCTAATCATTTTTATAATGGCCATCTCCATCAATTACTCACGTGTACGTCAAGCCTCCAACTGAATGTTAAACACATGAAACTCAAAACTGAGTGTTACTCTCAAAAGGGTTTTAAAAAAAAAAAAAAAAAAAAAAGTCATTAAAAATTAGGAGAATACTTAAACAAATATCAGATCCTGATAAATGAAAAATCTTTAATACATCATTTTATTCCAAATAAATTACAATATAACACATAGTGGAAACTAAAATCAACCATTAGAATTCAAAAATTACCAAAAGAGAATTAAGATTCAAATGTTAATTTTGTTTTAAATATTTATTTTATCATATTTAACCTTTTGTAAATATTAGAAATTACTCTTGTATAGATTTAGGGGCTTTTTAAAAATGTATTTCTTTTTTCCTAATATAGCTCTAATTCACCATGACCCTTTTGCTGCTGTAACATGTAAATTTTCACAGTGTGTGATTAATAAATTCTGTGTTATCAGGTAGAGAACATACATTTTTCAAGGTAACAGTTATCACTACAAAGAGCCTGAAGACATCACAACGGTCAGTCAGGCAACCTAAAAAAGATGGACAGAAACTAACCTGAAACTTTTAAATTTAATCATCATGATCAAAAGGCATTGCACAAAAGCCTCACCCTGCTCCAATTCCCTGAAAATGATCAAGGCAAGTGTGAACAGAAACCTGCAATCACTCATGTTAATGAGCCACCTGACTTATCAGGTAGGCTGAGCAGTCACTAGCAATGCAGACAATGGCTACAGGTCACTATAAATTCAGGGTCATCTGTTGTCTGCCTTTATTTCAACAAACAGCACAATGGCACCACAGAACACATCATCGGTCAAGCTCTGCAAGGCAACCAAAAGGAAGGCCAGTTCTGACCAGGCCCTCAGCAAAAAGACAAGGCTGTCAGCGTCTATGACAAGCAGGGCAGTTGGCAATGGGCCTTTGGACCTCAAGGAGAATGATCCAACTTCATCATCAGTGAACACTGGCAGAGGTATGCTTGAAATTCTGAATCCCTCCAACCACATTGTGCTTAATGTAACACTCATTAAATACTTAATCTTAGACATTCCCTTATGTTAGAGTTTACGTAACACTGGTACCATATTACCATTGTCCTTTCTGACACTGTGTGAAACCAAATTGGTTCTCAATTGTGTCCCTTCAGCTGAATTTGAAGCCAGATACATCCAGGAGCATCAACTTGGTGAAGGAGGATTTGGATGCGTGTTTGCTGGCTATCGTAAAGCAGACAATTTACCGGTAAGGATTGTTACATGCTTTTCATGAACAGAATGCAAACTATATAATCCTGAAGCGCTAACCAAAATCCTGTTTGTTTCTTGTAGGTGGCCATAAAACACATTCCAAAAACCAAGATTTTCTGGGAAAACAAGGTAAGTGAGCAACACCAGTTACTACTACTCTGATTCATCACTGAAATAACTGAAGTTTATTCATGAGTTTGAGTTTCTATAAAGCTCCTCCTGTCTTTTGATTTGGTGGTGATACAGGCTGAGGATGGGAAGAGTCTTTCAGTGGAGGTGGCTGTTATGTTGGAACTCCAAGATGGAAAAACTGGACAGCTGCTGAACTCGACATCCGTGTCCTTGCTGGATTGGTACAATCTCCAGGAGGAACAAATTCTGGTGCTTGAGCGACCAATCCATGCACAGGACCTCTTTCAGTTCATTGAGGTCAATGGAGGTTGTGTAAAGGAGGGCATGGCCAAGGTAAGATTGGGGGTCTTTATAAGAGGGTATTAAACCTTTCCAATGCAGATACTAAATTGCCTGTAACCTTTTACTGTTTCTACCTTTGAAGGCCTCAGACAAAAATGTACCTATAATTCAGCTATGCTGAAGAGGTGACTTAATGTATTCACCTCCTGAGCACCTAAACAAAGTGTGGAATTGGCAACATGTCCTGCAGTTGAACTAGCAATGCATAGAAACCCCCCCCCTCCTCACACAGCATGTTTATTTGCCTCTTTCAGGTCATACTGAAACAGCTGGTCGCTGGAGCATTGGAGTTTGAGGACAAGAACATCTTTCACCGTGATATTAAGGTGGAAAATGTTCTAATAGAGACCAGCTCAGATGTTCCACGTGTTTGGCTGATTGACTTCGGCCTTAGCTGTTTTGTGCAGGAAGACTCCTTCAAGGTGTTCCATGGTACGTTATCCTGCTTCAGCCTACCCATTTGTTTACCCATTTGCTTTAATCCTTTTAAGGAGGTCTCATTCCTGTATTTTGCAGGCACAGTTGCTCATGCTCCTCCTGAGTGGTACAGCTGTTGCAGCTACAGTGCTGGTCCTACAACAGTGTGGCAGCTGGGAGTACTACTTTATGAAAGCGTCCACAGAAAACAGTTTGAAACCCAAAAGTTTATCAGGCACAAACTAAAGATCAGCAACAGGCTCTCAAAAAGTAAGAAAAACACTCTTGCATGATGAACTGTCAGCACAGGTCTGGTGTAGTTCACCTTCTTAAATCACTGTAGAGCTCACCACATTTCCTTTGGTTGCTCCTCAGATTGCCGTCATTTCTTGAGAACTTGTCTGAATAAAGTTCCTGAGCAGCGTCCCACTCTGAAGCAACTCTATCAGCACCCGTGGCTCTCAAACTGAAATGGTATTTCACACACACACTCACTTTGATAATATTGCAAAGAGTGATTAATTTTTGGCTTTCTGTTAAGGTGACGTGTAATATAAGCTAGACAGTCATGTTCTTTCCCCATGTTCCTGTGACTATCAAGTAAAATGGGTACAGAGTGGTACATGCCATTCACCTGCAGCACTGGTTCTGCTACGGTGTGGAGAGGACTGAATACAATCACCAGATGGAGTACAGCGAGCAGAGAAGGCCTGGAGTCTTGAGACCAGGTTTGGGCTAATTGAACCAGTTATTTAACTGGTTTGACTCAGAAGCCCTTCCCTCCCCCATCCCCCATCCAAAGCTCTTCACACCTCTGCAACCTCAGTCTGGAGAGGGTCCTCAGTCTATGGAAAACCTCCTGCATGGTGCCAGTCCCAAAGACAACATACACAAAGGAACCGAACCACTTCAGACCTGTTGCCCTGACTTCACATCTAATGAAGACACCTGATGTAAGGGTCATGTTTTTGATTTCTCCAGTTCCTTCAACACAATCCAGCCCTCAGTGCTAAGGGGGAAGCTGCAGGGAGCGGGAGTGGACTCTGTTGTCCACGTGGATTGCTGACTACCTTACTAGTAGACCGCAGTATGTGAGGCTGTGGGACTGAGTGTCTGAGGTGGTAGTCTGTAGCACAGGGGTCTCACAAGAAACAGTACTTGCCCCTTTCCCCTGTACACTGTGGACTTCAGTTATAACACAGACACTTGCCATCTCCAGAAGTTCTCAGACGACACCGCCATTGTGGGTTGGGTGTCAAAGGGAAACTAACTGGAATACAGGGGGTGCCTTTTTTTTTTTTTTTTTTTTTTTTTTTTTTAAAATGCTGTGGTCTGTTGGAGTGGTGGAATGGCAGAGAGGGACTGGGGGAAACTTAACTGGTCAAGAGGGCCAGCTTTGTCCTGGACTGTCCGCTGAAGTCCATTGAGCAGCTGTTAAACTCTAACAGTTTAACATGGTTACTTCTCATTGGTTTAAATGACATGTTTTTTTAAATTGCTGCTATTGCATCTTGTTTGTACACTGTATATTTCACCAGTATTTATACCCCCCCCCCCTTCTGTACATATCAGTACATTTATGCATATGAATTTCAGTTGCTTATGTCTATATTCCTCTTGCTATAAGAGCTATGTAACACCCAAATTTCTCATTCGTGGGATAATAAAGGTTTATTCTATTCTAACTGAAGGTGGCCCCGTTTGAAAATCTCTACAAAACTGATGATTTGACACAATCACTCATCTTAATAATCTGAGGTACTGCATTAATTGTATACAACTGATAGTACAGATATCTTTAATCACTACAGCCCTAACTGCCTTTCTTCCCTTTCCCGAGCAGCAGGACTTGATATTTGACAGTCTCCTGATGGAGCAGCTCCAGTATCAATCACAGCCTAACCTAAAGACACAAACAAGAACTCATCTGACTTATTTGTGTAAACTCCAATGGATTTCTATTGATACTACCACCCCAATTAGACCCTGCTTTCTGATGTGAAGATGGGCTTTGTTTGCCTTCCACCGGTTTCATACTGGCTAGTGATGGTAAATTCGATTCTTTTTACTGAATCGAGTTTTAATGACTCCCTCACCAAAGTGAATCGGGTTTCTTGAGTCAGTTGACCAGAGAGTGCAAAAATGTATATTTTCAGTCAAACTTAATTTGTTTCTCTTTTAATGTAAATCCTACTGCTAAGATTAATGATTGTAAAAGAAAACAACCATTTTCTTTAGAGCAAAAATTCTAAAGGGAACATTTATTTTTATTTTATTGGCATTTCCCTTAAATGTGTCAAATATATATTTTCTCATCTAAATGTTCACTGATCTGTGAGCCAGGGGGCGGTAAAGTGCCTTAACATTGGTTGCCAACCAAGAAGCAGCTGTGAGCCAGGCGGGAAGGGGTGAGTCAGTGATTCGTTTGAGCTGTGAGCCAGGCGGGAGGGGGTGAGTGAGTGATTCGTTCAACTCGTTTGAGCTGTGAGCCAGGCGGGAGGGGGTGAGTGAGTGATTCGCCTTACGCTATGATTCAGCACAGCAAGTGAGGGGGTGAGTACCTCAAATCTGCTGTTAGCATGCTAGCTGAGCGATGCTACTGTGAACCGAGGAGCTATTGGTCGTGTCCAAATTCATGGGCTGCATCCTCCTGAGGCCGCATTTGTAGACAGATTACGTCACAGCGACGCGCCGAAGGCTGTCCAAATTCGTAGACTCCTCCGAATGCAGCCGACAAATGCGTCCTCCTTTCCCCCCCAAATTTGAAGGATTGGTCGGGTGTGTCCTTCGTGGCCCACCATATCCCAGAATTCATAGCGCGGCCCAGCCAAACTCCAGTTTCCGGCAATGGCGGCCGCTACTAAGTTTTAAAATTACTTTTATTAATTTTTCTGGGTCACAATATAAACTTAACATATTTTCAGGCGAGAATGTAGCTGTGTAAACTTCAAATATCTGCTCGGTTTATCAAGGTATTGCATATTTGCAAAAGTGCTTCGATGTTTTCGGAGAAGTCTGTTACCCACCAGCTTGATAGCTAACCGAGAGCTCGAGGGTCACTGAAGCCGCCGAGAACGGCACAACTCCCTGCACATCATTTTCAGATCACCGGACTTTCGCTACTCAGGTTAAACGTAATATATAAGTCACTTAGACAACCTAAAAATGATATTGTTTGGCTTTTTTCAGTGTTTTATTTGTTCGTGAGTAAATCTGTTTGGCTGAGATTAAAGATATTAGATTAGATAAAATAAAATCTTATTAATCCCCCGGGTGGTTTTCACACAGCTGAATAAACGTCAAACAGAAAACTGATTAAACAGAAGTGTGAGATGGTCGAGAATTTATGCCAGTGTCCTGTTATATTTTACATAGCAAGGAGCAGACGGCTGAGTTTATTAAACTCCACCGAGACAGCGGTGACGCTAATCAGAAGGCTAGACTGTCCAATTTCACAGCCGTTTACTTCCGGCCTACCTGACCTTCTGAGGACCCGACCCACGTAGACCGGGTCCTTGGGAGGATGCAGCCCATGAATTTAGTGAGTCAGTTGCACTTGTGAATCATGATTCACGAGTCAGTAAAGTGATTCTCGAGTATTGAACGATTCGTTCACGAATCGAACATCACTAATACTGGCCCATTTGTCTTAATTGCTTGTGTAAGGAGAAGCTACTGAAGAAAAAAAAAAAAAAAACAAAAAAAAAACCCCCCCAACAAAAACCCTCATCTGTGCTTTTTACAGTGATGTTCCACATGTCTTGCTGATTGACTGTGAGCAGTTTTGTGTAGCTTCCATAGCATGATGTGTCACCTAGTATTTTACTAATTCACCCCCCGAGGTCTCTTGTGTTTTGCAGACACAGTTGCTAATGTTCCAGAGAGGTACAGCTTTGCAGCTACAGTGCTGGTCCTACAGTGTAGCAGTTTTCAGTGCTCTTTTGTGAAAGCCTCCATAGAAGACAGTTTGAGACCCCAGAGTTAATCAGGAACAAACTGCAGATGAGAAGCCTAAGAGTTGGGAGGAGAAGATAGGAAAAACCCCAAAGAAAAAACCTTAAACACAAGAACTGCAGTGTCAGATCTGCTGTAATTCATGTGTTTGAGTCACTATACCTCAGCATCTTTCCTCTCATTGCTCTTCAGACTGCCAGAATCTGAGAAATTATCAAGTTCTGAATAACCCTACCATCAAACAAAACTATTACATGCAGATATTCTCAAATAGAAATCACATGTGCCTTCCACTGTGGCTCTCTCAACTGGATTATAAAATGGTTTCCTGAGCTGAATTGGAGTTGAAAAGAGGAAGTCAGACAGCACTGTATGGGGTTGCACACCTTCTTGAAGTTGGATTCCTTCCAGCCCAGTGGAAAGAGAATACTGCCAAAACCTTACTTAAATAAAATTCCTATCTGCAGTTAAAGTTCAATTTGTGGACATTCACTTTATGGTTCTCATCTAACATTAAAAGATCATACTAGTATGTGAAATTTAACAGTTCTTATAGGTCACTCTAGTCAATAAAACACATGCCCTTGGGATGCGTGTCTCTAAAATATTCTTAGCAAACAAGTACCATAGATCTTTAGAGGAGAGCTACCGTTAACAGGTGTGACTGAGTCAGAGGTTGTGCAGGGTGGGCACTCGGATGTAGGCAGTTAGGGGTAAGCAAGTCTCCTCACCACCGGCTTAAATTAGTCTCTGGGATCTAACACTACACAGACTAAAAGGCGCCTTATTTTTAACAAATCACATTACTGCTCACATCTGATGTGCAATAGGCTGTTGCACCAAAAAGTGATTTCTGTTGTCTTTTTTTTTTTTTTTTTTTTTTTTTTTAAGTCTAATATCTTTACTTATATTAGTAAATAGACTGTAGTGAATAGGGTTTATGAAGGGGTTCTAAAAGAAATTACCCATTTTTGAATCATCTTTACGACTCTGTATTTGTACTCAGTCACTTCAAGTTTAGATAACTGATGTTACAATTTCTGCTGCCCTCGTGGGTAGAGCCATTTTGGAACTGATTGCAGCAGCTACTTTGATAGAAGAGCTCTTCTAGCTCTAAATTACTTTATATTTTTTGTGACAGATGTGATTGACCAATTTGTCAGATTTTAGGTCAGTCATTTATAACAGTTTAAAGTCAACTTTTTGGCACAACAACATCACTTACGGCTATGACTGGACACAAGCACCCTGATACAATTGTGGTCAAATCAGATTTAAAATTTATAAGAGTGCCATCTGTTGTCAGAAAGTGACATTGCAGGTAACTGTCAGTATGGGACATTTAAGGTAGAGTAAAGGGACAAACCAATTTTGCTCATTATACAGGATGTCCTGCTAAAACAGAAGAGTTGACAACCTTAGAAACGGCCCAGCATGCCTCTCTTGCACCACCATTTCAGCATGAATAAACTGTCCAGATTTCTAGAAATGAGAGCTACTCCATCCAAAGTAGGATGGATGCCATCTTGCCTAACAAGACTAGGTTCCCCAGAATGTTCCCCCAATCTATAATGCCATGTCTTTTTAGACACCACTCAGACTGCAATTTGAGAACATTCAACTAAACATGTCACTCCTGGTCTGATTTGGGAGGGGACCAAAAACAAAAACCACTAGCGAGTCCAACATCGTTTGGCAATGTCACACTTAGATTCAATATTAAATTTGGTGTATTCCAAATGACATAACCAGGTGTCATTATGAAGACAATGGCTACAGGTCACTATAAATTCAGGGTCATCTGTTGTCTGCCTTTATTTCAACAAACAGCACAATGGCACCACAGAACACATCATCGGTCAAGCTCTGCAAGGCAACCAAAAGGAAGGCCAGTTCTGACCAGGCCCTCAGCAAAAAGACAAGGCTGTCAGCGTCTATGACAAGCAGGGCAGTTGGCAATGGGCCTTTGGACCTCAAGGAGAATGATCCAACTTCATCATCAGTGAACACTGGCAGAGGTATGCTTGAAATTCTGAATCCCTCCAACCACATTGTGCTTAATGTAACACTCATTAAATACTTAATCTTAGACATTCCCTTATGTTAGAGTTTACGTAACACTGGTACCATATTACCATTGTCCTTTCTGACACTGTGTGAAACCAAATTGGTTCTCAATTGTGTCCCTTCAGCTGAATTTGAAGCCAGATACATCCAGGAGCATCAACTTGGTGAAGGAGGATTTGGATGCGTGTTTGCTGGCTATCGTAAAGCAGACAATTTACCGGTAAGGATTGTTACATGCTTTTCATGAACAGAATGCAAACTATATAATCCTGAAGCGCTAACCAAAATCCTGTTTGTTTCTTGTAGGTGGCCATAAAACACATTCCAAAAACCAAGATTTTCTGGGAAAACAAGGTAAGTGAGCAACACCAGTTACTACTACTCTGATTCATCACTGAAATAACTGAAGTTTATTCATGAGTTTGAGTTTCTATAAAGCTCCTCCTGTCTTTTGATTTGGTGGTGATACAGGCTGAGGATGGGAAGAGTCTTTCAGTGGAGGTGGCTGTTATGTTGGAACTCCAAGATGGAAAAACTGGACAGCTGCTGAACTCGATATCCGTGTCCTTGCTGGATTGGTACGATCTCCAGGAGGAACAAATTCTGGTGCTTGAGCGACCAATCCATGCACAGGACCTCTTTCAGTTCATTGAGGTCAAATGGAGGTTGTGTAAAGGAGGGCATGGCCAAGGTAAGATGATTGGGGTCTTTATAAGAGGGTATTAAACCTTTCCAATGCAGATACTAAATTGCCTGTAACCTTTTACTGTTTCTACCTTTGAAGGCCTCAGACAAGTTACCTGTAATTCATCTATGCTGAAGAGGTGACTGATTGTGGGAGGGGACCCGAGGGGACCCAACCCCCCCCCAAAAAAAGGAGGAGCCCCAGCAAGGTGGCCATTATTTTAGAGCCCTGGGAACAAATTCTGTTGCTGAGGGGCCAATCACTGTACAGGACCTCTTTCAGTATATTGAAGTTATCAGAGTTTGCCTAAAGGAGGACCTGACAAAGGTAAGATGCTCGTGAGTCTTTGATCATATGTATTAAACAGTCAAGAGACAGACCTGAGCAGATCTTATGGGAAGCACTGAACCAGCTCCTGAGTGGAGGATAACAAGTCCATTTCACTATAGATTCACTCCAAAGATCAACCAGACTCTGCAGGAACCCAGCACCCAACCCTTCATCTTCGAAGTTCAAGAACAAAGCACAGTTGGCATAGCACATGAAGGTTCAACTTTAAGGTTCTACTATCATTATCATCCGCTTGATTACAAACCGTGTCATCAGGGCACCACAACACCATCGCTATAGACAGAGCAGCCAGGGAAGCAGGGGAACATATCAAGGCCCTGAGTAAACTTGGTCATCCCAGCTGGACATTTGTCAAATCTGGGAAGGCGCTTAAAGCACCAGGCAATCCAGGAGAGAAGGACAACTGCTGCCCAAGCAAAAACCCCTAGTGATCCCTAGTGTCAGGAGTATCAGAACAGTTGAGACATTTTTTTCTAAACACAATGTCTTTGTGGCTTTTAAACTCCAAAACAAGCTACGCCAAAAATTGGTCCACCCCAAGGATCAGGTCCCCCGATACAAACAGTAATGTAGTGTACACTGTTAAGTGCCAAGAGGGTCACCATGATCGGCAAAACCAAACAACCTCTGGCAAAGCAGATGGCACAAGACAGAAAAGCTAACTTGTCAGGCCAAGACTCCGCTGTCTATTTAGACAGAGGCCACTGGACAATTCTTTTGATGAGGATGTATACATCATGGACAGAAGAATGCTGGTTTGAGCAAGGAGTCAATGAGGCCACTTATGTGAAAAGGGAAAGACGATCTCTGAATCGAGGAGGGTGCCTAGGTACATCTGTCAACATCTTACAATGCTGTGATTGCAGCCATTTAACTCTGAATGGTACTCATGGCCATGATCAATGGTATTTGATCAATGTCATGACAATTTGCATGTTAATGATCAAGGAGCTGACCTCTCAGCCCATTGTTCATTTAGTGGGCTAGTTGTACAAATGTACTGTTTATAAGGTTGGGGGAAGCCTTCAGTCAGCTGAGACTAAAGTCACTTAGATGAGTGACGAAACATTTCTCTCACTGAGAACGCCGTGTCCAGATGAACAGAATCAACCTGTTGGGAGTCATTTAAGTGAACTTGCATTGAATGCAAGCCTTTCCCTTCACTAAGCCCTGCCAGCTGAGTTGGAGGCTCTTGTTTGACTTCCATAGGTTTCACACTAGCCTGTCACAAGTTGGGTTGTGTGAGAAATTGCAGACATGGACTACAGGGACCAAATACATTTTCATACTTAAAAAACTCACCTTAGTGGGCAAGTCTTTGGATCAGTGTTTTGATTTGCATGCATGCTTATAATTTGATTCTTTAGTTTTAAAACATAAGCCTTGGGATTATTAAAATATTCTAATATAAGGAGTATCTATGTTTAATTCTACAATAGTGTATAAATTTGAATGTAATAAAATGGCCAATATGTCAACCAATTTATGAAATTTATATTTCTACCTTGCAAGTTTGTTTTTGTTTTAAATAGGAGCTTTAAGATTGATGAACAAATTCATCAGGGTAACAAAACCAAAAAAAAAAAGAACCAAACAAAAAACAAAGGATAAGCAAGCATGATGGCAAAAACCTGAGCACTAATGATCCACATTAATCTGCTGAAATTTGATATCAAACCTGTGTTCTGCATTCTCTCTTGTACAATGAGAACAGAACATGCAACCAGCATAATGGCACCTATTAAGGTTTGCAAGGACACCAAACCAAAAGGCAGAACTGAATTATAGAATTTAACATCCTAAATTTTACGAGCTAGAAAGGAACAGTAAAAGTGCACATGAGTCAATCAGCATGCAGCCCATTTCAGTTGTCCCCGTTTTTTCTCCACACTTTAACTTCTTATTTTTCCTTTGTTACTTTATTTTAATAGCCTTCTCTCAAACAGGTGGGTTGACAGAGTTTGTTCTTGGTGCAGTGGAACTGTTACTTTCATCTAGGAGCGGGACCATGGCACAAATTTTTTTTTTTTTTTTTTTTAAATGTATATATATAATCATTTAATTTAGTTCAGTCTGTTACCATTCTTATTGTAACTATCACCACATGATTAATAAAGTATTCTGTTAAGATGCAGGTTAAACAAGGCTAGCCTTAGAGAACAGCAGTGATCCATGATGTACAATTTAATTGGAGCTTTCCCACTGACTGCCTACCAAGAAACTTACTAATCTCAACCCTAGTCTTCATGCAGTTACTTGCAGTGGGTATTTATGCACTAAAAACCACAAGAGTGAGAAAGGCAACTGTATAAACAGCAACCCCCTCAAGTCTAGGGATGTGCCCCCGAGACAACTGCTCTGACCGCTTTCACCGCAACACTACCAAGAGTTTATGAATGAATCCCAAAGGAGAAACATTCCTTCATCCTACCAGGGAAAGCTCCAATTCCAGCTTGTGCACACCAGACAATCAATGCCCTCATTGTGGTATTAAAATGAACAAGTCTTAAGTTAAGGGAAGAGGCGGAGATTAGGTAGGGTTGCATTTTTGCCCTCTAAGATCAGCATTGTTTTTAGGGGGGGGGGACAGTGAGCAACATAGGAGTTGCTTTGAATCATGTTAGTTAACATCTTAAAGAATAAAAATCCCTCTCGATTTCTTATTAATTGCCCCTCATAATTCTAACAGCAGTGTTAGTTAAAACGGCACCAATATTTGCCACTTAGCAAGCTTAAAGAGTAAATGAACGTTTATCCTCAATTTTAATAGTCCAGAAATGTTTTAGAAAGACTTCCAAACGTCACACCAAACAAGTATATTGCAGAAGGATTCATAAGACTTCACACTAATGTTAAGTGAAAGCATGAAATAGACATTTTAAGATTAGCTAACAGATTAGCTAACACTTAGCTTCAGATTAAAGGGAAAAACTTCTTTCTAAATGCCTTTGTATGGACTGTTTGCATTTGTACTTTGGGAAATCATTAAAAAAAAAAAAAAGCTAGTTGGTAAAGCTAAGATACAGTTGAGCTACTATTACAATAGATGTTTAAGTCCTTAATTTTTTTCTAGCAATAATATGCACAGACAGATAACTAAGAGTCATTAAAAGCACTTAACTCTTCCTGGGTTCAATATTCCCCCAAGGGTCTGAGCTTCATTGGAGTCCCAAAACAGTGGAATCAGGATGCAACTAGAACACTTCTCCCAAAATTAAAAGCAAAACAGGCTGCAGCTTGCTTGGCTGAGTCACAAGCTACACTCACCAGCTTCCTCACTCCAGAACAATACATGCCTGTTCACTGAGCTCCTTTAAATATTCTCGGGCTCTCCCTCCCACAGGTGCAGTCACTTACCGTGATGAACTCAGGTGCAATCAGTCATCCCATATTTGGAATCTACATAAAAGAATAAATTAATTTTTACTGGCTATATTATCAAGAGGATGAGGAGATGTAGGAACACCAGGGATGTCAGGTAATACTGAGTTACCTGGCATTACCAAGTGGCTTTCTCAGTGTAAGAAAAACAAACAAAAGTGTCCTTTGGGATCTGTTACTTTTTAAATTAATTAGAACTGTCTTTTTCATCTCTCTTTTTCTCCTCTAGAGAACCCTTGCACATATGTTTGAACCATTAACAAAGTCCCAGAGTGGTGTTCCAGCTTATGAGCTCCAGCATCACCAGTGGCTCAGATAAAACAAAAATTCCAAGTTTAAGTGGACACATGACTTTTTAAAAAATCAGACAAAGCCTTCTCTTTTTTCTTTTACAGCTCTTCTATTACCTCCTGCCAACTGCTATCTGTTTTACTGGTACTGGTTACTCATTAAAATGTTAATGTTTGATCATAACTGTAAATATTTTAATTATAAACAGTTCTCATAGGGAGAGAGACAGGATTCAAATCTGGTTTAAAGCAATAGCCCAGTGTTCAAACCTATACTAAAACAGTTTGCTTGTTGTAATTACTCCTCATTCTTATCTATACAATATACTTTCCATTAACCCCCAATTTCATAAAACTGTCAGTTATAAGTGATAGTGAACACAAGCGAAGCTCCAAGTTTAAGTCCCATGTGATGTTAAAGGGAAATCACTGGTCTCCTAATTGCAGGGGAATTTTTAAACAAACAAACTTTTTTTTCTCATACTGCCATCTGACTGTTACTTTAAGATAGACATGTATATTTCTGAATCTATTTTTTAAAGTCTCAGTATAATAATCTTGACACGCTGACAAAAAAGTAGCATGCCATCTCACATTTACTAAATAAAGAGGCAAGGCAGACGTTCTTTTTGTTTTCTTTTTGCTTCTAAAGACACTCAAATTGCTTTCTATCAGTGGCCATAAAATAAAATGAACCAAAATCTATATGGGTTAAAATGTAAGTTATATAAAAGTATTATATTAATTTTAATATATATATATATATATATATATATATATATATATATATATATATATTAAAATTAATGTGTTCTACAATGCAGAATCTACATCATCGCCAACGGCCAATGAGCGATAACGCTGAGTTGCTTAGCAACAGAACCCATACAAACAAAGCGGAAGCGGACGTGCTACTTGTTTCTGCTGCGTTTACCTGGCAGGCCAAGCTTTTCGGATCTCTTGCTGACATTAGTGTTCCAGTTCAGTGTTTTCTTGTTACAGCTGTCCTTGTGATGGCTAAAATCGTGATGTGTGAGCCGCTTGAGCTCTACAATATCCTCAATCAGTGCCGAGGTGTGCCCAGACTCGCAGAGATCAACTACCTGTGTTTGATTGGTAAGAGAAAATCGGCCAGTACCAACATTTGTCACTGCCGCGACAACTGGTTAGATAAGTCCTATCCTTAATTACTCTATGTGCTTGTCTATAGGTATGAGTGCTATAGCACATGCTTTTTGTTTCTTTAGGAGACTCATTCTCACAACTTTTGGTGCAGATCTGAAAATGCTAACAAAGTCTCACCTGTGCAAAAGATATTATACCCAATTTTCACATGTGCTGGATGATTTTATACTTTTATCAAAACCTTGCTCATTAGCGCAAAAAACAAAACAAACCCACAGGCTTAATGTAGAGTAAAACGTAAGAAGTCTTCAAACACAAACATGACATTTAATGGATTTACTTGTAACTTTATACAATATTATATTTCACAATATAATTTATTTTCTTATTTCGCCTGCTCCCTTTAGCAGGGGCGCCTCCAGTCTTTTTTCAGTGGTGGCCATATGGGGGCAAACAAAAATATTGGGGAGGCACATTAAAAAACTGAATTTCCAGTTTTATTATGCTGTTGTCAAATATAGGCAAAATTACATATATCTCAAAAAAAGAGAGAAAGAAAAGAATTGTATGCCTAGTTAATTTCCTGTTATTAAAGTTGATATCACTAAAAATATGACAACCAAATAAGATTGTGAGATCGATAATAATCTGTATTGATTGATTGATTGATTGATTGATTGATAGATAAACTTGTTTCCGTTAGTTGTAACTTTGTTGAGTGTTGTATGTCTCTGTTCCAGATGCTAATGAAGCCCAAGATTACTACAGGAGTCACATCATAACTGCTAAAAATACTAAAATGGTATGGCTATCATTGGGTCCACAGTTGACATGTGTCTGTGTGTGTGTGCAAAAACCCAGAGCTCAAACTACAAATTTCTCCTGTACATTTAGTCAGACTTTAACCTTTCCTCTAAACTTTTTGCACACGACTATACCAAAACTTTCAAATTGACTTTTTCCAGGATTCAGAGGGGACATTCCTTCTTCCAGAGTTGGTTGAGGTTGAAAGTATGCAGCATGTGGTGGTCTACGACAACAACACAAGCTCTTTACAGGAGCAAGGTTAGAGTGGTATATAAGAGAGATTTCTTCAGAGCAAGTATACTTTTATGCATTTTATTTGCATTGTTGTGCCAAAAGAAAACAACTGGTTTCCTGCAAACAAACAAAAATAAATAAATAAAAGCTGTATTTTAGCCTTAAAAGCAATGCTTATTGTTGCTCTCTCACTGTGATTACAGGCAGAGCAACTGCATGTGCCCAAGTGTTCGCTAAGGCTAGCCTCAATCCAGTCAAGATACTGAGAGGAGGCTTTCAGAGATTCTCAGCTCAATACCCCTTTCTGAGGACTGAGAAAATCCTGAACACCAACATGGTAGAACTCTCCTAAAACACAAACATTCTTGCCATCATTTTTTTTTCTCACTTTCTTTTCATCAATTTAAGATTATGGGGGGGACTGTCTTATCTGGAGCCAGGTATACAAATCTTCCATCAACTTTCCATTAATTGACAAATAATTATTATTATGTTGTAATATAAGGTAACATAAGGCCAGTGTTTAGGGGCTACAGGGCAGTTTCTTACTCATATATGTTCCCCCATATCCAGCTAAAGTGAACTGATTCCAATTGCTGCCTAATAAATATAAAACATGTCAGGTAATTATTGCACTGCCACCTTACATGCAATAAGTTTCCTGTTTGACACCTACTGGTTAACCTGGATGTTTCCCCTTTTCCCAAGGTACTCCAGTTTCCTGTCATGGTCCAAAGACATGCATGTTATGTTAACTGGTGATTATAAATTCAGTGTGGATGGTACCGTTTAGTATTTCTGTCACTCTGTTAGCCACATAGCAGCTGAGATAGGCTCCAGTCTAAGCAGTTAGGAGAATTGTTGTAATTGATTGTATATATTTGTTGGCTGCCTCAGGAGCTGGAAAGCCTGAAGATTTACCCAGTGGAGATCATAGCAGGACTGCTGTACATGGGTGACGAGAAGCAATCCATGGACTCCACTCTTCTCAAAGACCTGAAAATCGGTGCTATCGTCAGCATCTCAGAGAGTCACACTCTTGAGTAAGGCAGGACTGGATATTAAGTATTAGAGAGAATAATTAACGTATTGCTTTATAGATCTTTTTTTTTTTTTTAACTCTTTTAAATTCCTTTAAATCAAGGTTCATGAAGGAGATCCACACCTTGCTTATCACCCCTGTGGCTGACTCAGTGCGGTCTGATTTATATTCAAGCTTTGAAAGGATCTGCAATTTTGTTAGTAAGTTGTTCCTTTGCTTTAATTAACAAGACGTTTAAAAATTTGAATTTTATAATTTCATTCATAGAAGTCGGAAACCAGTGAATTACAGGTGTCTGAATTTCTTCATTTGGGCAAACTCTAGAAGGAGAACAGAAATAATTATATAAAATGCAGTAGGCTGTCTTAGTTCAGGTAAAAACTTCAAGATCTCAAACTAAAAAAACTGATTGCATATTACTCAAATTCTGAATAATTTTTTTATTAATATGTAAAAATACAACAGCTTCAAGACTGTCCATCTGAAAGAAATACATCATGTATCCTGAATCCAGAAGTCATAGCTTTAACTTAAAATCACAGAGTGTAACGTTAACTTACTGAATATGTTTTTAAAAGAAAATTATTATTTGAGGCAATGTGCAATATGCAGTGCAATTCATCCACCACAAATTGTAATGAGTGATTTCAGATTTTTCAAATTTCTGTTTTTTGTTACTATAAATGTAGTTAGTGTTGCACAGAACAGGTGTTGCAGAGGACTTTCTTGTTATCTCCTGCTTTCAGGTTCCCACATTAACATGGGCTCTCGTGTCCTGATAGTTTCCAGGCAAGGCAGAAGCCGCGCCAGCGCAGTGACCATTGCATTTCTCATCCATTACCTCAAATACACACTAAAGGCAAGTTTGTTTCATTCAGTTTAGTGGCAGTGTGTGCACAAAGTGTGGCTCTTGTGTCCTCACATGGCAAGAAAAATAATATATTTTCCAAAAAAGGCACCAAGAAAGAACTGATCCTAGTTATAGAAAGTACAGTAAATACAGTGCATAATGATGTTGGTTTAACTTTTTCAGGAGGCCTGGATGCATATGCTCAAATGTAAACCCATCATGAGGCCAAACACAGGTTTTCTGCAGCAGTTGTCCAACTGGGAGCTTCACACTTTGGGAACAAAAATGACTGATTTTGTCTCAATCACATTTTTAACAAAAGAAGAAATTTTTTAGTCATCTGCACTCTGGATTCTGTATATGTGGCCCACGTAACATTTAAAATATCTGATATACCTACATTAACTGCATGTAAGTCTGTAACTTCACAGGACCTTGGTTTTTAATCCATCCGTACATTCTCTTCCGCTTATCTGCGGGCAGGTCGTGGGTGCAGCAGACTAAGCAGAGAGGCCCAGACCTCCCTCTCCCTGGCCAGCTTGTCTAGGGGAACACAAAAGCGTTCCTAGGGCACCCAAAAGATATAATCTCTCCCGCATGTCATGGGTCTGCCCCAGGGCCTCCTCCTGGTGGGACATGCTCGGAACACCTCACCCAGGAGGCGCTCAGAAGGAATCCTTGTCACATGCCCAGATCACCTCAACTGCAATGCACAGGCAGCAAGCTGAGGGGATACTAAGATACCAATCCCAGCCCACCGCCTCTCATCAAAGCAAACTCCAGACTGGAACAGAGTCAAGACCCTCTCCAGGAGACTGGTTCCAGAGCCCAAGCTGTGCGTTGAGGTCAGCCCGACTATATCTAGCCAGTACCTCTCAACCTCACGCTCTAGCTCAGCCTCCTTCACCACCAGAGAGGTGACGTTCCATATCCCAATTGCTCGGTAGCCCGGTGATTGTTCTGCCAGGGTCTCCGCCCCTGCACACACTGCACCCTACCCCCATAGCGCCTCCTGTGGGTGGTGTCCCCTCTTTGGGCTGTGCCCCCACCACCACTACTACCATTACCACCGGGCCTGGCTCCAGGGCAGGGCCCCAGTAACCCTGTAACCCTATCCTGGGTAGGGTGAACTGTTCCCTAGATTTCACACTCACAGGGGTTTTTCAATCGCTCTTTGTCTGGTCACTCACCCAGGACCAATTTGCCATGGTAAATCCTACCAGGGGGCAAAAGCCCCCTGACAACATAGCCCCTGGGATCCACAGAGGGGACAGGGGAATTGTATTTTAATTAAGATGCAAATTAGGTTCATTCAATATTAGTTCATTTAATATTGGATTGAACTGTTTAAATAAATACACTGAGATTTATTGGAAATGTTGAAAGTACTGAAATGAGAGCTGGAATAGGCTCCAGGGACTTTAAGTAGAAATTTGATCCAAAGCAATGAAATCTCCAAACATTCCCTTTCATCACAACATTTAGGGTGTAATTTAAAGGATCAATTTCAAGTAAATTAATTTCTTTCTTTTTAAAACTGCTCATTTAAACAGTTCAGAAATGGTTAATAAAACTGTATTTAAATAAACTTTTCTAAATAATGAATTTCTCCATTCATTATTCATTACTGCCTTAAATGCAAACAAATAACCTTTTCACAATTTTTATGGATTTTTAAGGTTAAAAAAGCAAGGATTTTAGTTTCAGGTGTTGATATAGTTTTAAAATACACAAGGATAAAAAAAACATGAAGGTAACATCTTCTTTTTGGTTTTTGCTTTTTTTGTATTTTGCAGAATTTAAAGGACCTGGTTTGTATTGACAAAGGTTTTGTTGATTTAGGTTCTTAAATGGCCCTGCCAGAGGCGCTTACATTATTGACGGTAACACTTTCCCCTGTTTGCACAGTTGCACAACTTCAGCTCTAAAAATACAGGCCACAGGCCAAGTGGTGTGCAATTTGTAACCCTGGATTTTACCTTTCTGGTGAGAGACTGCCTTCTCTGTAGAATCCCAACTGAGTAGTAACATATATCCTAATTATCTGTGTTTCTGTAGTTTCTAGCATGGCTAGGATTAGAGGACAGTTTAGGGTAACGTGGCAAACCCGGCTTATTAGCTTGGTTAGTTTGGATGGATAAAAAGCTGTTGTATTGCCTGAAAGATATAACTCAGGGCACTATTTCCTGAAATGACAAAGCAGCTCTAAAGATGCTAGAGCTGATTGGCTGATAGGGGAAACCGAAATGCCAGCCTGACATCTGATTGGGGAAACTAGATACAAGCCTATGATTAACCGGATGGGACATTTAAAAAAAATAAAAGCATACATTTTTAATCCTTGAAATTAAATAGTACTGTTGTTAGTTTAAAGTGGTTTTGGAGTGAACACAGTAATATATTTGGACTTTACAGGATTACTGCTATCTATACTATTTGAAAAAAAAGATATATATGAAATCATTCTGCAAGCCACCATTCGAATACATTGTGTTCATAACAGAGCAGCAATGAAATAAGTAAATGAAATTACACATCAAGTTAAATTAAATTAAAACAAATTCATGTTAAAACAATGGACTTACATATAATGATGGTTAAGCCAAAATCAGACAAACACACAGACACACACACTATAATTACTGTGTTTACATAATGTGTGTCCTTCTACCTTCTGTTTTTTATTTATTTATTATTTTTATTTATTTATTGGTTGTTGTTGTTGTTGGGGTTTTTTTTTTTTTGGACCATCGGTGTCAGTAACAAAAACTCATTGAAAGTACCCCATAAATCACTTATTCATTGGAAACTAAAACATAAATTAATAAAATATTAAACCACAATTACATCAAATTTGTAATTATGTTTAACTAATGCCAATTTACGTATTTTATTATCCATCCGTTTTGAACTGGGAACGTTAAAATACCCCGAGACCTTTACTGTGAAGGTGCTTGCAGGAAGTAGCGCCTGTTTATCTGTTAAACTTTAATTCTGTCTGGTGGTACAACTGTTGCTCACTCGAGTGTGATTATTGACCAACTCCGCGAGGTTTCCTGATGCCAGAGGGAAAAAATGTTGTTCAGTCCAGCTGGTTTATCTGAGTGCTTACGCGAATGGGAGGATTTAGAGAAGGACTACCAACAGATTCAGGTATTTTAAGTAAATGTTGTGTCCACCCCTGGTTACCCCTGCCCGTGTAAGCTAACAGCCGGGGGTAAGTGGGGGAAACGCACAGGCTACAGAATGAGGGTCTCGCCTTCAGCAGCTCAAGATAACTGTCTTGTGACAGCCAAGAGATGCAGAAAATGTCACTGTAACTTAAGCTTAATTCCTGCGAGGACAACAGCCTCTGTTTTTCTCCACCGTGACAGCTGTCACACTGTTAAAGGAAGAACCTCGGGGCTATGGGTGTTGGTTTATTGTTATCGTTGAGAGCTTAGATCCGTTACACTGCACATATATTGATATAGGCCTGGTTAGTTGTCGTTTATAGGTGTGGTGTTAATATATAACTAAATGGCAGGCACTGAAATACGTATGTCACTAATCAAAGGAAGTGTTCAGGTCCTAAACCAGCATCAAGGTAAGAAAAACTACATTTAAAACAAAATTGTTGGAGCAATATACTGAATGTGAATTTTGGTGTAACTGGAAATTTTACATTTTACAACTGCAAGACAATGATGCAAACACATATAAAATAGATTTTATATATTCCGTGTGTCTTTGCTAAGATTAATACATTGAGACTGAGTGTTTTTTGAGTAGGTCTATTTATGCTAGTAAATGTAGCACAATACACTTATATACTATATGCAAATATTTTTCTAGGTAACTTGTCTTACCACGTCAATTTACTCATCATATTAGAGCAGCTGTGGCTTGGGTGGTACAGTGGGTTGTCTACTAACTGGAAGGTTGTTGGATCAATTCCTTTCAAAGTATCCTTGAGTGAGATACTGAATGCCAGATTGCCCTCTATCAATATGTGTGTGTGTGAATAGTAAAATGCAAAGTAGTAACTGCTGTCTGCAGTTGTAAATTCTGCGTAAAATTGCGTCACTTTCCGTCATATACAAGATTGAACAAACATTTCTCTGTCTCTTGTGCAATTCTGATTGCCCAGTTCTGGGAATTTGCCACAATATGATGATAAAAATTGTGGCTTTTCTGAAAATTTGAACTTGTTGGATCACATGAAGCCAAGGGGGTAAAAATTTATTCCTGTGCCTAGCTTTTACAGAATCAGTTGACGCGGGGAAAACTTGGCCAATAAATTGTATTTAATGTGGACTAGTAATGTGGTAGCTCACATTTAAACCACTTTGCCAGACCAGTTACCAGTGCCTATAAAAATTTGGCAGTTAAAAGTGTCTCAAACTTGTACAAACTAAGTGTGAAAACCAGTCACATGTTTTCTGGAAAGCAACATACCTATGTCTGATTATACCTACCTCAAATATATAGTTAAATAATTAAGGTACAATAACTTATTTAAATGCTTTGGAAGCTAGACAGATTTTCTCATAATCATTTAAAATATCTACGAAATGCAAAGAATCCATTAGCAATAAATGCATGATTATTACATGATAACCCATTTAGCAGCCTGTATTGCAACCATTAAAGAAAAACATGCAAGAGCATCAGAGTCTTTGGTTAATTGTTAATTGCCCCTTGGGGATAAATAAAGTCTTTCTGATTCTGATTCTGATTGGTTAAAGCTTTGGTTGGTTTTTATCTTTTTGTGCCCTTCCTACCTCGCAGTTTTCATCATAATCAAAACTTTTGCATTACACCATACATGTTTATGTTATCCTCTGGATTTTTTTTCTTTTTAACCCCAGGACACCCATCGTCTATATAAACAGAAACTTGAGGAAGTGACCAAACTGCAAGACAGCTGCTCGAATGCTATCGCACGTCAGAGGAAGAAACTGAAAGAGCTCACTGTGTCCCTAGAAGAGTAAGTATTGATCAGAAATGAGACAAGATAACTTGAAATATGTGTGTGATGTTTTTGTAAAAGCATGTGTGTCATCAGCTCATTCGGGATACAGAAGCCCAGATTGTTGCTGGGACAAAAAATGAATTGGGTAGGAATTTATTCTGGCTTTTTAGTAGCTGGTTGTTTTCAGGGACTTTTCTCCACTTTCTCCAATATTACCAGACGTGCTTTTTAAAGAGTAACTGCAGCTTTTTATGTTTAGTTTTGCAGTTCAGTATAAATTGGCATTTAAAGAAGCTTTGTTTCGCTTTAAAAACTTCAGCTGGCTGTTGGAAGGCTTTGTGCTCTACAAATAAACATAAACATAGTATGACAGATATGGTCAGTGGGAGTATAAATGCAAAAAAAATGTGAGGACTTTAAAAGTCAAGTAAGAGTTATGTTTGAATGTACTAATACTTTCAAACTTTCCTTAGTATCTGAACTTTCTTCAGATACTAAGGGTTCATAATTCAGACTTTTTAAGTTCATGGATATATCATGGTTTGATTTGACACTCTCATAACATGGAGAGTGTTACCATTAAAGCTGCGATAGGCAGTCATTTTTGGCCTCACTGAGCAAAAAAATTCATAACCTTTCAGCATATTATAATCATGTGTGCTAAGGAGGAAATTAGACTCCTGCACCTCCACTGAGTTCTCAAAATCTAGCCTGCGATAGGAGGATCTGACCAATTGCAGGCATTTTCAGAAGGAGGGCATTATTATGGATTATAACTGCTACAACAGAATCACAACCTACCTCGTCCACAAACTGGATCTAAAATCGAATGTGACTCTGTGAACATCTCCTTACATGCATGAAACCTAACAAGTGTCCTAACAAATCTTTTTTTTCCATTAGATGCAAATCAAATTCTTCAACAGCCAAATTAATTCCAGAGGAGGAGGATGCCATCGCAGAAATCGAGGACTCCATCAAAGACAGAGCGCATACTTTCTTTGAGATGGAAGCATTTCTCCCCAAGAGGAATGGGTATGATTCTAAATGAGAACGATAAATAGCTACAATTTTTTGTCCAAATGAAAGTAAACAAGGAAAATGTTTAAAGTGGATGAGTTTTGCGTTTTAAAAATAAAACATATTTATATAAGATTTGTGGACATTTTGGATAACTAATGCCTTTTCCTGTTTAGGTTATATCTCAATCTTGTTTTAGGAAATGTCAATGTAACACTCCTCAACAAACAGTCAAAGTAAGTCCCTTATAAGGCTTATTTTCTTCTTCTTTCAAACCTAAAAATGCCTCTTAACGTGCGACCACATGAGCACCACAATATTAATCATTTCTATTCTTTCATCAAACAGATTTGCCTACAAAGACGAATATGAGAAGTTCAAACTGGTCCTCACCGTCATCCTCTTTGTATTCTCTTTCACGTGTCGCTTTTTGTTAAGCTACAGGTATGATTTCTCACACCTTATTATTGTTTTGTTTCTTTTGAGTTGGTTTTCATGAAACTTGTGGATGATGTTGTCAACTTGCTCATTATTGGCAAATGTTTGTAGCAGCAAGTAGTAAATGTTGAATTATCTGCAAATCCACTACAGGTCCCATGTTAATGTATAAAGGAAGATAATCATCATCATGTTTGTTGTTTTTAGAGTCCTAGACGCCCTGTTCAACTTCCTGTTGGTGTGGTACTACTGCACTCTCACCATCCGGGAGAGTATCCTCATCAGCAACGGCTCTAGGTCTGTGACCATTTTATTGCCTCTGTCTCCACTGTTTTTGTTTTAATGATTATAGGAGCTGATATGCAAAGGCTTTGTAATAAAGGCAGGGCACTGTGAACTACAGAAAGCCTTATTCTTAAGCCCTCCTGTAATTACTGTATGTGACCAGTTATAATGACTTTGATATTTTTTTTGGGGTTCATCTTATTTATGAGATGTTATTTTCTTGTTGGTATCCCGTCTGTAATCCTTCAATCCTCCAAATTGTTTCAGGATCAAAGGCTGGTGGGTTTTCCATCACTATGTGTCAACCTTCTTGTCTGGAGTCATGCTCACTTGGTGAGTGATGTTTTTGCACTTTTATCACAGTTTTAAAATTATTCAATAATACAACAACTGTTTGCATCCCTGCTATCGAAATCCTTTCCGATTTAAATGACATACATATTATGTGGCTGTGCTTTGTTTTTATGTCCTTGTTGACAGGCCTGAAGGTGCACTCTACCAGATGTTTAGGAACCAGTTTCTAAGTTACTGCTTATACCAAAGTAAGAGATTGCCCCTGTGTTCATTGACATGCTTGCAGTATGAGTTGTCAGGTGATGATTTTGGCTTGCAAACTCTTAAAATGAAGCTGAGCCTACCTAGCAGAACTGCATATTTCAATTTAAATTATCCAATAATTTACACCATATGCTGAAAAAAAATAATAAAGAAAAGCATAGAAAGCATATTTTTCCCATAGTCATTTAAATATTTTGTGGGGACTCGATTCTCATCATGGGAAGCATCATAAAAGTGCATAAAAGCTGTATCTGTCTCTGTGTTAGTATAGAGACCGAAGCATTAGATCAGGCACCTGGAATGTGGAAATGAATGCACTTTAATACAGAATTTTGTACAGTTAGGGTTCTATATGCACAAGCCTCAATCAGGAAAGCTTTATGATTGTACTCATTCTGACGTGTTTCCTGCATGCATGCCATCCTTACACATGGTTAAAATGTGTAAACTGTTGATAATATTCAAAGTAAGCAAGTCTGTTTGTGGTTTGTCCTTGTCTCACTTGTGTCACTGATATCTTGCCCAACAATGAAGTCATACATGCACCTCTCTTTCTTTTAGGTTTTATTCAGTTCCTCCAGTACTACTACCAAAGTGGCTGTTTGTACAGACTCAGAGCACTGGGAGAGAGACATAATATGGACCTTACAGTGGGTGAGTACACCAGCTTGTTATTTATATTCATAAATGACTTTGAAATAATGCAAGCCGAAGAGGAAGATGGCTGATCTTGGCATCTGACTTCAGGATGTTACAGGTGGTACATTTGGTCATTTACTGACCAAATGATAAAGGTATGTCTGAGGCAATGGAAACAGTTGAGATTACATTTTAGCAACACCACCAGCTTGGTATTGCTACCTGACTAAAAAGATTAAGCCAGAAACTGAAGTTCCTGGACTGGCCACTTGAGGCAGGCTTCAAAAGCAAGTTTTTACACAAAAAAAACCCCTTTATTCTTTATGGATTAGTGCCTTTTATCTGATAAATAAGGAGTTTTGCTTCAGTTTAGGTGAGTGAAATTCTCAATGTTTACATTTATTTTTGCATTGTAGTGTTTTACCTTTATCAATGCAGTTTGCTTGCTTTAACAGATAACTTATCAGGGTACCCTCACATCAAAAGACAGTCATCTCTGGATCCTAAAAACACTAGCTTTAAGACTTCACAGTGTAGAGTCCAGAAACCAAGGGGTGACTTGATTGGCATGTTGGGAACTTCCATCGTTGATATACAGTCTGTGATCTAGATGTGTATTTTCTGCACCAGCAGCTGGTTTATAGTTAGACTTGTTCAAATGTAAAATGTTTAACTCGGCACAAACAATATTCTGATCCCTGTACTATCATGTTTGTACATGATAAGTATTTTTAAATCCCAGTGTCTCATTTACATATTAACATCTTATTTTATGTCAGCTGTGTACTGTGTCTATATTCCTCCTACACACATGCATCGTCTCAGTGTCTCTCTTATACAAGTGCCTCTATTCTCTCCCCTCTTTGTCTTCAGAAGGTTTCCAGTCCTGGATGTGGAGAGGCTTGACCTTCCTCCTGCCCTTTTTGTTCTTTTATCATGTGAGTGGCTCTTTTCTGTAATGCTGCAAACTCTTTACTAGATTTTTCTTTTTTTAAACACTAGATACTAAATTAGAAAATTCTTGCAGGAACGTGTTTTTAGGACATTTTTGACTGTTGACTATTTGTTCTGTTACAGTTTTGGCAGCTTTACAACAGCATAACACTCTTCAGGATGTTTCAGCTCCCAGAATGTAAAGAGTGGCAGGTTTGTACACCAGAGCTTTCACAAGTTTTTTTTAATTTTTTTATTTATTTTATAAATGAGGTCATTAAGCAAAAATTACATGAAAACAGATATTTTAGTGAACAGATCCTCATAAAAGGCATACATTTTCTGTATTTAGAATTGTTTGTGTGTATTATTTTAGGTTTTCATGTGCGGCTGCTCTTACTTGGTCCTCTTCATGGGAAACGTCTTCACCACGCTGGCAGTGGTTTACCAGAAATACATGAACAACCAGGACAAGTCTAAAAATGTGTAAGACAGTAATCCTTAATGATACGGCTTCTCCAAAACTCCGTCCTATATATGGAACGGTAAATTCAAATAATTACAATCACTTTAATGTTTTCTTAGGAGGAGCACGTGGCCTCTATTATTGTCCATGTGTTTACATATACTGCTTCTTCTATTAATTTGCATCTGATTTGAAGTCCCTTTCATTTCATATTTCTCCAAATGTTGGTCAGACCACCATGTTAAAGTATTGTCACAATGACTTGCTTAAAAAGAAGTAATCAGATACTTTGTTGGTCTTAATAAGTTACACTGTGAGATCGTTGGAGCAGAATTATCTGTCTCTCTTGGTTAAACAGCTTGTTATTTACATTGTATTTATTTAGGAAGCTCTAAAGTTTCTCAATCAGGAGCTGCTTTGTATCTTAGCCTTACACAAAGTGCATTGCTGAATAAAAACACTCCGCCATCCTCCACGTGTTTTGGGTTTTACTACTATACAGGACTCATAACACACAGTGAAATATTAACTCTTTATTATGCTGCACTATTGTCTCTGTGTACATACGTGCCTCTAATGTGTCTTAGGTACAATTTCATCCTATAGTTCTGTTTCTGACATGTACTTTTAAACATTTTAATGTTTTTAATTTAACATTTTAATTTTAACAAGTTTGAAGGTTTTATCACTTAAGTTAGGTGCATTTTTTTTTCCTTGAATGATTTATATGACAGTGTTAAGTCACTTAACAAACAAAGAATGAAAGTAATCAGGTCCAAGGTACAATGTTCAAATAAAATTTTCAGATAGCTTGGAGAGCTATTGCTCACAAACACTTAAAGAATAAAACCATCTGGCACCTGGAAGCAAAAAACGAAGGATGGTTCAAGACTGTTGCAAATTACTGTATGCTACAAAGCAAAAGGAAGCTCTCTGAACTGAAAATTGAAACAGATTTTAATATGGTGACAGCAATGGTAATGTTAAAGTGTACAGCTGTTGTTTGAGAAGTTTTGTTTGGTACTGCAATACCTAAACTGACCACAAGATGGAAGCACTGAATTACACTAACTGATGGTGAACACACTGGACCCCAGCTGTAAATGCTCTAAGAAGACTGCATCCATTATTGTTTTGTTTTTTTTAAATTTTGGACAACACACCCATCTTTTGAGGGGTGATTTTTCTCTGCCTTCTGGGGCTGAACTGTTGTTTAGGTCCTGTCAACACAGGCACATTGTTCAGAATCAGTGCTTTACGTGCAACAACACTGGACTCGTAGATAAAGAGTAATGTCGACGGTAGATTGAGGACTGGGACCCTCCCTCTTTTTGTCATTAGTCTGGCTTCTTTAATGCTAGTCACATGAAGATCATCACTGATAATGCTCCTTTTCAGGTAAAGGTCATGCTGTGAGTTCACCTCTGGTGAACTCTGACGATTTCGGCTAGATCTGGATCTTATCCTTGATTTTGAAAATGGAAAAATGGAGTTACCTAATAAAAGAACATGTTCTGTCATTAATAAATAAATATATTTAATCCAGAGTATACTGATTATTTTTAATATAGGGACATTTAGAAAACCCTGAAATCCCAAAACAGGATCTTGCAACCAAAAAATAAAATAAAAAATAGTAGAGCCACTTTTCCAATGCTTTATGATTAAAACATGTCCACAACAGAACCAAAGAGCCAGAACACGAGAAATAAAGGCTGGAAAGAAATTTCCACGTAAGATCAGAGGGAATAATACCTGAAATTTTAAAAGAAAATGTTCCTTGTTCTTGATTTATTACAGTAAAACTTCCCCCACCCCAGTAAAAAGTCTTAGATGAGTTCATGCTGGAGGGCCAGTGAGCGAGGCTGTACTGAACAAACGGGACGAGGAGCAAAGTGAATGGGGTGGTAGAAGGAGATGAGGGGAGGAGGGTTGGGTATTCTCCCAGCCTGCATTTCTTTCATCTTTCTCATTAAAGCTGAAGCAGTAGGGGCCATCAAGAATGAGCCCAGGGACATGGGGATTGGGGACTGAGCCTGAGCCTCACATCAGGAGGTGGAGGAGGTGGGAGGAAACAGCCAGCGCAAGCAGACGGCGGCCATGTCAAACCTTCACCTTAAACTTAACCTGCCTCCCTTTGGGGCCCAGATAAAGACCTCTTATCTGTGCTCACCTTCTCTCCCGGCCTGGGAATGGCTGGCAGCTGCAGAGAGGCCGAGGGGGCGTCTCTGGTTGAGTAGGTCCGAAATGCACAAGCTTTCTCTCAGGGACTGTATATGAAAGAGGAGGGCAGCCCTGATGAGCCTCCATCTGGGAAAGACTGATTAAAAGAGAGGCGAGGAGAGGAAGTAGTTCATGACAGAAGGGTTGATTCTGAAGAAAAAGGCTGATCCACATGGGGTCTTTAACTGGAGCGTTTCCAGTGATACTGCCATGTTTAGGTTTATGGTGTTTAAAGCCTGTTTTTTTTTTTGTTGTTGTTGTTGTATTTTCTCCCACAAAGCTTATTTCAGGTTATAGTTTAGCTTAGTTGTATAGAATTTATAGTTGCAGATGTTTGATGTTGCCCAGAAAGTATAAGTTTAGCTAGCAACAGGCCACCATCACCAAGACTTTAGAGAATAATCACTTCCAGCCAAGCAGAAAGTCTGGTTTTGAAAAATGGAAGTGGCTAAAACCAAAGTTCCTGCAAAGGCCACTGGAGGCTAGTGAAAATGAGCCAGCCCCCACTTACTCACTTTCATGGTAAAATGCCCAACTTTAGCCCAAATTTTTATATCCTGGTTCAAGAAACTTTCATGGACTTATCTATTTTCCCCCTGTGTACTTTACAGAGGTGAATTTAATACCTTATCCATTTGGAAATTGTTAAGGCCAGTGTGGTAGATAGGTGTTCTGACACATACAAATAATACTCTACAGATATTATGAATGGGGAAACTATCAATAAAACAGTGGTGTTCTGTCAGGGCAAGCAAGGCAAGCAGTGCTTGTCCAGTTAAATCTGAAAGTGAAATAAAAGTCAAAGTGAAAGTGATCTCTCTCTTTATGTTTCAAAAGCTGTTCCGTTCCAAAAGATTCTCTCATTACATTCAACCATTTTGTGGCAGCAGTTAGCAGTTATTGTAGCTGGAAGAGAACTTAACTCTGCTTGTCTATGATTCCACTGAAATCTGTAGTTGCTGGAATTCATGGGCATGTCCAAGTCCTACCGAAGGCTTGAGCTGGACAAGCTAAAAGGTCGACAGCTTGTTCTGGTTCTTTGTGCATGCACAGTATAGACAAGCATCTGATCTTGGAGACCAGTGTGTTACAGCTCTGCTTTTACTGCTCTGAGAACAGTTACAATCTACACATTTTGCAGAAACTGAGCTAGAATTAACAAATAAAATGCCCCCTGTTTTAACATCACAAAATATAAGTGTTCTGTTACTAATCAGTTTGACCAACATGTGTAATGTAAGAAACTTTAATATTTTCTTTAGCATGTTAGGAAGGAAAGCTTTGATGATAGGAAGGAAACATAAGGCTCCTACTTTTACCAGTTTAATAAATAGATAGAAAAATACATGCAAGTTGAACTGGTGTAGGCATCACTTGGTCGACTGAATAGTTCATTTTTTTATTAATGTTTTTAATCCCCTTGTAGATATTAACAGTTAACAATTTCATACACTGCTCAAGATTGTTTATTCAACAGTTATTTTCATAATTAATGTATTTTAATATAATTTTGTAAGTCATGATTTAATCCAGTTTTTCTGAGCCTATATAGCTCATGTCAGCCACCACCAACATATGATTTTGTAGAATATGATACATTACTGGAGATTAAACAGAATGTAAAGTATTTAAAATGTGTTCATTTTTAAACATCTGCATCAGTAATATTGATCCATATAACTCTGAAAATGGGTAACATTTTTAAGTACTTTACTGGTACTTAGCTAGTAGTACAGCTATCAGTGAATATTCTGATGATAAATATAGAATTAACAACATTTAACAATTCTTCAGCCATGAAGGAGTGCAAAAAAAATAAAGTTATCCATGCCGAGTATAGCATTAATAAAAGCAAACAAAAGACTGGTAGAGGTTTGGTTTCTGCTTGGCTTTCTGTAACTGCACACCGCTAAAGACCAAAAACATTTATTACTCTGTTAGTACTAATTGCCAGGTATCTGTGTCTTCACACTGTACCCCTACAGCCTATGGATGCAGCTTGGTAACCAAGCGTGCTAGCATTAGCTGATAATAAAACTCCAACCTCTTTTCTAAATAATGGCCACTAATTATCACTCCAAAATAACAAGTTCAACAAATTCATAACAGGTTAACAAAAACATGTATCTCACCAATTTCAGGTCATTTACATTTTTAGAGGTTTAAGAGGTGTTTATATTGTTTTCCCTAGTGAATTCCACCTGTATGGGAGTCACCATCGAGACTAAGAACAGCCAGCAGTCTGTCATAGATTTTCATTATACCTGCATATGGATGGCATTATATAGCCAATCAGAGGAGAAGGTGAAAGACATGCAGATCTTTTAAGTGGATCAACAAATAAATCAGCAAAATAAGGCTTTTATAGAAACTCCAGCCTTATGTTCTTACACTTATGAGATTCAGCTCTTTCCCCTCTTCATTAGTAAATTAAGTCCCATGACAGCAACTCCTTCACCTCTTGAAATATGAACTGAGAGACAAATTAAACATGCATATTTAATAGGAGGGGAACAGGATTGCATCCACTTGTTAAATGAGAGCATGAGCACTGAGGAAATCTGACTGAGAGAAAGAGGCTGAGTTTTATGGCCTGCAGAGTTTGAAAGAAAAAAGAGAATTCATCTTTATTTCAGCACGGCTCTTTGGGAGCAACCCTAGCAGGACTCCCCCTGCCTCCTCTCTGTAGCACTGATTACATACATTCTGCCTTTCTGGGGGTTTGGACTGCATGTTTCCATAGCAACCACAAAAAGCAGACAGTGAGGAGGAGACTGCCTTGCCATGCGCCTTTACTACCTCTTGAACCTTCAAACAGCATTTTGGAACAGGCTCTGCGCTGCCAAGTGTCTACTTCTGCTCAAGTCAGACCTTAAAATCCAGCCAATGCATCACTGATAAAAAGAATATCTTATTTAAAGTATGATATATTTACTACAGAGTCAAGATGTAGGCCTGTTTTGATGAGTGTGTAACAGTAAATTATTTTATTCTGCATAAATAAAATCCTTTTCAGCATCCAGGAGTACCCAGTAATCTCAGGAAATTGTACTAAATTTGTCTCAGTTCCGGGTTCTTATTTAGTGTTTGCTGAGTTTTGGTTACTGATTGTTTCCACCTGTGTCTTTCTTTGTTTTCACCAGTGCCCTACAATCAGTCCTCTTTGTATATAGGGTATACTGTAGTATTTCTTTTTGTGAGTTCATCTATTTGCACGCATGAGTCTTCTTCTCATGGTTCATGCACCTCTATGTGGGTTCCCTGCAGCTGATTTTGTTTTTGTACACTTTTGGCTGTTGCAACAGGAAACAAAGGCCTACTTTTTATTTATTTTTGCCTGTATTTCTGTTGAGTGTTTGGGTATTCCCTCTGCCTCCTACCTGCAGGATTACAATATACACTCGCTCCAAAACTTTTTTAAGTTGGATCCACTTTCAGTGCTGCTTTAATTATTTTTTATTTAATTCAACAAGGAGCTGGAAACAATCCCCAGAGATTTTGGTCCATATTGACATGATAACATCACATGGTTGCTGTAGAGTGTCTGCTACAGGTCCTTGATGGGAATCTCCCGTTCCACCACATTCCAAAGGTGCATTGCTGGATTGAGATCTAATGACTGTGGAGGACATTTGATTGCAGTGAAGTCTTTGTCATGTTCTAGAAAAACAGTTTGAGATGGTTTGAGCTTTGTGAAATTGTTACATTGTTACATATGTTATCCCTGCTGGAAGAATCTTTCTTCACGGAAGAACAGACTCATCAGAGCAGGGAATTTAGGATTATGTCCAATGTTATAAACTGTGGTTCACAGATCCACCCCTTGCTCATAAAAAAATTGTGGTAAAATACTAAATTTCAGGCTTTAAAATGGAGCTTCACTAAGTATTAGGTGATGGGTTCAAATAAAATTCAGAAGGACTTTTTATCCCTCTTTTATGTACTTTCTGTGGTCTGGACCAAAGTGCTGCAACCATGTGATTAAAATTCATGGAAATACACAAGAGTCTACATACAACCACTAATATTACTAATGATTGATACCACTACTAGATATTGCACCTGTGACCAGTAAGACTGTACTGAGACCACACTTCAGTTCATAAGGTACCAAAAGATCTCTTGGTTATGCTTTAAACTAGTTGGATATTCAAGGTATGCCTTGGAAGGAACAGATAAAAAGCTCCAGCAGCAGTTCCTTGCATCTCTACAATCTTTTATACAAAACTCTGATTAAGGAGATCGTTTTTAACTGAAGTGAGAATGGTGGTTCTTTAGAATGTCTTCCTAAACTTTGAGATTTGAATCACAGATGCCATCCTGGCAGAAAGACTGAAGGAGCAGGCTATAATCGAAAGGTTCAGACCACCCACAAAACTCAAAGTGTTGGACTAAAACCTGCTGGCATGTCTTTGAAAACACAAGTCAGTAGGATTTATTAATATTTTCACATAAAGGTTAAGGTGTGTTTACGTCACTTGTCATGGTTGCGAGAGAAACACAAGCCGAAGCTGCTTTTTAGCAACTACAGGTTAAAAACATTTAATGACTGCACCTTATATGGAAAGTATTGATTATATCTTTCACATAAACATCTGTAAAGCTTAGATGGTTTACAAATCTGTTGATCTAAGAGGTGATTATCACAGTTTCTAACTGTCAGAGTTGTTGGGAGTTTAAACAGATGCAAAATCTTCCTTAAAGGGGGAGTTTGTGCTCAAAAACAGTTCATCCACTCACCCAGCTTCCATCTCCAAGTCACAGCTATAGGTTTCCCCTTTCTGCATAAGCATAAACAGTTTTAAGCACAAAAAGCAATGGCCGTGGTGAAATGAAATGCTCTGGTATGCTGCACACATTTAATACGACTGGCTTTTGTTGACAAGGATGCAGTTAAAGCACACAAGTGCTCGTGTAACCACTAATGTCTATACATCTGTTTGTGCACCAGTTAACATCCTGAACTTCAGAGGTACCCCTGTGCCCCTAGGGTAAACACAGTTCTTGAAAAGGAAACATCTATTTTTCTAAATGTTGACCGATTCCTGTTAGAAAAGAGGAATGACTGCGCATGACAGTGTGTCCACTCTTCTATGCCTAAGAGTTTGCAAAATTGTTAAACAAGGTTTTTGAAGATTTAAATATCATCCAAATTACCCCACTGTATGAATGTTTGCCCTCACTTTACGTCTGGGTAAAAGTGTGTGAAGAAGAACAGAAACCCATTTTTCTGCATCATATAACCAGAGGCACTGAGTGTTCCCCTCTCTTCACTGAAGCTGTTTAAGGTCTCAGCCACACTAGAGTAAAAATAGGATGGCAACCTCCTTTCAACCAGGAAAAAAAACAGTGGTTCGCAAGTAATTGTGATTTTGGTTGTTTGTTTTTTTTTGCTTTCTAGAACTGATTGAAGTAGTTGCAGCCACCGACCGGCTGCACCCTCAGCCTCTGGGTGACCAGTTTTGGTTGCAGGGCAGTTGCACAAGTTGTGTGGTGAGAGGGAACCAGTTTTGCTCCTTCTTTCACTGACTGCAATCACTCTCAAACAGACAATACAAATAATCATAATCTAATCCTCATATCCAGCAGTTCATGGTGGATCGCCGCCCCTCCCTGAGTCTGGTTCTGCTGAAAGTTTTTGCCTGTTAAAAGGGAGTTTTTCCTTTCCACTGTCACCATCTGCTTGCTCATAGGGGGCTGTGTATTTATGTTATAATATGAAGCACTTTAAGATGACTTTTGTTGTGAATTAGTGCTATGTGAATAAAATTGAAGTGAATTGAATTAAATGAATTTCTAAATGCTGAAACATTGCCAACATGTTGAAATCAGTGCTCACAACTCCTCTGCTTCATCAAATAAAGAAACACACAAACCTGAGTCGGCGGTTTGCACTTTGCTGTAAATTGCAAATCTTACATCAAAAAACACCAAAAACAGGTCTGATTTTGCACCCCATCTGTGTATGATGAGTCCACTCCTGGCTGAAGTACAGCACTACAGGTCTGATGTAGACAGTTATCACAGTGAATGTCAGTGTTATTGCAAAGAGATTGCATGTAAGTGCCAACTTGACCCCATTAAACTGAAAACTGAATCACTCCCTCTTGCTGCCGTTTTATCCCATTTTGTTGCCGTCTTGACGCACCAGTGTCAGATTGATAGCAACTGACTGCAGCTGGTCTTAGACCAGGTCCCCTTTTTGAAGCGGCCATTCCAAAGGCAAGAACATGCAAGTTGATTGCAACCAGCCACTCTTTTCCCCTATGTGACTTTAGCCTAAGGTGTTCCTTTAGTGCAAAATGTTTTCTTTTTCACAGAATTTCAGACACTTCTGTGGTGTCATACTGGATTAGGGATACTACAACATTAATTTCATATAAGTTTCTGATCAAACCATTTTTTATATCAGAGACAATGCGGCCCAGGCTTTCCAAAGTAGTCTCTGCAGAGCAGAATAGAAATCTCGAGGTACCATTCCAAAAAAGTCCTAGTTCCTGATTACCCTTGTTACACCTTATTGTAAGAAAGGGAAAACATTGTGGATTTTTTTACTTCCTCCAACTTAATCATGTGACAGTTCTTCAAAATATAATAGCTAACAAATTCCTTTAAGTCACAGAACAAAGACAAATCTATATTTCAAACTAAACAGAAATAATTCAAAGCTAACTGCAGTTCTTTACACAGCAACATAAAGATGGGAGTGTTTACATACACCATCGTAACCGCATCCCACAGAATCCTTGACCCACATATTGAAAAAAATTGGCCCTGAGGGTCAAAAGAATGAGCAGTGAAGTGGGTCAATAGGTCCACTCCTACACCCTCTGTGTGTTCTTGCAAGCCAGATGGCCAATTTGGTTGAAGCCATGAGAAGATTAATCATAACACATTTTGTCCTCCATCTTATTGAATTCAATCAGCACACACCCTGGAGAATAAACACCCTGCAGCCTCCCGCGGTGCACGCAGCAGTCGAGTGCCGCGTACTCACTGTACAATTACGTACACAGCAGTCTATGGTGAACCACGGGTGGAGTCCCCTCCACCCGTGGTTCACCATTTATTGTTTTATCAGTGGCGCTCTTTAGTTTGTAATTTGGTGTTCTAGTGTTTTTTTGTACTAACTTTGCCTAAACATGGCCCACAAAGCTTTACACAAGCCAGTTATTTACAAAAACGGCTTATGCTGATACTTGATGTTGCGATTAAGCCTGATTCTGGTCATTATTGTAGCTAATCTTTTGGTCCTGACACTTTTTTTTAACGAATTCACTATAAAATAGAAAAGAAATCCGGTTGTTCTAATTAAACAAACGTCGGTGAATTAAAACAATTTGCATGCAGCCTACTAATGTCTGACAAACCATAAAGTGTTTGGTTTGTAAGATGTTGGCATATGATTGTGGCCCCACAACGACTTTGGAGCTCCTTGGAACATCAAAACAATTTCCACATTTGGCATTGTGATGATGTCTCCCGTAGGTGTGCTGCAGTGTTTCTGCGAAATGTTCTCCTTTATATTTATTCACTGAATTGGTTAATTATGTTTTCTTAAAGTTCATTTCTCCCATGATGGTCTAAAGTCATCATCATCTCCTCACTGCCAGGAATATAATTGTGTTGCAGACTTTATTAAATTTTAATTAAATTTAATAGTCTTTGCCTAAAGACTGTGAAATTTGAAGATAGCAAGTCTGAAAGAAAAATTGCTGTCAGCACATTCTTTTTTTGTGTAATGTAATACTGTCCTGAGGTCATTAAAGCCCTCATATTCCCAGAGAAAATAAAGGACTGTAATAAAGGACGTGACCTTGCTGTCACTTCCAAAAAATGTGGGATGTTGATTGATTTGTTGCTTTGCAATACACTGAACCCGAGAAGCTGCTTGTACACAGAAATAACTTAGAGCAGGTATTAAGGAACCAAGAGGCTGAAATGCTCCCATTACTTACACACAAATTTCAGCCTGACAGCTTTAGAATATCACATCACTGCTTGTTGAAAGGGCTTTCTTCACACGTCTAGTTTATTCCCTTTATTTCGATCTATTTTCAATAAAAAGCCACCTAAAGCCCCTATTTCCCTCCGCTGTCATTGCTACGCTCAGTGCGGCCATTGTCAGTGAGTGCTGTTACTGCTATTTTCAGTTTCCCCTGGTTACCATTTCCATTTTAAACCAATAGCACCCTCCCCAAACTGAAGTGAGGTGTAAACAAGCAAATAAAACAAACCTGACAATACACATGTTAGCAACAGAGGTCTACATAAATACAAATGATGCTTCACTTATTTTCTTATACCTGCACTCACTGTGCAGATATAACCAGGAGTGATTGTGCCCTTTTGCAAGATACTAAACCACAAATTCCCCCTAATGCATGTATGTGATAGTTAGAAAGCACTTAAAGGCACAGAATAAAGTGATATTCTTGTAGTAAAAAGCACTTCAAGTGCTCAGTTAGAGAAGAACAGCGTTATATGAGAACCGGAGAGGAGTGGAAATATTCCGCAGATTTTAGTTGTTATTGACATGATGACATCACACAGTTGCTGCAATTTGTCAGCTGCACATCCATGATCTGAGGCTCTTGTTCCACTACATACCAGAGGCGCTCTATTCAATTGAGATCTGGTGACTGTGGAGATCGTTTGAGTACAGAGAACTAAATGTCATATTCCAGAAACATGGCATAGTAACCTACTGGAAGCAACCATCAGAAGATGGGTCCACTGTGATACAGGGATGGATATGGTCAACAAAAATACTCAGATAGGCTATGATATTTAAACAATACTCAGCTGGTGAGTATTGAGTAAAGTGTGCCAAGAAAATATCCCCCACATCCTTACACCATCATCAGTCTGGTCTGAAGAGTGGGTCCATGCTTTCATGTTGTTTACGCCAAATTCTGACCATACCATCTGAATGTCACAGCAATTATCCAGGCTCATGAGAACAGGCAATGTTTTGGTGAGCATGTGTGAATTGTAGCTTCAGTTTTCTGTTCTTAGTTGACAGGAGTGGCAACTGGTCCGATCCTTTGCCGCTGTAGCCCACGTCAAGGTTCAACATGTCCAGCGATTCTCTTCTGCATACTTTGGTTGTAACAAGTTGTTACATAAATTACTGTTGGCTTTCTATCTGCTTTAAGCAGTTTGCCAAGTCACCTTTAACCTTTAAAATCAATAAGGCATTTTCACCCAAGGATATTTTCCCTTTTTTGGACAATTTTTTAAAACCCTAGAGATGCTTATGTGGGAAAATCCCAGGAGATCACCAGCTCGTCTGGTACCAACAACCATGCAATGCTCAAAGTCAGTTAAATCACTTTTCTTCCTCATGTGATGCTCAGGTTTAACTTCAGTCAGTAATCTTGACAATGTCTTCATGCTTAAATACACTAAGTAGCTCCCATTAGATTTAATGATAATGAGTATTTGAAGAGGTTTGTCTAATAAAGTGGAAGGTGAGAACATCTCACATTCACGGATGGAGGTGTCCAAAATGGAAAGAGTTCAGGACTTAAGAATGCGAATTTCATTCATAGGTTTTGTGTCTATCTGCTTGTTAGAACTTGAACTTTCTCACAAAAGTGTTTTTCTTGTCCTGAGTACAGGTCAGGGAAAATGTAATCTCTGGCAAAATGTAATTACTGTAGCAAATTTGTGCTGCAAATGTGCTGACTTATCTTGTTCTGGATAAGATGTAAGTACTGGACAGAGAGAACAACCAGTCAAGAACACCAGTATTAGATCATTCTGCAAAATGCTACATTCAGAGACTTTCCATTGTCAGCACTGCTTTCTACATTGTCTCTGTCTTATTGTATACACTGCTGCTGAGTTAACAGGAAGATTGTGGAGGCAGTAAATAAACTGTGGTTAGATTTAAGCAAGAAAAGCACTTAGTCATAGTTACGGAAGGATGACATAGGTCAGCAATTGCATTTTCTTTTTAATTGCAAGCTCGTGAGTCTGCTATACCAATTAGACAACCTCCAGACCATTACTTTCCACTTTGCAATATAAACTGTACAACACTCCCTGCGCTGGTGTTGAATGTCGTGAGACGACTGTTTGATAGACATGCAATACCCAAAGATACTGTCTGGCACTGTCTTTAAAATCCAATGCTTGGAATGCAAAATTGAGTAAATCTAAAGAACACAAGCAAACTTAATGATGTTAAATTACACATTGCAATTCAGGCATTACTCACTTTCCACAAATGAAACATCAAGCAAACACTAAATGGCTGGCAGCTGCAAGACACGTCACACTATAAAAAGCCACCCCGGACAATAGAGTTGAATGCTGTGTCACAGCTGCCTGTGGTGCACAGGAGGGGCAAGAAAACAGTGCCACATCACTTAACAACACTGCAATAAACCAGCACAAAACAATGGGATCACAACTAAAACACCAGTCAAAAATAACAGGGAGACCTCTTTCAGCTAACCCAGTATTAAAAGGTCCAAAAGAGAATCTACATGCAGCAGGAGCCCAAATCAAAAGAACATAAAATAACTACATGTAAGTACTGCTAAGAAAACAAGCCTACTAAAAAGATGATGAGAATAAAACCTGCTAACCCTTTGCACCGAAACAGACCTGCTGCTCTTCTGAGCACTGGGAATAACACCACTGGGAATACTAAACACTTGACTTTTTATGTGATTGGATAATTTAATGTTTTAAGGTTAATGGTGTTAGCAAACACACTTGGGGTTGTCATTCAAGTAACAGGAGGCCAGTTTCGAGGGGCCCGTCTTGGCCCTCTACATGCCCTTTAGTGCATAAACAAGGAATAGTAGCTCCCATTAGTACTGTGAAGTGTTAAGAGGTCTGTCGCCAGGTCTCCTTAAGACTTTGCTTACATTTTCTCATTTCAGTTTAGAAGTGCATGCGTCAGTCAGTGAGATACCCGAGAAAAGTGCATTAAAGCTCCCATTTCTTCTGTGTAAAGCTGTAAACAGCTAAAAGGGCAGAGCAAGGGGGGGTTAAAGCTTGTTCTTAGAGCTGCCCGAAGGCTCAAACTCATCAATTCAAACCCTGTTTTCTTAGTTGTTGTTTTGTTTTTTACTAAATTAAATTCAGCAGGATTACTCAACAGGAGCAAATATAATTTGAGCTGCTCCGTGTAATGTTAGGGGGGGAGAAATGCTAAGAAGGATTTGAACTATTGTGTTCAGGATGAGGAGTTTGTTGTGAGTGTGAGTCACTACATATTTATAAATCTGGGAGAAATCCTTTAGGTTTACATGAACTGCAGCACTAAACCCGCTGAAGAAGACAGCTCTGTTGCCGCTCTGTTTTTCAGTTCCTCCGCTGCAAAAACACAATGTAAACTGTATATCTAGTAAAAGATGGACATCTCTTCTGGATCTGTAAGGTGACACCAATCCAATCCAATTTTATTTATAAAGCATTTTAAAATACCCAGCACAGGACCAAAGTGCTGTACAGAAAACAAGTTAAAAACAATAGAATAACAGAAAACAGCAAAAATAAATAACTAAAACACATAATACATAAAAATTAAAACAGCCTTATATTAAGAAAAACAAGATAAAACAGCATAAAGTCAACTAAAAACAATAAAAATAAAACTAAAAATAAAAGCCAACATCTCACGTGGTGTCAAAGGTCAGGGTAAAGACGTGGGTTTTCAGGAGTGATTTAAAAATAGGTAGAGAAGAAGCCTGTCTAATCTCTAAAGGAATATTGTTCCACAGTTTTGGAGCTTCTACAGCAAAAGCACGATCTCCTCTAAGTTTACGCTCAGTCCTGGGTACATTCAGGAGCAGCTGATCAGCTGACCTGAGAGAGCGGGTCCTAAAATCCTAAAATGAATGGGCAGCCAGTGAAGTGAAGCTAAAATAGGGGAAATGTGCTCAAACTTTCAAGTGCCAGTTAAAAGACAAGCTGCGGCATTTTGCACCCTCTGTAGATGAGTGATGCATGATGCACTGACCCCAATATAAAGTGCATTACAGTAATCCAGCCGAGTGCTAACAAAGGCGTGGATCACTGTCTCAAAGTGCTGCCATGAAAGAACCAATGCAGAAGCATCTTAAAATTGCAGTCTGTCTGTTAGCCAGCAGGTGGCGACACCTCTGGCTGCAGAAATAAGTCTATTTATATTGAAATCTATGAGATAATCACTTTACTTCTCCCCTAATTTTCGACTTCAGTAAAGACTTTGAAAGTGATTTTCTGGTCTCAGTCGCTAGTTTCAGGTCTTTTTCAAGACGACATGAAGCAAATTTAGTAAATTATGGTCATATTTATTTTATATTTAGCAGGAAATACTTTACTGTGTGGCTATTTTTTACTGGAAAGTAGCTACTGTGTGAGTATCTTCTGTTTCTCAGTCAGACCATCCCCTCACTCATTATGTCGGGTTAAGAAAAAAAGCATGGCGACAACCAAAATTCTGAACCTTCAAGACTGGAGTTCATATGCCAGTCAGTGACATCATAGTGTCTGCATCTACTGTTTATATACAATCTAAGCTCCCATCAGACCCCATGATTTAAAACCCAAATGAGGACGGCATCTGTAGGCAATTTTTCTGAAGTCTTGCTGAGACGGATAACATTACTTATACTTTAAGAAGGTAATCAGAGCCAGAGGAGAGGCTTCCCGACTCGAGTGCTCGGCATGTGTCCTTAATCCGCTGCTTTTGATGTGGCTGTATTAGCTCTGCTTACTTCTACGTTTGGGAGGGATATGTGTGATTTAATTGTGTCCCGACAAACAGTTTATCCACCCACCGAGTAATTCGTCGTAGCGTTTAAAGTTGCCATTGGTGCCAAACCTGGCAACCTGACTGCCATAACGAAACTTAAGGATACACAGTGACTGCACCTGCCTGATGTTGCCCCTTTATTCATAGAGACCAGGTGTAAGGTGAGGTAGATTTTCCTACCTCAGATTCAAGTGGTTATCCTAAACTTGACTGATTATCTCCTCATACCACAGCCATGTCATCTTGAACTTAGTAAGTAAAAAACATACAATTACTTCCCAAAATGCTAAACTCTTCCTTAATACTGGATTGACATCATGGGATATAACAACTATATGGTCTTGTTTTTTTACATAATGTAATTCAGTGCAAACAAAAGAGGTTTCAGTCTCTCCATTATGTGCAGAAAAAATAGATGGCACGCTCCTAGACGCCTTGTTAATGTAATCAGAGAAGAATGAATGAGAAGGGTGCTTTCTGCAGATGATTAAGAGCTCCCCCTGACCAAATTCTGATTCAGTACATTTACGAACAATTGGCCACCTGGGTCCCCAAGTCTGCTTCAAGCAAACCCTCTTATTGAGTCTGTACGGAGGCCTGACCGCACCCCTCCGCTCCCTCCCGCCATGCCCTCAACGAGACACTGATGCGTCTGAGTTGAGGTGTGCCAGAGTGATTCATTAGTTCATTAAGGCGTCTTGTGGCCATGGCAACAATCTTTCTAACGGGGTCACCGGTAACATGACAGTCTCCTTCAGGGCGGACCCTGTCACAGGATCTGAGCAATGGCAGGAGGTACAATCAGTTACCCCACCCCCAAAACATCATGAGGTCTCCTAACCCATTTATGCCCTCTGCTTTAGAAAAAAAACAACTACGCAGATCGCCTCAACACACAATGCTCCAGCTATGATCTAATCAGAAATTCTGGGTAGTCTCTCTGTGTACTTCCAGTGTGCCTCCGGTTGGGCAAAATTTACCGCAACTAATGGGAGGTGAAAGCACATGGATTTCTTTTTTGTGTGTGTTATCCAGAATCAGCTCTGACTGTAAGCTTCAGTGTTTCCAGTGCACAAGTGCCGTACAAGATATCGGTTTATGTTAAATAAAGTTTTTTAAAAAAAAATGAAATGTAAACAGTTATTTCTTTATTTGATTTGTATTATGAACATTACGTAGCAAGAATTCAAGTTAATAAGTTGATCTCGGATCAACTTTTTTGTGCTAAATTGTGTTTTCCTCTATTACCAAGAAATGTGCTGTGTATTTAGTTTGTTTAGCATGCTTACCAATAAGTATTATATAAACAGAAATCACTGGAGGATAACCTGGTAACCAGAGAAGCTTAAGCCTAAACCAAACACGACTTAAGGAAGAAACACTGGAACAAAAAGACCATTATAGCAATAAATATAAACAATTGTTTATATATTTAAATGCCCAGCCTGGCAGTTTCCATCACTCTTCTCTCTCTTCTGCCTCCTCCAGCCTAATATTTTCGTTCTATGTCTTCCTGGGTGATGCTGCAGGATGAGCTTTGCTTTGAAACTCAAACTGCAATGTGCAGTGCAATATTTCCAGTCTGAATACTAAGCAGTTAAGTCAATACACACAAGAATCCTCTGTCTAATTATGTCGTTTCTGGCCCAGCGGTCCTCCCGTTCCCATTTGGAAGATTGTTAGTTTGATTGCTGCAATTTTCTTTAAGACATCACAGACATAAATCTTTTTCCCCTGGTCAACGCAGGCAAGGTTTTGTAATCCATTGCTTGAACAGGGAAGCGTGCCCTTAAAGCCCCCTGGCATTTTTTTTTTAGTGAATGATGTCCTTTCTTTCTTTCCCACCCCTTCCTCTGTAAGTGTGTGTCTGTTCAAACCATCGGCCCTTGACTTTGTCTGGCACTCCTGTGGTGAAACACTCTGCTCCCAATCTGTGTGAGCGGAGCAGCCAGTGTGTGGGCTCACTCCAGGCTCCGGACATCAAGATGACGATGATGATGATGATGATGATGATTAAGTACCATGTCCTTTCTTACTGTAAAGATTTTTTAAGCCATTAGGTGATTACGTTTTTATGTTGGTGCACGAAAGTGTACAGTTATCATCTCGTGGGAACAGCTTGAGAGACTGGAGCTGTTTAATATTTACCACACACACACACACATATATATATATATATATATATATATATATATATATATATAGTGAATTGCTTAGTTATTCTGTTTTGAATGCTTAGTTATTTTTGGTAGTTGGTTACTTTTGGTAAATGGTCTGACATTTATGCAGTGCTTTTCTAGTATTATAGTAAAATCCACATTGACTCTTCATACAACATTTTACCCATCACACACCTGGGAGCCGATTAGCCTACCACCAACCTTGCAGTGAAGCACAGCTGCAGAAGCTGTTTGTCTTTTTTTTGATTAATCCAAAACACTGCAGCAGAACAGCTAATAACTCATGTTACAGTGCAGCCAAACAAACTTGTATCTAAACCCCACCCAGAATAATCCACCGTACTTCTTCTACCTGCTCTTACAGCTTCCTGTTTGACCCCTGGATCTGCAGAAAACCAGTTCAGTTATAGCAAAACCTCTAAATAAAGAAACTCACCAGCCTCATGTGGGTGTGTTGTCCTTCCATAGTTGATCATTTTAATTTTAATTTTGTAAGTCTTCTATGTTAGTTTACTAGTTTTAATCGTGCAAGTTTGGGAGGCAGTAATTTAATGATTTGACTGAAATGAGACACTAATACAATCTTAATTAATGATGTTTATCAGCATCCCCTGCTGTATCACACAGTGTTCAACCAGAAAAATCTGCATCATCGATTAAACTAAATCAATATAAGTACCAAATAACAGAAAATACAAAGCTGTTATCGCCCTGTTTAGACTTGCAGTCGTTTCCAAGGGCTATCTCACCTTTTGCCCTATGACAGTTGGCTCTAAAACCCCACATGACCCATGGATAAGCAGCTAAGAGGATGGATGGATGTCACCATTATCTTTTGCACTACAATCAAAATACTCTTTTCAAAATACAACACCGCATCTTAATCCATTAACTAAGTATCTGTTTAGGACTTCAAATATTTTAAACCTTATACTCAAAATCAAACCCAATCATTTTTAAAGTATATTCAAATCTCTGAGCTCTTAAACCCATGAGACATTAGTCTTTAAACCATCTTATAATTTATCGTCCACCGCATCCCTTATCTGCTGTAAACAAGCTCAAAACAAAGAATGGCACAGTGATGTGCAATCAGAGTATAACTGGCTTTAATAGTAATGAGAAACCCGGGCCTGAGTTGAAATTTCTTTAGTTATTGGAAGACATCAGAGATTTTTTCAACATGTTGTATAAATATGTGGCACATGTTCGGCTAGAAAACAAAATGGTTAAATTAAGGTTCTTGTTTACACTTATACAGTTGGAGGTCTATAAGTTCTCACCTGAGCCTTGAGTCAGACAGTCCTATCAAGATAACAATGTGTTTGCTTTAGCAACAATATTTGGGGTTCCAACATCAAGATTTCTGTTGTCTCGGTATAAAAACACAATGAAACATTTAACTTGACATTTACATTTTTTTGTTTGTTGTCATTTAAAAGCTCACCTTACCGAGTTAACAGGAATATGAGTTTTATGTCTCATGTCAGGTTACGTGTACACAAACATTAAATCTTCAGTTCGACACACTAACGGGTGACAGCTGACACATGGTTTCTCCCTCCGCCCTCTCCCGTCTTGCTTTCCAGCCACTCCTCGGCGCCACGGATGACTGCAATAAAGATAAGCACAGAAAAAGGTGAGAGGCAGGAATATGACAAAGAGGCAGAGTTGATTTAAAATACAGCAGAGGGAAGATTTGGCAGAGGGGAATCATCTTTCTTTCTGACTCCCCCCAGCTCCATTATGGGGGGGAAATGAAGGATTTTCAATGAGGGTTGGGATTTCTGCCCACTTCAAAGACCTTTTCTCTGGCTGTCTTTTCATTGTTATATAAAACAGACTTCATTTCTATGGGTGAGTGATGTTTGTGTGGCCCTCCACTTATGTCTGTGAACCAAGAACTAAAGAGACGAATATAGATTTTTACTGTATTATCAACCCACCCCGGTCTCTCTGACTCCAGTCCCTTTTTCTCACTTTAGTGCCCCGCGTGTTGAATCAAAATCCTGTCTCAGGAATGTGCACTTTAGTTACTGACTACAATCTGGCAACGCTGATACTTTGGCAACCCCAACTCAGGAGCCTAGTTCAGCCATCACATTAAACTGATATGTTAGCCTGGCTGATGATCTATCCACAGCGAGACTCTAATTATTTTTACTAAAAGCCTGAGGTCAAGGTGATATGTCTAGCTGCTGTCTTACTTCCTAAACCATTCACTGCTAGTTTTTCAACAGCACCCATACCGGCCAACGCCAAGAAAACTATGAAATATCTTTGCCTAATGACAAAAATTGTAATAGTTCTTAATTGATGGATAGTTTTATGCTGTAAATGAACTTTACTGGTGAGGGATTGTTACTTTGAGAGTCTAGACAAAGCAACAACAGCTTTCATCTAATGGGCTTGATTTAGGCACACACCTTTACGTCAGTGAAGAGAGGTTACGGGTACCGTAAAGAAGCCTTTCACTCAAATACAATAATGCTACTAAAACCTTTAACGTAATTTACTTTACTTAATGCATGCAGTAATTGGTAGCATTAGCAGCCCAGTCAGGCTACTACTCTCTGAAAGCTGAAGACTTCATCCAAAATCAGTTGAAACTCAGTCATTGTTTACCGTGTAACACGGCTGAGAGCTCTGCATAGATTCAGAATCCTGATTTAAAGTGATGCAGAAGCCCAAGGCAGCTGTAATCTTTCTAAAGTCCGAATCTTTCTAAACCATTTTTGCCAGTCGTAGCTGAACATCCTGCATAAACTTACCCCAGTTACCTATCAGGTCAAGTTGGGTAATAGATGGTGTGATCACACACATTCTGGGTAAATAATCAAATTAGTTAACATGTTTAATTTCACTAAAACCTTTTTATACATTCTTTTTTTCCCAGTCACCAGCATACACTGACCCTCTCTGGTTGTTTTTCAAAGTCCTTTCGCTTTCTCATTTTCCAAGAAGACACTTATAACATCAGCACTTTATTAGGCATGTAATCATCAATAGTTTTTCTGGTTATTCTTCACTATAAGTATAGTAATACAAGTATAAACCACTCATGACACCACTACCTTACTGTTAACCGATCAATCATACATTTCATGGTTGTTTATTGATTTTTAAGATGCCTTAGACTGCCTTCAGCTTGTCAGAATTACTTCTCAGTTTAATCTCTCTCTTTCTTTCTGGCTGGTGTTTTCCTCATGGCTCTCCAGTCCTGGTTTGGTTGATAACTGAGGCAGAGATACTGAGAAATCTGATACTGGAGAGGGATGTTTAATCTCTGTGGCAGCCTTCGTGTGTGGCTTTTCTGCACCAACCTGGACTCTGGCTGGACAGAGGCTCTGTTTTCTGTATATTTTTGATTGATTCTACACATCTCACCTCATACTACTAATAAAAAAATACAAACTATTTCTACTACTACTCCTCGCAGTGATTTAAGTTGTAGCCATGTTCAAAATCTAGTGAAGTGTCTCACGAGTAGGCAAAGAAATGATTAAACGAACACTGAAAAGCAGGTCAGATGCATTCGATTATTTCAAAAAGCTTTTACAGAGATGCCTAACTTTCCTTTTTGCCTCCTGGCAAAAAGTTCACGAGCTCCAGTCAAAGTTGAGTTATGAGAGCACATGCTTTGTTAGGCCGCCTGCACAGAGGGGGGGCTGTGAACTAGAGGGGATAGCAAAAACCTCAGGCATGTTATGCTCTTCTGATGGAGGTCCCCTCTCATGGCAGGTGAAAAGAAGTGGGCTGTCCATACCATCTGTCATGCATGTAGCACATGCCTGTACACACCCTTCCCCGGACAACAGAAGTGATAGTAAAATGACTGCAGAGCAAAGGGAATTGGGCTCTAAATTAGAAGAAGAAAAAAGTTCAGGAACAGACATTGCAGATATTTAACTAAAGCTCATCTTGATTTAACACAGTTTGTTGATAAATGAAAGATATAGCAAGCTTTAATATAAAGCCACATTCTCTGAAAAGGGAAGATACTATATGTTGATATACTAACATACGGGTAATCACCATTTACTTCCTGTTTTCTGCCAACACTGGTTCCTTTAACCATGTTAAATTATTCCTAGACCTCAAACAAGTAGTTTCTCTTTTTAACCACATAAACAAGATTCCCTAATCTTAACAAAGTAGATCATTTACACACAGAAACCACAGTATCTCTTTTTTAATGGCTACATTTATCTAACCGTCAACCACAGCACCAACACATCAAAACACAGTTTTAATTTTGAAAAGCTGACTCTGTTCAAACTTTGGAAATGTGTCATTCTGTATGCATGTCATCGTCATAAATGAGCTAACATTTAACAGAACAGGAGTTATAATAATATTGCATTTGTAATTTCAAGAGAGAGTAATAATAGTTGCTTGAAAGCAAAGATGAGGAAATGCACATGCTTTAAAGCATGAGTTAGGTACATGATACTTGTTGTGTCTACACTAAAGTTATCAGATCCTCTAGCTGAAGTTCTCCAAAACATTCATGGGGAAAACCATTACATCCTCCTTCTTCCCACTGGATTTACACAGATGTGCTGGCAAAAAGTTTATATATCATTTATACCAAGTGGAGCAGACCCCCCTTTAGCCTCTGCTCTGTTCCCCGTCCAATCACTTTATTTCTGTAAAAGAAAAGCTGCAACTATAGCAATACAAACTATGTAAACATCACAATTTAGTTCTGCAGACATTCCTTTCTGTTGTTGGACAATGCAAAAAATTTAAAATAATGACTCTAAGACAACTGAATCAGTCAGCCCAATAATCACAACTCTATTTAGTGCTGCATAGAGTCATCAGATGCCAGAAATGTCACAGATAATGGCAACAGCTGTCGCTGATTGTGGCTATTTCTGTATTCAAAGTAAGTGATAAAAGACAGGACTTTTAAGATGACCACTACACGGCACCAGATTGTGTCTGAGAAGGTATGTGTCACCATGTTTGTAAAGGTGTTTTACTCCTTACCAACACTGCAGTGTGAGACTGATGGTTTCAGACCATCTCACTTTGTTATGCACCAACAAGCATTTAAAAGTCTGCAAATTTTAAATGCAAAAACTTTTGCATAAGTTTGGATCACAACTTAAAATGTGAAGCGGTTGAATATGAGCACAATTTGGTGCAAAGCTAAAAATGATCGAAAAACACATGCAGGTTGGGTAAGTGCTGACCAAACATAAAGAGACACAGCCTGCAGGGAAATAAAGGAAAGACATGGCGTGACTGGCTGGTTTTGAAGACATAAGACATTCCCATGCCATTTGCAGTCAAATTCATGCAAATAAAGCAAAACATTTACTTCACTTTCTATCTGAATACAGTGTTTTGAAGCAACTCTCATGCATCTCAAAGTACGATAAATTATTAAATAAATTCTCTTAAAGTTTTCAGCTGAAATACTGTTGCAAGGCTTCTACCTCAAAGGGAGGTCTAAGCTTATATTCATCAGTAACGCGGGTAACTAGGTCAGACTGAGGTGGAAGAAGGCGAGAGATACAGAGCCTCTGGTATTAACAAAGGAGAAAATGTGTGGGCCGAGAGTTGGAAAAAAAACTCCCTTTTAAGAGAAGCCTGGTGAGAATCATTTCAGGAGTAAGGGGTAGGTACATGTGAGAAAGATTTCCTACAGAAAAGCTGGCTTCTATCCAAACCAAATATTTTCTGATGTGAGGCGCAATATACACTTTTACACTGCGTGCAGCTGCTGCTATCCCCTTTTCAGCATGAAGCATTAGGTTTATTTTGAGTTGACAATGCTGACTGAGTAATGACTCATATAAGTGTAACCCCAGTGCAAAACCAAGAAATGGGTGTTTGTCAGATTAGATTGTTTATTTTTTGAGTTCAAATATTCTGACCTTTAATGCAGCCCCTCTGTTCTTCTACTATCCAAAAGTATCCAAAATACTCTCTTCTGATTGGCTGCCCTTTGTGTGGCTTCCAAAAATAGGATAGTTTGTGAGCACTGACTGGTGTAAATCTACTAAAAAATCATTTTCTTGTTCTTGAATAGATTTTTAATTTTTTTTTAAATCCATGTACGTTTTTAAACAGCTGTTAAATTCATGATTCAGAATATTAAAGTGGATGGCACCAAACATCAGCAGCAACAAAGGTTACAACAGGAAATCTTAGAGTGATGAACTGAGTGTTCACGTTCCTCTGCACCTGTCCAAACCTTCCCAGTCTTGTCTCTCTAACTTTAACCTGAGCTGTCTGTACTCTCTTCTTCTCTAGTGCCCTGTCTATTGTTTGGATGGCTGACCCCAGGTATTTAACCTCATCCACCTTCACTACTGCTACCCATTGCAACTTTATCTGTCCATTTCCTGTTTTGCTTCTACTAACTTTCATTCTTCTTTTCTCCAGAGCATACCTTCTGCTGTCTCCAGGCTCCCCTCCACCTGTTTACTACAAATCACAGCGTCATCTGCAAACATAGACTCCACAGAGACTCCGGCCTAACTTCATCTGTCAGCCTGACCATTGGTAACAGCCACCACTATAACATATGACACAAAAATTAGGACACACATGATAAGGTCACTATTTTTCACATGCCTCCAAGTTTTTAATTCTAGCTAATCCAGTTTATCTGAAAAAAATGCAGTCATACAATTAAGTGTGTAACATGTAAAATTCATGCTTAAATGAAGCAGAACATCTGTTTGCATTTGTTTTGAATGGTCAGATGATTTATGACTGGATCAGTCAATATAAAACAACAAAACACTCATTTTTTTGTAATTATTTCTATAACATCACTACAGACAAGTAATAGTGTAACAGTTTCACGATAAAAGTCTCAAATATGAGCAAAGTAGGTGTAGGTTGGGTCAGTCTGCTGACTAAACATACAGAGAAACAGCCTGAAGGGAAATAACAGAAAGAGATGGTGTGACTGGTGGGTTTTAAAGAGACAAACACCTTCCCACAGCACTCCATACAGCAGCCAAATCCATGTAAATAAAGCAAAACATTGATTACTGTTAGGAATCTTGTATGTAAGTATGGCAAATTATTAAAGAATTCATTTCAGCTACAATGCTGCTGCAAGGTTTTATACCTTAAAGGAAGGTCATCAGTTTATCAGTATCATAGGTAACTAGATCAGACTGAGGTGGAAAGAGGCAAGAGATAGTGAGTTTCTAACAAAGGATAAAATCTGTGGGCCGATCACTGGCATGCTTGGAAGCTCTTTCTGTTATACCTATAGGGGTTTTTAAGTGTTTTGTGCCCAGTGGCTTTTGTTTCCAGGCCTAATGCCTGCATCATGCCCATAGCTGTAAATTCACGTATGATGGGGGTCGAACAACTGGGTGACCAACTCCAGGAAACTTTTCTGCTGCAGCTGTTAGCCAAGGTGACCCCACATGCAGTGATTAAAAACACTGGGAGCTGCTGTATTGGAAGCAGTCCAGTGTGTCTAAACTTTGCTCAGTTCGCACACTGAAAACTGTACTTTGTGTATCAAGGCTGTTTTTTTAATCCCTGGTTTTATTTATGTCACCTGTGCGTCCTTGAAAAATATGAATATTAATCAGACGATGTCTTTGAAATATGTAGACTAGCAAGAAAAAGTTTCAAGTATTTATAAAAAAAATTATTTTGAAATCAAAATATAAATTATGGATTAATCATTACTTATTTTGTACTTTTCTATCTTTATATCTTTGACATAAAGATAGAAAAGTCTTTTTTTTAACCACGTGTCTCAGTATAATCACAATGGGAAAATGTAATAATGTAATGTAAAAATGTAATAATATAATCACATAACCCCTTTTGTGGGTTATGTGATTTTTGGACACAACTCCAAAGTTTTAAGACTTGAGTAAGGTAGACCCACATGTCCCTCAGTCTAAAGACAAAAGACAAACAGGTGAAAAGATTACATACCTAGACAGGTGTCTGACAACCATGCATAGATGCAATAATCAGTAAATTCACTGTGTCTTTGAGTAATTATGAGCATATATTCTACTCAGCAGTGGATAACTGGAATAACCGTGAGAAGCTTTTGATTTAAAGATACTGTTTTTTAGCAGTAAAGTCGTAAAAGCTGCTTCCAGAATTGCAGTTTTACATTAGCAGCTGCTGCATGAGTAACTCAGAGATTAAAGAAGATTGGGTTTTTCAACTAGCTGCTGCCTCGGACATCAGTAACAAGCAAGCAAACGCTAAGTTGCTGTCTCTGAAATCACAGTCTAGTGTTAACACTTTTATCTATCTGAGGTGAAAACAACACATCATTGAATTCAAACTGCACCACAGGGTTGTTTGAACCTTGATATTTGCTTTACTGATAGAATGTAAATCAGATGTTTCCATGTATTGTGGAAGAGGTCACTCCTAGTGTAGGCAAACTTAGTTTAGGTCAAAGATTTCAAACGGAGGAAAAAATAACATAGTTCATTAATGAACCGAGGCCATTCAAAGCATGTGAGAGCCCAGAAGAGCTTATGTCTATGTTGGCTTCATACCTTCCTAAACATAGATTGCTCCATATCCTTTTTACTGTATCTAAGAGTGACAATTTGTATCTTTCATCCGTGTTATAAATGGTGTATAGTGATGAGCAGTTAGAGAAAGTAAAGTGTTTTTGCAAGGTGCTGAGCTACTATTTGCCAAAACAAATAGTGGTGTGCTGGAACAATCTGGAAGATTGTTCCTTTAGAATACATTTCCCCATTGGATGTTCTAATGATGGAAGTGGACAATGCCAGGGTTATGGATGGGCCTCGGGAGTCCAGGCCAGCCCAGTGAAGTCACTGTCATCCTCAGATGAATTCTTACGATACACTTTGACTATAAATTACACTTATTCATGCAGTTTGGCAATGAAAAACTTAAACACTCGAAGTGTTAAGTTTGAAATTTAAGGGCTAAGTTATTGCAGTTTAGTAGTTTACAGTGCTTCTCCAAAAATTGTGGTGGGCAGCATGACTAAAGAGGACACTAACTGGATGGCTTTGTGCAGAAAAACAAATAAAAACTATAAGTGGAAATGTGATCACAGGTAAAAAGCCATTTTAAACAGATGGGCTTTAAAGTTGAAATTCCATAGGTGGTGGTTAATCAATATATCTGATATTGGAAAATAAAATGTTCCAGAGCCGGGGAGCAGGGCAACTAAAAGCTCTGAACCCCTTGATTGTGAGACAAGCAGTGGGAACAGTCAGGTGTAGGAAGGAAGAAGATCTTAGAGTACAAGAGGAAGTGGCAACATGGAGAAGGTCAGACAGATATGGAGGGGTGAGATTGTGGATGGCCTTGAATACCAGTAGGAGAATTTTGAAGTTGATGTGGAATTTCAGTGGGAGCCAGTGAAGCCGGAACAGGAGTGATGTGGTGTGCAGAGTGGTTCTAGTGATAATACGGGCAGCTGAATTCTGGACCAGCTGAATCTTATGAAGGGATTTGTGAGTAAGACCAAAGAAGAGGGAACTGTAGTAATCCAGGCGAAAAGTAACAATGATAGTGGTATGCGGAGGGAGGGAGGGAGGGGTGAAGGTGGCTGATGTTACATAGATACAAATATGCTGACCAGGTAATATAATTACTATCAACAATGGCACTCAGAATCTTAAGCCGGGAAGTGAGGAACACGGAGGAATTCTTAATAACTAAGGAAAAACTGTAAATTTTGGATACTGCTGAAACCAATGAGGAGAACCTCAGTTTTGTCAGTGTTTAATTTGAAAATTTTTTGAAGAGGACCGAGATTTTACTTCAGATATGTTGCTGGTGAGAGAGTGTGGAGGCAAAGTGGATGTAGGTCTGGTACTGAGGTCGAGCTGGGTGTCATCTGCACAGGAGCGGAAATTGATGCTGTATTTATGGAAGATATTGCCAAGGGGAAGAAGATAAACGATAAAAAGGAAGGGCCCCAGGACAAAGCCCTGTATTTCCAAAGGTGGTGGTTAATCAATATTTATGACCCAAATCATACAACACGTTATTACCGTAGATAAAAGTGAATGGAGTTGAATAGCAACAAGAATTTTGGAAATGAAAGGTTGATTAGAAAGGAAGTTGGTATGATCAGCACCATTTTTTTTGTTTTTCAGAATCTGGTTTATTGCAGCAGTTTTGACAGAGATGAGAGGGACCAGAGAGAGGAGGCAACTTCTAAAGAGGACTAGATGAAGGTCCAGGTTACAAGTAGATGGCTTGGAGTTACAAATCAGGTCTGAAATATCTGAGGAGTTGGGGAGCTTGAAAGAAGGGAAAGAGTGAGTGGGTGAAGTAAGTTCAGATGAGATAGTTGAGGAATATAGACCAATATTCTGATGAATCTTCTGAATATTTCAATTAAAGAAAGGCATAATATAATTACACAAAACTTCTGCACTTAAAGAAATTTTCTCTCCTGTTTGTCTTTTTTGCCTTCTGTGTTGTATCTGCAATCTAAGACAAATATTTTGACTTTTTTTTTTAACTGTGAAGGCATTTCTCTGTAAGTGTCCTATGCATATATTATTGTAATAATGCATTTTTGTGTTGTTGTTGTTGTTGCTTATATTTTGAAAAGCAAGGTGACTTGAGGCAAATGTCCTTGTCAGAGTTGATTGCACATCCAGTTCATAAGGTCTGCCGCCAACTGTGGAGGTGGATAGTGCTGTCTAAACTGTAATCTCCCATAAGTGTGTTGATAATTTGAACTCTGGTGACTGTGAAAATCCTCATCCTTCATGCCCTGTGACTGTGAGCACTGTCATCAGTGCCTCTAATTACAATAAAAAGATTTCCCCTTGCAGAGTAAAAGAGCGGCACTTCTTCCTTGAAAAGCCAAAGGGAGCCAAACCATACCAGCCAAATGTCCTCCACATCTTAACAGAGCCATGTGGTCCTTCAGATGCACGTGTCAAGGGTTGAGGTTTTCCTTTAACTCTGAATATTTTTTTAAAATCCCTGTCTGGCTTAAAAACATGCTCCTCTGGCCTCTCAGTAGTCTTAAGTTTGGCACACTCATGTCAGCAGTCTTAACCATCAGAAAACACAACAGAAAAAAACTAACAAACCTCCATCTATGAAGCGTTTTAATTAATACACGTCAGTTTATTTTAATTTTACAATCTGCACATAATGTGATAAGTCAGAGGCTAAGATATAGTGTAATCTAGTTCATATGAGAGCATTTTATTCCCCTTTTTACACGTATTTCCTGTATGTAGCCTATTAAACAAGATATATAATCTTAATTGGTAAGCTTCATAAATGCTGGTAGGCATATTTTTGTTAAGCTGTCATTCAGAATTTATGCTAAACTAGGCTAACTGCCTGCTGGCTCTAGATATGTGGCATCACTCTCATCTGGACAGCTTATTAGCATATTTTACAAAAATCTACAGCCCGGTAGCTCCTAAATTAAATTTCAGACTCCTGTATAAATAAACTTTTAACCTTGATCTAGCATTAGCGCAAAGTTAAACTGAATACAGCCAACAGGCCATGCGATTTGGCCTCAAAGGTGCGGAAGCGTGATAAGGTGGGCATATTAAATAGTGACCTTGAGGACTTTCCATCAAGAAGAAATCTATGCAGCGTGAATTTGCAGCAGAAGAAAACACCGATAAGCTCTGTGCCTCTGCCACACACGTTAAGGCCCCCACAATACGAGATCCCAGCCGCAGTGAGACTTTAATTGAACTCCCTCCCCTCCCCTCTCTTCTCCCCACCTCCACCCTCTTCCCCCCCCTCTCTCCTCTTCTCTCCTCCGTCTCCAGCGGGCTGCTAACTTCTCGTCGACGCACCACTTGGCTTCAGTTTGTTTTGGAGTGGATACGGACAAGCAGCAAAAGACATGGCTTTCCTTCGTAGAGCGTTTCTGCTGCTGTTTCTTCAGGTCTGCCTGTTGCACTTGAGCGGTGAGTTTAAAAAAAACAATCGAGAAGTAAAAGAGCACGGTTTATTTTTGTTTTTGCTTTTTTTGTGCGTTTTTATCAAAGAAAAAGTTTCGTGGAGGAGTGCAGAGTTTGAATGAGAATACAATGCGTGCCCCTTCTTGGATGCGGTGACAATTTTTGGACCGTTTGTTTTGTTAGCTCGAGACGTTGACGTGTTTTTGTGTCGCGTGCTTCTGAGAAGTTAATTATGTTAGCCTGTTAACAAGCTTTTGGCTTCTGTGTTGAATTTTCATCCTCATTTAATATAGTAAAATATGAACCTCGTGGTGTTGACTTCTACACATTTTACATGTTTTATTTTTTTAAGTTGCTTGTCGTCTTCGTGAAATGTCGCCTTTAAAGGTGTATTTAATTACTGCGTAATTGATACTAATCAAGCACCAAATGCGTAGCTGTAGCCCGCAGAGCTAAGCGCGTGCACGCGGGCGTGCGTCGAGCGTCTGAGGAGCTCGTGTGTTATAAAACTCTTCTCGGTCTGCGAAGAAAGTTGGTAAAGGTTTAATGCGACTGCTGTGAACATCTAAAGAACCACAACACTTTATGTAGACCACAGCACCAAATTTAGAAGAGGCTTGAGTTTTCAAGGCAGGGGCATTTTGTTTTTCTTTAGTTAAGCCAGACACTATCAGGATGGAATAGATAAGCACAGAGCATTGCAATGTGTGTGTTTGTTTGCCTCTGTGTCTGTATATCCTCAGCTTGTGTCATTTTAAGAGCCAGTCTGAGTTTACCTTTTGTGAATATTTTTGCAAAGGCGTGACTCATTGCCTCAGGGAGCTGTGGAGGTTAGAAGCTGTTTGTTTATTTCTTTAGTTGGGGCTCCTATGAACAATTTTCTTTGATTCTCTTGACCAGATTGACTCAAATTGAGAAAAATACCTATAGTTTCCCGGTAGTGAAAGGTATTGTGTTCTCGTGTATTGTTTGTCTGGTCTGTCTGAGTACAAAATGAGACAGAGAAAAGCAGTATGCCTTAAGAACTTGGGACTCATCAAACCTATTCACAGGTAAGCAAACATTAGTGTAAGGTTTGAGGCTTGCTGAATAATCAATCTGCAAAAAAAAGTACAATGCTGAATGCTTTTGTAATGACTGCAAATTCTTCCTTTTATGCCCCTTTAAGTTACATGACATATTAAAAAAACAAGGTGGGTGGACTGAAACATTTCAACTTCAATATTTTGACTTTTTTTAAAGGTTCAAAACAATCTGAACCTTGTTGGGTTTTGGACTGTCTGACCATTTTGGCTATTTTAAGCTATTCCCTTGAGCTGTGGAAAATTATGATGATTATTTTCCCAATTTTTAATGGAACTTTGTAGAAGTAGTGGTTTAACTGGGGAAATACTTGAAGTTTTTGGATAACTAACTGCAACTGTACTGTTTATCTAGCCAGTGTAGGGTAATGGCACCATGCATCTTCTCATCTTCTCATTTTGAAGGACGTGATCAACTAGAGTGTCTTGTATATCGACGATACAGCTGTGTGCTTTTAACTTTATATTGGACTGTTAAATGCTGTACTACTTTCATTACAGTGGCTGATCTTTTTAAATGAACATTAAAAATGAAGAAAGATAAATTATTCACCTGATATGGGTGTCTTTAAATTTTTATTAGAATCATATTTGCAAAACACACTAATCAAAACTCATTAAGTCAGTTTCCCCCACCCAAACCATCCTCCCTCTCGCAACTCACTTTGTCCTGACCTTATCCCTCTTTTTTTCCTTAAATCCACGTTTTTTTTACTCCATCAGCCTTGTCTTAATTGGGTTATCTCTATTTAATCCTCATCTCCCCTCTACCTCCTCTGGAGACCAAGTAAAGCTGTCTGTTTTTGGATTAGGTCATTAGCCTTTGGTAGAGACCCCGGACCTCTAAAGAGCTTCTAAACCAGCCCCTGTCAAAACTGACCTACTCCCTAATGGACCTTGAAGGGCACTTACTCGAATACAATTTGTGGCTAAAAGCATTTCTGCTGCATGGAAATGAACCCATCCTGAGCATGAGAAGAAACCCAAACATGAAGCTTTGTTGATGCACTGTATACAACCCACTATTGATTTCAGAGTCCAGTGTTCATCAGTATGATCGTCATGTTCTGTTAAAAGAATGGGCAAGTGGTCCGGGAATGGCGGTGGCGCAGTAAATCTGAGCAGTGGCTGAGCTTTTACGATGACATTTACAGAACAGAGAGTAGGCAAGCAGACAGGCCTTTTTAGTTAATGCTGTTATGAAATATTTCTAACCAAACAAGGTTTTATCCATCGGTGCATTTGGAGGCTCTGAGGGATCCGCTCTAAGTTTGTGTGTGTAAAATGCATCTTGCATTCAGAAAACTGGCAGATGCTTTTATATAATATATGTTGGTGTAACAACAACATGTGAGTATCGCAGACCTTAGTAAGAAACTGCTGCAACTTACCTGAATAAATATTTCTTTGTGATGTTAAAACGAGCAGCTGTTTCGTAGTGTACCACTAACTGTGACATCACCCAAAGACAGTGTGCTTTGTTGACAAAGTCAGTTATTCAGCGTACCTGCTAAAAGATAGGAGGTGCTGGTTTACTGTTGCATCAACTGGTTAGTTTGTTTGTGTTGTTATTTGACTTTGGTCTTTGAAAGGGTTAGTTCAGAACTGGATTAACCTGTTAAAAAAAGGTCACACAGTGGTAGACCAGCAACTTCTATGATCTGCAGGGTGAAATGCCGATTTTTGTCAAAGGAGTCTGTTGTGTTTAAGGAGTATCGCTGTCTTAATAATACAGATACTGGGAAATTCCTCAATCCTCCTCACTATTTTGGATACCACAAGAGATAAAGAATGACAGAAAATCAGTTAAAAGTGAAGAGTCAGTTAAAAAAAAGAGAGAACCGCGACGGCACTATAATGCAAAAAAGGTTTTAACCTTTATTTGTGTATTTATGACAAATATTTTAAGACTGCTGAATATTTTAGGGACTGCTAACGACGAAAAAGTCTATATTTTTAGGTTTTCTGAGGTAGTGCTGTGCTTCTGGTGAATTGGCTCCATACTTTGTTTGCTGATGAAACACAGTTGTTAAGGTAGTCTGACACAATTTCTGTCTGGTTGCTGGTAGACTTTTCTTAGCTTCAGCTGGGAGAAACATAACGATTTTTAGACCCAAACAGTTCTGTTATCCTGTTAAATTAACATCGTCTGTTATAATGTTACAGACGTGTAGGGCTGATAACGTTCGTGTCCCACCTGCAAAGTTTAGCCATGGCTGCTACCTTAATGATAATTAACAGTCAGCTAATGTGGCTATTACATAAATGCACCTTCAGGCTTGGGATGGGCACTAGGAGTACACTACCTTGTGACTCCCTGAGTCTAGGTTTGTAGCTATTGGGTAAATTGCTAATGGCTTGATTATACTCTGCAGCAGACAGGGACAGCTGGAGACTCAACAGACGAGTAGTCATTCCCGTTACGCTTCTTTGAAGTCTGTCACTTGGATCGCATTTGTAGTTTGTGCATTGTAATTCAAATTTTCTACAAATCCATGCTGTCACAAAAAACAGGTAGGTACACAGATGTCCACATAGACCATCGCATGCTGAAATTTACCGAGCGGAGTCGCGAATAGTGTAATTAAGACTCATTGTTAAGCAATTAATGTTGAAACTGGAGCTTTATCGGCTTCTCGAAATTCCTCCTAAAGTGTTGTTAAGTGTTGTGAATGTCAACTACTGCAGATGCTAGTGAGGGGAGGGGCTGTATGAAGTTATGTGTCAACTGGAGGAGATAAAAACAGCACCGCTGCTATTAATACTGATGCGAATGAGTATCTAATCCAGTGGTCAGTATCTGAGAATCAGTGTTTTTTGCAGCTCTAATAAGAAGAGCAATTTCTTTCTAAGTACAGTGTTTCCACAAATCACCACCCACTGTGGACACCCATGCAGTTATAACATATGCCTTCAACCTTGGAGATATTATTTATTGTTGGACCATAAGGAAGTCGAACCAACTGTCAAAAGCAAACTATATCAATACAGTTGGTAATGTCTCAACTTATATCCTGTTTGGAAATATAACAAAGCAAAGAAAAACATGGATATACTGCCCAGCTGTGCCGTGAACTCGCATTGTTGTTGAAAATGATTAATGGCACCTACCAGAAAATGTTAAAGTCGTAAAGTTAGCCCCAAATCCCAGTTTTACTGGCCTTAGACACACTTTTCACTTGGAGGTAAACTTGAAAGTTCTCCTACAGAGCAGCTCATTCCAGCTCTAAAGAAAATTCAGTATCCAAACACACCCGAGAACAATTCAGCTGCCTATTAGGGAGTGACTCCCGATAATACCCCTATAGTATGGGTGTATCGGATAGCCGCATACTATAGGGGTAGGTTGATGTTTAAATAGTGGTTGTATTGACATCATTTGATCAGTTTTAACATCACTTGGGAAAAAAAATCTGTTGAAGTATGCTGCGTAATCAAAAACAGTACCATGTTGCTGGTGTTATGTGTTAAGTGTTAATGTGTTAAATTACATTAAGTTTTCCCTTTCCGATTATGACAAAAGTGATCATAAGTTCTGCTTACCAACATTCAGAATTTCATAAATTCTTTTGGCTTTAAACATTTTGATAGAATTAATACACATCTGAAGTGCTTTGTAAGTTGTTATTTATTTGAAATATAATGAATAGATAGCAGTGGCAATTTGTCTAGCACAACTGCTGGACCAGCTCTAGTTTCAAACCCTGAAATGTAAGCATTTCCTGGTTGTCATCATATATCATATTTTAATATCCGTGGACAGTAAGCCAATCAATCAAGCTTTCTAAAGATGTCGCCTTTAAATATTTCTCAAATTGTTGAGTTATGAAAATAATAATGTCATTTTTAGACAGTAAGTGATGACCATGCAGTCCTCTACAATGTTATTTATAATTCGGTGTGGTTTATATACATTTATTTATATTCTAAACTGAAGCAGACTGTTGAATTATTAAACAGCCAATCTTGTAATTGAGACATTTAAATTCATGTTGACTCCAAGGTCATATTGAAAAATACTTGAAAATGAAAATAAATTCATAGAGATATAAATATGCTATTAAAAAAAGTTGTGTGTGATGTATTTGCTGTAAATCTGCAGGTCTTTTTTCGACTTTTAAGAAAATATTTTTTGCAGCATGTAGAAAAATAAAAAAACAGTCATAATGTATCCCAGTGAGTCAGTCTTCTCTAGTAAATAATGGCTGGTCTCCCTGACCTCCTCTTCATCCGTCTCCGTGGCTGAGTGCCTGGGAATGCCTGCGCTTTGCTGCTGGGCTTGTCTGGATGTGGCAGGAAGTGTGCAGCTGTTGGCTGCAGTTGTCCATGTGGGATTAGTGCATTTGCCTGAGTGATAGCTAGGCATGACAGCCATATAATCTAATGTATTGGCTCATTGTTTTCATTAAAGAGAGTGTGCTGTTTGATCCCTGTAGTATTATAATGGTGACTTGCTGTAGCATTAGGCATATGTAAGCTAATTCGGCTAACATGTAGGTCAGCACAGTGGACAATTAAATAAATACAAGCAATTGCATTAACTTTTTTCATTACTTTAGCTGATCATTCAAACTTAAAAGCTTCTAAATAGATTGCAGGATACCTTGTGTGTTATTCCAGACTTTTAAGACATGGGGTTTGCATGTTTTGATTTAGACTGTTGAAATGTTAGTAAATGTTAGGATTTTTAAGACAGTTTTGACAGAAAGACTGGTACTTTCTTTAAACCTAAGTGGTTTAATTTGACTTGATATAGCTTTAGAAGTTATGAGGGGATATTGTATGATAGTAAACCAAGCATTTTCCTTTGTTGTCGAAGAAAAAGATGATCTAAGTGGCATAGAACATAACTATTTTTTTCATTTTGAATGTATGCCAGCACCAAGACAGCAGGCTTGATACCTTTTGTTTTAAAAGGTGCTCAACCTGGCTGCTTCTCTGCTGCAAATCGACTGAAACAGAAAAAAAAAAGCATTTTGCTTGAGCACTCATTGGTGTTTGTTGCTTCAGTTTGTGGTTTGAAGCCAGTGCATGCTCTGAAGATCCAAGACATGTTTTGGGAAATCAAAGCCCTAGCTGTTTAGCTGGCAGGAACAGAGCTGACATCACCCTTAAGCCTAAATTGAAAGGTTTTTCAAGGGCCTTGTCTTGCATGTGTAGTGGATGGTTGATGTTTGAGTGGGATTTTATTTCCAACAGCTGCCTCTGTAGTTTGATCCCTATCCTTCTGGGAGGGACTCTCCTGTATCGACTACCTTTCTGGTGCTTCAGAGCTGCCCCAAAACATCCTTGGCTTGTATGTTATTCAAAGCACATCATTCACCACAGTGAGAAATCCATAAAGTGAACAATCACCTCAGAAAAGATAGGACCTCTTTTAAGAGCTAGAAACGGTTGTCTAAGCAGACTCAGTCAGGGTGAAGGATGCAGGAAATTACTCATGAGACTTAGGAAGATATGTGTCCATTCAGGAGGTAAAGAATTTGTCATGCGGTTGCTTCAGAGCGTTAAACTGTTATCACACAGTGTCAGAAACATGAAAAATCTCCCCAGAAACACATTAAGTTCATTTTTTAATACTTGTTCCCTTAAAAGGCATTGCAGAATTCAGTTTTTCCTGGAATCTTGCAGGTTCAGGTTTTTCTCGTCTTGTTGGGAGAGTGCTCAGGGGCTTTTTTCATCACACTTCTTTGACTCACAAATATTGGATTTGGCTGCACTGCTCGCACAGGATTGATTATTTCTATGCAGTACTGTAAGAGCAGTGTGAAGTGAAGTAGAGGTATATTTTACCCTGCTGGATTGGCTGTGCGGATGATGTCAGCACAGTCAGAGCTTAAGAGTTACACCTTAAGAGTTACAGTGCTCTTGCACTGTAAATCATTTCCTTATAGCCTTCATGTCCACTGCAGCGTAGCACCCACAGAACTCACAAAGTAGCATTATAATTTTGCAACAGCTTGGATTGCATTGCAAGAGTAAAAATAATAACACAGGGCAATGATGTGGTTTATGCTTTGCTAGTTGTTTTGTTAACTTTGGCAAACTGTGCTTTGTTGTTGGTGATATTTGGGAGGAGTAGTTTTCCTTGTGGGATGCTGCCGGCATATTTGGATATTCATCCGGGAGTATCACTCACAGCAGTGATTAATCATGTTCATTTCACCTCATTGTTGCCAACTTAGCAATTTTTAATAGCTCTTTGGGGACTTTTTTTAAAGCACCGTTCTCTCTTCTTTTCTGTTCAGCAGTGGGGAACTAAAAAAAATACAGGGATTTTCTACTGCTTGTGAATTTGTCTCTTAGTAAGCATCTGACTTGTAAATGTAGCAAAAATTATAGCAGAGACCATTTCTTTAACATTTGTGTACCGTGGCAATGTGAGACAACATCACAGTAACAAACTTGCCATATCTTGACATGTTCACATTTCTGCTCGTGGCTCTCTGGGGCCCTGCAAATATGGTATTGGGAACAAACCTAGTCACAAGTTTAATCAGTCAGGGTCAAGTCCCAGCAAGAAGTCTTTCAGAGACATTCAGAAGCACCTTGCCCTGAAAAGCTGCTTCTTTTATCCCTTGAAAACGGTGCTGAAAGGCATCCTACAGGGGGAAAATTTCTTTGGTTTGAATGAGCACAAAGGAGTCTTAAACTGCCTGAGAATTTCTGCAGTGGAAAATGATGATAAAGAAACAACATGGAGCTTGAAATGTTGACAATAGCCTAAATATTTTCTCAAAATTCCCATTCACCAAGAAATGTATTATTATTTGTGACTCTTCTCCCGTGTCTTCTATAATTACGTATGTTATGTAGAATCCTCAGGATTTGATAATCATAGATACTACATACTGTTAGTAGATTTAGCCGTAAGGATAAAATAACAACTAAAAGTCTAAAATGTGTCTTTTTCCATAAGTAAAATATCTAAGTATTGTTTGAAAAAACACTACAGGGAGCACCATAACAGCTACTGGGTTCTTTGTCTTAAAATAAGACAAATTCGTAATATTTCAGTCTTCAGCAGATTTGGCCATTTGTCTTTGAGCTGTGCCCAGGCAAAATTGGCCATCTGTACATTATGTCCCTTCATATTTAGAAGGCCCATCTGTGGGACACATGGCACTGTCTTGGGCCACAATCCAAGTCCTGGCAGCAGTCCCTTGAGTGCCAGGGCAAGAGACAAAAAAACCCTCCAGTATTGCCTTCATTGAGAAGTCTTTCATTTCTCCTTTTCCCTCTTCTCTCCCTTTTTGGTCCACAAACAGAGCTTAAACAGCAGCTGCACACACCTGACGCCAGTACATCGGACCAGGCACAATCTGCCGTGGGGCAGCAAGCAGGGGCTCGTGTTACAGAGAAATTTTACACCACAATGGTCTTTGCTTTCTTCCCGCCTTTTTCTGAGCCATCTCCCCCCCACACCCTGTCCTCCACACACCTCTCTCATGCCCTCTTCTTTGCTTTGTTTTTTTTTTGGAGAATATTGGCCAGAGCCTGGGATTATTTGCTTTGCTGTTGTTGAAATCAACAGTTCTCTCAGGAGCACACACAAAGGGATGGAATTTATTCCATACTGTGCTGCATACGTTGGTTATAGAGCTTAGTTTAATTTTCAGTTTACTCTTATCTGAGTTAATCAGTACAATTTTATGTCAGATTTTAAAAAAAATTATACTTTGGCATATGAAACATAACCTTCCACATGGGAAGCCTAAACAAGCGACAGGAGTAATTACTTCCTAACCAGAAACATAATTTGAAATCACACCAGATTGTTTTGGGATCTAGTTCTAGCTTTTTTCATTCTTGGCAGTAGAATCTGATGCAAGCTAGTATATTTTACATTTCCTGGAGTTAACTTGAGAAATTAAGATGCTTAATTTTGGACGTTGATATTAAGATTTTTGTCTTTGTGCAGCCAGCAACTTTAAAGCTTACCATCATGTCCAAATGAAGTTAGATTGTGCAGAAACTGAAGCAATATTTAGACTTGTTTGTAGACTATTTTTTCTACTGTTAGCACCATTAGGTTAGTACTAAATTATTTTTTAATAGTACCTCAAGCAGCAGGCACTAAAAAAATGGATTGAGTGCCACATCTCTGGGCCAGAATTTACCCATTAATTAGGAACATTGTTGCTTACAATTTGTTACAAAAGGGTCCATAAATTATTACTCCTGGAAAGTGGGAAGCAGAGATTCCCCTTGACATCCTGCGGGGTTCAGGTGTTTGTGAAATGTGATCACAGTACTATGTCATTGGTTTGTCTGTTTTTTTTGTAATGGATATGAGATATGATTCTTCTTTGAACAATGCAGATGTCATTAAGCTTCTTAAGTATTTGCTCAAGGCTTCCCCTCAGACCATACCATTGTCTTGGTGAATGCCATGTCCTCTGATTTCTTTTGTTCTTTGACTTTATGTCAAACTGTCAATGCAGTCGATGTGTCTGTGGGGAAATATATTTAGAGTACCATTTAGCCCATAACCAGGATTAAGCTGCAAAGTGATATTGGCGCTATATATGAGGAAAGTAACAAAATAGTAAATACATGTTACTGACAATACCTGGTGTAAGGCACAAAGAGGACAAAGGCTTATGGGTTACTGATTATTGTGTCAGATACCAAAAATAAAGTGACAGTTTGACTGCTTCAGGGGGTTCATGGGTTAGTAAAGCAAGGGTAGGGACGGGTCATGGGGTCAACGGGGGTTTTCCTGCTTCTCTCTTTTTTCAGAAACAAATCAATAAGACAGTCATTCTCCCTTGTTGCTTCACAGCTAAGAAACAAATTGTCTTCAATTTGATTAACTGTACCTGTCCGTCCTCTGCTTTCATTTTTTTTATGTATTTGCTTTTTTGTATGTCGTGACTTTAAGCCAACGGGACATCTTGCCATGTCAGGGCAGGTTGTCCTGCTGGCTGTTTTTTCCCCTCTAATATTATATCTGATATCATTATTTCTGCCTGTAGGAAACAAAGACTTGTCATAGATTTTGACAGTTTCATAACCACGAGGAAGGAAACATGATGAAAAAAATAACCTGCCAAATGCATTTACCATTACATTATTAGCTGTGCTGTCTTCCCTTATTCATCTCCCTCCAGATAAAATGATGAGGCTCATTATGTCTGGCACTGTGCCAGTCAGTTGCCTGCCACATAAACCTGCATTCACATCTGCTAAATTAAAATGAAACCAGTTTGAATCCAGACTGACTTTGATGGTGAAAAGAAATCTCTGTGTTCAGTGTGTGCATGTGCAGATGAATATTCATGAGGACCCCAGGGCTAGCCAGACAGTCTTTCATGGTTTTTGCTTCAATCTAATGGGCTGTGCCATGCCATGGATATAGCATGCATCTGGCAGTGTTGCTGTTTCTTAGGGGCTGGTTTTGACTGCCTTTTGTAACTTGTCAAAATTTCAGGGTTTCTTGTTGAATTGTTGGCGTGAAATTTGCACATTAGTGTAGGCTAACATAATAAAACACCCCCAACATTATATGCTTTGCAAAATAAAGTTTGTCTGAAAGAGTGGAGGCATGTCTGCACATGATTCTATGCATAGGGGATGAACAACATTAGAGAGTCCTGTGTCAGTCATGTCTTTTAATGTTATTCTGGCCCCTAAGGCTCAACCATCAGTGCAGGGGTAAAGTGTCTGATTTAACTCACATTTCATGCTTTGAATGGGTCTCTCCCCTTTAGCTGACTTGTAGTGCAGGCTAATTATTTTAGTCTTTTTTGGTTGTTCAATAAGTGGTTGCGGGGCATTTGTTGCATTTGTGTGACTGATTCCCCAGAGGGCTGATCTCTTTGTTTAAGTGTCCCTCAGGAAGCACAAGAGAGGCAGAAAATTAAGCAATTAAGGAAAACCAACAGCTACTGTTGATCGGACAGAGGAATTTGTCTAAAATGTTTCTCTACATCATTTTAACATCAGGGTCAAAATATTCATTCGCTTTCACTACTTTTTTATTTTTGCATTTAAAATTTTCTTTAAAAGGTCGATTGCCTCACCAAACTAATAGTTTGTATTTCTTAAGCCTTAAAAAAATCTATCTGATTTTGGTACTAAAGAGGGTTTTTTTTTTCAAGAATGAAAAACTTTTGCATTTTATATGGTAAAAAAATGTTGCAGAATGTTAAATGTTGGCTAAACAAAAGACTCTTTATCTTTCCTTTAATGATTTTCCTGAAATGACTCATTTGTATTACTGGAAATGAGATTCTTGTATCTTTTTACAATCTGTGTGTGCACACTATGTGTACAGCCACCAGAAGTCATGGGGCAAATGTGTGGGAGGATTTGTAGACAGATGCCTTGCAGTGAGTGAGATGAGCTGAATTCGATTTGGAAAGGATCTAAAAATATGTATTCGAACTGAACAGAATGCCTTCCCACAATGTGAGAATATGAGTTTATTCGGATGAGATGTGTAGATATAACAAGAGTATTTAGGCTTTTGTTGGAACATCTTCCTGGTCTTGCTGTGGGCTGTGATCACTGGCTGTAATCACAGATAAGAATCACATGCTGAAGGGTGATAACTAAATCACAGACAGGATTTATTAAAAAGACATGATGCAAAGTTGACTTTAGGGGCGATTTGGTCGCTGCCAGACACAGGGAATGGCTTTTAAAGACGTGTCTGATGAGAGCTGTAATGTGATCTACTTTTGCAGCTCAAGTTCAGCGTTTGGAATCTGCCTTAAGGGCGTCTTCTTCTACAACTGCAATTTAAGTGTAAAGGCATGTCAAGACTTCAGGTTTACACTGTCCCTTGCAATGTGAAAACTGGACTGAAGACTCTGAAATAGCTTTAGTTCAGGACAATAAAGATAAAATCTGTGGTTAGCTGTTGGCAGGCACCGCCCTGTTCTACCAAAGATGCAGATTTGACACAGTTTTTGCTAGTATTTCTTGTGGTGTATTTATTTTTTTTTTAAAAGGTTGTACTTGTTTTCCAAAATGTATTATGACAAACAGACTTTTCTCTTCATACAAATGAAAATCATGTCAGTGATTTATTTTGTCCCTGGAAAGGACTCAATTTAATAAAGAACTTGAATCAATACCAAATGAAGACATCATGCTTACTGCACTGGATTATCTTGCTTCATAGCAGTCAATAATTTGCTCCAAACATATTAAAATGAATGTTCGTCACAGACAAATGGTAACCACCCAGAGGGTTTTGTGTAAATTATGCGATGGCTGATAATGATTTAGAGATTCCATTACCTTTGGCCTTTGGCAAAATGTCTTGGGGGGAAGGGGGGCAATTTTCATCTGGATATTGAAGGAACAGTTTTTAAGACACATTCATTTAACATTATGTAAAGATGCCATATTTGATGTTTCATAAAGCAGTGAAAAAGTAAAAGATGAAGGCAGACTGACAGGTATTGCAGAAAAGTACTTTAATTAATACTGAAAAAAAAGAAAGAAAACATGCTGTACCGTGATGGCAGGAAACCCTGAAGTACTAAGAAGGTCAAAAATATGAAGAATGGACCAAATTCACCAGAGCCCACTGGGGAGACAGCAATACGGGAACAAAGGGGAGATCATATGGTGATCTGACATAGGTAGAAATAAAGATTAAATACACAAACCAGAAAAATGGGTTATAAGGCACAAGTGAATTCAATCATGACAGTAACAAGGTCAGAAAAGGTAAAAGCACAAAGTCACAGGAGGAACTAACTTTCAAAATAAAACGGGAGATAACTGAAAGCAGGACAAAGAATAAACTCACAAAGCCAAGACAATAAGACACAGAGAACGCAGAACACATTTAGAAAAGGAACGAACATTCGAAAACACAATGGAAGATAGATTAATGATTACAACAGAAACCACAGATAACAGCTCAGAAAAAACATGACATAGGTAACAGTGACACAATGCAGTGGACAAAGTGAGGTCCCTAGGTGACTTCTGGCTCTCAGCCTTTTACAAACCGGCAAACTTCGGAGAAAACTGTAACAATCTTTGTGTGTGGTAAGTGGTTTTGTCTCTCTAAATGCACTTCTCAGCTTTGAGAGGAGATGGAGCAACAGCAAAACTGCCCATTTTCCCTCGAGGCAAAGCAAAAACATGACTCTCATCTTAGCCAAAGTCTCCCTGTAGTTCCTCTAACATTAGTGGGTGGCAGGAGCAGACTTTAGTGTCAAACTACAGTTTCTCCATTTTGAGAGGAGTCATTCAAGGTGGTTTGGGCATCTGGTGGAGATGCCCTGATGTAGGCAGACAAGCCTGGAAGTCATTGCTGTCCTTGACCTGTTGTTAAAGTGACTGTGAACTTAATATGTGACTCAAAATGGATGCAATAAACAGGTTTTTATACTTAGTGAACATGCAGTCTCTTAACTTTAAAGTTTAATTCAGTGCACTTATATTTTATTTTGTTGCATTTATATGAAAGATAGGTAAGGTAAAGTAACAGACCCACCTTTTTCTCCTCTGCTCAGTCTTCCTGGAAGTACACACACCAAATTACCCCACAAAAAATGTCCAGCTTTAAGACCCTGTTGGAGGTGTTTAAGTTGCAACATGTCATACTAATCTAATATGCAGTCAAATTGATATAACAGACCCCATGCAGGCTCCCATTTAATAAATTATGGCTCCTGAAGTGTTACACAGTCATTAGCTGCTTGATTCAGTTTAAGCTCCTTTTCCATATACGCTGTCACATAGTTACAGACACAAGGACGAAAAAAAAAGCTGGGTAATGGTGACTAGATTTTTGCAAACCATGCCAGACAGTATCCAAGTATGGTTAACAAGCAGAAAACCTGCTGAAGAAGTCTCTGACTAGGCAAAGCCCCCTGCAGGGCCGGAGGAGTCAGAACACCATGGGCTTCCGCCACCTCCAGCCAGCTTGGCATCTGCTGCCCAGCAGAGACCAGGAACACTGATATCGACAGGCCTGAAAAAAACACTCTGCTGCTTGTTAAAGGGTACAGCACACAGAGCCAATTGTTATGGAGGAGTGAGCAATGCTTTAGAGAGTTCCAAGACAAATGTACATGAGGTTTGCTTTAATGGTATTTTAACCAGAAATCAGACAGCCAGTTTATTGCGTCATCCCTTATTGAGATTATCTGCAAGACTGGTGGTTCTTTACAACTTGGTCACGACCATGCAGGGCCTATTACCCAGTGACAAAGATGTTATCTGATTATCATCCATCATCTCCACTTCCCCTTCTGCTAGCAGTCTGTGCAAGGTCTCATGATGTGTGTTATAAGGTCATTTTGACACAGAGGCTATAGTCAGTTTTCCAACACTAATTTTTGCTTTGAGAATTTCTGAATTTGCTTTCTTCAGGATTAATAAATGTTTAGTGATCTAATGTGTGTTTTGCTTCAGTGCAGTCAATCTTAATCATTTGATGTACTGATGCACTTCTTTTAATGTCTTTAGACAGCAGTTGAACTCTTTGGGAGATTGGAATAAGCTGTAAAATTGTTCGGTTTCATCTGTTGACTTCTTTTGGTGACAATAAGAAAAAAAAAATCAGTATGTTTTTTTAACTTCTGAAAAATAAGGCTGTAGCCATATATTAAACTATTCATGTGATGAGGATTACTTTAGACCTTATTTTGTTTTCAGTTTCAGAGTTGGGGTTATTTTAATGCAGAATTGTTGACCAATACGTTACTCCTTTCTAATAACAGCAGTATTGTTCATTAGTTCATTAGTTAGTTAATTTTTACCAACCTAACACATTTATCGCAAGATTGTGTGTCTTTACAATTGTTCGAGATGCTTTTTTAAAAAGTACCTAGTGAGAAATGTATTAACAGTTTTGCTTAGCGGTGGAGAGTCTTTATCTCCCACAAGAATTTTGTTTTGTAGAGTGAGGCACTACTCTCGCCCCCTCAGGGAGGCTGTGCACTGTGCAAGAAACAAATACAAGACATTCTGTTGCTTTTAAAGGTCTTTCTGTGCGAAATGAGTTATTTTTAAAGCCACTATTTACACTTTGAATATTTTCTGTTTGACTAGCACCGGAAAATGCCCAGAAATTTGCACTCAGGACAGTCCTGCTATAGAGTTAGGGCACTCGTGATAGGCTGGTAACAAAAATGTGAATGTTAACTTCGAAGCAGCAGAGAGCATTAGTCTCTTTGCATGGATCAAACTCTGGAAATATTTCCCACACTTCCCATGAATTCTTTCTGACTGGTTCTTCCAATGCCTCAGCCCGAGTTTAAATTGTAGAGTTTCTTAAAAAACTGAATTCTCCAAGCCCAAGCTGAGATGACATTATCTGGGTCTTTTCAGCTACTTCAGAGCCAAAGATGATGGCGTATAACCGTTTCTGCAGGTTTGGTTATTCTCTCCATGCCTAGTGCACAGATTCTCTTGTGTTAAATCAGTGGTTCGCCCCTTTAATAAGAAGCAGTCATGCTTTACACAGTGCTGACATGTTCATAGCGATAGATGTACCTTAACCTTACAAAACTCTGAGGTGTTGAATACTTTGAAACTGAATTGACTTTAACCTACTTTCAAACTTTTTAAACTTCACTGAATGAACTGAATCTTTAATTTTGCAACTTTATTCATCTCCGATTCAGCATTTTCAGTGCTATATTACCTTGGTGTTCTAATGTTAATCCCCTTATCTTTTTCATATATGAACAAATTATGGACTCAGTCTGCCAGAAGCATTTGCTCTAATCGTTTGATCACCTTGTCTTTCTGATCTCACCTGTACGTGTCTTAACTGAGCTGAATCATTTTTTAAATGCTTTACATGGTGAGAGCTGAGCTTCAAAGATAGGTCTTGATAACAAAGCAGTCACTATTATACTGATAGAAATGTATGATAAATAAAATATGATCTGTCAAGTTCAAGAAAAGTTTTGTATGCACTCAGTAACTCTGCAAAAACTTTGGAAGACAAATTCTATAGTTTTTGCACATGTTTTTAAAGCACCATATATTGCTTATAAATGTTCGGAGACATGTAAATGTTAAACTTTAAAGAACTATGAGGGTGATATAAGTGAAAAATGTTATACTGGCACAAACAAAGGCAACTTTGGTGCCTCAAGTCCGATGAAACAACAGTAAGATGGAGTCAGTTCGTGACTGAATGGTGTTAGTTTACATGCAAACAGTTTGTTTTAATGCAGTGATTAACTGTGATAAACTGGTGCAAATAACAGCAGCTTCTTCTTGAGTTCAGATTTAAGTTCATGCCAACAACTTGCAGAAATGAATGACAAAGCAATGTGACAGAAATCAGAATTCAACCAGTTGGCAACCAGCTGATCTGAGAAATGTGTCATGTTTGAGTTCCGTTCATTGATGCAGACTAACTCAGATTGATTGCAACATGTTGACAATCTGTGTCTGTGTCTATAAATTGGACAGCAGTTATTTGCAAACCTTCGCCAGTCTGTCTGGGAGAGATTGCGGTCAGCCCAAGTCGGAACGTGATTGTTTTGGAGGCAGGGTGCCCCCACCAGCCAGTCGACTTGCGATTAAAAGTGGTCGCCCAGAAGTTAACAGCAGCTGTTTGCCATCGATTGCGGGATGCAAAAAAATTAAATGCAAGGCAGGTCCAGATTTTATCTAGTCATAGGGGGGCTGCCTTTCTGTTTTTTTTCTCTCATGAGCCATGAAATCAGGTTCAGTAGTGCATCATGCTCGGTTTGGCTCTGGATGAACTGGCAGTAATTTATTAACTAACACTGGCAGCCTGCTTAAAACTAAAGGTCAGCGTATCGCTTCTTTTCATTACAGACATCAAAATCTTCTTTTTGTTTGTCTTTAAAAATTCCACTAACTGAAGATACACTGTGGGATTATGAGAGTCTGCCTGGGAAAGTTTCCTAATTGAATCAGTTCTATTTGATTAGAGTAGGCTCAGAGATCCAGTGAGCATTTCCTTACAAAGAAAACACAGCTTTGGTTTGATTTAGACGGTCTGACTGAGCACGAGGCGCAAACATCAAAAGCCTATTTACCGGTTTTAATGTAATCAGAGTTAATAACACTCCATGTGTACTGTTTTGCTACTCGCCGTGAAGCCGTCGTGTGATGATGGTTAGGAGTTGCTGGGTAATTCTCTGGGTCGTCTTAGCTCACAGATCAAGGCTGCTGGTCTGGATCTTTGAACTTGACATTTCAAAAGGAAGAGGATAAAGAGATGCTTAAATATCAAATCCTCCCCCACGCCCTCAGCCCTGATATTGGACGCTGTTAAAAGATCAACCGCCTAATCAAAGAGCAGTGTTCTGAGCAGAGGATTTTCCCGGTGTGCTCATCTGTGGAACTTAATTTATACATGTTTCAGCATAAAATTGGGTTATCTAACTTTTGTCTTACAGGCACTTGTGAGAGTGGATTCCTCTGCTATTGTGAGCCACTGTTCTTTCCACACTTATTAAATAATGGATGTTCAGTCTTTTAGTTTATTAATTAAAAGCACTCTATCAGAGAAACCTTATAAATCTCTGGTGGTCACATCATGTTATTTTTGAATTCTCCACTGTGTTGGCCTGCTAGGTCGCATTTATCAGATCCTTTTTCCACTGAAAGTTGCAAACTGCTGCTGCTTTCGGAAGCACTTATGATGAGAGCGGATAAAGTAAACCAAAATATATACCGTAGACAAGAAGTAATGCACTGATAATAAAATACAACACGCCGACTTTATCATTATTGATGAGCTGGACTTTGTAATAGTAGTTTTCTTTCTGTTTACTAAATGGTTGGAATTAGTTTGAGAGTAAATCTCTGGCAACATTAGAGCCAGGCTGAATGCTTTACATTATATTTACACTGTCCAGCTGTAAGAATAGAGGAGATAGTGCCCTGACTAGCTTTCTGTTTGTCTCTGAATGGATAAACTGTGCGAGAGTCATCTTTCTTTGGGGACTTTTAAGCTTTGGTGGTACCTGAGTAAAAATGTAGAAACACCTCAATATTGGACAGGAGTAGGACAAAGTGCAATAAGATCACAGCATTTTATTGATGCCAGTGCCATGGTTCAGGATCTTCAGGATCAGTGCAGCTATTTTATTATCTTTTTAGTCTGACCCCAGAATTGAAACAGAGCACGAAGACACACATGTGGCTCAGGTGTGGAAAATTTCTGCTGCTATGACATCAGTGTTTTGTAGTCTGCAGGTGTGAGAAAAACATGCCCTAGTTGATAAAAGAAATCGATAAGCTTGCAGGCATACAGTTTCATTGCTTTCAGGCCAGTACAGCTGGATTCTCCTGTTTTCCACTCCAATCGTAGTTTGAGGAAGTGAAGCCTTTTTTAAGTTGCACAGGTGTGTATAAGAGCGGAAATCAACAGGCATGACATTGTGTGTGGTCCTGTGATAATACTCTACAAAGTTAACCCCCCCATCCTCCATTTACACACACACACACACACACATACACACACACCCCTATTTGCCCTCCTTCCTCTGTTCTCACTGCTTCTACACTCTGCCCCACAAATCACTTGACAAATGGGCTGCCCACAGGTGTTGCTGGCTCCCCTCCCCAACTGCCCCGTCCCCTGCAGCATGGGAATGTGGGCGACTTTCCTATTATTCACAGCTGCTTGTGTCAACGTGAACCCCGCCGCCCCCATCCTCCCCAGCCCAGCAGGACGCATTGCCACCCGACGACTGGGAATCCAGTCATAACCATGGCCCTGGCTCAAGGTTTTGGCATGCTGCGGCCCACTGAATAAAACAAGTGGTGGATATTGTCTGCTGAGCTCTGAGAACTGGAGTCTCCCAGTCTGGAGATCAAGATAAAGTAGGCGCTGAGCTGCTCACTACTTTCATATCAAACAATGCGGCTGGTTATGAGTTTTGAACACAGATATATCATTGTGTTTGACATTGTGTCTGACCGACTGCAGGCATCTGACTCCTGTTAGAGAAAAAGGAGAAAGTGTTTATTACTTCCCAGAGGCAAGGTCTGTGTTTTGATGTGAAATACAGGGCAGGTTTGTTGTGAAAATAGACGACTTTTGGGTCTCTGAAATTTGTCAATGAGGCTGCTGGAAGGTGAAGGTGAAGATGTTTTCAATCACTGAAATAAAGTGTCTTACACTACGCTGGGTATTGTAAGACATTCTAAAAACAGTTAATGTATGTGAGATGTTGTTGTCTTGGGATTTGTGATTCATCGCCAGCAATTAGTTACAAGTTGTGAAGCATAAACATATTTTTAGCTATAGAAAAAGCCTTGTAATTGCTTGTGCAGCATTTCTGAATGCTTGCAGTTATCTAGTAGCAGTAAAGCCCACATGTTCTTTGTTTGCTTCTTGCTTTGCCCTCCAGCACAAGTTTCCCTCCCCCGTCTCTGAGTGTTTACCAGTATCTCAGCTGCACTCCCCCTAACCACCAAGTAATGCAAGTTCACCCAGCCACAGAAGACCTGCAAAGCGCAACAAACAAATGATCTACTGATTAACTAGACAAAACACTAACATCCAAAAATAAAGGAATTAGATATATATATATTGGGTTTCCTTTGGATCTGATGTGATCACTACTGCAGTCTAGCTGCTGAAGAGTTGGAGCTGGTTGATGTGGTTGATAAGATTCCAGTGCAGGAGTATAGATGCATGTTTTCAGATCCTCTTATCACCTCTTTCTCATCTTTATCTTTTCTCACTGCAGAACTGAATGTGTGTTTGTTCAAACCTGGCTTCAGATATAGAAAAAACAAGCATGATTGATCAAAAATTGACCAAAATGTTCTCTCTTTATTACTTTTCTGTCCACAAATTTTCATGAAATTCAGCTTGGGAGTTTTGTGTAATCTTGCTGACAAGCAGACAACCGCAGCTCTCTCCTTGGAAGAGAAATGACCAGATTTCCTTGAGCAAGCACTGTTTCTGCAAGGCATCTCTTATTCTTTTATATTATTGACTGTGACATAATAACATAACAGCATAATGGTTGTTACTGCTAACAGATTTCCAGTTTCCATTGTAAAAAAAAAAAAAAGTTTTGGCAACCAGTTCCAAAGTCCTTTTGGATTTACTTGGATTAATTAACAGATGACATGTTTCATTTTGTACGAAGTGCAATTAAAAGGATTTCTTAAGTTAGTCAGATTTAAGATTTAGATGTAATTGTATGCTTAAGGTCTCACACAGGCCTAGAGATCAGTCAGTAAACCTTGATAACAAAAAAACTGACATCCAAGTTTTTTGTTTGGGTTTTTTCTTCTTCCCTTTTTTGGGTTTCCTCTGAATCTGGTGTGATCCCTGCCACAGTTCTTCACTTCGTGTGAGTGTGTGATCACTAAGAGGAGTTGGAAGATGTGGTTGATAACATTCCGGTACAACCAGACAGATATACTCAGACCCTCTTATCATTGTATTCTCATCTTCCTCTTTTCTCTTCTTCTGAACTGAATGTATGTTTGCTCAAATGTTGCTTCAAATGTGAAACGCAGGCATGACTGATCTCTGTGAAACCTATATGGCCTAGATGTGTGCTTGGGGAGTCCTGAGCCACAGCTAATGTCCTGTTTTAAAGTTTGTAAAGCAAGAGAACCAGATCGGCCCCAAAATTTGCTGGTTCCATGAGGTTTGGTTGTTTTTTGCATAATCTCGCTGACAATCAGACAACCCTCAGCTCTGTGCTTGAGTGAGTAAGGATTGAAATGACGTTAGAAAACAATGCTTCTGCAAGCCATCTCTTGTTCTTTGTATTATTGGCCATTGTGTAACGGCAAAATGGCAGTTACTGTTAGAAATCTGATTATTTTAAAATTCTATTAGTTACAATTTAAAGAAAAAAAAAGAGAAATGTGGATAAGAAACTACTTGAACCAGCTAGATTTTTGTATTTACTTAACATATGATATGTATATTCAGATAATAGGTTTAATGAAAGTGAAATGTTAAGTATGTCCATTTAACATTTAGGTTTACTCGTGCTCATGACAAATTGAATTTCAGTTGAAATTTTTGGTTAAAATCGTCTTCAGTATATAGGGAGGAGGACAGGAGAGAGGTGCAAACATGAGGGCAAGCAACCGTCTGTAAAACACGGTAGAGGCGCTGCCATGGTTTGAGCTACGTTTCAACCAGTGGTGTTGAAGATCTTCAGAATGGAAATACTTTATTAATCCCTAAGGAAATTATGTGGCCACAGTTGCTCCAAGACAATAAGAGCAGTAACAATGTGAACTAAATTCAGTAATACAATATATTACAAAGTTACAAAATATAAGAAAGAAATAGCTCTAATATATATACAAATAGCTCAATTATAAATATCCACAATATTACAGAGATTAAATATATAAGATTGATATTTCACTCTAACCTCTTGACAAGATTGAGGGAGTTATGGACACAGGAAAGTACTGGCAGGTTTTGATCTACCATGCAACACCATCTGGAAAGCATCTGATGACAGTGATTTCAAAAACGCAGCCGATACGATGAAGGTGATTTTTTTAAACCTAAGAACACTATACCAGCTCAGCCATGGTGGTGGTAGCATCATGCTGTGGGATTGTTTTACTGTCAGTGGTACTGGTACATTGTGCAACGTGAATGGAAGGAGGACTACCTCCAAATTAAAATCAACAGCTTTAAGAAAACTAGATATAGTTGGGTTTTGAAAGAGGATAATTATCCCAAATACACGTCAGAGATGACATTAAGTTTCTGAATTGGCTTTCCCGATGCCCCGACCCCAAGCCTATATCAACCTATTTTAATTAATTCTGCCAAGAAGACTGGTCAAACATTCAGCTCGAATTATGCCAGAAGCTTGTTGATGGCTACCAAAAGTATCAAGCTGCAACTTGCTAAGGAACATTTACCCAAGTATTAGTGAGTGTGTATGTATATATTCGAGCTAGTATTTATACACTTGACCCCGTATGGGTTAGAGAAAATCCAAAATAATTCAAATGTGTGCATCCAATTTTTGTTTTTAGGCATTAAAGATGTATCCTGTATAATCAATCCATTAAAAAAAAGTTGAAAGAAAATTAAATGCCCAAAATTACCTCAACATTCATACCCATGATCAGTGTATGTAAACTTCTGACTACAACTGTTTACTGAGAGCTCTAAGTAAAAACACAACTCCCCACAATCAACCCTGTGTTAAATTAAGTGTTGGACCAATCACTTCAGTCTTTTTGCAAAAAATTGGTGTTTTAAATTGGTGTTGAACACCATTCTTCCCCAAAAAATGTTCCCTTGTTGTCTCCTTTTTCCATTTATTTATGTCAATATATTTGGCTTGTATCTGTATCTCATTAACGGTTCTCTCAGTCTTCCCGGAAATGGTTAGTTCAGTGGCAAATATGATGATTTGTGAAAACTGAAACCAGATTTTCTGAAGAGATTGGAGCCAATTCTCAAACTGTCCTGTCGCCAGTGAAATCGGGCGTGGTTGTTGGACTGTTGGCTACAGATATTTTTTTGATGGGAGTGTGCTATGAGAATTAAGATTATTTTTTAATAATACCAAAACAGCATTGCTTTTGAATTATGCTTTGTGTGAGCGTTGGAGGGTACGACTGGCCTGGGCACAGGGAGTAGCCTTTTCTCCTCATTAACACAGCAGTGCACCTGTGATCACTATGATATTCTCTTTGAGAGCATTAGGGTTCTCAGCGTGGGATTTGGGGGGGGCTGGGGTTCAGCATTTTGATCCTGGTGAATTGGGTGTGGCACGCCTGCCCGACAGCTCCCCTCATGTCTGGGTGATGGGATAAAAGGAGAGCGAAAGCACAATTAGGCCTTTGTTGTAGCACAGGCCTGCCTGAATACTAATACACACACAAAAACAGACACAGATGCACAAAACAATCCACAAAAGTTCAAACAAATGGAAGCTCATAAGGACAGAAATAAGTGTTTATGTGGGCGACTTTGCGTGTCACATTGCATGTAATCACCATTAAAGATAATTGTGTAAGTTTTTCATGTAAAAACTCGGCTGACAAATCAGTGTGTGGCTGTATCAGAGAACATCCCACTAAATAGATTTGACCTGTTTGCATACATGATTATGTAGTTGGAATTGATGATTCCTCTTTTTGTGTTTTTTTTGGGGGGGCTTTCCTGGTTACAGTGCTCCAATGAGAGTGTATGTTAGTTGGTTGGATTTGTTTTACACCATCTACTTAATTTTTAAAGAAAAAGGTAGCCAATTTTGAGGTTAGCAGAAAAGATGCTGATGATCTTTGATGCTGAACATCTTTAAGCCTTAGCCTGTTTGACGATAAGAGATAAGACCTGTATCCGCAGAGAGATTAAAAGAAAGCTACATGTTGAGTGTGCAAAATGTGCAGAAAAAACATGATTGTGGTGGATAACGTAGGTTTACACTAGTGAGTTTGATTTCTGAAGTAATAACAGAATTGCATTGGTATTGAAAGAATAAAATGGTAAATGGCCTGTATTTATATAGCGCTTTTCTGGTCCCTAAGGACCCCAAAGCGCTTTACATATCCAGTCATTCACCCATACACACACTGGTGATGGCAAGCTACGTTGTAGCTATAGCCACCCTGGGGCGCACTGACAGAGGCGAGGCTGCCGGACACTGGCGCCACCGGGCCCTCTGACCACCACCAGTAGGCAACGGGTGAAGTGTCTTGCCCAAGGACACAACGACCAAGACTGTCCAAGCCGGGGCTCGAACCGGTAACCTTCCAATTACAAGGCGAACTCCCAACTCTTGAGCCACGATCGCCCCACACGAATAACATATAATCAGCTTGGAAGATCCCGAAGAAGGGACATAAATCTTGTACCAATAAACTTCCTGAAAACACATCACACTCAAAGAAAACAGGACTGCAGAAATCCTGCTAATGTCCTGTTGATTAAAAATCCTGTTGATAAAGTTTTATTCAACCCAGTCACTCTTGTTTCATGTCATAACATACAATATCTGGATGTTTTCTGTTTGTAAATACTCTGCCAACGATGAAGTAAAGCCAAAAGTGCCAAAAAATATAGATTATATTGGCTGCTTTTGTTATATAATAACTTTTTGAATTCAAAGTTAGCAGAGCTCTTGGCTTCTGGGAACTATAATTCATCCCAGGCCTTTCTGCTGTGCGGTTGAGGGAAAGCTGATTTAGTTGGCACCTAGTTTGTAGCTTTCAAGGATATTCAGCACTGTGATGATGACCACAGGGGCTGGGATAAGAAGGCCTTTGTTGGAGTAGAGCAGCAAGTCAGTGTGCTGTCGTCAGAGGTTTGATTGGAAAGAAGGTCTCCTATTTATAGTGTTAGGATAACAGCCAAAGCCTCATATTTGGCCCCTTTTACCTTAATGTCTCGTCTTTCACACACGTTAATATGAGATGAAGAAGGAATCGCTGTCATTTCCAGATTCTGTCTACCTCAGAAATCATTTTTGCCTACCTTTCACAGAGCAGGATCGCATGACCTGCTTTTGAAAACTAAATTAATTAATGGAAAGGGTTTTTAAACATGTCGTTATGGGTCAGAACCTACTTTGAACTTGTGGTTAATATTTTATCCAACCTATCTATTTATCCATTTAGTAGAGGGAAACCATGCCATTTATTCTTGAATTTATATTTATGTTTAAAGAGGAAACCAAATAGCAGCAGCAACATTGTGGTCAGGGGTATTTCTGGATTGCTGAGCTACATTTGCTCTTGTTCCCAGTCTGACTTCAGTTACTGTTGCTAACATTTAGGAACTATATAATCATATATCCAGTTGTTACACTGGATTACACCAGCGTTTGGTGAGAGGAATGACTGTGTAATATATTGGTTGTATTTCCATGTTTTTAGCTGGTGGCTTTGTAGTTTACACCCCTACGCAACATATGTGTAATTTTGTTTTTGTTTTTAGCAAAATGAGTTACCATAGGCTTATTTTCCAGATGTTTTTTTTCTCTCTCTCATAGCAAAAGGAACCCCCCATAATGTTGATACAGTGTTTAGCCTATTGACCTTTAATTATCCATCCTGTGGCTGTGGAGCAGCCTGCGTGCCAGAGCCCAGCAGCTCTGTAGGGGATCTATTGATGGATAGTAGATACCGAAGAACAAGCGGCACTCAGTGCTGAACATCAGATACAAGCATAAATAAAACATTCATGTTGCTTCTTTAATGAAGTTTCACCCACCGGGTGTGATGATTAAAAATTGATGCAGCTGCTGAAGAAGTTACTAACCAGCGGGAATGATTAGTAATTCCTCAAAAGCCAAAAATGGCAGTGTGTTTGTTGGCGATTGGAAGATGTGGTGAAACAGTTGAGAAAAGATGAGAAACATTCCCAGTATGTGTCTGTAAGCCATCTCCAGGTATGTGAGCAGAGGTTTGAGTGGTAAGGTGGATAAGAGTTAAACATGAGCAGTCATGCATACCTCTACCATGGCTGAAATTTTATCCCATAATCATGCATGAACTAAGCCCCCAAATCCAGCAGGATATCTGGATCTGTTTGCAAAGAACATCATGAGAACATTAAAACAATGTTTCTCAGTTGTTCTTATTGAAAATTTATATATAATTGTGAAAATACACTGTGACATGTACAGTTTTTACCCTTTACTTCAGGGTAAAGAATCCTTCCGAAAAATTCCTGGATCCAAATGTTGATTTAAATTAACTTGAAAAATGTTTAGCTGGGCTAAGCCCCATTTGCCAGCCAAACAGACAGACAGTCAGACATACTTGAACCGACTCACAACCTTTTTGGCTGAGGTAGTGATAAAGAAAATAAGACAAAGACAAAGAGAGACCTGGTGTGTAGGAAGCTTTGCCAAAGTACATTCAAAACCAGTGCAGCAAAGCTGACATTTAAATAGATTTAATTTCAAATAAGTAATGTTTCTGTGGGCAGCCTGCCACTTCCAACTCACTCATAAACCAAGAAACATGGTCAGAAGATGTAAAAGTCTAATAAGCAAATGACAAAAACAATAACTCGGCACGTTGATGACATGCAGACACATCATTAGTGAGAATCACTCTTTTAACCAGTTTTTTTTTTTCTAATCTGCAGTATAGGTAAGTATTGTTCTGACAGAAAACAATCAGTCATCTTCATTTAGTGCAAAACCTCCAAAAGTCCTGATCCCATTGGACTCGTAAATGTTTTGGGGTTTTTTTTTTGCAGTGCTATCATATAAGATTAAAGTTAATATGCAACATTTGAAGTTGAGAATCCTTCACAGTCAAAGAACTGCAAAAGATGTGCAAAGCAAATTGGTCACATAGTTAAAAAATGCTTTGCAAACAAGTTTAAAGGGTGCACCGTCATGAATCTGAGAGAGTTCACCTTGGCGTTGATCATGGAGGACTGTTTGAGGTCTTGACCTGAAGCTGCGATATGCTTTACTGCATGAAAGGAGAGATCACACATGCATAAAGAGGTGGCTTTGAGGAGATTTGCAGCACTTCCTTATCTGTCTGTGTGAAAGAATAGAGCATGGGTGACAGTTGCTGCACCAACGGGAAAGGGGCTACTGGGAGATTTGTGCCAGATGCTGCTTCTGAAAGAACAGCCACATCGGGAGGACAAGGAGCGCTCTTCTTCACTGTATGCTTTCACTATGTGTGTGTGTGCTCTTTGATGTCAGGCGGTACACAGTGTCCCGCAGGTGTTCAGCACCAAACCAGGGTTGCATATTGAGAAATCCTCCACCCTGTCATCCACACTTACATGCTAGCTTTTTACACCCTTCACTCTCCGAGGGGACACTCAGTGCCTGCGTACAGCTTTTATTCTGGGCGTTGCCAGGTCTCTGAAATTTTGAAAGGCTAATCTTCTCATACATTTTCTCTTAAGTAGCTTAAATAAATAACATTAAATGTGCTTATTTAACTATATCTGAATATTCCAAAATTTATCTTAACCAATTAGATTTTCATTCAGTAAAATTCCTGTTCTAATAGGCACTCAGTCCTATTTCACGGGTCACCAGGCATGTGCAGGATTAGAGTAGGTAAATCGGCTGATTTGTGATGTCAGAGTTGATTTGGACTCTTATCGGCGGCAGAGCTGCAGATCTACTGAAGGCCTAAGCTTGCAGCCTTAATGGGATGGAGATTGCAGTAATGGCAGTTTACTTAGTTAGCATGTGAGGATACTGTCTGAGTATTGTCCGAGGTGCATAATGAGCGACTGTACACAGATGCTATCCTGGAACTAATTTGTCTTATTAGTATTGTAAGAGCATGTGAGTCTTACCCAGACATCAGACAAAATGGTTTCGTCTGTTGATTCTCTTACTTTTCCAGTCTTCCCCTTCTTCTCTCATCTCACCTTATCCCTAGCATCCTCCTTTGTCACACCAGCCCTCTGAATGTCCTACTTCACTGCATCTGTGAATCTTCTCTATGGTCTTCCTCTTTTCCTCCTGCCTGGCAGCTTGACAATCAACGTCCTGTGTCCATTATCCCTCCTCTGCAGATGTCCAAACCATCTCAGGCACCTCAGCCCTTTCTCTCCAGTGCTCTTTCTTTTCCTATATGTTATTAAAAATAGTCACAAGTCTGTATAAATACGTTAGGACTGTCAGGCATCATTGTAGCACAAAATGAAAATTGCTATTTATCCCAAAGAGGACATCAGTGTTTGAACCTCACTGTGCTCAGTTTAGTGGGAATCATAAACATCTGTATACAGTTCAATGCTAATTCAGCGTCTAGATGCCAAGATATATAAGAGAATAAGTAAAGCAATTTCTTAAATGAATGTGAAAGAATCACTGAGCTGAACATTGAGAGCAAACCACTGAAACTTTCTAACAAATTCAATTCCAGACTGGATCAACAGAACGGACTAAACATCCCTAGTCTGGGTAATATTGTATCAAGGCAGTTAATAAATGTGTGCATACTTCACACAGCAGCCTTTATCATTTGAGATGTTAATTAAGAAAATTAATTGTCTTCCCCGATGTAAGACAATTAAGTGAAAACATCAAAACACGCTACATAGACACTTGTATTGAAGGCATTTACACAGTGATGCATTTTCCCTGACCGGTTGGCGAGTGGTTGATGCAAAATTGGTCACAAAAAGATGCTGCACCAAAAACTTAGTGATTGCTTTGGTTGCTCGCAGATTGCTACACCCTCTGGTAGTTTTCATGGAGGACACCAACATGTCTGCAAAGAACAACTGTGATTGTTTTTGGTCTTTGAATGCAAAGACATTGGAGAACGGGTTTTGAAAACTAAAACAGCCACATGTTCAGACAATATTCTCAGTGATATTTAAACAAAAGAGGAAAATCAAGTTTTTATAATGAAGACTTATTGCTAAACAAATAAATATTAGTATTAGAAATATGAATTTTCTCTGTATTATTGTAGGCTCTTTACCTTAGGCACCTTGAGGTGACTGTTGTTGCTATATAAATAAAATTCAATTCATTTGAATAAACTTTTTTTAAAGTTATTATTTTAAGCATTGGTATTAAAAATAATCCAGAATACCTCAGTCAGCGCTTCCTTAGATGAACTCTTCTTTTCATCAAGCCTGAACTATGATCATTTGAGAAAGTGCAGTTTTAGTCACTTGGTTTGTTTGGCTTCATGTTTCAGCCACGCCTGGTTCTTTGTTTCTAGCATGGTGGTTTCATTTGCTTTACTGCTGTCACTATGGGAAATTGACTGAATAATGGATTATGTTTAATATTTTATATTTTATTTTATAATTTTGCATTGTAACTGGTCTTTCTTCCAGTCCTCCTATGTTGTCCTCTTGACAGGCCACTCAGTTAAGGTCCACTCAGAGCCCTGATGCTGTCAACACATCCAAATATTCTGGAGTAGTGTGTTTTTTTTTTTCCTGAATGAATTAGCTCTGTATCATCCAGACACAGACAGCAGACTGCCACAAATGTATGCGCATTCATACCCACAGGCAGCAGTTTCGGTTGTCAGGCTCCATAGATCATGGGTCATGTGTGCTTGTCCTTTAGTCCATGCTGCATAAAGTCACAACAGGAACAGATAAGACTGGTCCCAGGTTGGCTTGCGAATCTAAATCCCCACCAACCCCCCCAGTGCTAATCGGATTAGCTGAAAAGTTAGCAGCATGGCCCCAAAGAGACACAACATTTTTTACACTGACTTCTGTGACATATTTTGCTCTTCAGTGCCCATAATCTGTTTCTTGTCTCGAAGCCATTTCACGTCATCTTTGTCACAGTAAACAATGTATTCAGTACATGATGAACTGTTGCTAACCTTTGCTTTGGATGAAAATAACACTTTTTGGCTGACTGGTGTGTGGGATTTTTATTTATGTGTGCAAGGGGAGATTTGGTCCACCCAGGTGGGGGAACAATAGTTCACCCGTTGTCTTAAAGGAATGGTTGGCTGAGCATAGCCCCACGCAGAGGAGGGAGGGACAGAAAGAAAAAATGAGTTGCGAAAATGATTGGTGCCGAGGAAGGGGGGCTTGACAAGATGGTGATGGGGAGCAGCCGGCAGAATGGGGGCAGCAGGGTGGCAACTGGACTCTTAATGCTCCTTTCATGCTTGATCTATTTCAACCAACGCTGAAAACATACTTGAGGGGATCCATGGTGTAGCTCTGACTCATTGTTTTTATTTTCTTTTTAAAAGCCACTGGTACAAGGAATTGCAATGCAGTTTGTTTCCCCCCATCTGTATGTAGTAATTATTAATAGACTTAAAGGAATATCTATGAATAATTCCCTGGACTAAATAAATCTTATAAGATGGGTTGAAACTGCTCTGGGAATCGGCCCGTAAAACTCTACAAACTAACTTGATTTAAATTTGGCTGACCTCGCATTCAGTGTGTAAAAACAGCAAATCTTTAACTTGATATTCATTTTGTGGAAGTACACAAAGTCAGAGGAATATCTGGAAGTAGGGCAGATTACGAATCAAGATTGTGTTGCTGTGGCTAAAGAAATTGCGGTGGATGATGACACATCCCACAGATCGGGCTATTTCTGCAGCTAACTGCTCAATACAAAAGTTGGCTTAAGCTAAATCAGTGTGAAAGAGAGGTTGGTATTTGCTGTCTGGGTACACAAGTGCAACTGTTCATACATCTGTTCTGTTCTGTGATTGCTTGACTTGTGAATGAAAATATACGAGTTACTGTAATGGTTATCGCATGGTGACACCTGACAGTGTAAGAAGGTGAGGGGTGGTGGGAAGGTGGGGGTATCTTGTGCCATTTTGCAAAGTAACTCCAAACAAGATTATGCAGAGAAAATACACGCTATTGTGCCATCCTTCTGTTTTTTCATCACTGTGTGAGTGGGCCCCTCTAGAACAGCAGCCAAGTCCAACATGGCTGAAAAAGCTCTTGGCTCTCTGAATCAACAGCACAGTGTCAAACTGGCTAGTCTTTTTCTTGCCTGCATTCCCCCAACGGCGCCTAGGGAACTACATTTCTGGCCAAGATGTTTTTGTGGTTTTTTTTGTTACAGTCAGTCAAGATTAAAATTATGCCATGTGGACAGGAAGCCTTTTCTTCTTTGTTGTGCTAACAGGGCAGCCTAGCTTCAGTTTGGCTTGAGAAGACAGTCAATCACCTGTCAGGCGCAATGCTTTAAGAAGTAAAACATATTTTAAGAATTAAAGTTTGGTAAGGATGAATACATCCAGTCAATTTCACTGGACAATGCTGTCTGGATTTACGCGATTCCTGAATAATGTTTGATAACCATGTAGTGCTTACAGGAAGCATAAAGTTGATTTATGCGCATGTATTTCTGTCTTTTTCAGTGTTGGCCAAGGTAGAGCTGTTTATGAATGAGACCGTTGATGTGTACAACGGTGACATGGCTGAGATCCTTTGCCAGTACACCTCTACAAACAGTGACAGCAAGCCCAGATTTTTGATCCAGTGGTTTGTGGTGAGTGAAAATTGACGCTCAGTCTGAAACTATCAACTGCTGTTATATGACGTCTTAAAGTCAAGCAATTACCTCACCATTAGGGAGTCCTGAGCTCCATTTTTGTTGCAACATCAAACTTTTGTGTCATTTCCAGTGATTTCCTTCTGCTATATTTGTGAAGTAACATGCAATCCTAAGTCTTTGAGGCTCTTGTTCATTTTAGATTTAGATTTGGTGCATGCAGATCTGGTCACAGAGCAGGGTTTCTTATATAAATAGGGTTCACCTGTGCACTTTTTTAAAAAAAAATCTAAGTTTCTTAAGTGAGTTCTATTCAATTCTGTTTTATTTATACCACCAAATCACAGGAAAGGTTGGCTCAAGGAACTTGAGGTAAGTTAAATTAAGGTAAATTAAGAAAACCCGCTGATCAGACTCCTTATGAGCAAGAACTTTGTGACAGTGGGAAGGAAAAACTTGCTTTTAAACAGGCAGAACCAGGTTCAAGGAGCTGCAACCATCTGCCATGGCTGGTTGGGGGGCGAGGATGAACTCCAACTCGGCCATTTTGGACGTTTTGTTTCAGACGCCAGTGCTTTTTATGATTTTCTAGCTCAGAGGGACGGACATGAGCCAGCCAGTAGGAATAGTAGGTTAGCAACAGCTAAACTTTCAAAATAAAAGCCAGGGAATTGCCCATTTACAAACTGTTTTTCTGTATAGGAAAAACTGAGTTGACTGAAAAAGAGTGATTGAACTTTAAATATGCCATGTTCTTACTGTATGTCCTTCTCTACTAGGCTGGACATGGTGGCTCACGGTCACGGATCTATTACGCTGATGCCAATCAAGAACTGATTGATACCGGCACAGATTACACCAACCGCATTAACGTGGTTACAGACGAAAATGGAACTCTACTCTCAATCCAGGACGTCAGACTGTCTGACGAGAGGGAATTCTACTGCCATGTTAATGGGCTGGCTGCTGGGAGCGGGGTGCGCAAGACACACCTCAGAGTATTTGGTAAGAAGGCACAGAAAACAAGCAAATCAATCTAAAGGAACATTTAAGAATGTCAGTGAGCTCTATCTTTATTTATTATAAATCACTACAATTATTTTTTTTTTTCTTATTCAGCTCCTCCAGATGTTCCAGAGATTGAGAGTGTCACTACTGGAATATCTGTGACTAAAGACACACCATCTAAGGTGAGCCACTCAATTTTAGACGCTGACAAATAAATATTCTTTGAGATGGCAATGTGAAGGAGACATCTGAAAGTCACTAAAACAAATAAATTACCAAGTTAAAGATAGCAAAGATTTCTCTTTGTGACCTTTAACCCAGGTTGCATCATGTGAGACACGAAACGGCTTTCCTAAACCTAACATCACCTGGTACAGGGACGGTGAGCCACTGATGAACGAATCAGGACGTGAGTACAAACTGCAGATGGATCAAATAAGAAATAAATCTCCCTTTGTTTAAAATTCACTTTTCTCCTGTTTTATTATAGTTTTCTCAGACACACCCCACAGGACTAGAACAGAAAATCCTTTTTGCATATACCAGCTAGGAAATGATAAAATGCATACGTGTAGTTATCTAAAAGAATGCTGTCATAGTGGATCAGTATATCAGCTGATTGCATGATGTTTTATTTAAGATGTGATTTAGAGAGAACTGCATAGTGCATATTGCAATTAAATCACATAATGGTGTTGGTCAATGCATGTTCACATTTAGTCTTGTCCAATTTCCAGGTGTAAACATAGTGATCCTGAGCTCTCGGATGTCCAGTGACCTCTACAGCGTCCAGAGCACTCTGGAATACAAGGTGGAAAAGGAGGACAAGGATGCTCGTTTCTCCTGTGAAGTCAGCTTCTTTGTCCCGCACGGTATCAGGACAATCAAGTCCCCAAGCGTCAACATCACTGTCCACTGTGAGTTAACACTGAGGGTTTTTATATTGTCATGTAAACTTAAGAAACTAAGTGCACTAAGTAAATATATAACCCAAGATTCAGTAGCTTATAGAACCATCTTTAGAAGCAATAGCGTCAAGCAATTATTTCTGTATGACTTTATCAGTCTTTCATCAAGTTAGGGTAGTTTTGGCCTTTCTTTATCAACTTTTAGTTTATTCAGGTTAACTGGGTTTGTGGGCATTCGTTTATGTACAGGTTAGTTTGTTAAAAGACATTTCACAACCTTATTTCTAGTATTCAAACATCACATTAACCTGTGAGTTGTGATGAGCTAAACTGTAACTAACATTCTGGTCTGTTTTATACCATTTGTTGTTAATTGATTATCACTTTTTTATATGTAGTGTCATAACAGAGCATAGCATAACAGAAATATTTACACCTTGGATATATATGAAATCCTTTTCCTTTGTTTTGTATTTGGGTAACGGGCTTCATCCTCAAAGGAAGCTGCTTGTGTTTCATTTTGCTGTAATAGATGCTAATTCGTTTGAACTTGCTCACAGTCGGTGGAATATTCATAAGACACACATCAAAGCAGCGGCGGTGATTACTTGTTAACGTTTATGCTTGTTGTATCGAAATGTACAAAAAAGGTGTTTTTGAAGCTACAGCTATTATTGCTCACCGCTTTTAACCATGCTGGTTTAGTTTATTCTGTAAGAATGAAAAACAAAACCCATCAAAACAGAGACAATATGACACACATCCCAAAATAAGTCACTCGTCTTTCACAGCATCTGTCCATACCAGCAACTTATCCTAAGATGGTGTTTACAGTAGTAGTACAGTAGCTTCTTCTTTTAGCCCCAACTTTTTAAAAATGTCCTCAACTCATAAAATGACCTTGTTTCACTAAAAATAAATATCAAAACAAATATCATTTCATTTTCTGTCACCTATAAGAATTTTAACAGCCTCATTATCTCCTCTTTCCTTCATTGGCAGGCAGAGCCAAATGCAGTCTGTGCTGTCAGCAATATGGAAATGGCGTTGTAAAGTGACTTTAACAGCTCGCTGAATAAGCCTGCTTAATTTGATTTTGTGTGTGCATACAGACCCCACCACCATGGTGGAGCTTTGGAAGGAGTCGCCCCAGGGCTTGGTCAAAGAGGGGGATACTGTGGAGCTGCGTTGCCAGGGTGATGGCAACCCCCCACCGCACTTCATTTTCAACAAAGTAGAAGTAAGAATGGACGGCCTTTTCTCACCCTACAAGTCCCAGAGAGAGAATGGGTGACACACAAGAGACATGTAGGGAATGTTTTTGATATGCAGAGCTCACAGGGACCCATGTAGACATGAGTGTGCAAGGTCTATGAAGACACTGTCAGCTCTGACCCTGCAGGTCCAGGCTGGGGTCTGAGACCAGAGGCCACAATGACAGGGCTCATGGGTAGGACTCATTCCCATGTCAGACACGCACTCATTGTACGTATAGACAATGCGAAACCTCAGCTCAGCCGAATTAAGAAAAGTTGAAGTGGCAGTGAGCTGAGTTTTTGTATTGTCCACTTTTGTCAACTTTTCTTAACTTGGCTGTCAGGGCTTTTTATTCGCGGTTGTTGACTTAGACACATAAGAGTAATTGGAGATTTTTTTTCTGAGAAAATAAAGAAAAGTTCTTCATTTTGTTAAGCCATCATCGAGGTTACATGATTTATTCACACAGTAACAGCTAAAAACTCAGACAAGATGGTAAAAACATGATGTCAGTCAAGCCGTTTGAAGTGTGGAAGGTCCAGTGAAATATAAACAGAACTGTAAAATGAATGAAAAATAGACCACTTTTTTGTTACAAGATCCTTGTATTTAAGAAGGTGAACCAAAAATTTGTGCTCTTGACTGTAGCCAATTTCTGGAATTTCAGATAAACAGATCTTGAAAAATGTAAATAACTCATGCCATCACTTTTTAATGTTCATTAAGCCTTTCTTGATATATTAACAGTTGTATCATAGCTGTATACAGTAAGTTTTTGCACTGTAATGAATAATGCAACAGACATTATGTGTCTTTTAGTTTTGCTTTCTTGTACATACACTTGGTAATTGTCTGGCCATATGTGCTTATTATTAATGGACTCACACATAAATTGTGGGTGACTTTGTTCTTCAGAAGATTTTGGTAAAGTTGGACAAAAAAATCCAACTCGTTGTTGTAAGTGACTGTCAGTCTAAGATAGCAGGTTACAAGAAAGGATCTGCTTTTAATTCATCAAATATTTGCCACATGTTTAAAGTTACTAATTTTGAGTCTGTCTTTGGTCGTTCTCTAAGAGGACACAAAAGATTACTTGATTCACTAGAAGATTGAGGAAACTCTTTGCCAACCACAGATTCTGTTTTTGATAGATAAAAGTCAATTACTGCTTTTTTGCTTCCTGCCAATAATATTTTCAATTAGGTATTTATCTTTTTTTTTTTTTATCAAGCCCAAATATGTTACAGTGAAGTCAAAGGCAAACTATTATTACCTGTTATTGCTTTTACACCAAAGTAAAATGTATTTAGATGAAAATTAAAATGAAAGTATTTGTTGCAGGAGCCTGATGTGAATTTCGAGAGCAGTAGGGATGTGTTGATCCTGTCATCAGTGTCACGGAAAGATAGCGGCACCTACCAATGTCACCCTCTGAAAGGCGACGGCATCATGGAAGTCAAAGGAGAAGTGGAGCTCAAAGTGCATTGTAAGGAGCAACTCCATATGCATGGCATACATACTTACATATGGGAGAAAACAGCTTTGTAGAAATGAAAGTTAAATAATAATTCTCAGGTTTACCTCTAAACGTGAAGACTTTCTTTCCCTATTTTTAAATATTTTTTTCTTATATTATAGTAAGAAGCTCTGATGTTGATTTAAACTCGACATATCCTGTATTTACCACAAAATAAATCTTTCTGCTTCTGCTAGAAAAAAGGCTTTTAGTTTTAATTCTGTGTGTTTTGTTCTACTTGGTTTCTTCATTGCTGTTTTGGGGATTTTTGTTAAACCTTCAAAGCTGCCCAACAGCTCAATGGATGTAATCCCGGCCTGTCTTTGCAGACTTTTGAGTTTTGCATTTCTGTTAATTGGCAAGCTTGGCTTGCATATTTTTTGGTTCAAAACCAAGTTTAATTCACAGATTCTTTTACTCTGTTAATTACAGCCTGTTTTAAACTGTTTTCACGTATCTTGTTTTGTCTCTTTTTCTTGTGTCCAGATTTGGATACAGCTGTTGTGGTACCAAAAGATGAAGAGTTAATGCACAAAGGAGAAGATCTGACTGCAACCTGCAATGCTCTGTCCTCCCGCTCAACATCTACTGTCTGGTACAAGGTATGAACCTTTAAAACACAACACTGAGTTTACAGCTGCTTCCTTTGATCAGAGTAAAAAAGAAAGAAACAGAAGTAAGTAAACGTCACTGCTGTTCTAGTTCTCCTTGAAGGGAAGATACATTTCTGCGACTGTTCCAGTCTATTTAATAGATGAGATGATGTTTCTGTAGTAGCCACAGTGGATTGACCAGCTATCATAACCTGTATGTTTGTGCATCTTTTCTGTGGATATGTATAGGATGGGAAGGAGGTGGGTCGAGGGAACACGTTGCACCTGCAGAATGCCACCTATGAAAGAAGTGGGGTGTATAAATGTGAGGTGACGGTCCCCTCCCTGCCTAACCTGAAAACCAACGGTTTTGTTAAAATCATCGTCCAAGGTTAGTAATCCCCTGCACCGCTTGAGCAACTTCCCATCAGTTTTACTTGCACATAACAGGTTTGTACATTTAGCACATAGGTGGTCTTAAAGGAAATCTTTTTCCTTTTTTTCACTTTTCAACTTGGCACATAAAGAAAAAACACCATCCATCCATCCGTCCATTTTCTTCTGCTGATCACCAGGGACAGTCTGGTGCCAGCGGCTGCGGCAGCTAAAGCTCAAACAGCACATCTTTAAGTTGGTGTGGTTAAAAAGCTCAAAGTTGGGTATCGGGTTAGAGCTGCACCTTAATTTGACTTAAAACAGATAACCTCACCCAGACCAGACACAATAAAAACTGACCTAGTGACCTTTTTTTGATATACATATAGATATATATATATATGTATAGGGAGAGAGAGAGAGAGAGAGAGAGACAGTTGTGTAGAGACCCTACGATAATACAGAGTAAACAACAACAATCAGACAGTCCTCTGTGAACATTTGTGAATATTTGGTATAACCAGGCTCATGGAGGGGCTGACTTCTGCCTGGTTAATAGTGAGTTGGGGGAGACAAGACAAAAGACACACTGTGGAAAAGAGCCAGAGATTCATAATAACTAATACAGAGTAGTGTATAAAGGCATAGAGTGAAAAGAGGTGAGTGAAGAAGAAACACTTGTCCATCATGGGAAATTCCCAGAAGCTTAAGGCTATTGCAGCTTAACTAAGGGTGGGTTCAGTATAAGGCCTGAGAGCTGAAGGCTCTGCCTCCCATTCTACTTTTAAATATCCTGGTGACCACAAGTAAGCCTGCAGTCCAAGAGCAAAGTGCTTTATTGGGGTGATATCGTACTATTAGGTCTTCAAGATAAGAGTTTGTGCGAAATCTTTGAACACACTGCCCGTTGCTGCTACTGGTTGGATGGTTTTGTGCGGTCCACAGATTGCGTCCACTGGGGTTGGTCCCAATCCCAGTGGAGAGCCAAGAATACGATGAAACGTGACTAAAAAGACGAAAATAAATAAATAATAACAACAAACCAATGGGAAATAAACAATATTAGAGTGGAAATTAGGTGAGGTTGGAAAATTGTAATAAAGATAAATCAGACATGTTTGGTTGAGGGCGTCTTTCACACTTGGTTGGCACCATGTTAGTGTTAGAGAGCGTCTACTGACAGATGAAGTGCTCGAACTGAGGGCTGCTGATATCCAGCTGAAGTCACAAGACAAGCTTATGCAAGACTTCCTGTGCTTTTTTCTTCTTTTATTTAGATGGTGGTTTGCTCCACACAAAAAAGTTATAATTTCCCCCCATTTAACCACCTTGCTGCTATTCATGGGCCTTGACTGTGTCACACTCTCATCATTTCCACCATCCTGCAACTGCATGAACTGACTCAAAGGTTCAGTTTTAAGGTTTTTGAAAAGAGTATACAAACTGCTACTGTAGTTATTTAGCAATTGTTTCTTAGCATTTTGTGCAGTTATATATTGCTGTAATAATGGATGATTTTCCAGCCTGTTCTCATCCTGAGACAAGAGAAGACAAAAGATCCTTTTTTCAAACCCACTGGCGTCCCTTCTTTTTACACACCATTTAGCCTTTAGTGGGAAAGTGAGATGGGTACATTACTTCCAACTTGTTTTTCACTGTGCAGGGTAACTGTTAGTCAGTAAGCCCGTAGTTGAAAGCAGAACTAAAGCGAGTGAAAATCAACTTAATTAGCAAATTATGCACTTTACAAACTGTGACCTCTTGGGTGACAAATGTGCAACTTCAACTTCACCATCCCTGCAACCTCCTAATGTGGATATTTTTGGTTTCCAAAACAGGACTGTTATCTCCATGCCTGTGAATCAAGGCATATGTGGACTTCACAGCACACCAGCGTGCTTTTACACACCATTTGTAAAATACTCGAGAAATGACCCCAAGGAGCTCCATTCGAGATTGCAAATGTGCAAATCACTCAGACAACACATTAAAGAATTTTCCCCATTTGTTTGAGTAGAGCAGATAATTATGTGGAGAATTCACAGCAGTCATGTGTTGTGCCTTTGGCATGCTCTAGTCAGACACCACCCTGTACTGAAAAGTATTTTCAGCGGTGAGAATGCATCAAGCTTTCTGTGTTCTGTGTCCTGCATCTGTTGGATTTGAGAAAAGAGCCTTCTGATAACTTCAGACTTGATTTGCATTCTTCAGAGTTCACATATCAAGTCATGTCAATTTTATTCATTTAATGCATTTTAAAAAAAACTATTAGTTGACCCTGAGTGTTTTCTAGGTCTCCAAAAAAAGAACAATTTCAGAATGAGTCAAAAATAAAAATAAATACATACATAATTAATAATAATAATGATACATTTTATTTATAGGCGCCTTTAAGACCCTCAAGGTCACCTTACAATAACACAAGAACAATAGCAGCAATAAAATATAATAAACATGGCAAAATAAAATTTAGACATAGGGTTAAAAAAAAACACAAACTCTAATAGTAGTGAAAAAACTGTTGAAATTGAAGAACAACAAACGTTTGACTAAAATAAGCAGTTTTGAGGTTTTAGAGCTGACGTACAAGCGTCATTGATTGCACAGGTTGTTACATGGGCTGGCAGACTACTCTAGAGTCTGGGGGCAATAATAGCAAAGCCCTTTAGTTTCTCAGGTGATAATATGCCACTGAGAGAAGTTATTGAGAGGAGGACCTCTGTGACCTGGAGGGAAAAAATGAATTGTGAAAACAACATGTTTGGACATGTTTTTGTTGCACTCTCTTTATTGGTCATGAATTGCTCCCTCTGTTTTTACACCCCTCAAGCTGATTTGCCCTGAAAAGTAATTAAAGTAAATGTCAGCCAAGTGATGGGATTCATGGTGATTCTTAGAGCTTAAAATAGAAAGACTTCATTAAGGCTGTGAGAGTTTGACCTCCAAGAAAAGAGAAAAAACTGGACACTTGAAAACCACCACAGGACTTTTAATGTGAAATATCAGAATCCTCAACTTTGAAACATGGCATCACCAATTTACAAAAGAGACTTTATTTATTTATTCAAGAAGACCCAAAATGAGAAGTACTAGTACATAAACTTACTAAAAAAGCTGTTATCATGTATACTTTTATACAACTTTCAGTCCTATGGAAGGGGTGGAAAAAAGGTCCTTTATGAAATTGATGATGAAAATTATTGGTCAAATAAATTTAACACTGATAAGCACCAAGTTAATGTTATACAGTGGTCCCTCGCTTATAACGCGGTTCACCTTTCGCAGCCTCGCTGTTTCGCAGATTTTTTTGGTGCAATTTTGCATGGTTTTTTTTGTTTTGTTTTTTTTACAGCACGTTTTCAACATGTTTTCTGTGTCCTGATTGGCTGTAGACCATTGTCAATCAATCTCCTCCGTGCAGTGTCTCCTGTACAGTACAGAATGCGTTCAGCTCGTCAAATTTAGATAAATCTTTGATCGATAGCAGTCTGACTCTGAAGTGTCAGAGTGTGTATGTTTGTAAGTTTTCTCCCCAAGTGTGAAAATGTTCATGCCTGTCTGAGAAAAGTGTATAAAATATGTAGTGAGGGATTTTACAGCCTTAAAACATCTATAATAATTGTAAAAAATAAAGTTGGCTACTTCGCGGATTTCACCTATCCCGGGTTATTTTTAGAATGTAACTACCGCGATAAACGAGGGACCACTGTACTGCGTTTATACTGAAAACAGGTACAGTAACAAAAACAGATGCTGGTATCAATGGTAAACGAAACAATAATAGATAAGAAAACAGTTTCGTCACTGACATGTAATGACCTGCATTTCTTTATGTGTGCTTCTAGGTGGTCCCGAACTGGTGGGTTCGGAGCAAGAGGTCCAGCTAGATGAAGTGGAAGGCAGGGTGGTGAACCTGAGCTGTGAGGCTCTGGGCAATCCACTGCCAAGCATCTCCTGGAACATCACTGGCAGCCAGGTACTTAGTCTGCCTCACAGCTCAAATTTACTTCACAGTGGGAGATGACATTCATCCCACAATGTTCTTGTTCAGTCGAAGCTAGCTCGATTTGTTGTGATTGTTTATGTGTCACGATGATGCTAGCATTTATTACAGTATTCTCAGACAGCTTTGGTCCAGCTTTAGTTAGTGTGTTTGTGTGTCTCCACAGAGCTGGCATGAAGTGGATAAAAAAACACATGAGCACATGACTCACAGCGTGGTATCGGTCAAAGTCACCTCGGACATCACCGCTGAGTGCAACGTTTCCAGTGACAGGGGCTCTGGCGTCAAGATTTTCAAAATCAAAGCCAGTAAGAGCCTCTCTCTCACTTACACCAGAACACTATAACACTATGACTTCATTTACATTTATGTTTTCCCAATGCTAACCTTTGCTTCAACATGCTAGGTTGGAAACTCGCTGTGCTAAAGAGTTTTACAAGTTTTCTTTCATCTTTTAGCTCGTTTAATTCCAGCTTGCGTTCCCATTTGACAGGACTGTTACACACAGTGCCACAACTCTTGCACAATATTTGGCTCCTGGCTAATTAAGGGAGTTAAAAAGTACAGCTATGAAGAGGACAGAATTTTCTGATCTCTTCCAGGCAGCATCAGTGCTGAAACTTAAAACTTATTTTGCTTTTCAAGTCTAAATGAATGAACATCATTAGCTCACCCTGGTTCTAACATTAAATCTTCAAATACATTTTCCATTTACTAGCTGCCTGCTCTGTAATAACTGTGCAAAAGGAAAGACTGGAAACATGTTTTTTCCCGAAAACATTTATTTTCCTTAATCTAATCAGAATTCATTTGCTCAGTATTCATAATGTGGATTTTTTGTCATCCGTGCAGTCGGAGAAATGAAACATTTTGTAGAGGCACTGCTGGTGTGTTGGTTATGCTTTGTGAATTCACATGTGGAGCAAGCCCTCAAACATCTTCTTCATACTTTTTCTTAATCATTAGTAACGTCCCAGTGCACAACGTAGTTTTAGTGTCTGATTTCCTTCGCATTTGCTCATTCAAAATACACGACTTTCAAAAACAGGCTGGACTTTCAACATGAATATTATTAATAAAAAAACAACAAAATAAGCAATATAGAGAAAATGTGGTACAAATATATGTGGTGATGTTTGTGTGTATACATGTATAGATGAGTTTTCAGTATTAAATAGATTAAATGCATTTTTCAGGGTATTCACTTTGAGGACACACCAAAAAATTGATTGTCACATTTCAACCAAACATCACTACTCATGCACTATAATTGTAACTCAGTGTGGGTCTTTCTTATTTGATGAACTTATTGAAACTTTTTGAACTTATTGACCACACCTGCTTTAAATTTGACCAATCTCACCTTTAAAGTCATCTCCTTGGGCAGAGCTTCCCACATCCCTTCCTTCCCTCTTTTTAAATCTCTCTCTGGATGTTAAGTTTGAAGGACTCGAGTAGGGTGAGTGATGACTGAAAATGGCTTAGAGTGGTGCGCACCACTGCTCACGTGGTTTTAACAAAGTTTCCTCCATGAAATGCCTCGTGAAGTTTGGTTTTTATAATCTTACCCTTAGCAATTAATTCATATTGCAAATGAATGTGCTGAGCATGCTCCTGGTCATGCTCCCGACCGATGGCTTGTACTAATCTGCTCCAGAGCAGGTTAGTTCTAGATTAGAGATAAACAAAGTCAGACTTCTATGCACAGATAGCAAAAGGGTTTAAAATATAGATGCAGCTCTATTCCTTGACAGAATAAAGCTTTCTTTTGTTTTATTGTCCGGTCCACCTCGACGGTCTCTGTGATAGTAAAATGTGTCCCCTTCAGGTACTTGCGGATGTTACATGACATTTGTGACACAAAAATACTTAATTTTAATGAATGTCAGAAGTAATGAATGTTAAGAGGTTTAGACCACAGAAAATACATCACACCTTAATTTATAACGTAAATGCAGTGATTCTTACCTATTTTGGCCTCTCAGAAAATTACACGTCTCCCTATAATTACTGATAAAAGGTTCTCATGGATTCTTGGATATCATGGATATTTTCAAATATATCTTTGAAAAACCAAAGTATTTCTTCTTTTTCTTTTTTACATCTCTGTAAGTCTTGTGATTGCTTGAAGGCTGCTGCATTAAACCTCAGATTTAGATTGAAGTAAAAGAAAAAAAGCACATTCAGTTGAGTAAAACGAAAGAAGCCTGCAGCTACCAAACTGAACTCAATAACTGGTAGTTATGTTTTAAACAATATCTGAAACTTTCCCTTGTTCCAGCTAATAAACTGATCTTTGTTTAAATGATCAAATATCTAACAAGCGAAAAATCCCCGCTCCGGTCCAAGGAGGAGACACAAATCCCTCGGGGTTTGTGTCGAGAAGGGCATCTGGCGTAAAATTCTGCTAAATCAAATATGTGGAGCTACCCGCTGTGGCGACCCCTTGTGAATAAGGGAGCATGCGAAAGTATCTTTTTGAACATCTTTGAGTCACTCATTATTGATTCTTTGAAAAGTGCTTTGCATGCTTCAGAAACTTGTGTTACACAGTGCAAGTAGAATCCAGTTAAATCTGAGTGTCTGTGTGTGTTCTGCGGATGCTGGTAGACATGAACAGCTACCCGCTCTAAGTTTTGTTCTACTTGTTCACAGTTCCCAGGGTCACCACAACTGCTCCCTTCACTCCTGGTAAGATTATTGCCCTTCAGTCTCTTCTTGTTAAAGACGCCTCTTTTTCTTTCATTCAGTTTCTATCAACTTGTGTCTCAGTTTTCACGCTTTTGACTTAAGTTTTGTGTGTGACAGTGAAGGGTTGGATGAGTCCATACATTATTTATCAATCCTTTCCAGGGACTCTATACGAGTCCTGTCTTTGGTTCGCTGGCAGATCTTTGGGATGGCCTGTGGGCACATTAAATATTCTGTTTGATATAGACTAAAAAATCGTAACACCAGCAAATTCAAGCACAGCAGAAGCTAGAATGGTACTTAGACCAAACACTCTGCCGTGGTACAAATACTATTTATTTATACCAGAATTTTTAAAGCAAATAAAATAACTTATTAAACACTAAAAACAGACACTGTCTCACTTTTACTGACTTTTCCAGACACCCCTCTTGTTTTACAGCAGATTTTTACATACCTGGAAAATTTGCACTTAATTGTGGAGAGGGGCATTAAGGTAATTTTCTGACGTTATCTGAGCAGTCACTGTTAAATCTTCATCGGCCCTATGGGGCATACAAAGGAACCACCAAAACAACACTAAAAAACCCAGTGTGTGCTCCATGTAGGGTAGAGTGCTCACAAGAAGTAAATTCTTTCCCGTTTATTTACTGCGGGGGCTGTAGTTATCTCACAGGGAGATTGGCTGGACTCAAAATACTGCAGTTATGTGTATTTTTAGAGTGAATTACGACTGTGCACCGTGTTTGGTGTGCTTCTCAATTTTTATATGGATTCAGGACATTGTGGATATTTCAGTGGATGAAATGCAAAAAAAAATCATGACCTGTGAATTCTGACTTCTGTTCTGTGTTGACAAAGTGTGTCCACGGGTATAAAAATACCTGAAGAAGCCCTCAAAACTAACTTCATAGTAGTTCTCCCTTACATTTGATGTCTTTGGATGCATCTTTCCAGGAAAGCAGAATAAAAAGATAATAGTATCACTTTATTCTGATCCTTCTGCCCATGTCACCTCTCTGTCCATGTCTTTGCACGCTGACTGTCTCATTCACATTGTTTGTGTAAAATTATGTTTAGTGCCAAAGGCTTTATAGCCTCTCATCCCACCCACCCATGCAAAAGTTAAAAATTCTATAAAAGAGGCTATGAAGCCACTTGGTTAAATTTGTAGTGTTTACGTTGTTGTTGTTGTTGTTGTTGTTGTTTGGAAATAAAAGTGACACAAAGAGCTGTCATCTGTCATCTCGAGTATATATTCAGAAGGCTTAGCGCAGTGCAGTCACACTATGGAGGAGTGGAAGAGTTGAGGAAATTTGTACAAACTACAAGATTTATTTGGGATTTAAACTCAGAAATTTGGAGTTACATTTGGGAACACACGACTGTGGAAGCGTTTAATTGCTTTTTATTTTAATAAAAGAACAGAAAATGCAGATCAGTTTATAACCACCTGGCCTTGTTGCTAGTTTTGTAGTCATAGAAGACCCGGACAATACAATGACACAGGTATACTACACAGATATACCAGTGGCTGTATGACATGTTGCAAAAGGTTTTTTAAAGACTTTTGATTAAAAGGAAAGAATGTAAGCTTTTGTACTACACGTTTATGCATCAGTTAGTCATTAATTATAGTGTATTTGTAACTCACAATAGCAACAATCATTAACGGGGCTACGGATGCCAGTGATGGCATGGTGCCTCTATTTCTGATGCCTTTTATCCAGTGCCCACTGATTGGACCTTGCCTGCATTCGAGTTTATTTCAGCTACTAAACCGGTAAAGTTTTATCACTGCATCACTATTCCATTGACAGGATTGGTCACAGACAGACCAGCATAAAAACACCCCCCAAAGTACTTAAAACAACATTTGTGATAGTTACCTCTACAGGAGGTGTCTGAGACATTTTTTAATGATGGCATGCAACCAGGCAAGTCTTATGAGGTGAGAAAAAGCCATCAAGGAATGCTATTTCGGACTTGAAATGACATATTGAGTCAAAATACAATATTACCCTGGGAGAATTTGTTTTTCCTTTAAAATATTCGTGTTATTCCCACCAGTCTATTACTTCTTACAAATGCTGTTCCAGCAGACTACGACGTGAAAGTACAGCTCCTCTACATTCTGGATGGATAATGCAATTCAAATGAAGTCAATTATTAGGGCTACGGGTCACAGATGCTGAGCAAAATAAATGATGATTATAAATGAATGAATAAAGGATTTTTCATACAGTCCTGCTGCACTGCAGCGTCCACTGCCAGTTAAACGATAGAGACAATATAATAGACATAATTTCACAGTCGGTTAATTATTTCTTATGCGTAAAGAGAAGAACTTTGTTAAATAAACTACTTTGTAGCAGAGCAGCACGTAATGCAGTATGTAAATACACCCCATTATACTTCCTTATAGTTACAGGGTTTTGCAAGAGATAAGTTAAAGAGAAGAATGGTAGAAAACGCTGCCATTGCAATAATGTTTACACTTTAAGTCCGTGGTAGAGCTTTAAAATTCACGACACCACGCATGTGACACCGTCTTTCTGTTTCATATTCATGTTGTTAAAGTCTAAGCTGAGCGAGCTCCTCCGGCGACTGCAGAGATGTTATGAAACAGGCATGAGAGCAATGAGTGATTTAAAGTAAACCATGTATCTTCAGTGAAGTGGGGTTGTTATGTGCAGGTTGAACCACTAAACAGAAACTTTATTGATAAAGTTAACTAGGTTAACCTGATTTCAGGAACATTGCTGGTGAATGTCACCTCTCCCAAATCTGCAGCTTTGTGATTTACATTTTAGATTAACTTATGATCGGTGTGTCCTCCTCTGTCTGTGTTTTTGTGAAGCAGAGGGCAGTGGGGTGATCATTGTAGTGATCATAGTGTGTCTGCTGCTGCTGGCCTTCCTTGGCAGTGTAATCTACTTCCTGCACAAGAAGGGAAAAATCCCCTGTGGACGCTCGGGCAAGCAGGAGATGTAAGTATTGTCTCTACTCATTCTGCTTAAAGGTAATGCTCATTCTTAAACTTTCTAACTTGCTGCCCATGGCAAACAAGATGTAAGGTGGAGCTTCTGTGCTCACGGGCATCATACATCCCTGATATTAGTATATTAGGAACGCCTGCATCATAGAGATAAAAGAGTTGAAAAAACAGGCTGAAACAGGCTATCTAGAGCAGTCTGAAGCCTCCAGCTACTCTGTAAGGGCCAGATTTACTAAATAGGGCAAAATATTCTGAGTCCACGCCCCAAAGAGCGCTGACAGGTGTGGCTAGTTTTCTGGGTGATTTATAAAAGTTGTGTTGCTTTCTAACACCCAAGCGCAGTTAGTTTATTTCTTAATCAATATAAAGCACAAAACATACCATCAACTCAATTAGGAGTAAATTGCACATCGTAGATGTTTGTAAATCAGTTTGTGCACTTTATTTAAATATTTTTCTCCCTATATTTTGCATCTTGAAAAGGGAACTGAAAGAGATACATTTGCATCACGGTCACGCAATCATGCCACTACACTGCCAACAATAGTTTTTATGCCTGCACCCAGTTTGCACTGTTGCAACGTGTTAGTAAATCTGGCCCTAAGATCTATACACTATATATTTTTTATTATTTATTTTTGGGCTTACGCACTTGCCATTTATCTAGCCATCCATCCATCCATCAGTTTTTTTCTTCCAAATGATTAAGTAACACTGTGATTGTGGCTCTCTAAAACACATGCATGCGAGGTTAATCAGCGATTCTGAATTGGCTGTAAAGTGAAGTGCTTCAAGTGTAAAAAATAAAGGACTATTTGAGTTGATTTGTAGTCTAAATCACTTTGAGTAGTGTGTAGGATTAGTATGGTCTATAAAAGAAGGAAAAACAGAATTACTGAGTCTTTGAAACCAGAGGTAAACTCTGTCTAAATTGGAATTTGCCATCATACCAAGCCCCAGCACTGATGCCTGGGCCTTTAGCCATGTCATACATGTCCCAACATTTCTTTCTGTCGTCAGCACCAAAGAGAAGACCACCAAAGATGAGATTGTTGTGGAGATGAAGACCAACACAAAGAATGAGGAAGCCGTCCTCCTAAAGGCTGTCAACGGAGACAAAAAGGGCCCTAATGACCAGGTAACTATTGTTATGGATGAATAGTCACAATTTACACTCAACTTCTATGTATAGCGAGCAATTTTGTGTTAACCATAACTGCAGTTTTCATTTCATCAAACACCAACAACAATTTTTGTAGTGACAGGATTTTTAAAACTGCCATCAAATGTGAATATTCTGTGAAGATTTAACTCAACCGCCAAGGCTGTGAAAGTTGAAAATTGTCTATATTGTGGTTAGTTTCACATGTTTGGTAGCTGTTCAGTTAAAGTTAAATGTTTGATCCAAGTTAGACATTTGTGCCGTCACATTCTGGGTAACATTCAGGGCTGCACTGAATGCGTGATAAAAGATAGAATAACAGTCATGTAGTGCATGCAGCTGGAAACAGGATTTGTTCAGTGTGATCACTGGACTGAGAGGAGTATCTGAGAAGCTGACGCTCTCCTCTTTGTCTCCGGTGAAGCCCCTGTGAAGATGTGCAGCAGACAGCAGGATAAATGAAGCCGGCAGTGGGTGTGTGTTGGAACAGCAGAGGCAGGAGACGCTCCCACTGACCTGATACCTGCAGAGTAACACCACCTCACAGTCTGGACATTCGACCCACCGTGCTTTGTTCACAGCAGTATTCAGATAATCGACACAGAACCACAACCACACACACACACACACACACACACACACACAGGTATGTATATAGAGATCTGTATTTTCTTTTGAGTGAATGTTTTCTTCCGTTCATTAGTTCTGTACTACTTCCTGAAACTGTGTTCAGCTCTTGGCTGTTGTTCAGTGTGTATGATGGCGTCTTACGTGCATCATGTTATTTTATTTTTTTGTTTTTATCAAAGTGTATATATTATATATATTTTGTTATTTAAGGAATTTGGCACTCAGATTTTCATTTCATGGCAGCGTCTGGGTCTTGTGCATGTTGATCTGTGTTCATGGTTCCAGGTGATGTTTAAGGCAGGACGTGTTGTCAGAGACCAAATGATACAGTCATACTGAGAGGTTTGTCAGTGTGTTTGAATTCAAGAAAAAGACGCATAATTTCAGCCCGAATCGACGATTATCAGCAGGTTAATCCCAACACTAATTTGAGCCTCAAAACGACGCGACACACTGGCGGCTTCTTTGGAAACTGCTGTCAAGCCCGTGTACTGTTTGTAAATACATGTTTGTACAGACTTGCTAGTGGTGGCCTTGAACTATTACCGAAGGGAAAAGGTCAAAGGTTAGAAATCTGCTGTGCCTATGTTTTTGAAAAATGCATCATACACTGAATTTGTTTGTTTGCTGTTTGCTTTGTATTTCCACTGAGAGCTAGTTGCCTGAAAAGGTGTCCCATTGTTTTTGCATGTTTGAGTCCAGACAACACACATGCTGCAGACGACTGTTTTTCAGTCGGGCTGCAGGCTTTTCGCTTTTTTCCTCCCGCAGGCAGCCACACTTTTTGTTTTTGTAGACTTTGAAAAATTATATGCAAAGACCTGAGATTTGAACATTTAGTTTTCTGGTCAAAGGAACAGCATTGTGCCAGACTGATTAAAACAATCTTGGCTTGGCATTACCATTAAACTATCACGAACCTTCAACAAAAATAAATTACAGACATTAAGATTTCTGTTATGGACTGCCAAAGTAAAGCAAGTGCTTTAGTGCTTTTTTTTTTAAAACCTTGAAATATCAGTCTACAGTTTGTCATTTTATAACAAAGAATCGAGCACTTTTTTTGGAGGAGAACAGCTTGAACAATCTTCGGCAAACCCAGGAGTCTGAAAACTAAACATTACTGATTTTCTGAACATATTTGGAAGACTCTTCTCACAGTGTTTAAAAAACAATATCCAGAAATGATGAGCTGCTTCTCCTCGACTCATTTGTACAATGTAAACAAGAATTTATGCCTCCATTCTTCCGTACACAGCAACACGTTGATTCGTTTCTTAAAAAATGTCTTCAAAGCTTTTTGAAACACCTTCAACAATTTATATTTCAGTAAGTGCTCAACTCTGTGACTCGCATGTAATTATAATACATGAGGCAGAAACTGTGGCTAACCTAAAACACTCTGTACAAACACAGTCTGGCTGCCTGATGAGAGAAAACATGCAAAAATATTGCGGTGCTCCGTTTTTGGGCCAGTGTTGTGAATATTGCTCACTGTGTACATTATTGTGAAAAAGATACACTTTGTTGCTGAGAGCGCTACATTGCCCCGATGACTTGCAACATTAACAAAGTAGTGATGTGTTTTCTGTTATCTGCTTTTGGTTTGTGTTTTGTTGGGTTTTTTTGTTCCACTGAGCTGAAGTTGGAAGAAATATCCAGGTACAGGTTGTCCTCAGGCAATAACTGTCATTATGGTTTAGAAAAGCTGCACGAAGCCATAACACCGACAGTGTCCTGTGTGCAGTGAAACATTTCTGATTCTTTGTTTTGTTGCTCTGGATTTTTTTTCACTGGTGGGGAAAAAAAATGTGTTTTTTTTCTTTTTCTCTACATGTGTGTAAATTGAGTACTGTACATGTGATTCTTTGAGCTTGCATTTTTTTTATATTTTTCGCAAGAAAATAAAGCCAAATAAAGTTTCATTTAAAGTTTTCATTTAAAGTGTTATTACTTTTGCAGAGGTATAAGTGAGCTCTGAAGTGAGAGCCCAGAGGCTAAATATGAACCCCAGCAACTGTGAGCTCAGTGTGCTCTGTGTTAGCTCTGCACAGTCCCACAGTGAGAAGACAGGAAGGAGTGCAGCCTCCAAACCGCTGTCAGCACGAACTGGAAGTGACTCCAACAGTTGCTCAGATTTCTAGCTGGAGTCTGGAAGGAGGCAGGTCAGAAAACAAAGCTCACATCTGCAATGAATTCAGGCAGCGTTAGCTCATGTAGCTGCAAATCAAATCAGCCATTCTCTCTTCATTTAGTGTAAAGCCTCCAAAGGAGAAGCCGCCACCACCACCATGATCACAACTCAGTACTTTGACTTTGTCCTGCATTTACTCTGCTTGGATGGATTGCTACATGTGACTTTTTTTTTGAGGGAAAAGAGCAAAAGTACATCACATTTTCTACACTGAAAGTTTGTGCTTTAAGCTTTTAGTGTTTATTTAACAGTGGGGGAGCGACACATAGAACTATACCAGTTTGTTTCAGATTCTTAACAGGTTTGATGTCTGAGTGTAAATTCAGAACCCCAATCGCATATAATTTGTATGTGTGATTGGTTGCCTCACAAGAAAAATGCACACTGAACATTTTTTTAAGCACAGTGTTAGTTCAGGCTGTGATGGCTCAGCCGACACCCTTTTACACATCCAACAGGCATCTCTCACACAGATTGCAGTATTTAACCTGCTCAAAGCAAGCTACTTTGCAACCCACATCCCACGCCAGCTCCTCTGTTTCTCAAAGTGGCTGATACAGTTGAAGATCTAAAAACAAACACCTTTTGCCAATCTTAGCCATACTTACGTGATGGCAGAAGACTCATCCCGTGATTTTTTTTCCATTTATCCCATTCAGAGTTATCCCAGCACTGTGCAATGTGGACAGGTTGACAACACAGAAATAAAACCATTTGCACATATGAGCAATGTAGAATCACCAGTTAACCCACTAACTGGATGTCTTTGGGAGGAAGCAGGAGTACTCGGAACCCCTGCAGACACAAGAACCTGCAAACTCCATGCAGAACAGCCCTGTCCAGATGGTGGATTTAAACCACCCCGTGGAGTACAAAAGAAACCGAATGAGTGAAATGTGCAGCAGTTGTCATGCATACATTTATACATATGTAGGCTGCTGGGTATAATGTTACAGGAACTTTTTCTAATGCAAAAAACTGACAAAGCCATATTATGACTTTGCCCAGATAATAAGCAGGAGGCAGGTGTTACTCATGGAAAAAGACTTAAAAATGTTATTTAAGATTACTGTAGTTCCAAAATCTCAGAACTTGGACGAGTAAAACCAAAACTGTCTGCATGTAGAAACAGTGGAACTTGTGTTTAAACGTGAGAACCTAATTTTTAAAACATGCATTCACCTGCAGTGTCCCATAACTGTAACATAATTCATAACACAGCGGTCACAGCACACCTTTAGATTAATAAGTTGCCTGTAGTGACTCTACAGTCGCCCTCAACTCTGCTGAAGCCTTTTTGATCTTTTAATTTGTCGAGTACACTCTCATTAACCTCGCTTCAGGCAGAATTGTTCAGTAATTGAGTCTGATAAAAGCAGACAGACCAAGTTCTCTAGCAGTAAACAAAGGAGCAATAGCAGCTCCTCCTGGAGTTTGTGGAGAACGCTGGCTTTGCTTTCACCATGTAGCCAGAAACACAACCCCTAATGAATGCAGAATAATGCAGCAGTAAATGTTTGGAGACCCACTACTTTTACAAAATGTGATTCACTGCAGATGACAGTCTTGCAGCGTATTGTGTCGAGTCTTAAAATTGTTATTGCAGGATCGTTTCATTAGCATGTCTCATAAAGTCTGATAAATGGAAATAACCTGATGTTCAAACACATTAGTAGAGAATCTGTTTGCTTCTGTTTAGCGACAAACCACACAGATCAAATGTTAAAGAAAATACAGTTTAATTAAAAATCTTAATGGCTTAGGCATGAAAACATTGTAACACAATGAATGCCGAGGATATTAAAAACACAATAAATAAAATATCTACATAGACAATAATAAAGCAATGAAGACAGTTTTTTTTTTAGTAGGCAAGTTCCCGTCGAGAAGGCTAGTTAACATGATTAAAGCGCACGCACACACTCATCGTTAATCAGCGGATTGAACCAACACACCGGCCGAGGTTACCGGCGACACTGAGAGAAAGCGTGTGAGACGGAGGAGCCTCTGGCAGTGATTCAGCAGGACAGTGAGCCTTGAGTACGTTATCACACATCAGGACCACAACAGTCCTGGAGTTAGTGCCATTTAGTTAGTTGCCTTGGTACAAAACGCCAAGACTGAGTGAAAACAAAGCTGAGGGGACTGAAGACACATTCGTGGTCTCTGTTCTGGGGCAACTTGAGGAAGAGGAGGAGGAGCAGCGCACGCACACGTTTTAAGATTCTTTTGGTTTGGGGCGATTAAAGCTGCAACATTTCTGTGGCATCAGACAGCCAGAAAACTGTAGGACAACTCCAGGGTAATCTGGGTTCTTAACAGGATTTACTGCTTTTTTCCTCCGCCTTAGCATCAGATTACATTTGGAAATTTAGTGACATCTTTTCTTTTTGTTCCGTTTTAAGTATTAGGTTTTTGCACTGTCTCCAAATCCAGCAGCACATTTAAAAAAAAAAAAAAAAAAAAAAAAAAAAAGGGGAAAAAAAATCTTAGTGTCTGATAATTACGAGAAACATTTTTCAGATAAAGTTCATGTTTAATATAAGTCAATGAAGCTTTACCCTTTGACCCAAATCGGGGGTAAAGTTTGTTATTTTGACTGTAAAGAGTGCACCTCTATCTATTTGGGAACACTTTTAAGTCAGTTAATTTTAAATCTAAAAAGGTAAATTTGCATAAACTGTAGTCCTGATATAGTGTTACCATGGCGAAATCAAGAGAGCACTTGACCTGAAAACAATCTGCAGTAGTTTCCAACACATTTAAATGGTGAATGTGGAGGGGTTATTTTGGCTTGCCTGCTGGCATGTGCAAGTTGTGATGGACAGAAGGCACGTTTAATGTACATGTCGCTGCAGAGGAATGAAAAGATGACCAGCTGACAGTGAACTTCCTTTCACGGTCAGGCTCATTCGATTAAACTGGGTTCTTGTTATCTACCTTTAGGACTTGTAAGAAAAACAACAACAAAAATCAGCCTATGGTTTAAATAATATTAAGCAGAAAAACAAATGTTCCAGATGTTGCAACTCTTTTTGTGTTGTGTTTGGATTCAGATCAGACCGCTGTTCTCCTTTAATGTCTTTGATCTGAATCTTTCTTTAATTTCTTAAGTAGACAAACCAACAGCCCTCATGCAGGTATGATGCTGAATACCACCAATGGGCTCGTCTCAGACGGTATAGGTGTGGTGCCTGGAAGTGGCAGCTGCTGAATTTTTTGGTCCATTGACAAGAAAATATAACCTGAGAGAAATCCAAACCTTTAAAGGGCTTTTTACGTGTCAATTTGGATATTTTATGGGTGAGTTAAGGACCTAAGATCATCTCTGTGCGCTGAAAAGCAGCAGTTCATAAAAGTATGTATGGGAAGAGTGTTGATCTCACCAGATGTTTACTTCTTAGCAGCTTTTAAAGAGGAGAAAAGGGGAGTAAAACTACACAGCATCGTACATGAATCAGCGAAGTTGCACATGAGCACAGCAGGGATTTGGGGAAAGTCCCATATCGTCAACTCAGACATTTTACAAGAAAGCTAGTATTTGTAATGGATTGCAACACTACAAGTATTACAATCTAAGTTCAGATGTTGATTTCTTTGTTTTTTGTACCAAAGTTAAAATAGAAGTCAGAGTCTACGAGTACCTGTTCAAACATTTTGTGACAATTTCAAGCCAATTTATTCTGGGCATAATTGTAGCATTAATTTGTATAATTTAGATATATTTAGAGCCCGACCTATATAGGATAAAACAAAACTGATATTTAGTTAACTCTGATATTAACAGTTGTTTTTCTTTCAGCACCCGAAATAAACAAATTTGTTATGCATAGTTATTTCTGAGTCTATGCACACAAATACAGACAATACATGTCATGGATTACTCATTTACTCTTTTTCACTCTGCTCAGAACATTCATGTTGCCAGCAGGGAAGCTACAGAGTGCCCTCTGGTGGACAAACTACGAAACATCACGGATAAATCTTTGAAGGATGTTTCGCTCATCTAGTCTTTTCTTTTTAATTTTTATTTATTAGCAGTTATACAGTACCAATAGTGAAATATATCTGCAAATAGCTCAAATCAGCCCCCCAAAAAACTGGCTTTCTAAGTTTGAAATTAGTGATCAGCAGCGTGTTTAGTGTTACCACTTGTGCATCTAGAAGCTAGCTATACAACACGTTTATCAGACCACCATCCAATGTAAGGTTTGTGCCTCAGCTGCTCTAAATTAACAGTGTTAGTATTTACCGAAATCATCTCCATACCAGATAATCCACCAGTATAAACAAGCTATTTGATTGAAATTTTATTTTTAATGCTTAAATATAATTCTTGTTGGTGTCCATGAATTTGGTTTAAATACAAAAACTTTAAAAAAAAAAGTGAAGTATATAATTTTTTTTTTAAATTAAGATGCCACATTATACTTATTTTCTTGCATTCTTGCACAGGAAGATTTTATTGGCTCACAATTTTAATTTTTGACTTCTTTGCTGGGTCAAATTTGGGGATTAAAAACATGAATTCTGTTTGTTATTAGCATTATAACTAATGATACATTTTTTGTTTTAAACAAGTTTTTTGACAAATTTCTAAAACATACGTTTTAGAAAAAAAACATACATTTTAGAAATTTGTTGGCATTTGTGACAGCTGTAATGTGTTGTAAATTGCTTTGACGGTTTAATACAATCCTGAGATTTTTGTTGCCTTTCCCCAACATTCCTCCCATGAAGAGTTTTATGAACTGCTGAGCGACTGAAATCCAGAAAATGGTCATGCAGGACTGTGGACAGATGGAATTACCGCAGCTACATTAGAGTCATATCCAGAGTTTAAAGTTAGAGGACGTAAATGAGCTCGTCGAAGAATCAGAAAACAGATTTTAATATCTTAACTATGGTAGCTGTATGTAAATATGCTGCAGGCAACTTAAAAATATAAAGAAAATCCACTCTATGGAATGTCTGTGAGGATGGAGGGAGCATGTCCTTTAGCATCTGCTCATTACATATAACCTGGCTTATTACTGAGTACCTGAGTCCACGTGACTTCACCCCACTTTCAGTTTTTTTGTTTTTTGCTTTAGGCTTTAGAGTTAGATGTGATTTCCCAGTGAACCGAGTGAAGCTGTTCTAAGAGCTTCTTTCGGTTTATAACTAAGAAACTACGAGCGCAGAGAGAAGCTTTCGACTAAATAAACCAGCCTTCAGTGTCGGGCCACCTCTAGCGGTGGCAGGAAATGATGGAATTAAAAAGAACTCAAACTCAGCCATTGTTAGTACTACACACAGCACAACACATTATGAGAGTACTTAAACATTAAATTTGTTATTTCATCATAGAACTATCACCGAACCTGGAGCTGACAAATGGCAACTGAGTTGTGTTCACCTTGTCAGATACCATCAAAAACGGAGCGAGCCACAGCGACGCGTACGACATCGAAGCCCTGCAATACTGCACCGCGACTGCACGTTCACATTCATCAGCACGAGCACGACTGCCACACAGTTAATCACCAGTTTCAGACCGTATCGCTACATATTCGTACGCCACGATTTGCAAAGAAGCCAGTAAAAGCACCAGACCGAGCGGCTGCAGGCAACTGGGACTCCCAGTCGGACACGACTATGCGCGGGGTCCCTTTGCTGAACAAAGTCTGCGCGGCTTTAACACTTAGCTTAATGAGAGCGTGCACGCAGACTGATGGGGGACACTGCCGCACCATGTAACTAACTCAGCGAATCACAGCAGGGTCACAGCAAGCCCATTTTAAAGGCTCTGATTCTCCATTTATGCTGTGTTCAGGTCATATCGGACTTACAGTTGACCTCTCACGTTAAAGGCCAAAACCCTGAATCTCCAAATGAATATTACAAGTAAAAGAGATTCTGAGACTGTAATTTCAGCCACGTGACATCATCTTTAACAATAGTCCCCCCCACCCCACCCCACGTTGCTGTTTTCCCACTACAAATGACTTTGGATGAGATATAACATGAACGCAGCATCATCCCTCAGAGTAAAGCCTTCTGAAAGTACTTGTGGCCCTGCAGGAAAGTGCTTGGTAAATGATAATGGCACAGAGTGGAGAGAGACGAGACAGAGGATGAGCCTGCGCAGAGTGACTATGTGGCGATGTGCGCTGTGGAAGGGATGGAGACAAACTCGCGCAGGATGTTCTTGGCCGTCTCGAGGTTGTTCTGAGCGATCATCAGGGCCTTCTGGATGTCCTGGATGGAGTAGCCTTGGGATATGAGGCATTCAATCTCCCCATTTAGAGCCAAGCTTCCAGGACCTGAAGGAGGAATAGTCGGAGGTGGAACAGGGGAGGCAGATGAGGAGGGACCAGGGAGGTCTGGCGGCGGGGGAGGTGGCTCGCGGTTTAACGGACGAGGCCGTCGGTCAGAGTTGGCTCGCCGCGGGAGAGGTTTTGGGGGACGTTCGGGGTCGACGCCTGCTACAAACATACCTGAAACAAATGAGTAAAAGAAAAGAAAAATAAGAAACGTGGCGAGTCAAATACAAAATAAACACGTCAAATACACATTTAAGTTAACACATAAGCACTGATGAGTAGATGATTTGTGGCAAAAAAATAAATAAATAAAATAATTAAAAATTTCCCTTTATAACCAGACATTTGCTAACCTGAAACATCTGAGAAACAGAAACATTTAGGAAGTCCTTAAAAACTGTTAAAAGTATACGCCTCTGGAAAAACTAAAACACTGGATAAATCATCTGTAACACCGTCTGTGAAAGGCAAAGAAACACAGCATGCGCCTCAGAAATAAAACTTACAGGAAAAAAAGGCCTTTAGGTTATCACGGACATTAAAGTTCTGGCTTCAAAATAACTGTTACCAAGATGACTGCCAAGCAGTGAGACTTGCTCCTAGAATGAAAGTGGCTTCCTAACAGAAGGCTGATTGGTCCAAACTACCTGTAGTTCATCTAGAAGCACATAGCTTCAAGCCTGGCACGATGGATTCTGTTGTAACTTTGACCTCATGAATCACCAGAGCAGTTTCACAAGCTGGCCTGACATGAAGCACGTTGTGGTTAGAGTATCTATGAAAGTAATTTCCATCAGTGATTTCAGTGTGGTTAAAGCAGTAATTTGCTGAAGCCCAAGTTAAACAAGAAGTTTCAAGTTACATTCATGTAGCCTAATCACTTCTCAAATTAACATTCATTTGTCCACCGCTGCTGAGTCTAAGACTACTTTTCATTTTGGACTTTTTGATTTTTCTTTAATTGCGATTAGCTGCAATGCCCAAAAAAATAGTTTGGCACTTTTTGTTTTATTTCCAGCCTGAGGAAAAACACTCAATAATACAACATTAATACCCTGGACAACAGCCTGCACACGAGAACTGGATGTTACCGTGTCACCTTTGCTCGTATCATCTTGAAGCCTCAGACTGAGCATACTGGTGATCACTATTAAAATATAAATCATGCTGTGTTCAGTATGACGTACTAATGACCACAACTCCCTTTTTGCAACCAGAAATTTCGCCACCTGCTGATCATTAGAAAAGGGATTAAAAAAGGGGGGAAAAAATAAAAACAAAAAAAAACACACATACTGGGATCTACTGCAGAGTCTATGCTGAGATTGCTGAAAGCTGCAGAAGGGCCGCCGATATCTGACAGGGCTCTTCTGGCGGGGGCAGGAGGGACCACTGATCTGGGAAAGTCATACTCGTAAACATCCTCCACACTGGCCTCCTCCTTTTTGTCCTGGGGAACAGCTGAATGCTGAGGATGGTCTTGAAGAAAAAAAAAGTAAATAAAAATGAGGTTTTACACTGATATTCTTTATTCTGTGTTGTCAGTTTATCCACTACTACTAGAACAAGTAGTGTGATTACTGTGAGTAATCCACAATGATCAAGCACTTCACATACAGTCAAGTGAAAAACTGAGAACGTTACCCAGCTCGGAGGTCTGTGTCGTCTCCGAGGAGCCAGCCTGGGCCTGGATGTTACACATGGATTCGTAAACCTGGGGGTCCTCAGAGTCACTGTCCCCCACCTCACTGCAGGCACACAGAGAGACCGAGAGAGAGAGAGGAATCATTTAAAGGGGAACAACTGTGCATTTTCATCTAAAGAATCTTATTCTTGGACTCAGTTTTCCATGATTAAAAAAAAAAAAAAATAAATTATCATGCTTTATTTATACTTTCAGGCCACCGTCCCCTTAAAGTCAGTTTTCTTCTGATTGGATGCCCCTTGCAAACAGCAGGTTTGAAATGTAGGTGTGCCTGGAAAGTCTGAATCCTGAGCTGACTTGCAGGGCTTATTTGCAATTAACTCATAATCTGAAATTTTGCCATGGTAACACTACATGACCAAAATAAACCAAAAGAAAGGAAAAAGCATTAGAAGCTGATTTTAAAAAAGTGCCGTGTTGGCGATCCTTTATGTCTGACTGTCACACAAACTAATCCTCAGAGAAGGTAATATTCTCAATTACCTCTGATCAAAAACTCATCGTTTTAGTGTGCTAACGTCACAAATATCTAAATATATTAAAAAAAAAAAAAAAAAAAAAAAAAGCGCCACCAGTCACACAGAGGCATGAATGCTTCCAAAGGCATCTTTGTAGGCTCACACTACAACTTTCAGCTCTCGAGTTTTAAAATTTAAGCAGATTTCCTATCCTTCCGAGTTCTCGTCCTGCATTTTAGACTCTGTCATCATTTTAATCAAAGAGACGAGCTGAGACGCAGCTGCCTTCATCTGCAAGCACTCTCCTTTAAATTATTTAAGGAGGTGAAAAACAGCAAATAAGTGAAAGAGTTCTCTCTGAGATAAGGAATGGGAAGCTCGAGAGCCCCCTGCTGGACAAAATACACGGCTTCAGATTTGAGCGTTGCATTATTGTGTGTCAGATTATCCCTTTAACTTGTTTATAGACCAACCAACCAATGTTTGTTGATCTGCTGGCATTTCCAACAACCCAACATCTATATTTTTCCCTTAAAGACAGCGTATAGCCCTGTTCCAGAAGACAGCACACCCTGGAGCTTCAAGTCATCTGACCTTTTAATAGCCTTACGCGGCTCCGGTGTAAAGTTCTTCCTCTTACACTATACATACCCCATTAATAAGACGACAGTAGGACCAATTGTGTCATTTTTATGCTCCCTTTGGGTCTGATTTTCTTTCACTTGTAGTCTAAATCCAAAGACACTGCTGGGCTCAGCACAGGTCAGTGTTGTCTATTTGTTTGCCTCACACTGTGACAATTTCAGTGATGTTAAGCTGTGTTCTTCTTCTGGTCATTGATTATGTTTGGCCTTTAAAAACTGAGTCAGAATACTAAAACTAATCCAGAAACCTAAAAATATGGGAAATAAATAACCCACATGTTAGGTGTCAATAGGCTCCAGCTGAGGAGAAGCCTTTAGAGGTCGTTTCCTGAAACATTCTGTTCCAACAGAAGCAACTTCATCTCCCCTGTTGTTCCATTTACCTGATGTCATTGTGGTTGTTTCCCTGGGTTGGTGGTGGAGGCACCAAGGAGCCTGTTATGACCCACGGGGCACCGGAAGCTGGAAGGGATGTGGGGCTCATGTACTCATTATCTTCACCGTCTGACGACAGCTTCTCCCCGCTGGACACCGCTGACCCTGGCAGCGACCTGAGCAAAGGTAGACGTCACAGAGCGTTTTTTTTCTCATGAGTCGTAAATGACAAATTTGAGAAATCCTGAAGCCGACACAAAACGCAAACACACTGACAGACAGTTTTTTTTACTAGTTCTGGAAATGTATGAAAGGCATCATTTTGACAGATCAGAACACTGATGTGGATCTACATGACATCACCAAAACAAATGTTAAGAACGCAGCTGGCAAGGTCGATAGCTGTTTTTTCAGAAAGTTGTCTGGAAGAAAGATGGAAAAATATCCATTCACTCCTCATCAGTTCTTGTCTCACTACATTATTTCCTGTCTACTACACCTCAATGCAGCAGAGCTCCGTACCTCGCAGCCAGGCAGTAGACGGCATTGATCGCCGTCTGCGGTTTGCTCCCCTCTGCGCCGGCTCCGTTGCTCTGAGGGATGGACGACGGGGCCAACGGGGCCTTTGTTGCAGGACGCGGCACCATGTAGTTGGCTGCCCATGCCGGCTGGTCTGGGGTGGAGGGGAGGGGTCTCCTTTGGAGTCTGGATTCCTGGCCGACCAGGGAGGGGCGCTCCGGTGGGGGAGGAGGGGGCAGCTCTCTCAGTGCTGGAGGCAGAGGTAGAGGCTTGTCCCTGTGAGTGGCTACCATCTGGGTCAGAAGACACAGGACAGGACGTCAGTTGTTAGAGATGTGAAGACTCAAGTACACACACGCATCCTTTTATTTTGGCATCAACAAGGACTTCATACGGATTGTGTTAGCAGGGCTGGCAGCACACTGGAGGTTTAATAAAAAGGCGTGACTAATAATCTTTAAGTCACACACAAACAGTTGAACAGTTGTGAATACCAACACTTAGCCATTCACATGATTTCCAGGAACCTGCAGCCACATTAACACATGATTATTTTTGACTATCAAATGGACATCTGACACACACACTGTGGTAACTTCAAGGCTTCTAGGAAATACTGACTAAAATATACTTGGGCTCATTACAGCTTAATCTCACAGGCTCTTTTGATCACAACTAAAACTATAAATGTTCTTTTCTAGAGAAGATATTCATTACATATTTATATCGTTAGATATTCATATACATTTATTTATTGATATAAAAAGTGAGTTAAAGCTGGTAATAGGAGGTGGTTAGTTTGTAATATTACTCTGACCTAAATATACTGCCTTAACACTTTGCATATGATTAAGCAGTTATTACTTCTGGTTCAACTTCTTAATGTATGTTTGCACAGGGCTGTTCTTAAAGGCACTATTCAGAGGGAAAATATTTCAGTGACCGCTTAGTCTTGAATGCACCTTTGGCCAATGCAAGTGTTTATCTAAAAACTATTTTTCCACCCTTTCTTTTCCACAGCTAGTCCGTCTCAAAGTCTTTTTGTCTTTAGTGCACTCAGCCGTGTACTTACTTTGGCTGTGGCTCCCTGACTCAGTGCACTATGGGAGGCGGAGGACCTCTGCTGCAAGAGGTCCAGTCGCGGAGGCACCGGAGGCAGCTGGGACACTGGAGAAGGAGGGCGCTCCACCTGAACACCCACACATTGATTTACAGATGTTGTACCGGATGAAGTGCTTGTAATATTCCTCAGAGATATTTACACAATAAGGATCACTTAAATCACCTTTCATTCCTTTTCTGATGCTCCGCTTGAACTTGAGCAGGTCATCTTGACCATATCTATTACCTAAGTTTATTGAGTTGTTGTAGCATTTGCCTGATTAGTTATGTGCATTAATAAGCAATTGAACAGCTGCATCTAATAAAGCACCCAGTGAGCATCTAAATATATGTAAGCGCTCGCCTTACCTTGGTGCAGGCCAGCCTGCTCATGACAAGTTGCTGGTCTTCCAGCCGATCATCCTCTTCCTCCTCGTTGCCTGCAGCTTCTGCTCTGCTTGACCCCTGGAAACCAGCAAAGGAAGCCCCACTGGCCTTCGGGTGAAAGGGGTCCACTACAATAGGCTCCGTGCCTTTAATCTCACATCGGCAAAACGGGCAGCCCTGACCCTCCGATTCCTGAAACGCACACACAGAAAGACACAGCAAGGTTAGGAAGTGAAGGTAAAGGTGCAGACCGAAGCTTTCATCATTTGTGAAAGGCTTTGCTTTGATTTAAACCCAAATTACATTTGCAAGTCTTTTCAAGAATGAAAGCTGGAGGAAACCATGAAAACTACCACAAAAAGAGTCACCTGGATAGGATGAAGCAATTAAAGTAATAGCTGCAATGCCAAATTTTAAATTATAATGTAAATAAAACTGAAGATGTCAAATAAATATAATCCATCAAAGATGTGCAGTAGGAGCACTTTAACAAAAACTATGCCTAAAGAACTGTGCAGTCATGCTGCAATTAATTAATCTGTTAAGTTAGCCCGGAGAGCATTTCTGTCCTGAAGGCAGAGTAATGAGAACAACACGACTGCGCTTGGGGAGATAATGATTATATTGTTAGTCCGATGTGAACCACAATCAAAATAAATTCCGCATAAGGAAGTCTAAAGTCCGAAGTCCAAAGTCCATCAGGAATAAACAGCCACATCAAATTAATTCATTTAATCACTCACTCATGGCAAACAAGTCCTTTATGTCACTTTTAGCAAGTCTAGTTCCCAGCCAGTAAAGCCTATTTAATCTGTTATGTTTGACGAGGAAAAAGAACAAGGATACAGTTGTTAGTAACAAGAAGGATTTTATTATAGGAAGTACAAAAAGAAAGTGCTTCAGCTTCACTGACTGTAACTCAGCGTTAATAAAACAATAAAGTTACAGCTACGCGTGACCTCGGTGCGTTGGTCCAGTCGTCACCTTGTTGTGTTTTTATCAGCACCCTCGTTAACCTGATCTCACTTTAGATTTATACTTAGTGCCGATTGGCTGCTGAAGCTTGATAGTCGGTAACTGGAATCTCGGTCCCTCCCCCCTCCCCTCTGCCTTTCTGTTGCTACAGACCGGTTTTCAATTTTATTTTTGGTTCTTAGTTAAAACAAAGAAAAAAAAAAAAAAGTAGTTTAGGGGTGAAGCCTGAAGCAGACAGTCTGTGCTGTGGTTCGTTCATGGACTTCTTCCTCTTTTGTTTGTTTTAGCCGGAGTTCCCATCTCTTTTGCTTCCCACTTTCATTATTAAAAGTCAGCAGCGTTGTGGGATCTTATACGTTCAGTTCTTTGAGTCATAAATTTGGGGACTGCAACACTTAAACTGAGGAATATGAAACGACTCCTCTACTGCAGGAACCACTAATAATAATAAAAAAATAAAAAATAAAAAAAAGACTTTATACTCAAGTTTAAACATGCAGATCAGAGAGTTGAGTAAAACACTTGCAATCTGAGAATGAATCTAAATCAAAAGGACAAATTATTATTTATTGACCTATTTAAAAAGGCACTGTTGAGCACAAAAAACTGAATTTAAAGAAAATTCTACAGCAGGAAAAAGATGATCCCTGTCAGGATTTATTGAGCTGCTTCAAATCAGTGTCATAAAAGTTTATAGTTTAAATGGAGAGGTGGCAGATAAGGTCATACCTGCCAGGCGGTCAGACACGAGGTGCACATCAGGTGTCTGCACGGCTCGATCTTCACATCCTTGTCGTTCTCTGCACAGATCTTACAAAGCTGGAAAGTGGAGCCCATCTCACAGTAGAGCTCGTACTGCTCCTACACAGAGAAACGAGGGAGAGAGGGAGACCATTAAACACCGGCTGCTCATGTTACTCTCATCCTGTAGAGATTCATTCCTAAAATTAGTAATTTTATGCATCTGTATTTGTTCTCTGCATTAAAAATATGCGCGCACATGAGAAACAAACCTGAGTAACTTTGATGTGGTCCTGTGGAGACGGTTCACACAACCCTGTCAGGTCTGGGTTCTGTGCACGGCCATCTGGGAAAAGATAGCTGGAGAACCCCGGCACACAGAAACGCAACCAAGTCACAAATAAATGTCATTTTCAGATTTTATTAATCAGCAGTAAAACAACAACAACAACAACAACAACAACAACAACCTTTCCATCCATTTTAAATTATAATTCATTGAGGCTGCCAAACAATTTCTCCTTATAAAATCCTTTTTTTTTTCTTTTTTTTTTTAAACTAGGTTTGTTTCTCTGCAGGACGACACAAACTAGTGAATTATACATCATGTGACACCATTTCATCCACACTGTCCAACCTGTTCCTCACAAGGTTTTTTGTTAAATTTTGAGGAACTAATATAAAGACTCCACCGTCCTCACTATTAATTCAGTAACCTAAAGTAACATGTACTCAGTAGGCTGAAAGACAATACTCTCCCCTGACAGCTTGCAGTTTAATAGTGATATAAATCTACACTAAATACTAGTTCATTGACCCTGATGATATGCGACTCACAATCCCTCTCTGTATCCATCAATGAGTGCTTGGAAGAGTGGTTTGTTATGCGGGATGGTCTGCAGGATGTTCCCATCGGCTGTCACATAGCCAATTGCCCACTGGCCCAGCCGAGTGCAGCTCAGCCTGAAGATATAGCTGTGAGAGAGAGTTATTTCAACCAGCAGCTACAAACTCACACTCCTGCATAATATTTAATACAGTAGGGATATTTTCTCAAAAGTATTATCGGATATATCTGATCTGTGAGGCCTACCTGCCAGGTTTGTGGATGAACCTGTGCAGTCGAGCCTTCACCTCATCGTAGGTTAAGAAGGCCATATAACCAGGGTGTGTAACAGCCAGGCTGTTCCAGTTCCTTAGAAGAGATGACCATGGCTACAAGACACAGATTCACAAATGCACACATTTTATTTATGTTGTGTACATCAGCTGTTTTAAAGCTGAATTCACAACAAAAATCAGGTATGAGACTATAATGCAGATGGCACAGAAGATCTGTTTGCAGCAATGAAGTTACAAACACCAACTCTGATCGCTGGCAACACTACAGAAAACATATCCGAGTGGGTTCAGACACTGCAGCTGCATTTACACAGCAGAGATTAAGCAGTACTCTTTAAACAAATTTAAGCATCCTCATGTAATTCACCGCCTTTACTAAAATGTTATTAAAGTGCAAACCGTGCAACTTTACAGTGAACTACTCTGGATTGCGATGCTCCCAGAATGCTTTATGACGCACCTGAAAAAGCCTTGTAAAGATGTCAAACTCGAAGACAGAGATGTAGTCGTTACAGGTGAGGTCAATAGTGGATTTGAGCGCCATGGCCTCCAGACCTGAGCTGATAGGGTGAAACTCGTGAAGAGCCTGGCGAAATGTCCTCCATGGCACTATGGTCCTGGGTGGGAGGGAGGGAGAGGAAACAAATGTTGGTTGTGGGAACATTGCCTATCACTATTAGTTAAGACTGAATTTGGGCTTAAACAGAACCTAAAATGTAATAAAGTTGCAGATTTGCTAAGCAACACCTAGCTAACAAAGCAGCAGACCTTTATAAAGACACACAACTCTAAGTAAATATATACACAGGTCTATTTTTCGTTGACTAAAGGGGACCTGGTATGCTTTTCCTCAAATACACACACTCAACGGTCACTTTATTAGATACGTGTGTTCAACTACTGATTAATACTAACATCTGAGCATGACAGCAACTCAGTGCATTTATGCATGCAGACACATGTATATGGTCACCACTGCCTGCTTAAGTTCAAACTGAGCAGAATGTGAGATAAAGAGCAATTAAAAGACTTTGAATGGGACATGCTTGTTGGTGCTGCTCTGAGCATTTCATAAACTGCTGATCTGTTGTGATTTTCCCCACACAAACATCTCTAACATCTTTTGATAGCTGCTTTCAGTAGAATAACACATCAGGCGATAAAGCTCCAATCAAACTGGTTTTCTAAACATGACAGTAAGTAACATTCAAGCAATAGTAGGGGAGACCGGGGATAGTTGTAACATTTTTGACATTTCTGTCTGTAAATTGGAGCCGTTTTAAGGTAGTGGATTCAAAATGTAATGCAAAGTATTTACATGTCTCTGCTATTAAATAGTGCAGCTATTTTCTCTGCAGCACAATTACCCATTGGATGGTATGGTCTCAAACACCAAGAGTGAAATGTTACAATTAACCCCATAGTCTGGGTTAGTTGTAACATATCCTGGGGTGAAATGTAACACAATGAAATAAGGGTACTGACAAAACATTAACATGTAATCTTTTTTATTCAACACATGAATGCACTTAGAGCCATTTATGTAGCTATGTGTGTGTGACAGAATGCAGAAATCTAGCTTTTGAACATATTCCAACCCCCCAAAAAATACAAATTATGGAATTTTCTGCAACTGAATATTTCATTAATTTTGGTTGGTCTTCCTTGAGTTTGGCCTCATTGGCTCAGTGGGCATTATAACCTACAACTCTTGCACCAACTTTTGAACATAACAATGAAGCTGAAAAAATGTAGTTGTGCACCAGCATCACAATTCCATTACTTTTTATCATGGCTTACCTTGGTGTGGTTTAGTGCTTCAGAAAGATGAGGAAATCTGTTTCTTGCACCCATCCTGATTTATTTCCACTACCAATACTTCCTACTGGTCCATCTCTGACACAGTGGTCTGCATAATGTATGTGTGGGAACACAAACAGTGGAGGAATTGTGTTGCCAATGGCATTAACCGCATATACAAAGGCGACCAGTGAACCTCTCTCTGCTGATGTCGTTGTCCCAACTTATTTAATATAAGTTAAAGTAATTGTGTGGTAAGTTGTAACATCTGCATTATTGTTACAACTAACCCAGACTGTTGTTGTTACAACTGACCCAGACTCCTATAGCCATGAACTAGCTAAGATTACAGCCAACGGCTAAAACATTAGCACTAAAGACCTACACAGAATATATCCCCATAGACATACAAATAACATAATTTAAGTTTGATGAGTTTAACTGCAAAGCAGATAATGCTATTAGAAACTGAAATAAAGTAGAAAAACTTACTTTTTGGCATACAAATTACTTTTTTTCATGTTAAATTGTCTGTGTTTGACAAAATGTGCTGATTTTTCACATGTGATAGAAGAACTGAATTGGGCATGCACAGGATGAATCACATCATTTGAAACTTAGCCCTGAATGGAGAAATTGGAAGTGTTACAACTGACCCACGTTACAACTATCCCCGGTCTCCCCTATTCAAATGTTCAAATGGCCTCCAGAGTCACTGGATCTCAGTCCAATAGGGAAACTTGGGTATGTGGCAGCAACCGTATGATGCTGTCATGTCACTATAGAACAAAATCTGCAAGGAATGTTTTCAGCACCTTGTTGAATCAATGCCACAAAAATTAAGGCATCTCTGAAGCAAGGTGCCCCTAATAAAAATGTCTGGGATGCTCACAGTCAAAGTTTCAAATCATGAGGTCATCTTATGTGGCTTTAATTCACGACCCCAAAACTCAGACCTCCCACTGCTATAAATGCTCAGTTTTAGCATTTTGGTTGTGTTTTTTTACTTTTCATTTTGTATGTTGCCCGTAAATGTGACTATGCTAATATGGTAATCTGTCTTCTGTTTAAATCTTTCGTTTGCAAGGGGCAGGAAGCAGTAAGTAAGATAAAACTGCTTGTTTCAGCCAGAGATGAACTGGAATCGATGGCCAGCATGACATAAATAAGGATTATTGTGAAATATGAGTCATTCGAGCATCACCCAAGAATAAGAATATGGAGCTGAAACAGAAACTCACTTGTCCCCGAATGACCTTCTCCAGAATTCAGCAGCATCAGCTTTGGTAATCCTGAAGTTGTCACCCTGAAATAGGCCATTTGGGAAGATGGCTTTTAACTCCGCTAGCATGTGGCTGAAGATCAGAGACAGCTTGGTAAGGTTTCGCCTAAGTGAGAGAAAAGGAAGAGAGACAATGAAAGGAAACTGTAGCAACAAGTTAGTTACAGGTATCATCAGCCTAATGTCTTTTAAGTCTTCTATAACACCATGTTCAGTTTTAAATAAAAAGGGGAAGTTACACTTGCATGCACTCAGAAATAGAAGCTTTCAGCAGCCAGGCACTTTCGAGTACAAAACAATCAGGCGGAATCAAAGACGGTACCACTCGTCTCGTACACTTCCCTCTCCTCTGGCACATTTTATGGATCCACAGTTAATTTTTTTCCTCTTTCTCAACAAACACAATAGTAAACTGGACAACTGGACATTTTGTTCTTCGCTTTTTTCTTTTCCTGCTGTTGAAACAGCTGGTTTACTATGTTAAATGCATATAAAGCACTTTCTGTGAAATTACTTGTGGCTGGCTGCACTACCTCCCAGACAAACTAACCCCACTCCTGTCAACCCAAGTGTCAAATTTATAAAAATACGTCCACTTAGAGCTGAAATGATGAACATGACTGCAGAAGAAGGGAAGCAATGTTGAAAATTGACTTTTACAATTGCGTTTGCTTTACATTTGAAGATAAAAGGTTTGAGCAGTCTACACAAAACGCTACTTTTCAGAGGAAGTGAGTCCACCCTCATCGGGGTTGAACAAAACCAGTGCGGGTGCATAATCTAGTCCAAACTTGTTTTATTTTTTTAAACCGTAAATCAGTTTAAAAGAGTCACAAGGTGACACATGACAAAAAACTGAACCAAAAGTCGCATCAAGTCACAGACGCATACTGAGCACAGCCAGTTGGGCAACAGCTTTTTCAAAAAAAGCTTTATGACATATGACGTCTGAGTATGATCTCAGCTTTGACGGTTCAATTAAAAGGCTTTCCGATGACCTATACATGCATTTGCTAATGCCAACATAGCTGTTTGTGTAGAACATCTTACACTTGATAAAATTCATTGCGTAAAAGGAAGGATGAACTTTTGCTTAGCAAAGACTTTCTGAGAAGCAGAGGAAGTACACATGACTGCGAAAGTGCAATCACTTCCCTATAAAGTTCACTTTGCTTCATATGGTTTGATTTAATCACAGCGATGGAAACTTGTAAGAACATTTCAAGAAAAAAGACAAACTTCTTCGATACTTTAAATGAATATTTACAAAAAGATTGCAGGTTAATGTTATAGAGCTTAAATGACATCAGCAGTGCCAGTAGTTTTCTGGTCATTTTAAATGCACAGAGTTAGAGATGTTCACAAATGACTCCACAGCAATGTAAGCATGCCGATTTTTTTATCTTTTTAATCGTCTGATGGAAAAAATAAAAATAAACATAACACACAAAAAATCCAGTATAAGTTGTATTTCTTGGTAGTTTGGAAGGTTTTCATTAAGCGCCCATTTTTTTATTTTGTTTAAAATAAAAATAAAAACTTCAGCCAATGCTACTGACAGCAGACCTTCAGACAAAGGTGGTCCATTAGTGAAGCTTTTATTCTATTTAGGTAGCGAGCTTTATTAATGTGATCATCAACATCTGTGCTTTCCAGCTATTTCATGTCAAAACAGATGCTGTGAAAAAGCTCAGTCCTGTGCTCCATAGGACAGAGACGGCCTCGGTCAGCAGAGATACTTTACTGCTGGAATTATCGTACTATCATGAGCTTAAGGGATTATTTTATTGATAGGAAGCCAAGAAAAACAACGATTAGCTCTTTAACTGTGCCATGTGTCAGATACCCAGATGTTTCTCCCTGCTTCACAGCTTTTCCATCCCGGCTTTCTGCAATATTCCATTTACCCCCACAAAGATGAATCATGTTTTGTCCGGATATAACGTGCGCCTACCTGGGCTGGGAGTTCTCCTCGTACATCCTCTCCTTGGCCTCCTTAAAAAGGCTCATGGTCTGCTTCGTTTTGTTCGTCAAGTTGTCGATGACCACGCGGAAATACTCGTTCTCCCCAAGGATCTCCATTTTGCCCTCATACCTGGACAGAATGGTGCGTAAATGCTGGTAGGTATCCGGCAAAAGGTCCAGGATGTAGGGCGGGCTGTTCTTCAACGCCACCTTGGGGTTCTGGCAAAGACGCACCACCTGGACATAGAACGCAACGGCTCAGAGATTTTTTCATTTTTTCTTTTTAACTTGCAAACAACAAAAAAACAAAAAACAAAAACAACAAACAGGATTAAAACCTTTAGCTGTGGCAGTGCAAGCTGCTGCAATGTGCATGTTTCACAGTCAAGGTAAAACATTTTTTAAGTTTGTCTAAGTATGGTACTGGAGAAAAGCCTGAGGTCATTTAAATACAGGACTAACCAGTTTAATACTCAGGGAGCTTAAGGAGACACCACAGATTTCATGACAGTTTTCCAGCTAGATCATCAGCTATCGCACGCAAGGTTGGGTATGGATGAGTCTATAAATTTTAAGCTCATAAAATTGGGTCACGCTTTTTGCAATGTGATGTTACCGGACACAAATTGCCATTCTTACAGATTTCAAGGTTTAAAGTTTCAGCCAATATTTCCTAATGTTTATGATGATAATATTCTTGATAGTCTTTTCGGTAATCGGAGAATTATGTGGCATAAGCTGTAGATCAAAGTTTGACCAGGAACTGTTTCTTTAATCTGTGACAGACATTTACTACCTGTCTAATCATCTGACTACTCAGGTTACTTATCAAATTGCACTCAATTATGCTCCCATACCCACCAAATAACTTTGCAGGCCCAATATACTGTGACCATAAACATGAAATGGCTCATAGTACAATAACACGTTGAATACCTAAAATTTGCATCAACTTCACCAGAAACTTTTACCTGTCACTATTCATTTAAGTGCATTTTTCCCCATGTTGCTGTGGACCAACTGTGCATGCAAGCAGGGTTTTGTTTCTTTTTTTGCATACATTTGCACACTCTTTCACTCTTTATATCAGATCCAGCCCTTCCCCCAAACCCTCGGATTCCTCATTTTGCCACTTTGATGGCAATGTATTCCCACAATACTTTACAGCAAGGCAGTAAAAATGTTCGGCACCCAGCCCTGAAGCATACCAGCCAGGTATGAAAGCTTTTTAAACCTCAAACGTGCCATTTACAAGCACAGGTGTAAATGAGTGCACAGAACACTGCACAGAACACTGCACATGCATGCCGTGGTTCACTCTCTCTTATCTGATGCACTGTTACTTCCTACATCAGCTCACTTGCATTAATATCTTGTGAGCTCTTGTCTCACAATCTCTCTGCACTTCCCGCTCATCTATCTGTTTTAGTTATAACCAACTGCAAAAGAAAGTAAATAGGCTGCAATGACTATAGAGAACCTTGCCTTGCCCCTGCAACATGTACACCTCCTTTTATCCAATACTAAATATAGGGTGTCCTCCCAGGGATATGAATGTGACCTAATTCAGCAGAAATGACCCCAATTAGACAATCAGATACCACTGTACTCCAGTTTTAGGGCTTCAGGTTTAGACTGCTTTACAGGTTATTGTTTAAATTTAGGCCAAAGCACCTTCCTGTGTGGATGTCCTGGAGGTTATTCATGTCATGCAAAGGGAATTAGTGATGATTCAATATAACCGCAGTTTCACGCTAAGTGAAGGAGCAGATGGAAAAGTTGAGCTTAATCTTTTTTCAATATGTGAGAAAAGAAAATCAGTTAAAGTGGCCTTACATTTGTCTCTGATGTCGAGTTACAGACAAAAAGAAAAAAAGTCAAGTAAGAAGTTTTTCGTTTACTGTTTCAAAACCCTTTCTTGTAAAGGATTTATTACCGAAAAGCCACTGTCAGTACCTTATCCATGAGTTTCCAGCATTTTTCCACCATTTTCTTGTCGACCACTGCGGGCTGGTGAGGCTGGAGAGCTTGCTGGTGAGGCTGAAAGGCGTCCTTCATCAAGCCGATGAGACCGGCGCCCCTTCTCGGATTTCCGGCCATTAATTCGGTCGGTGACCGGGGGTTAGCCCGGGGCTGGGCTGGGGGTGGGTGGCTGACAACCGGAGATCAGTTCTTGACACGTTTTCAAACAAAACGATCGCTGTCTTCGCGCCCTGCCTGAACTCAACACTGGTAATAATTTGTCATGCAGAGGCTGTCCATGAGCAGAACAAAAAAGGCAGTGTGTACACTGTACGCGACGCAGCTAGCTAACAAGCTACATTTGAAAAGCCTCTCAGTTTGATTCCAAGCTCAGGACATGCTCACCGTGTTGCTTAATCTGTCCTCAAAAATCGACCTACCGCCTCCCGGCGACGGCAAGTCAAATCCCCCCCTGAGAAATCAGCCCGGCTTATTATAAACTCGGGGCGTTAATAAGCCACACAGCGCGATTAACAAACAGGTTGAGCAGCGGATCCAGCCAACAGCAAGCCAGCAGATAAAGTAAACAAGGATGTCCGGCCGTATCTTCAAAGTAAAAGCACGGTCAACAAAGACGCAGAACTATAAGGGAAAATCAAAGCTGGCTTAACGTGAATTAACTGTACAACAGCCAAATAGCCAAGGTTATAATAATTAACTGAAACCAAACTAAGAGCTAAAACTAAATGTAAAAAAAGTTAACTCACAATAAAAAAAACTAGACTATGAGCCAACTGCTTTCAAAAAGTAATGTTTTTACTGTAATATTCAGTTCACTATATGATATAATTATGTATTAATTTTTCTAATTTTTGCACCCCAAAAATATGCTTTCCACATAATAATAATTAAAGAGACTAAAACTAAACTGAAGCTAATAAAAACTAAACTGAAACTAAACATTTTTAGAAAAATAAAAAGCAAAAACGAAACAAGAAAAAATAGAAAATATAAATTAATTATAACTCTGCTAACAGATAAAATAGCATTTACGTTAAGCTGCTGTTTCAAGTAAATTGCCGTTTATTCAAAATCTTTAAAAAAAATACAGAACTTACAATAGATTTCAAAGGAGTCATGAGCTGCAAAAATAAATACATAATAACTTTAACTGCTTTCTTTTTAAAATGTATTATTTAGTATAGTAATCTCTCCAGTGACAATTCATTTCCCCCATCATGAAAAATGTTATTATAAATTGCTCCAAACCCCAGCAGAAATAAACCTCTATTCAGGAAATACAGAAGACAATAATTCATTTGACCCTGGCTTTTTATTGAAAAGTTATCTCTTTTACAATATAATTTATTTTTTCCTTTAAATATCACAAAGTAAATCACTAAGCAGGAACGGCACTCCCAATCCTGCTACATCCTGAACACAGTAACAATAAAGGTTTTGTCTTCATGTTTGTAGTCCTTAATCAAATTCATATGTTGCCAGCTGGATGAACTGGAGACGTGACTCCATTGTGAATACAGACATCTGTGACCAGTGAAGCTAAATGTGTGGATAACAGCAGCAACCTCAAAAACACAATTAGAGAACTGAAAAATAAAAGCTTTGACACCATTGCACATTTCCTGTTTCTTTTGAATAGACAATGACTTCAAGAAAGATGACTTGAACACAAAAACTTTGTAAAGGCAGTTCGTTTTGAGCGTGCAGGCCACATCCTGTTTGTAGTTCTCACTCTGTGTCTGAGAACTCATCGGGAACTGGACAAACTGGGTTTCAGAAAAATGACTCGCAGCCACTGCTGATTCAACAAAGCCAGATATGTGCAGCTGCTGCACATGATTGTTTCAGGTGACAGATCTTTTGATTCACTTTTGCAATCAGATTTGATTTTGTTTTAAGTCATATTTTACTGTTAAATGTTTATCTTAACAATTATAATTGCAGTTCTGAAAGAGAAAAAAAAAGCCTCAATCCCAACACGTGTATAATTCTCTATTCAATTTATCATCAAAGATTTGTTCTTATCATCACAAAGTCAAAGATTAGGTTTGTGTCAGTCTCTCTGCACACACACACACACACACACACACACACACACAAACATATATTTATATTAGTGCTGTCAGCGTTAATCTCGTTAAAATGACGTTAACATCATAACCACATTAACGCGGCAAATCTCCATTAGCGAGTTACCACGGATCGCCCTGTGCGTGGAAAAATTGCTTTATTCTCTCCATTTGTCATAAAACAAAAAGAACACTGAGGGTGGGGGTGGAATAATATAATGACATTGGAGCTATTTTAACACAATTTCCCCCCAACATTTTTTCCAAAGCAATTCGACTTCAGCTTGGCTTCGCACCACAGCAGATGTTCAACTAATTAATGCACACAAGCCTCGTGAGCACTGCTCACTATTTGGGGAGCTGGCACAGATCCAGCAAACAAGCCCTAGGGTGTCCAAAGGACACATCTTTACAGTTTAAGACAAGTCCAAGTGATTTAGATTGCAGCTCCCTCTGGATCCATCAAATTAGATTAAACTGGAGAGCCTTGGAAGTTCAAGGCGATATTCAACAGCTGGGCTCCGAGGTCTGCCTGCTGCCCTCCAGGCAGGAACTCTGCAGATAGCTCTCTGTAGGTGCTGCAGACTCTACGTACATGAATGTCCTTCCTGTGAATGGCGTGTTTCCATTTATGCCGTGCCTCGCCGTATAAAACTACTAAACATCTGCGAGGAAGGTTCACAGCTACATGGACCTCCCCTGTTAGTCCCAGCTCTGGCAGACCCTGCTCCAGAGACATGGTGAGTGTAGTGTCTGACAACATGTTAATGGTGACTAAGCGCTCCCCCCACAGCCAAGAATCGTCTAAGTGTGGATCGATGGCTGCACCTCGCTCAGGATGATAATCCAGGTTGCACTGCTCCACTGGCTGGAAGCCGGCTAGAGCTGATTCCTGATACATCCGAAGCACAAGTTTATGGCTCAAAGCAGGGAGTCCACTGAAGCCACCCACACGCACTTTCCTTTTCTTGAAGTTCACCTTCGGGCCAAAGTCCTGCAACAATATTGGAGGAGGCTTTTGGTCACTCCATTACTACGGTATATATACTTTCCATACTATATATATCAAATAGAATTGACGACAATGTTATCTATATAGCACATTTTATTATGGGTACACTTAGTATGCTTACCATAAAAGATAAAAAAAGCTATGTAGCTCTACAACATTTAAAGGCAATATAAAACAGTAGTAATTCATCTCATGTCCCACCCACAAAATAAGAGTGTTACAGTAATCTAACCTGCTTGATCTGAAAGCATGGCCCAATTTCAGAGTCAGTTTGAGATAAGAATTTTCTAACCTTTGATATATATTTTGAGTAGCAGAAAGCAATTCTGTCTATTTTATTAATATGATTATCAAAACTGAGACCACAGTCCAAAATGATCCCAAGGTGCCTGACTTGTTCATCGTTTTTCACAGAAAGGGATAATAAATATGAACAAATTTTCTCTGTCTCTGACTTTTTGGATTTTCTATCTTGTCTCTATTCATTTCTAGAAAGATTCTAGACATCCACAAGTTAATGTCATCAACGCAGCTTAATAATTTGTGAACAGGTTAGATCAGTTAAGTGATAAGGTTAAAAAGTAACCAATGACAGAATGTTTATTTCTGCAGTTCTAAAAATATTAACTGACACATAGAAACATTTACCCTTTAGTCATGATGAAACCCAATCGAGAAACTAACGAGTTAAACCAACTGAATCACGAAGCCTTTGAATTAAAATATCACGATCAACAATCAACAGTGTTGAAGGCAGCATGGAGAGGTACGACTCAAACTCTCTGTGAATCAATGTTGATGACCTGAGTAAACTCGGACTGACACTTATATTGACTTTACAGCCCTAATAATCGCTTCTATTCATCATAGTCTAAACAAAAATGTTTTGTTTGTTTTTATTTGATCACATGCTAACCTGTTTTCTTCGACCGGACTGCGACTCCTTCCACACATCCTGGTCCATCGCACATATAAGCTCCTTCTCTTCCTCTTCTGATATGAAGTTCTCCCACAGGAAGACCCCAGAAAAGGGGAAGGATGCAGCCTGGGCATCTTTTCCAACAGCGAGCCTCGACTGAGGATCGTAGAGGAAATGATGGACAATCTTCACAGAAAGACAGATAAACAGAAAAACATCGTTATTTATACAGTGACGCAAATGTATTCCTAGAATTATAATTTTTGGCGATGAAATTGACAGTTTGTAGTGAATGCCTTTTTGTTATAAAGACAAACGCTGTTGGCACACATTTATAACCGCAGTAATATCCCTTTAATAAGGATGGAATGTCCTCCGAGGGCACCCGTACCTTGTTGTGTGCGCTGCTGTTAGCAGTATTTGATTATTTTTTTTACTTGTTATAAAAACAATATAACAGTTTTCTGTTGGAAAACAGTACCTTTGATTCACTCGCCTCCGGCTGTACTTTCTCTTTCAACCCTTCGCAGACGAGACACCGGCGGACACCTTTACAAGCGCATGAAGGCACGTCGTCACTGGTGTCGGGAGCCATCATCCTGCATCTTCTTCTTGTGTCAGGAAGTGGCAGCAAACGAAAACATTTAACTATCGCCAGCTAGCGGAGAATGCGGGCATTTTCAGGGTTAGCAGAGCTAAAGGAGGAAGCAAATAAGAAAACTGATATCTGAATATAAAAAATACAAATGTATATATATTAATAATAATTTTAAAAAACATAGTAGTGGAAGTAGTGTTTGTATCATAACTAGTTATGGTTCACAACCAAAACCATTAACATAACTACATTACTAGTTAATGTTCACTAGTAACATTCACGACTGACTGCCTTAAAAAAGTTGGGGGCAACTCCAAAAGCCTCTTATAGCCTTTGTTTTCTTAGAACAGATAATGATGCAATAAATCATTTTAAAGTGTTTTTGTGGATATTTTGTTGACTCCGTTTACATATGGGAGATTTTCATATACTTCAGTGCCACCCTGCCTAGACCTCTTGCCCCTCCTTGCCGTTCTGTTAAAGTCTTCATTGTTCATTGCTCTAAACTGGGAGTGCCAGAATGAATGCATTTCAGGGGCTACAGACCGCAAAATCTACTCTTCAGTTCTAGACCCTTTCTTTTGAACCATATCCTGAAAATGTTCTGCATGGTGATTAACGGCACAACTTCAACTGAATCATTCAAAAATTACACGAATATTGCCTTTTTTGTTTTGGAACATTGGAACTATACAAAAGCAGAAAATATTCAGATGATGGCTTTTTGGAATGAAATGCCAATAGTATTTCACTTCTTTGTGATCCAAAGAACTTAAAATAATGTAATTTTAAATCAATGTCAATTTAATTCATACAGCACTTTTAATTACACGTAAACTCAATGTGCTTAACGTAAATGAAAAAAGTAATAATAATAAAAACTAAGTTATTGTACCTCTCCAAAAGTTGAATCTGTTCATCTGGACGTAGCATTTTGTGGGAGAAACGTTTTGTCACTCATCCAAGTGACTTCTTCAGTCTCAGCTGACTGCAGGTTTCCCCAAACCTTACAAACAGTACATTTGCATAATGACTGAAACCAGCCCACTGAAGGAACAATGGGCTGTGAGGTCAGTTCCTTAATCATAATTATGCAAATTCCCATGACCATTGATCAACAATCACTGACCAAAACCCACTGATCAAGGAACACTGATCAATGGCCATGAGTAAGTTATTGTACAATTGCCATAGGTTGTTAATCCCTGGCAAGCAAAACCCAGGCTGTAAAAAACAATGTCTTGTTTAAACCACGCCCACCGGATATACGTAACGTTTCCCCGGGAAAGCTCGGTTTCAGCAAGAGTGTTTTGAGTTCGCTCAAGTGTTTGGTAAGTGATATTAATCACATATATTGACAAGTTTTAAGCTGTTTAATAACAAAAGCAAAACCACTAACGCTTGCTCTAATTAAATCAATAATTGTTATTTGTGTTTGTAGCCGAGAAATGTAAATATATAGAGATATATACGGCTGTCGGCACTGCCAACGTGGTTAGCTAGGAGAAACTCAAACTTATTATCATATAACGCTTTCTCATCTTCTTTACGTGAAATATCCTTCCTCACCTTAGTATGGATCTCTATATAGACGTTATGACAACGTTACTTAAAGGATAGAGCGTTATGAAATCGCATTTAGCCTGTTATTGTTGAATAGCCGCTTATTTATCGTAAACTGTTTTTGGAGGAAATTTTCCATTTCTTTAACAGATTAATCATGCTGAGGAGCAAGAGGGGATTTTAATTGCTAAATGCCAAAAATGCCAAAAAAGAGTAATTAGACCAGCTAAAACAAGTGGAACAAGCTCAGTTGTAAACAGTATCTGTGTAATAATATTAAACACAAATCTACTTGTTTAAGTCTTTGTGTGTACTACAGCGTTTCTCATCCACAGGAATTTTCATTGTTCTTGAAGCTGATCAGTGGTGCTGATTACTAATCAGGCCTTCTAAAGCAGTTACAGACCATGTTTGTAATTCATGTTTTCTTATCCTATTGTTTGTATCTAATCATATTCTTAAAGAGCTTTTACGGAGTTTCAGTCCTTGATGTAGTCAGTTTGTTTTGGCCATGTGGGCGGTGCTCTGGTTGCGTGATTAGAACAGGATTGACAATATAAATAAACTAGGAGGACACTTATCTCAGCCCTATCTTCAGTTTGCCATCTTCACTCCTGAATTGTGCTTCTTCCTGCAGATAAGCAATGGAAAAAATCACTGAGAAAGTTTTACTGGAGAAAGCCTCTCCAAAAGCCAACAAACTGGAGCAAATCATGACTTTGAAGTAAGGACTTTGTTTCTCCTTATCATGCTCTGTAGGTGTCTTGCTGTTAAAGTTGCACTGAAGTAAACTGGTAATGCTTAGTTACAGTTGTGGTAACAAGTTTACATCCACTCATCATGGGCATGCTTGTCATGGTATTTTTATGATGATTCTTGTTTTTTTTAAAGTAATTAAAATGTATCCATTCGTTCCACCCTGGAAATTATGAAGCCCTAAATGACCATGACATTTATGCCAATGCTGAGTGCATATAAACAATAAGGCCCTAATATTCAAAGACATTTTGCAGTTGGCTATTTAAAAACTGGAATAAAACATTGAATTAATGGAAATATTTTGATACTTTTGTGATATTTGTGTGTATGCAATAATATTTAAACAAATGATTATAGATGTAATACTATAATCACTAAACGGCTTCATATGTAATTTTATTTCATACCCCATGGAAACACTAACTTTGGTGCTCTTTGTGTTTCAGTCTGTCTAAGATGAGGTTGAAGCTTCAGGATCTACCTGTCAAGCTGCTGTCCCGTCTCCAGTCTCTGGAGAAGTTAGATCTTTCTGGAAACATGCTGCAGGAGTTTCCCAAGAACCTGGAGCTGCCTGCACTTCGCTTCCTGGACCTGAGTGACAACCAGATCGAGGATGTTACCACTCTGGACTCCCTAAGCAACGTAGAAGAGCTGAGGATGGATGGCAACCTCTACATCACTGTGAGCACATAGCTTTGTTTTCTCCTTACACTCCTGTTTTAGGGTTACTCTTTGCAGCTACAGCACAAATGGCAAATACATGAACAGGTTATAACTGACACTTGTCATCAGTATTTCATAAAATCACATACTTCTACACCTACTGCTGTCTGGCTTGGCTCATGGAGAAATATTTGAGTCAGGCTACATTGCTGAATGATCATACCAGCTGATTATTAGTGTTAGCATTGCAAGGGAGCACGTTGCATCAGTTGTCATGACAATAAAATATTCCTGTGTTTGACTCCTCAGCCAGCTCAGGCCTTTGTCTGCTGAGTTTGTGTATTCTGTCTGCATCACCTGCAATACAAACACATGCTGATGATGTGAAATGAAGTCCTGTAGGTGTGAATGGCTCTCTTTTGTGTCAACTCTAAGATAGACTGTGTTCCAACCTTTCTCCCCCACTGTGAAAGAGACACAGTTTCAGCCCCCACTATCCTGCAGACCATAAATGGAAATAAGGAAATCCTTGCTACTCTGTAGGATCTGGTTGTTTTTCTAGGTGATGCATTTGATAAAGCAAAACACATCCCTGCATTCCTATTATCCCAGTACCCCAATGAAAACTGTATTATTAGCAGAGAAATTCTTTTAAAAATGGTTTCCGCTCATTTTCATCCTTTGCTTCTGATTGGCTGCCACTCATAAACAAGATCGAATAGCCGGTAGGTTCAGTCTGAGCTCACAAAAGTGTACACAACAAATATATAAGATCTTTGTCAGCTCAGTAATCAGAATGAGTAATTATATAATAATTCTGAACTATAAACTTGTTTCCTTTTTTGCTGTGATCTCCAGTGTCCTCCACATTTGCACAGTCACATCAAATGTACAGTACGTTTGAAAGGAAAGCGTTCACAGAAAGACTGCACACAGTCATTTTTTAGGTCCCTTCATCATAAAATGCCGCCACACTGACTTAATTGTTAACGTTTCTTTTGGTTATCAGGTGAGTGACACTTACAAGCTGATGGTGTTGCTGCCCAATCTGAGGATTTACAGCGGTAAAGATGTCAGTACTTCTGCCAACCACTTGCGTTATGTCTACAGTGATAATCTGAGGACCAGGGTATGGAACTAATGGCTTATTTTGCTCTACTTCATGGTATTGGTGTTAATGTTCCTGCATTTGATACTGTACAAAGTCATAACATGCACCAAAAAATGATGTTTAGCAGCTGTTGTTTTGAACAAAGATATTTTTGGCACAGATGTGGCAATACGTCGTTTCATCACACAGGCTGTAATCGCTGTCCTAACTATTGCTGTTTATTTTAGATTGCTGCTCTTTGGGAGAATAGCTTCTGCCTCCCCGATCCCATCACAGCAGAGAAAATGGATGCCTTGGAGAGCAAGTTTGTCAGCACTGCCCGTCATCAAGTTAAATTTGGGCCCAATTCAGTCAGTGACTTCACCAGGTGGAGGGTAAGTTTAGAGTGCTTTAGCACTTGTTTTTGGCTGCTTTCTGTTACATTTAATAACTTCTTCTTTGTCTCCTTTGGATCCTAGGTGGGGATATTAGCTAAGGAGTATCTTCTCTCACTGACAGGACCGAAGAAAGAAGTTGATAGCGCGGAGACTACAGGCACTCAAAATAACTCTGTAAGTCAGTGTGTGTGCTAAATATTGCTGCATTAATGAAGTTGCACCGGAGATCAGCAGCTTCCTACTTAGTGTCTCTGCTTTAGTCCAGAATATGCTTTTATATCTAAAGTTCTGCAGTCAACTGATGATGATGTTGGAAGATTTAAAGTTCATACAGTGGCTTCATCTCACATAGGATGTCTCAAAGCCTGCGAAGAGGAAACAAACTGAATCAGTTATAGACACCAGCACAAGACTGAGGCCTCTCAAAAAGCCTCGCACAGATCCCGCAACCTCTGCAGCCGAAGACAGTCCACGCCAGTTGAGATTCCGCCTCAAGCCTCAGCTTGACACAATCAAGAATGTCCCCAGCAAGACAAGCCAGGCTCCCATCACCCCCAGCAGGGGAGAGAGGAGGTCAGACACACCTAAGAGAAGTTCTAAAGAGCAACAAACCAACGGGGATGATGCTCAGAAGTATCAGAAGGAAAGCTCGGGCAAAAAAAATTCACGGAGAGATGCTGACATGCTGCAAACAGTAGAAATCCGCAGCGACACACAGGTAAGGGAAATTCTGTGTTTTGGAAAATGCAGTCATTTAAATTTTAGTCTGGCCAGTCAGATTCTCAGGAAAGTTGCTGTCAATGCCTTTGATCACTGGAAAATTGATCTGCTTGAATTCCCAAGACAAAAGATCTAAAAAAAGGAAAAAACGTACTTGAAGTCAAAATGTATCTTGAGACAGCCAGTAGGTGGCAGTATTAGTCCGTGTTTTCATGCAGACTTGTACATCTGGCAGCTGGTACAGAACATATGTCCCCTCTTGATGAATTTGAGTAATTTGGCTGTTCTTTAATTTTTCATTTAGCTCCAGCAGGTCTTTTCTTTTGTCTAATAACCTGATTTATTGTCAAAATAGCTGTGAACCCCCCACTTTTTTTTCTTTTTTTTTTTTGCTCGAACTTTGTATGCAGATTGTGCCTTCATTAAAGTCATTTCTCCCCCCCCATCTCCCTTCTCCATCTAATTTATTGTTCTCATGATTCCTTCCTCCAACAGCCAGTGCGTCTCAAGCCGCTCCATGTTCTTCAGTGCCACAGCAAACAGGACAGCTTAGAGGACTTCTCCACCCAGCTGTGGGCCTGTGCTTTCCAGCCACTGCCTGATTCTGCTGGTATTGTTTGAATACACGTTGGAAAAACAGTTGCAGGGCATCTCCAAGTCAAAGCTTAAAGGATTAGAAAAAAGAGATTTGAAAGTTGTTGTTTCTTTTGTAAATGTGGGATTAAACTCAGGCTTTTTATCTTTATTAACAGGCAACGCTGGAGGAAGTCGTTTGGTCGCTACTTGTGGAGGAGACTCTATCTGTTTGATTGACTGTGAAATGGGGATGGTGATGAAGAAGTACAAAGTTCCCGGGGAGGTATGCTCCATTTATTCTGATTAGTCTGCAGTAGTTAGGCTTTAAAAACCTGAATTTTCTTTCTGTCTTTTGCTCAGACTCGTCGGATTCTTGATTCATAATGGCAAGAAAACAATAAAGCTCTCTGTCTGTTGCTTTCCTTTACACCAGGAGTTCTACTCCCTGGCCTGGTCCACAGTGCTGATGTCCAGGGGAGGCAATGCTTCAGCGCAGCACTGCAGCATTCTCGCAGCCGGTGGGAAGAGAGGAATAGTCAAACTGATTCATCCCAGAAACAACGTGGCCTACGGAGAGTTCAGAGCCAGCCGAAAGGCGCTGTCTGTCCTCCGTTTTAACCACCAGCAGGGAAACTTCCTCTTCAGTGAGTAATTAATTACACAAACTCTAACCATAATAGTGAGTATGGATAAAAATGGGGAGTTTAAAGTTCTGACAGAGAATCAGATGGTTTGTAAATAAACTTTTGTCAGCCTTAAACTTATTAAGAGAAAACAAATGAATAGCGAGGTGATTACTCATTTTCCATGTCTGTTGTAATCATTTACCATCGTTTACATATCAACCTCTGCTTCAGCTATGATCTGATGTAGTGTAATTGTCCAGTTAGGAATTATTACCACCTCTTTGAATGTTTGCTGGACTGTTTTCCGCTGACGTTTTTCCTCTTTGTCAGATTTTTTTTTTTTTAAGCTTTTAGGGATCTGATGCTATTTGTAAACAGTTGGCTATGGAAAGTGACACTCCTGTCTCTATGTTCAAGTTTATTCTTAGCTATGCCTGCTCTTAATTCCTCACGTCTCACAGATATTGCTTTAGCAATAATTTGCTCACCTGTTAGAGTAGTGGGCTTTACATAGTTTGATTTGCTCTTGTTTAAACTGGGTTACTTGTAAAGTAACACCGCCTCAACTTCTGTCTTGTAGCGGGATCGTACGACAACAAGATCTTGATGTGGGATATTGGCGGGGTGGACAGCCAGTACAACTTCAAAGTTGTGTGAGTCTTTCTGCCAGGAAAAGTGTTTGCGATGCAGTTCCTTTAGCAGATCACATCTGTTGTACTGAATTTTCTAAAATATATAACTGTTTATCAATAATAATTTTTAAAAAATATATTTTTAATATTTTTTCAAATTGCTACCATTGACATTAAGATGAAAGGTTCAGACTGTGATGTTGAAAATTTGCTGTTTGACCCTCCAGTCAGCTGCTGGTATTGGAGATCGGTACCACCCCTCTGCACATCTGCTTGCCTCCCACTGCTCCCAGTGCACACCTACTGACTGCCTGTGAGGACGGCTTGCACTGCTACAACACACAGCTCGGTGCCAACAACAGCACTAAGAGGTGAGATGCACACTCTGTGTGTGTGTGTGTGTGTGTGTGTGTGTGTTTTGAATCTCTCCCAGTTCTACCTTTTATTTTGGTGACACTACATCTGTTCACTGATGTTTTAATGAGAAAACTATGTATACATATGCGGCCCACCCAGAAACAATTACGGTGTTTTTGTTTTTATCTCCTTGGTAGGTCAAAGGAAATGGAGATAACATTCCCCATATATAAGAAGGAAGACAAAGACCATGACTACCACACCGTGGACGGCCTGAGTTTTCTTAATGATGACATAGTGGGTAAGTGTACCACAATACCACTGTAGTCTTATTTACAGTGCCTTTAAACACATGCCACTCTGAGCTGGAAACATTGACTCATACTGGATATAATTAGACCTTTCAGCGATGCTTGACGTTGGCAGTCAGTCCAGGTTGGTCCTGACTTCATTTAAGTTTGAGGATCTGACTCTGGCACTCTGTAGCGTCATAGTCTTACTGTACAATATAAATTCGTTTGAGGCGACTCCTGTTGTAAATTGGTGCTGCATAAATAAAATAAATTGTCTAGCTTAAAATCTCCTGCTTATTCCTATTCCTGATTTCCCTTTTCTCATTTTTTTCCCTAATCTTTTGCATGCTCGGTCCATGATGGTAGCATCCAAGAACTACCTGTATGGTTGCATTTACCTGTGGAGCTGGAGCAGGACCAAGGTTCAGCGGCCGGACAAGAAGAGCAAAGCAGTGTGTGCTGTGGTTCTGGCTGAGCTGCAGTGGGCCAACACTGAGATTCCCTACCTGGCTCTCAACACCTGTCCTGGTAAGTGCACCTCATCTCATCAGTTCTGATGCATTTAACATTCAGTCGTCATTTCAGGTCATCATCAGTGTAGACAAGGGCAGTAAGCTTAGGAACTGCCATCTTCAGGTCACCACAGATATTTTGGGAGCTGGGACACAGAAGGACAGTCAGACTGGGCCTGAAGCCACTCCATAGTTGCCTTGACTGTAGAACTGGATGGTTTCACTTTACAATCTAAATTACGTTCCAGGGTTATGATTTTAACTCTACAGATTGTAGTGAATCAGATAAATAAAACATTCTAAAGCACAAATAGATGAGTCCACACCTCCACTGGAGCCACACACAGACCTGCAGCTCTGAAACAACAGAGAGGACAGCTGATGTAACTCAATCACTATATGCCGTGAACTAATTTAGATGTCTGCATTTCAAGGTCTTCTAATGGCCTGAAGGACTTTAAAGTTCATTTAAAGGTTCCTGGTAGTAACTTGTGAAAAACTACTATAGTGCTTAGACCAAGAACAGCACAGATACTCACTGTGTTCTCATTCCTCTCATTAGGTCAAGCCTACATGGTGTGCGGTGATGACAAAGGCAAGATATGGACATACCACATCCCCAACCTCCAGAAAAACAGTTTCCACACTGGGAAACCCATACTGCCCACTGAGGTATCTGTATTTTCAGACAGTAGCTTTCTCTTACGATTCTTGTTTAGAGAAATATCTTATCGATTGTTTTTTCTCTTTTTTTTGTTGGTCTTGAAAGAAGTACTCGAAATTAGTCTATTAAATTAGTCTGGGAGGTAGTTACAGTCAGACAAAACAAACTCCCAGATTAGTGAACGTTATCCTAATCATCAGTGATAGTTGCCTTAGTTTTCCTTGTTTTTGCTCTCTTTTACTTTTATGTCCTATTAAAGTTGTTTCACAATCTTAGCTCTGAAAAGTGAAAACACATGGAGCTTCATCCGCCCACTTGTTTGTTTTCCAGCTGGATTTCTGGTGATGTCGCAACATACCCAGATCTCAGCATTGGGCTGAAGCATTGTCCTTCATGTGTGAATCCACTGAAGTCCCGTAAAGAGAGAGTTTCTTTGTCTTGCACTCACAAGACATTTAAATTTTCAGAAGCAGTTAATTGTGTTGTTCCTAGAGAAATACACGTGCACATGAATGCACACAGGAAGCTTACAATAGATAAACACGGGCCATTCAAGTATTATTTTAGCTTCAGCATCATTTCCTCTGATTTCGTCTGCATCTCTGATAACAGATGTGTGCAACCACCATAAATATGAGAGATCTGAGCTGTGTAGTCGATTTTTGTTTCATTTTGGAAGATTACACAATGACCAGCTCTCAGATATAAACACAGGATTATCCTGTGCACGCCATTAAGATAACGTAAAGGATGGATACATTTTAAACCTACATTGCAATGAAATAACTGTCACTATCCATCTTTACTCTTTAAAGAGAGCTCAGTTTGCTTGCCTCTTTCAGCCTGCACATGAAATGTAAAGACTAGTGATTTGAGACTTCCGAAACTTCACGTCAGCCGCGTGTAATGAGACTAAACTTCAGATGCATTCCACTTTTCTCTCCACTCAGCACTAACATGTTGTTTGTTTTTGGCAGGTGTTGGAGTGGCCGACCCCAGTTAAGAACGGCCACGGCAAGGTAGAAGGCCCCTCCATCAACAGCGTAGCCATGGACCCTGAACTACGCTATCTAGTTGCCCTTAGTGACAAGAATATGGTGATAGTGTGGAAGAGAGAGGAGTCGCCCTGAGCAACCATGGACTGCACAGCCATAAAAAATCTGAGTGTGCCCCATTACTGAAAATGTGCACATTCATAATTTGTGAGTGTTGATGCTACATCAGCATCTAAAAGCTTCACAGACTGAAGAAAACAAGAACTGTCCGTTATTTTTTTTACACAATAGTGTATTATGTGGAGTTTAAACATAAAACTGTAATTTGCAGATGTTTTTGTTTTTACTTAAAGTTGCTGCTGTTATGAGTTATAGGCGATCATAACTAGGTGACTTTGACTGTGACAGAATTATCTGTTGATTTGTCCAAAATGGACAGAAAGGGCTCCATTTAGATCTACATGGTTACAATAATGCACCATGGACTTCAAAATTCAGCTGATGACTGAATTTGTTTTCCTGTTTCTACTCCCTGGCACATTTTCACAGTTACTTCAGCGTAAAAGTACAAGTGAGCCCAACATCAACAAAGCCATTTAGCTGGTTTAAGTTTAACTTGAATTAGTTAAAGCTTTGTTAAACTTTTTTTAACAGATCTGTGTGTAATGTCAGAACGGTCACGAGTTCGTGTCAAAGAATTATTCCTAACTTTAATGATGTGTTGTGGTAAGGTCTCACCCCTCCATCACCCTTGTTTCCACCTGGTTTTAGCAGAAAAAGCTGTCCTAGCACACAGCAGATTGTGACTCCACATAATAAGACTGCTCAGTGTCTGCAGGATGTTTTAAGGGCAACAGTTTATCCACATTTTCACTATAACAAACTTCATGTTGCACATTAAATTGGTTCATTCAGACTTAAGCCATCAGAGTTTATGGCTTGTTTCTTTTTTGAAACATATGTTTTGTTGATAAGTATAGTTTTTGAATGTGAATGATTATTTGAATGAAGTTTTGTCCCCCTGTTGTGAAGCCAGGCTTTTACTTTCCTGTACTACTTTTTAATGATTAGATAACACTGAAGAGTGAAAATGCTGCATTTACTTTTCTGAATAATTCTGATGTCAGTGTGTAGCTCATTGTGTTTTTATGCTTTAAAGCTGGAATTGGACTGTTTTCTATTTAATTAAAGACATTTTTAGCTTGCCTCTAATTGCTTTTCACTTTTAAGTGTATTCTGTTGTTCAATCAAATGTCTGAATTCTTAAAAAATGCAGCAAAGATGTAAACGGGTTGTTCTGTTGTACCTGGTATTGACTATTCTCATTTTAACCACTTGGTGGCGGGCATGGTTGGTTTTTCCTTAGCTCTAAATAACAGACTGCATTCTTTGGAAGGAATTTACTTGAAGGGTGCTTGCTACCCACTGTGTCCAGTAATGTATATGCTTAAAAAACAAAGAATAAAACCAGAAGATGTCATTACAGAATCATGAAAAGAACCACTCGGCTTATTTTACTGGGAGTGCTTTGGTGCTACAGGGAAGAATGGATTGAATTACAGGAACGATTTCCAGGAGTAAACACTGAAGTATATGTAAAAGAACAAAGATGAAAAGGAGAATGCTTCACCAAGAAGAAAATGTTCCAAAACCATGAAAAATCTACAATAGACCAGCTCAGAAAGTGTAAGATGAAGGTTTTGTTGTGACCCTCCCAGTCCCCAAACCAAAACAATAATAGGAAATCTCATAAATATGTTCTGAGACTCTCCTGGGAACCCGAGACTTTGGCAGGGATGGCTGAAAAATCCTCTAAACAAGAATCAAAAGACTTGCTGCTACAAAAAAACCTTCCCCAAACAAGTTTTACTGAGCAGCTTACCCAACCATGCAGGATGTCCAAACATTTACCTCAGGCTTTTGTCCTCTTTTGTCTTCATAGGTCAGCAGTGTCCCTTTGTTAACAGTTTAGAAAGAATGCATTCACCCTATCTCTAAGGAAGAAGCCATCTACCGTTTGGAGGAAGCTAATTTCTGGGATCTATGTATCCCAAGATCCCAGGGTTGTCAGGGGGCTTTTGCCCTTGGTAGGGTCTCCCAAGGCAAATCCTGGGTGAGGGCACCATGAAAGATAACAAAAAAAATTAAGGGACCTGTTTACTCTGCCCGGGATAGGGTTACTCAGGTTGCACTCTTGGGCCGGGTCTGGGGAAGGATCTTAAGAGACAGGGTCTTCTGTGGGTTCACCACATACAGGATCCCCCATGAGGATTGGGTTCAAAGTGTGTTGGGTGGCAGTAAAAGGCAAGAGGCCGGGCAGTTCAATCCGTGGTTCTTGAGGCGGATTATTGGGACATTCTCTATCATTGTTTACATTTATTTAACAGGAAGTGAAACTTGTGGGACTTGCATTTTCCACTTCTTAACAGGGACACTGCAAACACTATGGTCCTGAACTCGCTTCTACCGGCATAAACGATTCATAAGTAACATAAATTTGGACCAAAAATTGTCATGGCAGTGTAGCTGATTTAGATCAGACATAACCGAACAAGGGAGTAGCAAGAAAAGAGTGGGTGGAGAGATTGACTGCTGCAATTTGACAACCGGCTGTTCCTGCTTTGCCTCCAGTACAGAACAGTACAGAACAGTACAGTGCGGGTGGGGGGGGGGGTGCTTTGGAGACGATGGGCTCCGGGGTGTTGTTGATGCTGCTTCGCTCCGCCTCTGGTGGACTGATTGGCTGAGCTGTCATGTCGTTCCCCCAGCTCTCTTCCCCACTGGCCAATGCGCACAAAGCCCTCTCTGCACCCTCAACGCAACTGTATTCAGAGATACGTGCCTTTGTGCTCTAGTACGACGCGACCCCAATGGCCTCGTAGCGACTGTGATATTCCGTGTTTGTATGAGAGCAGGGCAGCCCTGTTCGCACACACAGCTCGTCTCCAGATGCGTCTGGTCCTGGCGGGTATAGCGGCTGAGATGCTGAGCGGCGCAGCCAGCAGGGCTAGGCCGAGGCTCGGCACCTTCTTGCTGGCCCCCGCCACCAAAACAGTACCGCCGCTGGCAGGCACGGGGAGCCAGAGATTTCGGTCAACGTCCTCGATGCAGGGATATTCAGAGATGGCACGAGAGCGGTCGAAGACTGTCACGTCGTTTTATAACCAGTCTGCAATAGATTCTTCTGCAGAAAAGGTAATAAATGTGACGGGTTCCCGGTGTTCTCTCCTGAAAAGGTCTCAGAACTCTTGGGTAACTAAGCTAGCTGTAGCTAGCTGTGGCTGGGTTGTGCTACGTTCACGGGCAGGTGGAAAAGCAGGGAAATGCTGCTACTTAGAAGAGCAGTGCTTTAGCCTTCAGAACTGATGTTTTGTCAGTTAGGAGCTTAAAAATGACTTCCTTCTAAAAGAGGATTAAAGCTGTCACCTACATTGCAGTTTCTGTAGTTGTAATAATAAAATAATTTGTAATTGTCCTTTAATATTTCGGAGATTCTTCTAGCAAAAGAAAAGAGCGTGCTTTGTTTAGTTATTTTTTTGTTGTTGTTTTAAGTCATATATTGTATTGAATTATAATGGTCTACTTAATAATAGTAATTCAATAATAATGTAAAACGGCTGACATGCCCGGTACCGAAGACCTGAACGCAACGCCCGGATAAATTTATCTGCAGCCTGCTGAGCTTCTAGACAAATTATAACGTCTGTTCTTTGCTGTCGCTGATGTTTACCGGACCAGACGAGGTGCCAATGCAAAATTGTAATATTAGCTACACTAGATATAAGAAGATTGCCCAATAACAGGAGACTTGATGGTGTAAAGTTTCAGCGATGGAGCTGAGCTGACGTTGACCCAGTTAATGAGAAGCAAGTGTAACAATCTGTTCTGCCAATCTCTAAAATACTTTGCCTTCAAGTGCAATAAAAGAAAGAAAACACAACTCATGAATGAGTACTGATTCTTTGATTCATAATGGTCTCCATGTTAACTATTTTTATTATTGTTATTATTACCAATAAAATAGCATAGATGCTTTTCTTCCTCCTGGCTCATTTTTTTTTTTTGTCATATTCTTCAGTGTTTTTCACTTCACTGGAGTGAATATAAGAAGTACTCTCACAGCAAAAAGAGGAAGGAATTGAAATACTGAAACAAAACATCACCCAACTACAACACTATCACTTTACGGAAGACAAATGTTATTGTTTTGTACAGTGATATTGATGCGATGGCTGAATGTTTGCATCAGTATACATAATGTAACACAACCAATCCAGCAGATTGTTGTTTCCAGTGGGTCCTACCCCCCCCCAGTAGGACCCACTGGACCTACTGTAAAGATTAGGACTCCACTGACATTCCTTAGCATTTAGATCCTGGAGCAATGGGTAGTGTTTTTCCACTTGTACATTCTCCACTTGTGCATGCCGATTTTGCACTGGAGTGTCAGTGTCCTGTGGGGTAAACACAGCTAGAGCTTATAAAACGGATGCCTGTTTGACTTAGGTGTGCCTGTAAGGCTCCATTTATCCTGGATCTTGAGATCTGTTCCCAGATCTGTAGACCATCACCAGGCATCCGGCTGTGCATTCTGAGTGTATTTACACAATGCTTTTTACTCGTGCACCTGCAAATTGCATCTTGGGGTGTGAATGAATGTTATTGACTGGACCTGCAATTTAAAGATGCATTATTTTAACTGTTACCACAGTTTTTGTGTTTTTTATCATGCTGTACTATGTTTGATTTAATGAGGCTACTGCAGTGATTTAACAGGGAATCCAAACCATTAACCATTTCTTTAGTGTTCTTGTCTTTCTAGCTAGCGCAGATTGTGTTACTGGCATCTCGCTGTGGCACGCTCAGATCCATTTTGGAGCTGATGCCACAACTTGCTCCAGCTGGTGAGCAGAGGTGGAGTGCTATAAAGTACTGGAGCACCCATAACATTGCATGCATGCATGTGCACTGTTGTAGTGCACATGCCTGTGGTCGGTGGAATTGTGGCTCCGTTGTAAGGTTTTATGTCATCTCAGCGATGACTGAGCACAGTATTAAATGTTAGACTTGCTTTACCACAGTGACTTACCTCCATCTTAGCCTCTATAACTATCACCGTCAGACACTGACTTTATCTGAGAGATATATATATCTTCCCTGTCTTTCTATCGATAATTTTTCTTTAAATCTTATTTGATTATATTCTAATCGATGTAGAGATGGGAAATAATTCAAACGTACTTTTACAAGAAAGTCTAACAACGATGTCTAGGTGATGTTGAAGCTGTAATGAGCTGAACATGGTTCTCTGTTGGCAGTGCGTTAGCAGACAGGATAGCTAATTGTGGGCTGTGTGTAGAGAAGAGCAAAGTTCTAACGTTTAACTGCATTTAAAACAATGAAGGGTGTCTGCTGCAGCCACTGTCTGTGATTTTCTTACTGTATGTTTTTTTTCTTTTCTCGTTTCTAATGAACTCTGGACTGACGTCAGAATTGTTGCAATATTTGGCCTTTCAGCTTTTCTTTCTAATGCATATTGTTAAATTAAAGCAATTATCAGAACTGTGATTTAACAGTTTTCAGGCTTTGTTGGAGCGAATTGACTCCACAAAATCTACAGACCTAGTCAGTGATAACGGGTATCACGAAGCTGGTTATCAACTTTCTCTGCAGGCCGGTTTTTCTGCTTCAGGCTCTCTGTGTGCAGATATGAAGGAGGTGTTTCATGTGTTCTTTCTATTATCTACAGCACCAAAATGGACCAAATGAGAACATAATAATACAATAAGCAAATGCATCATTGTTGCTGCAAGCACATCAAAATAGCAGTGCTGTTTTGTACATCCATAGCCTGCCTTCGACATCAGTGCATGCTTTTGAAGGCCTGGCCTCATGAGAGGAATGAAAACACACAGTCATGCAGCGAGCATATAACAAGCTGAGTTTCAGATGTTTCGCTCCAAGCACTTGTGCAGTTTTTTCAAAGTGCCCAGAGCTTTTAGTCTCAGGAACCTTTCTTTCACGACCAGGCAAATAAGTTCACAGACAAAAAAAGTTGCTAATGTTTTTACATGTGTGACTTTTTAAAAATGTAGTGATTAGATAAAGACAGCTGTCTTTTCTGCTTTCACAGCTCCAGGTCTCTGTGTCTGTCTCTGTGTCTGTGTAGACTTAACCACCATCAAACAATCACAAAGTAATGCTTTAGTTTTCTGAGTTACTGCAGTTTGGAAGGCCAGATTATGGACTTTCTGAATATAAATTATATACCGCAGTGAAAATGTTTCGTTATGTTTTGCGAACACTCAGCTCTGCTTATCACCTGGACCACAGTGTACAGCTAAGACAAATATGGAGTGTCCTTCAGTGTCCCAGCTAAAAATCTGCATGAACTGTCTGAAGGACTTTATCTGTCACAGGCTAAACAGTGTGTGTAATTTTATGTGCTACTTTGTCCCTAGGCCTCTGTTCGACTGACCTTAGCAACCCTGTTGTATTCTGGGAAGTCTGCCGATGGACACCACATCTTGGTAAATATTTCAGCCGTGCTGGGATTTCTGTAAAGTGTAACAATAATGAGACTTCTGAGACTCTTCATTGTTATTTCTGTGTGTTTCTACGCTCACAGAGCAGTGCCAAGTACCTCCACAAGGAGCTGCCTGTACGAATCGCTCATCGCATCAAGGGTTTCCGTAGTTTGCCCTTCATTATTGGCTGCAACCCCACGATTCTGCAAGTGGTAAGTGCACAGCTCTCCAGACACACCCAGATACAGTTTACAGATTGCTGAGCTATACAGGAAGTGGACCCTGTAGCTGATTATATAAATAGAAAGTAACAATAAGGCCACTGCGCAGGAAAGTCTTGACTGAAAGCTCTCTTAAGATGCTCCCTGTCCACTCTGATGTGCCAAAGGGGAGGTATGGCTGTGCATTAAGAGGCAGAGCAGGTTAATGGTTCAATACCAAGCTGAGATACGACTGCAAGAACTGAAAGGAGGGGTTTTATTTATAAACATAATGGCGACATCAACAACCTGTAGACTCTTTATGGGATATCCATATCCCATAAAAATGGGTTATACCAGGAAAGTTGTACCATGCTGTTTTTTTTAATTAAAATAAAGAGCATCAGTGGCACTGCTGACGCAGGAGCTGCAGCTTGTGATTTGAAAGCACATGTTTGTATTTGGGTTAGTGGTAACACTGTCCTGGGTACTATTAATGCTGAACAATAAATGTAGGTTTTGTTTTCTGCCACCCACATGTTGTTTTTCAGGAAAAGCATTGCATATTTCTGCAACATATTGCACATTTGACATTTTAAGGTGGAAGTTCCCATATTTGGACAAAGTGATGGGGTTTTAAGTTATCATCTGATTTTTTTTTTTTCTTTCTTTTTTTTTTTTTTAGGAAGCTTGGTTTGCAATATGCATCATAAACATGCATAAACACATAAGTGGTGCTTAGTAACAGACAAATACACAAAACTGAAGCACAGGCTGCCTGGATGGTCCTTATCAGAAAGCTAGTCTTATTATTTGTCATTAAAAATCCTTCAGAAGGCACCAACACTGCAAACACAGTTCAGTTATTTGAGTTAGCAGAGGTGAGTGCAGGCAGTAAGGTGTCAGCACACCTGTCAGTCTAAGCTGCCATGCCCTTAACGGTTAGCCTCAACAGTATCCAAATGTAGGAAGCAGAAAAAAGTCCCACAAAACATTATTTTATTTTCTGGATGCTTTCCGGGGCTGTTTAGTTGGTCATTTTAACACAGGAGTCTATGGAGATTGATCCACTTTCAGAAAGAGCCTGATGTGGCCACTCGAGGAGTCTTTTGGCACTTAATTGTGGTTTGTTTTCCTGCAACTTAGTTTTCATGCTGTCGCAACTACTTGGGAGTGATTTGCTGGCACCAAATGTAAAATACTCTGAAACGATGCAGTTTCTCAGATTTGGTATTGTTTACCATTGTACTATTTTTAAATCATAAATAGGGTTTAAATGACATTGAAAACACTCCCTGTTTTATATAAATTTCCAACAGTCTTACAAACTTTTTGCAGACAAGGTTGTTTTTGCCTCCAGTGATTAACTGTAATGACATCAGTGCCCCACCCTGTCGAGTAAATAATTTTGATACTGTTATTTGTTTCACACATGACTCAGGCCTGTCATATCAATAACTTATACTTAATACTATGCTGTCATTCTCTACTTTCCTAACTTTTCATGGGAAATGTTTCTTCCAGCAGAAACTGTCCACATCAGCAGGATTCTGATCTTGGAGGCACAGGGCTGTTTAGTTTTTCAGATGCTATTTCAGACAGACCTTTAAAGCTCCTTTATACAGATATCTCAAAAACTTAACCAGAAAAATACGCATGTGTCTGGATATAAATGACTCTCTGAAACCAAAAGAATTGTTGTTGACATTGTTCCCGCTGAGCCTTTAATTCCCTGCAAGCACTTTATGAGTATTTCGCCGCCTCTGCATGTCTCGTTGCTGGTGAACTTTCACCTAGATTCCTTCCTTTTCTGGTATCACGGAACCGCTCTGTGTCGATTGCATAAAGCAAAAGCTCCTTTTCTGTGCCACTACTTGTGATGTTGGAGTGGCTGTACTTTCTCTGTTAGCTCTTTGATCAGAAATGAAACAATTGCTGGAACTGATTTTAACTCTCCAACTTATGCACATCAAGATGGTGAGATGGATTTTAATAAGCCAGTCTAGTCATTTATGCAGAAATCTGATTCAGAGAAGTTACTCAACTCTGCCAGTAGCAGAAAACTCATCCCACTGATGCTTGGTGAAATTTCCCACATGTAAGCCTCACATGGACTTGTCAGTAACACAGTGAGGCCCAGTCAGGGGGGACAGTGCTTGTGGTGTGATGTTTTCTGGCTGAGTGAACAATCACAGAGAAATCGGTCTAACCGTAGCCCGCATCTCTCCTCTCCTTTTCTCACAGCATGAACTGTATATCAGAGCCTACCACATGCTCAGTGACTTTCCAGAGGTGAGTGCCTGACCCACTCAAACACGAACAGTAAACACACACGCGCACAAACACGCGTCACAAGTTCAAGAGTTTCATCTCTCAGGGAGTGGGTTTGCTCATGAGCAAAAACAGGAAGTGTGAACCTTTTTGCTGTCGAGACGTGTGATGAATCTGCCCGCAGCAGCTTCAGGATTGGCTCATCTGATGGGGAGTAAACAAGCCGTGACTCTGTTATTAAAACTAATGAAACATTAACGTATGCGTTGTTCGAGTCAATGAAAATCTGTTTCTCGCCAATCATTCTGTTTGGCATTGAAAGGTCGTAGAGGGAAGGTTAGTGGATAACTCTTCTCTGCTATCGAGTTTAGGATTTGTAGCTTTTCTGGTTGTCAGTTCCAAACTAACTGGCTGACTGTGGCATGCAGTAGCAAAGTGATCATCATGTTCTGTTCTTTTTAAGTCTGGACAAAGCAGACGAGTACACCCAGTTCTCAGTGTGTTCGCACATGTGCGATTGGAGATTTCAAACTGGCTGAACATGTTGTCCTCTGTATTAATATAAACACTTAAATCTGATAAGCGACCCTAACATTGTAAGGTTAAGAAAAAACAACAACACCTCTTTCAGTGCCTGTAAAGGTGTGTGCCTTCTTTATAAAATAGAGCGCTGAAACACTGCACTGTGCTTAGACTTTCAGACTCCTCTTGTTCTCTTGTATAAACACACTTCTAAAGAGATGAGGCAGACGCAAGGTTAGCTAAAAATAAAAGATCCCTAGATTTAAGAGGAAACTACAGAGACAAAGGATCAGATAATGTGACTCTGGGTTGGAGTCACCTATACTACAATAGCTCTCAGGGGAAATCATAATGTCTAAAAACATCTCTGTGCTACAGAGTCAGGTCACGCTCACCCGGCTTTTATCTGTACGCCTGAACCTGCTTTGCTTTTACATTTGAATTCTCTCATTGTTGGCTTTAAAATGACAGTAGTCTACACAGAATTGCTCGACTGATTCTCAGTCACTGGTCCTGTGCATTCTTTATTTATTTCTCAATACACCATTTATGGATTTAAACAATCGTTAATGTGAAGCCTTAGTTGTGAAAGAAACGGACAATTTCATAAATGGAAGCAGCGTTTCTGTGAAAGAAAAAAAATCTCTGTGCAGTAGAAGTGTTGAGTATGAGGCCGTTGCTGCGCTGAAGCTGACTTATCAGAGCAGCAGGTAAACATGAAGCGTTGAGTCTTCATTCAAGCCAGAATAAATATAAAATCCAAAATAATTAAAAGGTTCTTTTTAGAGCAGGCTGTTTCTTTAAACGTCGGGTTTCTCGGGTTTAGTGTGAAGCATCTCTTTTGCAGATCAAGGATCAGGATGTGGAGGCTCGTTTCTGCAAACTAGTGCGGCAGCTGCTGGACGACCACAAAGATGTGGTCACTATGCTGGCACAGGGCTTCAGGGAGTGTCGCAGACACATCCAGGTACAGAGATGCTAAGACTGACCCGATTCACGATTTGCTGGAAATGACTCCTTACTAAAACAACTTACTCTCTGTCTGCATAGGTTAGGTTATTAATGTCAGTTTGTTTGTTATTCAGTGTAATTAAACGCTATTTTATTATTTGGAAAGACTATTTAAGGCTTTCTCAGCTAACAATGATGCATTTTCTGAAAAAAGCTGCTCATCTGCCTTTACCTCTTTACCCCTTAAAGCTTTTAGGGAGTCACCCTTGATGCTCTTTATGTCATATTTCAGGCCTGCTTACAGAACAAAATTTCTGGGTCTGCATTAGAAGTTAGTGAGGGCGGTCTTTGCATTGGCAGCTACACAGGAAAAACCTGGAAACTTTTCTAATGGTCATTAAATCACGTCTTTATGTCAGAACCTTTATGGGAGGTAGAGCTAAACTAAAAGATACTCCTCATGTTTGCTTTGTAACAATCTTGGCAGTTTAGACTGCCTCACGTTTGCTGTGATTCACCAAAAGCTGTTCGAGCCGATAAGTTAGTTTCAAGCGTTAAGTTTCAATTGCTTTTTTTATTTGCTGTGACAGGATGAGATGGTCATCCGCAACTTCCTGGATACAACGCTGTGCTCTCGTTTGGGAATCCGAATGCTGGCCACGCACCATCTTGCCCTTCATGAAGATAATGTACGTGCAACTGTTATTCAAAGGATTTGAAAACCTCTGAACGGTGTCGGTTACCCAGAGCAAATCATGCGGTAACTGTTAAGGGGAAAGGTGATAGTTGTCCAGCTTTTCTGCAAACTTGGGATTAATGTTAGGTTGGGACAACAGGATCCTGTCAAATAGAAGTTGCTGGTTTCATGGTGTTTATCTTCAGCTACAAGGAAGCATAAAATATGTCATGTTTGTTTTGGCAGCTGGCTATTTAAGTAAACGCTATTGTGTAATTAAACCAATAGTATTGATTAATCAGAGGGGATTTAGTTATTTTGTGAAATACTTTTTAGACTTGATTAAAAAGAATGTTTTGGGGTTTTTTTGTTCATTTCAGCCTGATTTTGTTGGGATCATATGCAGACGCCTCTCACCCAAAAAGATCATCGAGAAGTGGGTGGATTTTGCCAGGTGAGTGTTTGGTACGGCTTAGTTTATCTCACCTTTCGGTGACTTTGTGCCTGTGCTGACCGAGGCAAATCAGAGTTCATCAGATAACCTTTCAGAAACGGCGTGTGGAGCTGTGAATGGGCTCTCATTCTTGTTTGTCTTTGCTAATCTAATCAAATGACCTTTTATAGACTTCTTTTAACCAAGTTCAATGGTAGTTTGCAAAGAAATAATCAGAGATGCAGCATGTTCTCTGTTGTTACTGTTTAACATTTGTATGAATGAAATTGGACTTCCACTTAATGAACTGTATGAACTGTAATTGTCATCCAGCAGCATTATTAGGTCCACTGCTTTGGTTTCTAATCCCATGCAGACAAAACTAACACCTTTCCCATAACTGTGAGGTTTACTTAGTGCTTTGTGCATGGTAACACCCTACACTACGTGTGGCTGCTCCTCCTTTTTTTTAAGCGGGTAAAAAAGCCATTATTAATTTTTTTAAAAAGTGTCATGAAACAGTTTCATTTCACTTATAAGTGTGGAGGCAGGGAATTTGTATATATTTTTGACCTTGTAGTCTTCAACATTGTGAGAAATGTTCCTGGTGTTCGATAGACGTCTCTGCGAGCACCAGTACGGTAACTCGCCCAGGGTGAGGATCAACGGACACGTAGCAGCTCGCTTCCCGTTCATCCCTCTGCCTCTGGATTACATCCTGCCAGAGCTCCTCAAGAACGCCATGAGGTAAACTAACCACTGACTCACCCACAGAGATGTCCACTGACCTCATATCAGCTTCTGTTGAATAAAGTTATATTGAATGTTTTTGGCTGACAGTGAAAAATTGTCTGAATTAGTAAAATAATGGATTTTTGTATTTGTAAAATGTTGCGTCTCCATTATGAGCAATAATGTGATGGCAAAAAAGGATCATTGAGGGAGAGCAGTGAAGATTTCAGTCGGTGCTGTTTGTCTGGTGTGAGTGAGCCCTGCACGGGCTGGAGCTGGCTTAATGTTGGCACCAGTGTAGCTGTTGCTACTGGTTTCCAGGGCAACAGCACGAGAGAAGGGGTGCAATTTGGAAAATGACTGGCTCTTTTGATGTAGCTTTTAACGAGTGTAGAGAATGTTGTTGATTTCAGCTTGGACGTAGAAGCAAAGTCCAAGTCGGTGTGCACACAGGTCCTTTTTTAATTTTTTAGAACCGGGGCTGTTGGACCAGCATTTAGAAAGATTATTGTGTGTCATGTACCTGGAAAATTGAGGGTTTCATGTGTCACAGCAGTGGCCCTGGCACGATTTAATTTAGTATTATGCACAAGAAGAACAGGTTTGCAACAGAATCTTCACTGTTCAGTCAAAAGCCTGAAAAATTATGTATTTTAGGCTACGCATCTGCTTTTTAGCACACAAGTTAAATTTAAAAGTGGATTGCATCAGTTAATCAATTAAATGAGCTGAATATAAAACTTGCTCTTGCCTCCTCTGATTGACAGACTGTAGAAAAATAAAAGTTCTCTTAAAAAGATATTTTTTTGCATACTGGATTGTTATTAAATGGGAGTACAATTGTCACATCGATCTTCAATTTGTATCTTCAGGGCCACCATGGAGAGCCATCTGGACACCCCATACAATCTCCCCGATGTGGTTGTCACCATCGCTAATAACGACATAGATTTTGTCATCAGGTGAGTGCCAGAATTGTAATCCAGGTGTGTCCTGAGCCTCTGAGCAGGTTTACCTGTCCAAGCATGATGACCAAATACCCAAACCAGCCCAGTTGGTTTCTTTTAATGTGTAGGACCAATAATTTGTACTTCCTTTGCAAATCTGTGCTCTCCTCACCGCTGCCGTTTTAGGAAGGGAGACTTCCTAAAACGGAAGGTATCGTTACAAGTTTTTGTTGCTATTTCTTTCTAATTCAGGATCTCAGATCGCGGCGGCGGCATCCCTCACAATATCATAGACAAGGTGATGGACTACCACTTCAGCACAGCTGAGGAGAGTGCACAGGATCCTCGCATGAGCAACCTCTTCAACAACATCACCAACAGTGGGAATCAGTCTAACCCTATGCATGGGTAAGCTCATTACAGATGCACTTCTGTTTGTGTCAGAGATAAGAGAGGAGTATTGATTTTATCCAATCTCGTTGCTTCCAGTAGGCTTCTTTATGAGCCAGTAAAAGCTCTGATGGCTGCCTGCAGTTTAATGTTTCACCTACAGTAAATCACTTTCAGCCCGGTGTGATTCTGTCGCTTCACTTAGTCACCTTAAACCTGTTGTGTGTGTGTGTGTGTGTCTGTGTTGTACAGGTTTGGCTTCGGCCTACCCACGTCTAGGGCCTACGCGGAGTACCTCGGTGGCTCTCTGTCCATTCAGTCTATGCAGGGCATTGGCACTGATGTTTATCTGCGTCTGCGCCATATTGATGGCAAAGGAGAGAGCTTCAGGGTGTAGCGTTCCCCACGTCAGTAATCGATGTAGACACCAGCCAGGGAATCAGGCCATGCAGGAGTGCAGAGGGTTTCCCACGACGAAGGCTGGTGAGGACGAGGTCTCGCAAGATAAAGAAAAAGTGAAAGAAAAGTGTTTTTCAGAAAGGTCCTAAATTCACTTACCCACTACTTGTTCTTTAGTTTGTCTTTTTGCCTTAGACTGATTATAAGCTATGTTACCTCTCAAGGTGATGATTTCTGTTGTTTTCCTTTTTTGTTTTTTTGTTTGTTTTTTTTTTTTGTACCCTGTGGCATGTTGTCTTGAAGTTTGAGGGGCGGGGCGGGTAATGAACTTTGAATGTGTAGGTTATCGGGACAAACTGTGCATGATAATTGATATTATTGATGACGATGATTATGAAAGAGAGAGGAAAGCAAGAAAGAAGAGCTTCAGTTTTAAAGAAGTTCATGATGAAGTTACCTATCTCATAGCCTCAAAGTAGAAATTTCGATGATTAATGTTTCAAGTGGAACTATTGAGACACTCCAACAGCCCTGTCAAAATCTCCTCAAAGTTATCAATGCAGCTCATGTGTTAAATTACCAAATCCTCCCAGCGTGTCATTGACTGCAAGGGGAAAAGTTGGTGGAAGCAGTATACATGCTTCACTTAAGCATCCTCATCTTAAAGCTCATGTGCTCTCCTCAAACACTGCTTTCTTCTTCTGCTGTACAGCTGTGGCTCTTAAAAACAGAAGAAACTGCCAAAAACACCAAATGCTCATTAACACATTTCTGTCTTCTGTTCTGATGAGCATCTTTGTCGAGCAGCGTCTTTGCGGAGCGTTTGAACGGGGAAGTCGACCGAGATGTTCAGCTGCCTTACGCGTGACACTAGTCCTTTAACTGCATGCGGAGTTCTTGTTTTTTTCTTTGTGGTAGTTGCCTTTATTAGGTCACACAGACGCGCACCAACGTTTCACTAGTTTTTGCATAATGAATAGGTTTCCCGTTGTAATGCTCAGCGCAGATCATAGCAGGTTTTAACATTGTAACAACTTTCAAAGTAACAATATACCAGAGAAGTATTGTCTGATATACGCTTCTTTTTTTTCTGTGTTATTTGACTATTTGCTCACAGTTTTTCTTTAAGAAGGTGTATATTGTCTTTTTAAAACAGGGCTTTGCAGAAGGTCACATTTAATTTCACAGCATCAGTAGACAAAGGAGTTTCTCCACCATTAGCCAAGTTTGCTGGTCTTCTGTTAGGTATAGATCACTGCTTGATTATGTCATTATTGTGAATGGCCAAACTTGTAAGTAGGATGCCCTCAAAGCATCCTACTGAATCCTGTCCTGTCTCCTTCTATTCAGGAATTCCATCTGTCTGTAGAGTTCAGTGAAGTATATACACACTTTATGTGTGTGTATAGTCAGTGTGATTGTCAGTTTGGTGGGTAAAAAAGTAGAACCAGTACCTCACAGGTGGGTTCAAAGCTTCCGGCTTCCTCCCACAGTCTAAAGGCGTAAATGTTAGGGTGATTGGTGACACAAAATTGTCTGTCTCTCTGTGTTTGCCCTGCGATAGGCTGGGGCTCCAGAAAATGAATGCATAGATAGACCGATGAAAAACAGAATGTGTCTGAGAAAATAATGAGATAATCAAGTTGTGATCTCAATATTTGTACATGAAAATCACAGCAGCATCTGTACGGACACTGTTGGGAGTAGAGAAAAAAAATCGAGCAGAGTCAGAAGGTGTTGAAAAAGTTGCGATATATGAGTCAACACAAACACTCCTTGCAGTTTGTTGAACATTCCCCAGTGGGTCCCAGCTCCAACAGATCAATCAGAATGCTACACCTCTTCTGTTTGATCTTTGGGCTTGTTATTGCATTAGCTTTTTTTTTTTTTTTCCATTTGAAAGGGCATTAGAAATCTTAGGATGTTATCGGCAAGATGGAACATCTATAAAATTTGTAAATCCGTCAGGTTTTTTTTTTTGTTGTTGTTTTTTTTTTTTTTTTCAGATTTGAGTGACTCGGTCTTTATCATTAGCCTGGAGCTGTGCGACATATTATTCTACAGCTGAATGCATATTACTTTTATAAACTATGAACTGGTTAGAAGCAAAATGACAAGGATCTTTAAAAAGTTGAGTAACGGTTTCACCGAATATCACAGAAAGCTTCATTTCTTCTTTTCCTGAGTTTACATACGAATGAGTTGAAATGCCATTTTGAACCTGTGAGACATTGTGAACATATTCTTTTGCTTTCAGAATCTATTTAATTTGGTAAAGGCTCGTATTTATTTTGACATTTTGTGAAGCAAAAACAGCCCCCTATGATTAACCGTTTAAAGGTCAGAGAGGGTATACTGTCTGTACCTGTGTTCTTCATGAAGCTTTCTATATGAATTCATGTTTTATTATAGATTTGACGGTCTTGAAGTTCTTGTATATACTTTAGCGTATACATGTTAAGGCGAGGGGGCGTAAACAATCATAGCTTCAAAAAATGCAGGTGAACACTTGAGGTTTGTGTCTCTTTTTGGAAATATTACCGTAAAGAGCATTTTGAGGATTCCTCCTTTAAAAAAAAAAAAGTGCTGAGAGTGATTTTGCACATTTTGAATTTCACTGCCAGGCTGTAGCTTTTCATAAACATAAAATGTGCACTGTATGCCCCCTTTAGGCCACAAAAGAGAAGAGCAGACTGAAAAATACTGTTCATGGAGAGAATATCAAGTGATTTTTTTTTTTTTCAAGGAAGAAGAGGACATGGTACATACAAGTTAATTTAATTGTCTAGAATTCAGATTAATTTTGCATTTTAAAATGAGGATCTGCAAACAGTTCATTTAGAAAATGATCTCCAGTACAAAACCAAAATATTCAAGTCATGTTACTGAGAAAGTGTGCTTTTTTTTCTCTGATTGAAATTAGTTTCTCCCACATTTTCTGTAGATATTAAATTTCACTTTGTTGGAACTTTGAGAGTGAGCTTGATTTTTACTCCTTTTTACAAATGGTCTTACCTTACCGTGTTAGGTAGGGTGAGAAGCTTGACGAGAAGCTTGGCATGGAGACGCCACTTCTTTGCATTTAAAGGTGCCGTTTTAAGGGGTCCTAGGTGATGTTTTTAGGACATGTCATATTCAGGCAATACTGGAGAGATTGTATCCTTTGGCTGGCTTGGGAACACATGGGTTCACCCTGGAAGAGCTGGAGGAGGTGACTGAGGAGAGGGTCTACTGCCCCCACAACCCGGGCCTGGACAAGTTGCACAGAATGAATAGATGGGTGTTTTGTTTTTCGTTTATTTTATTATAGCTGACACAACTAATGCAAGTATGTGACTGTTTAAAGGCACCACCAGTGCTCCTTTAATTGATCAATGCTAAATCACAAACTATAGGGGAGTCAGTATTCCCTGTGTATAAATGGTTAGAGAGTGGAGTCCTAAAGAATTTTTTTTTTTTTTTTTTGTTAGCTAGACCTTTGCAACATATAAGTCAAAGCAGAATACACAAAGTCTCAAAGGTAACATATTTATATGCACGGAATTATGTATACATGTATAGGGTTTATAGGCCTATATTTAGCCCTAGAATGATAACCAAGTAAAGCATGTCACACAACATTCTTGTGTACTAGCCGAATATGTGAATTGTTAACATACCTTTGTGTGCTTAGTCTGAAACCACTCAGACAGAGTCACTGTGGGTTTTGGTTTCTTTCTGCCACATTGCTGGTACCGCATTGGGGTACAGAGTACAGTACAAAGACCAGAGAAGAATTCAAACTCTTAAGAGTGAAAAGAATAGTAAAGAATTTAAAACATCAATAATAAGAGTGCAAATTAGACATGGGGATTGTTTTTTTTTTTTTTTATAGCTAAGTATTGACCTCACAGGAGCTAAAATGACCCCAACCTGACAAATGAAAACTGAACTGGCACATATGGGTTTAAAATTTGTGCTATAAACAGGTTATGTATAAACGTGGTAAGTAAAATCTTAAAATCAAGTCTAAACTGCAAACTCAAAATGGTTATTTGAGATGCTCTTCAGTATACCTTAGTCAAACCAATCACTGCAACCCAGGTATACGGAAGAGGAATGGAAAAGTGCAAAAAAGAACTTGGTGTCTGAAGGTGTGTGTGTGTGTGTGTGAATGAGAGAGAGAGAGAGAGATTCTGCAGATAAGTGCTTGGTAGTGACGTGTATGAAGTGTGTGGCGTCATTCCAGTCACTATGTGTTGAGGAGTCTGACGTCTTGGGGGAAGAAACTGTTCCGCAGTCTGGCAGTGAGGGCCCGGATGCTCCGGTACCTCTTTACAGAAGGGAGCGGGATGAAGAGTGTGTTTGAGGGGTGTCAGGGGTCCTCCACAAAGCTGGTGGCTTTGCAGATGGAGCGGGTGCTATGAGTGTCCGTGATGGAGGGAAGAGAGGCTCCAATGATTTTCTCAGCTGCTCTCACTATCCGTTGTAGGGTATTGCAATTGGAAATGGTGCAGTTACCATACCAGACAGTGATGCAGCTGCTTAGGACGCTCTCGATAGTCCCTCTGTAGAACGTGGTGAGCATGGATGGAGGGAGATGGGCTTTTCTCATCTTCCGCAGGAAGTAGAGACGCTGTTGGGCCTTCTTAGTTATGGAGCTGGTGTTGAAGAGGAGAGGTTCTCCGCCAGGTGGACACCAAGGAATTTGGTGCTCTTGACGACCTCCACCGAGGATCCACCGATGTTAAGTGGACAGTGATCTCTCTGTGCTCTCCTAAAGTCAACAATCATCAACTTTTGTTTTGTCCACGTTTAGAGACATGTTGTTGACTCTACACCCCAGTCCGTTAGCTGTTGCACCTCCTCTGTATGCTGACTTGTCGTTCTTGCTGAGACCCACCACAGTCGTGTCATCGGCGAACATGATGTGGTTTGAACTGTGCATTGCTGCACAGTCGTGAACAGCAGTGGGCAGTGAGGGGCTCAGTGTGGTGATGTTGGAGATGCTCCAGTCTGTCTGAGGCCTCTCCGTCAGAAAGTCCAGGATCCAGTTGCAGAGGGAGGTGTTCAGGCCCAACAGGCTCAGTTTTCCAATCAAGTGCTGAGGAATGATTGTGTTGAATGCTGAACTGAAGCCTTCATACATATGTGTTCATATTGTCCAGGTGGGTGAGGGCGAGATGTAGGGTGGTGGCGATGGCATCTGTCAGGTGGTGATGGAAACCTGAGGCTACTGTTTACAACGGCTTGCAAAACTTGGCAGCAGAAGATTGGCAAAACGTTTCGTTCAAGGTGCTTGAAACAGCATAGTGAGTGTATGTTTATATGTTGTCTGTGGAGCAGTAAAAGAAAACACCTGATGACACTGTGATTTTTCCTAGTGGAAAAAGAGATGTAAACAGAAAATAAAAAGTGACCTAAAAATTGAACTCTGTGGTACACCACAGGTAATATGTACTGCAAACTTTGAATGATTGCCTTACCTGAAGGTCCTTTCTGAAAGGATGTTCTAAAACTAAGCATATATAGAGTCCTTGATGACAACCCATGTTTCAAGGTCTTTGTATGAGAATGGATCTCTTTTTACTGAATCTCAGTTTCTCTCTTTGCTCTAAATGTTGGATCGAATTCTAAAATGACACAAAAATGTTTTAAGTTTCTCTTTTTGATGTCTGTTTTTAAATGAAAGCCAGCGTCCTTCAGTAGTCTTTGCGCAGTCGGCTTAATGGTTCTCTGAATCCTGGACAGAGTTCTGTTTCTCTTACAAGACTTGAGTCTGTCAAAGGCTAAGTGCTTCAAAATATGCACGATGTCCTCCACTGCTGAGCAGAGGCATGTTCGCTGCTTCATAGCGAGCGTTGCACTAATCTTAGATATGGCCCAAACTTCACTTGGTGACACTCATCTAAACAAAATTTCAAGCAGAATTTACATTTCAGGAGTACAAGAACTCCTGTTTGCTCACCATATTCATCATCACTGTTTAGCATTTTTATCAAACAGTTAAGAGTGATGATTTATCTCAGTGCCACACACAGAAACCTCTCTGGCCTTAAATACGGCTGATCGTTCTAGCCATGCAAGCCATGCAAAATGCTAAAAAAAAGTGCACTATCATATTGATATTGCATGTTGGAGATCTTTTACTTTTTGCTGTCTCGTGCTGTTCAGGATGTCTCTTTGGCTTGCTAATCAGTCACATTCAATCACACTTATTTCGTAATAAGTGCAGGAAACACTTCCACAGCGTTGAAGACGTTCTCACGGTGTTCTCAAGAAATGTTCAAAGAACATCTGAAGGACGTTTATCACTAAAATAAAGTTCCTTACAAAGGTTTGTCTAAGACATTATGTTTTCGACAGCAGTAGTCTCAAGATGTTTTTACTATTAGCATGTAGCACTGTAGGAATGCTTCACAAAACAACACAGTGTGACCTGTTACCTCAATAACACCACCTCACATTACAAGACTGTTTTTTTTTTGAAGAACGTTTAGACATTTCAGGCCTCAGTCTCATCCTGAGAAGATTATCAGAAAGCAACATTAAGAATGTGTTTTCACTTTTATCGTGTCACATTGTGGCAATGTTTTATATGAGAACATGTTATGACCTGCCGTTCAAAAACATTCTCTGAAATATTCCAGTTGGAACTTTTTGTCCTAGTTAAAAGTTGTAGGTTCACAAAGACGACATTATTTGAAAAGATAAGCACTCTTATTTGATTAAAAGAGATTATAGAATGGCCTTTTATGGAACATTGATACAAGGTAATATTGGAAAAACATTTTCAGTGCACATTTGTGAAAATGTTTTCAGGATGTTTTTTGATGGAATGCTTTTTCAAGTGTAGCTGTTTCACTTGGCTCTCATTCGTGTTTGATATTTCCAATTTCACATAGTGGTCCCAGTGTGAAGGTTCTACATTCTAACCTCCTCTCCAGGCTTCCTCTCCAGTCCAAAGACGTGCATGTTAAATTAACTGGCGATTCTAAATAGGTGTGAATGATCACCCTGTTACAGGGTAGCCCACTTCAAACCCTAATTCAGCTGGGATATGATACAGCACCTTAAACAAATCAATTTTAAAAATCTGACACTAAAGATGTTTAAAGAACAAAAAAGGACCTATCTGGTACAAAATAAACATTTGTTAAATTATTACTTAAATTATTACTAATTTAGTATATAGTAATATTCATAGACAGTATGAGTAGTATATCTTACTTTAAATATTTCACTTTAGTTAGTGTTAAATTGTTGCATATAATAAATTCTATTTTATTTACAGAGTGCCTGTGGTAAGGTAAATGCCCATAAAATAATTGCTAATAATCAGTATGGGGGGGCAGTATGTGTGTATGTTATCCAATCATATTTATTTGAGTTGCTTTGTAAAGTTCAACTAAAGGCTAAAATGCAAATATTTTTCAATACAAAGATAATTAATTTTAAAGTACAAATGACAATCTAAAAAATGGTAATAGAAGTTGGGACAGGAGCAACAGGACTGGAAAAGTTTGATTTTATTTATCTTTTTCTCAAGTACCATTTCCTCCCGTGGCCATTAGTCGAGCCATGTTACGTCCCTCTGCAGCCCCTAATCATCTTAATGTGTTCAGCTGGTGCTAATTGGCCACACCTAGTCAGGTGTGGATAAAACCATACCTGAGGCAAGCTTCCGGGGAGCTCATTTGCTTTTGCCTTGGTGGCACCAGCCATTTTAGCCAACCTGGTATTCCATTTTAAGATAAAACCTCTTCTCACCTACACCCTGCTATTCGTTTCCTTTTTTATGTTGCGGCTTTTGAGCCGGGTCGTAACAAGCCACACGAGGTCAGTTCATTTCATTAGACAGAGTGAAGATAAATCATTATTTTTCACAGTGCCTAAAAATGGACGTGAACATAAAAGACACAGAGAACTTTTTATTTTTATTTTTGGTAGCCTTCAGGGTGTTAATTACATCTTACAGCACAGGTCTCCATGTCCTCTGCAGTATCCATTAAAGAAGCAACAAACACAACACAATGGAGGACATTCTTTGATAAGAAACCGATACTTACTTACTGTACAATTAAACTACAAGTGCACTTTTTTTCTGTTCTGAAAAGAAAGAAATGAGACATAACTGAGCAACACTTTGGTCAGTCATCATATTTGGAATGTTGTTTTGAACATTTTTCTTTTTTCAAACATCGTCATTCACCGTGCGGATTTCCGTTCATGGAACCCGCACTTAACTGAAAACTTTAAAAAAAACCTGTAAACTGTAAACACCATATATCATGCTCGTTACATGCACTTTGTGACTGTTCATACGTGACTCTTCCTCCAAACGTTTGGGACGACACCCAACTCACATTTTAGCTTCACCACATTTCCAACAAAAGATGTGCTTGTGTTATGACCTTTAGCAAAACGGCGTTTCATAAAAGGCAATAATTCTGTAAGGCAGAACTATATTTGGACAGTAACACATTCATATTTAAGCAATTTGTGCATCATCAGTATATACAGAATAGACACGTTTGACATCTTTTACACAGGATCCAAGGTCTTAACAGACAGTAAAAGCTATTTGAGTAAAAAGGAAAAAAAAAAAGGTTTGAGGCATTAGTGAGATTTTGGCTGTAAAAACACTAGAATGCAGCTTTTGTTTAAGACATACCAACAATAGATACTTAGTTTAACAATTCCCCTCCAGTCAGAACAGAGACACCGCACAGCTGCTTGCAGTTTGCTGTATAGCCCACTGGAGGGGCACGTTGAAGGTGAGCAATAAGGCCACCACATAATGCATGAGGTCTGGGGTTCAGTAGCATTTCATCAAACCTAAATCAAGTATTGACTTTGTTATACAAATCCAAATCTTTGAGTCTCTCACAGAATCCATCTGACAATAACACACAACTCGCATTTTGTTGGCAGTTTGCCTTTCATTATAGAGTTAAGCATGTAGGTGCAAAAAGCTGCATCTTTCTGTATCAGGATGGCTGTGGCTCAGAAGGTAGAGCAGGTTCTCTAATGATTAGAAAGTTGGTGGTTTGATTCCCAGCTCCTCCAGACTGTGTCTAAGTAGCACTGGGTAAGAAATAGCTTCCAGTGCATACATGTTACTCAGAAAGTGCTTTGTGGGTGAATGTGGCTTGTATGGGTGTTCAGATATAAGTACTGTACAAATATTAAACCTTAACTTGGTACAACTAATTAAAAAAAAGTAAACTGACCAATTCCATGATTGACATCAAAGACCTTCTAGAAATCCCCCTCTAAAGTAGAATATTTCCACTCTGGGCTGTGACTCAGTCCCCTTTCAGACACACACTCTTTAACTTGAATCTGATGGCACCTAAACGTGTCATTTTCAAGTGAAGTAGAACCTTGGTCAATCTGATAACCGCGTCACAGGATTACGAGCATCTCTTGCATCTTTGTGATTAGCTCGGCTTATTAGACTAATATCACGTACACAACGACTAATATAATGACCCCTGTGTGGCATCTGTGTGGGAGGGATGGTACAGATGCATAAAGAAACATGTTTTCAGTAACAACAGTAGGAAAAGCTGAACATTTAAAAGTATTGTTACACTTTGCATGACAAATACTGCACGCTATGGCTCTCTCTGTCACAGTTATGCCTAAATAAAGCTGAGCATAGAGACCAGTTTTCAGAGAACACAATAATCAAACAAAAGCCACATTACATTATGGCAAATTACTTAAGGCAACATGATAAACAAAGCTTAATCAAAACAATTTTTTGAGAATTATTGGTTACTTTTATGCCATTAAGTGAGGACTAAGAGATTCCAAAAAGAGTCATTCTCAGACTGAACAAACATTGCAACAATGGAATCATCACCAGCTCCCAACCCTAACAAGAAAACAGAGATATAGCAAGAATGGCACACAGAACTTAATAGCCCTTTTTTTCTGTAAACCTTTTAACTTGACCTTTCGTCAGCACAGATTAAAGATTGAAAGCACAGAAAAAAAATCACTGCACAAATCCTACAATACAAGTTCACCATAAGAATAAATTAGCAGTCTGGGACACATTGGTTGTCGGCGCTGCAACACTTTAAAGCTCACTGCTGACATGTCCAAGGTATTAAAAGTGACCAGAATACATTTTAGAAAAGGGAGAGAGGGTTTGATAAATATATGAGACAAAGTGAAGTCATTAAAGCTGCCGTCATGTCTTCAGACATTCTGGAGTCCTCTCTCATGGCCGTCCAGCTGCACCTTAATCTTGTGCAGTTCTTCGATCTCCTGGTGGTGGCGCTCCGTCTTGTGGCGAACCAGAGAGCGATAGAAGTGAATGGTGAACACCACAAAAATCACCCCCACCGGGACCATGATGATGGTGGAGGCCAGCGCAGCCTGCCAGCCGGGGTTCGGCTGCGAGGGAGTGGTGGTTTCCAGAGGGGTGGCCAATGTGGTAGTCGGCTTTTTGATCTTGCCAGATTCTACAGGCAAGAACTTGATCCAGCAGAGGAGCACCACTTCTGCTAAAAACAACAGGATCCCCAAGGCCGTGGAGAAGCCCCAGGCCAGCTCGATGTAGTAGTGCATGCGTTCGTGAGGCGACTCACTGACGGAGTTGAGGTTGTGGATGTTGCTGACAGCTTCCACGTTGGGAAGAATGCAGGTGCTGATCAGCAGAGCGAAGAGGTGCACTGCCACCAGGATGGTGGTGCACACACTGAAGGCAATGAGAAGCAGACGAGGGTAACTGAAATGAACTTCCAGCTGCACCTCAACCATGGCCACCTGAGACATTTAAACAGAGACATGAATATCCAAATTACTCTACATCCATAAGTACATCAAAGCACACCAACACAATGCAAACTATACTATGCCAAAAATTTCAGGCATTTTCTAACCCTTCTGTATGAGGTCCCCTTAACTGTGTTCAGAAGTATTTAAGTCACTAAGAAAGAGCAGTTTTTTGGCAAGTCCAAGCCTTCAGAAACTTTCTGGAATGTTAACGCTCAAGTCAGATAACAACCACCATGCTTCCAGGGCTGAAAAATAAAGCCAACAAACTGCAGTTCCTCAAATGGAGGCTTGAGTTGGTCTCAGCATGAATAAATGTCCAACTCCAATGATCAGGGGTGTCAAGCATAAGGCAAGAGGGCCAAAATCGGCCCAGCAAAGACTCGGTGGCACTGGATGTGTGTGTGTATATATATATATATATATATATATATATATATGTTTATATTTATATACACTCACAGGAAATGATGCGGTTTATAAAATTTCAGTTTCTGGGTCAGTGTCAGATTCTGTTTCGAAGGCAATGTGTTTTGCTCTGACTGCCTTACTCTCCATAGCAACAGAGGCTGTGGCTTATCTTGTGAGAAGCCACAATAGCAAACATTGCCAGAACAGCTCCAAATGCTTCTTCTTGATGAGCAAAAGAATTAATTTACTATGGAGATAACAAAACAGCAACTAAGTTAACTATATAACCGTTACTTTGTGGGAAAATTGCTGTCCAAATTTGATCACAACAGAACACAAGATGTGGTTCTCTGTTAAAAACTTAATTCATCGACTTCAACGATATATTTATATTGTCAGAAAAACCACTCATCCCATTAAGAATGCAAACTGACAGGACAAACATGACATTTAAAACCACTTCCTTCCTGCAGGTTAGTGGGTAATTTTCAGATTAGACTAAACTGACTAACCATTGCAAAGCCAGACAACAGCGCAGAGGTCCTGCTGGAGGCCTTCAGCTTGGCACGGCTCAGATAGAGTTTCCTCCACGACAGTGCTTGCACCGAGTGGTGGTTGGAGCTGACCAACTCCAGGTAACTACGTCGCACCCAGTCCCTGTAGTCCATCCCGCTGTTGTCTGGGGCGTGCTCTGCGACCCCCGGGGCTGGAGAACCCATAGGCACATTCAGCTCACTGCTCATGGCACCTGGTGGATATGAAGCAGAGACAGGATCACATCAATGACCTGGTGTCTCAGATCCCATTAGAGATTAGGTTAGAGATACGAGATTAATACAGGTGGCATGTTTAAACAATAATAACATAAAAGGCTTTTTTTTTTTTAATTTAAATCTCCTGCAAGAGCCCTTTGACATGTACCACTTTTATGCAAAAAAATGAAGCCACTTCAGCGTGATTCTTAGCTCTAAATATAGTCACAGCTCTTAACTGCTATTCTATCACATTACCATGAACTTTATTTTAAAAGCACTTCCTCAAATTAATCACCAAATTATGATTGATTGAGAAGCAGGAGACAGTGTTAACCTTGTGAACAGCGTACTGTGGGACATTTAAAAAAAGAACAACAGTTTTTTTTAAGTGACTCATTTTGAAAACAGAAAACTTCCCTTGTGGTCACAGGAGATACGCATCAGATACAAAAATTTACATTTGGTGATGCTGTGGACAATTGTAGCTCATAAATAATCAATCTGTGACATTCATATTTTTAACCCAGGGAGCAATACCACACAATACTGCAGCATTTATAACCAAGATGGTTTACCAGCTCCTGCCCATATCTAGGTCTGTTTACATATTTTAAAAAAAAAAAAGGTACATCATGGGTCCTTCAGTTTATTAACTGCGATGTTATCATACTAACCCAATAAAGTTTATATATAAATAAATACTTGGTTGTGAATGTTTACATAAGAATGTAATCTTTGCTGTGTTTTCTCCTGACTATCAATCACAGGAGCTCACTATCCAAATACTCCCACAACTCTGTGTGTGTGTGTGTGTGTGTGTGTGTGTGTGTGTGTGAGAGAGAGAGAGGGGGGAGGGAGGGCTGTCTCAACAATGTTTTGCACCAACAACCTACTGGCAAAGAGCCAGGGGAGCTAAAGGGAGGGAACAGGAAATCACTATTGTGGAAAAAAAGACAAAGTTAACGCATGAATACAAACAGCCATGCCATAAGTAAAAACACAGGGAAAAAAGCAAAGACTTAAGCACATATCCACTGGCATATTCTAAAGTGATGCACTCAACAACAATATTCAACAAACTGCACAGCAGCAGTACGTCTGTCTCTTCACAATGTGCAAGCACAGGCTGTGCAAACACAAACCACTGAATTTTACAGCGTGCACTTTAATGCGCCAGTACTTATGATAGTTAGATATATAGATAGTGGTGCGCACTATCTCTCCCTCTCTCTCTCTATACATATATACACAGACAAGTGCAAGACGGTGGCCCCATGATTTTGCAGGGGTAACACGTTTCAGCAGATGGGTGCACCTTTAGGTCTCTATGTATATTTAGAACTCTGGTAAGTTGGCAGGATCCGTTTACAGAGTTTCGCTAACAGAAAGCTAAAATACCGCTGTTATTTCAGTCAGCGTTAAACAGTCAAAAGCCGGAAGACATAATGCTAATACCTATGCAAAAAATCTGGTGCGCAATTTAGCCTGAGTCCATCTCCACCTGATATGAGCACCATAACAAAATTCAGAAAACGCAGGTCTCTACCAGCTAGCTTATTTAGCTAGCCATTGTCAGCAAGTTCGCCTGTTCCTTAACTTTCCGTCTTACCTATCCGCCAAAGTGCCTTTGAATTACGGATGCAAACTCCGAGACAGTCCTCTCCACGTTGCCACACGACAAATGAACGCTCTCCGGTCCGCTCCGGGTGTTTTGGTCAAACAACTTCCGCTCTTGGCTTGTAGTTAATCAATAAAAGTACCCCCGTTTCACTCCTGCATCTGAACCAGGTCCTCCTACGGCACTGCTCTCCTCCATACCCCGACAACCTGCGTGACAGTTGCGCTTCAATTCCAAGTAAGTTCACCTGCCGCCTGGTTTCCTGGTTCGGATGGTGCGGTCCCAGCAGAGTGCAGAACGGAAGCTGAGTAAAACTAAACTCCTTAAAATAAAAAGCTTCCGCTTGGGCGTGTAACTTTCAAAATAAAAGCAGGTTGAAGCCTCCCGCGTGTCTCCTATAACGCAAGGAAGACTGTTCAAAAAGCCCCTTTCATTGTTAATGCATAAAATAATTCCACATAAAACACTACAAAAAATTGAATAAAGTTTAACAGTGAATCCTGTTCCCAGTAACACTGCATTATAAGCATAAATAGTTGTCTAGACTGGGTTTAGAGAAATAATGACTTGCACCATGTTTTGATTGTTTCTAGACCCAGCAATGCTTTATGTCACAATCTCTAAAGTAGGCCTCTCACTGGGTTAATAAGATACATAAATTAAATAATATTATTATACCTCTTAAAGTATGTAATAAGACCCGTAATGTTAATTTTAGTTCAAACTCAAAAGTGCAACTAACTGTAACTGGTGGGTAAGATCATCCAGGGCTATTTTGGAGGTAATATCTTCTGTAAAGCTGACAGAGTGGTTATATCCCTCACACCACTGGCACTAGCAAAATGTCAGTATGTGGAAGTGCATTTACTGCTGTCAAAACGTTTTTTTTAGATGCATCTATTTAAAGATTTTTCATCCAGGAGCCAGGCTCATGCTTGCCACTCATGTCAGTTTCAAACTGCAACATTACTGTTTTTCCTGTGGCTGAAATATTGTATTCTATATTATGAGAAATCTTGCCTTATGCACACAACTACTTACCTGCAGATCTTTTTTTTGGTTGTTTTTGAAATTATATTTTAAGAGCAACTCTTGACAAATTGTCTGTTTAATTTGCATACATGCTTTTGTTGTTGAATACCTATGTAGTTGCTGAAAGTAGTTGGTCATGCCTTTGCACCTGCTGTGAGAACTGCAAAACTCTTTACAAACAGAACAGTCACTGCTGTTTGTAAAGAGCAGTGTGTGTGCTGAAGTGGTCCCAAATATAATCAGGGAAACACTGGACTTCTATGCTCCTTTAAAAATGTTGCTCCATTCCTCAAATGATGAACTTCAGATGGAACAAAACACTACATGTCCTGAAAACTTCAAACTGCTGTAGACATATCAACAGCCCCCCTTGACATCCTTCAACAAGGCTGACTAGTGAAAATCAGATCTTAATCCACCTCGTGCCAACTCTGACTCTCAAGTATTATTGTCTTAATCTGAGTATAACTGCATCTTTAATGTCCAATTAAACCTGAATAACAGTAAAGACTTCATTTCATAATGACATGCTCGTAGCAGGTAAGTATGCACAGATAAAAGTGCTCATGTGGATTTTGGAGGATTATGTGTTCTACTGCCAAGCAAAGCTATGAAAATAACATTAAATTCCAGAACTTAAGACAGCACATGGCCTGTAAAATAAGGAATGCCAGTGTTATCCATGCAAAACCAAATGGATGCATGTGGTGGAGAGATCATAAATAGCAATAGATTTACACGTGGTCTAATCAGCAGATGGAATTAACTCATTGGGAGTAAAAGAAAAAGGAAAAACCCAACTAAATCTGGTATTATCTTAATGTAAAGAAATCTGTTAATAGGCCAATGAGAGGTAAGTGTGTCTGACTTCTGTAACATAACTGGTTCTTAATGTAGATTTACAGTACTGTGCAAAAGTCTGGTGCCCTTCTTATTTCATTATATTTTTCTAGGAAAATAGGTGCTGTAGTTAAAAAAGCATGCAAACATCAATGAAAATACAATATATGAGGACAAACATAGTTTATACAATTCTAACGAGCTTGAAAATAAATATTTGGTGTGACCACCTTTACTCATCAGCTTATCCTGAACTGGCTGTCTTAGGGAAGCTGTCCTGTACTTTCTTTAAGTAACTTCAGGAATTGTTCTCCAGGGGTCTTGAAGGAGATTCAAAGCTCTTCTTTGGATGCTGCCTGCATTTGTTCTGCTCTCTGTCAAGATGATCCCACACTGCTTCTGGGCTCTGAGGAGGCCAATCCATGGCTGATAATGTTCAATTGTGTCTTTTTTAACCAGGTAAGCGTTTACTGCATCTGCGCAGTGTGTTTTGGATTATTGCCATGTTGAAGCTGTTGCTAGTCAGATACTTTCTACATAATCTTGCAAAATTTGATGGTCCTTTTCTGTGTTCATAATTCCATCAATCTCCGACAACAATGGCTGAAATACGGCCCCAAACCATGACAGAGCCTTGTCTTATATGCATAAAGACAACTAGTGCACAAGGCAACTTGAAAAAAAAAATACAATAAAGTATGACTCCTTCGAAGAAGCAGCCAGCCCGGAAATGGGTATTATCAATTATCTTCTGTGGATTAAAACACATGGCATATGTGCTATCTATCCAAAATAAGATGTTTACTATAATGCAAAAAACCCCCAAACATTGTTACTCACTGATTTATTTTTCTTTAATACTGACTGGGGAACAGCCAAACTCCTTAGGACGGAGGTGGATTAATTCTGTTTGGGTGTTTGTGATGCTGCTTTGGTTTTGGGAAGGAACAACAGCTGGAACGGCTTCAAAGCCTGCCCACACAAGTCACAATAATAGTCTCAATAACAAGCACACAGAGAGTATTTAAAACATTTATTTGTATCATCACAGAGCACAAGTGAAAGACTGAAATCAGTGGCCAAATATGGCTGTTACAGTAGCTCATCTAGAAATCCTCATTCATTCACGATAACGTGTTGCATCTGCGACACAAAACAGGATTTCCATCTCAAGTCTCCTTTCAAAAGGCTTACAGCGTTTACAGATAGACCTTCAAAGAGAGCCACATCATACCCAAGGAGCTGTCCAACAGGTTACTGTGACAGTGGCTGCTCGCTATTGTTCCTGTGTGGAGTTTTTTTTTTTTTAGATCGGAGCAGGCAAAAGCTCCTTTTAAACTTGTATCATATTTATACAAACACTACTAATCGAGATATGTTTCACTTGCATGTACAATTTCCTAAAATCTGTTTTGGAAAAATAAAAAGTAATATAAAACATATATTTTTAAAAAATCTATTAAACACTATTATTTTCTGTGCAGTCTAAATTTTGTGGTTTTTTTAGTCTTGTAAAAAGGCCCCATTGTATATTCACAATCCAAATATCAATCCAGTCACTTACTGCAGAGCTGAGCGACAGGACAACTGTTAACACTTTTTCAAGTTAACGGGGTAGCCCAGCTAAACATTTCCATATATGAACATTTGCACCAATCAGAATTTCAATGCCTCACTGTTCTCCTGCAAGCTGGTTTTGTAAAATGAGATGGTCAGAGCTACTTAAACCTTTATCGGTCTCTTTGTAGCAGGTAACATAAAGACAGTCTGAAACAGGAAGTTTCAAACATTTAGGTGTTACCTGAAAAGATAATCCCTGCTTTAGAGTTGCTGGTTCTCCATCTGGTCAAAGCGCATACCTTAATATTCTTGAGAAGAACATTGATCTTTTTGGGGCTTTTGGGGTAGAATGCTACAATATGGTGGTGTTCTTGTAATAATTATGTATTCGTGTGGTGACGGCCCTGCATGGTCCATGTTGGGATTTAGAGATTCTTTTATTGCTGCCATATACTCTGCCTTATGATAAATGCATTAATAACATGTTCTACAGTATTATTTTATCAGTAATACTGTTTACAGGGTTCATATTGCATTGAATATGTTTGTCATCACATTCATTCTATTCACAGGTTGAGTTCATTCTATACACAATGCATAACTGTGCTTGTTTAGAGTTGATGTTCTATCCAAGAGGGTTTTAAGCTTCACTGGTGAGAGTGTCCAGGTGATACATGTTGAGGGAAGATGAGAACATAGCAGGTTAATTGCATGCATGCTTACAATACACATAAATCCAGTAGCAGGCCTGAGCGAAGGCCCAAGTGTCTTCTGCTTTTCTTTGAGACCTGCTGCAATTCTGTCTACTTAGTGATTGAGGACGAGGGTCCATTATTAGCCCTTAGAGGCCCTGAAGCTTGAAGTTATTACCTTAAAAGGAAGGTGTTATCAAAAAGAGAAGTTATATGTCTGTTCATAGTTATTAGAGATGTACAAGATGTACCCTTGTCTGTAAACAATGACTGGACATAATGTATTTTTGACCTGTATTGACGTGTATGTGGGGGTGTGATCCTCTATGCTATAAAACCAGAACTCAGTGTATTTCTGTCAGAGCAAATAAGCCATATGCTGACGGTTGTTCTCCGTTGTCAATAAACTCATCGTTTGATTGTACTTTTCTGGGCCTCCGTCGTTTGTTGTCTGGTCTACAGTTGATCGATCTCGCTTCATTTGGCAGCAATAAAAGAATCTCTAAATCCCAACATCCATCATTTACCCACAGGGTTTGCTATGTGAACAAGGCAAGTGTGCAATGCAAAACAGCAGATATACTAAAATAAACAATCTGTGCTAAAACTACATGATGTCTCAGCCCTACAGTCTGTCAGTAGAGAAGAAACCATCAGTCGAGACACTTTCAGTTAAGATACACAGTTTAAAAAGAGTTGTTGGGATTTCACTTCACAATGACCACTGACGTGTTGTGGATGGATTCCATGACAGCAGCCAGGCGACTGCACAGGTCGTAGGCCTGGGTGACGTGGACTTTGGGCGGGTCTTTAAGCACTACCGTGTCAGCCGAACCGTCCAGAACTCTGGGAAGCAACTCGCCGAGCTTCACCTGCAGTGAGTCTGAACACAAAGGAAGAGCAGCAGAAATGGGTGACTTAGTTTATTGTTGATTTTCTTTATTGCAGTTTTGTTTCAATTCAAGGTTTAAATTTTAATCAGCTAGCAGCGTTACTGGTACAGTATTAAATATGTGTGTGTAATTACAGCAAAATGTGGTCTAAGGGCGCACCTACGGTACCAGGAAAGCACTTTTGAGTACACAAATTTTATACTGTATTGACTCAATATAAGTCTTTATGCCCCTGTCCCACATTCCTTTTAATTTAAATGTATTTCTAACTCTCAGACTAAGGGATCCTCATCTGCTGTATACACATAAAATATTTTTCAAGATGCACCAACATGCTGACTTAAAGTAAATTGATTACATGTGAATTTTCCATATAATTTTGTTACATAAGTCATAATGTAAAATTTAATGGAATCTGGTCAAATGAAATTTACTTTACTGGTATACATCCAGTTTACATCAAGCACATTTTCCTCAGTGATTAATTATAAAAATAAATAAACCTTTGTTTTCATATATTTCAGTTGCATTTAATTCAAAATTAATGATTTGTGTTTATTGAAAGTTAAAAAATAATTGAGTGTATTTTGACATTTTTGATGCAAACCCTACAGCAACCTAAAAGCATCCTAAAAGTCGTAAAAGTATTGCAGAAAATGCACAAAAAGCATGGCAGCAAGCCACCTTATATATTTATTTCTTTTTGATCAACTGTAATTAAAATTTCTAGCTCATCATATGAGACAGTATGTATACAGCTATAAGAATAATAGAGCTGGACGGTACAGACTGATGTACAATCTAAACTTACGATCCATGTCTCGGCCCAGGCAGCAGCACCAGTGGCTGCGGATGGCCTCCATTGCATCTCGGTCTTCCTGGGGTAAAGTCGAGTCCCGGCTCATCAGGTGAAGGCAGGGGATGACGGCCTCATCCATGATGGTAATACCCTCTTCTACTTTGGCCTCCTCACCGCTGCAAAACAGCTGCGATGCGTTCTCATTAAGTGCCTGTGTGGTGGATGACAGGACGTGTGTACAAACCCAGTTCTGAAAATGCTAGGATGCTGTGTAAATTGTTAAAAAAACAGAATAAAATGATTTGCAAATGTTATCACCCTATATTTTAGTCACAAGCACCGGAACCACTGTGTAGCCGCTCCTCTTCTTTTAACAGCAGTCTGTAAACATCTGGGACCTGAGGAGATCAGCTGCTGGACTTTTGGGAATGTTGTCTCATTTTTGTCTGATAGAGGATTCTATCTTCTCAACAGTCCCGGGCTTCCGTATTTTATATTATTAATTTCATTATGCTCCAAATGTTTTCAGCTGTTGTAAGGTCTGGACTGCAGGCCATGAAGCCATGCTGTTGCAATAGATTCAGGATGCGGTTTAGCATTGTCTTGCCGAAATATTCAAGGTCTTTCCTGAAAACGCTGTCATCTAGATGGGAGCACAAGTTGTTCTAGAACCTGTATATATCTTTCAGCACTGATGGAGCCTTTCCATATGTGTAAGCTGCCAATTCCATAGGCACTATGCAAGCTTTTACACTGAGTGCTGATGATAAGTCGGATAGTCCCTTTCCTCTTTTGTCCAGAGGATGCAGTGCCCATGACCACAGAACAGTTTTCCACTTTGGCTCAGTCCATTTTAAATGAGCTGTGACCCAGAGAAAACATCAGCCTTTCTGGATCATGTTCATATATGGCTTCCTCTGTGCGTGACAGAGCTTTAACCTGCATTTGCAGATAATATGAGGAACTGTGTTCACAGACACCAGTTTCAGGAAGTCTTCCTGAGCTCATGCAGTGATTTCCATAACAGAATCAGGCCTGATTTTATTATAGTGCTGCCCGAGGGCCTGAAGACCACAGGCATTCAGATTTTTCCAGATTTTCAGAACCTTTTCATGATATTTTTTAGTGTAGATGATAAGATATTCAAAGTCTTTGCAATTTTACATGGAGGAACATTATTCTGAAATTTTTCCACAATTGGTAGACACATTTTCTTTTTACAGATTGGTGAACCTCTTTCTGCTTTACTAATGAGAAACGCTGCCTGACTAGGCTCAGTTACCCAATCATGTAACTGACCTGTTGCCAGTTAACCTAAGTAGTGAAAATTGTTCTTCCAGCTGTTTCTTTTTAGCACCACTCACACTTCCAGTGTTTTGTTGCTTTAGTCCCAACTTTTTTGAGACGTGTTGCTGCCATCAAATTCAAAATGAGGTTGATACTAAACTATTTTAAATGTAGGGCATTTTAAAAGTAAAGGTTCAAGTGACACAATCAAAAGCTGCAAAACAGCAATTAAAGAACCGTCGTTTCCAATAAAAAAGAATAAATGAACCCGGGTTTAATAGTCACAAGTCCATATACTTTATAAAATTCAATACAATGGAGAACAAATCTACTCCTGCTCTAATACTGTCCGACTAGATTTAATACAGGCTGTAATGGGAAACTAAACCAAGCGCAGCTTATGAAAAAATTTCCTCTTTATTGTCAGAGCCTAAATATGGCACTCTTGGCCAGTCAGTCCTTCTATCCACATTTTTGGTACAAAGAAATATATTTTAGAAAATGTCAGGGGGACATGGATCATTCCCAGAGGATGGATTCTAATGATCCGCAAACATCTTATTTTAAGCAAACCAAACCTCTTATTTTTAGATAATTTTCTTTATTGGTATTTCAGACTTTATAGAGAATGATCGAGCTCAGCGATCTATCTGCAATGTGACGGAGTGGAAAATAGTCCTACTCACAGTGAGACACTTCCTCCTGTAAACAGCAATGAGAGACTTGTCCACACCACGTTTTTCTCCGTTTCGCAGCAGGGTGGCGTTGGTCTCGTAGGCGTGGGCCAGGTAATTCAGTGCCTCCCGCATCCTGCAGTACACAGAGGCAACAACTGCTGTCATATTACACAAAAAATACACTTTTTGTAAGAAAAGAAATGGTTATTTCCCACACAATGTAATCAAAATGTAAGCAAAAATATTTAGTTTTATGATCTGAAAACATATGAAAAGTATTTAAAATGAGGGTCCCTATGCTTTTAGAAATTGTTTCGTGTTATGTTACTCTAAAGTTATAGTATTCAAGGATATAGATATCTGAACTGTACTATCATTAACTATACTTTGGTATGTATATCCTGGCTTTAAATGAGTGCATCTTTACTCTATGTAAAGAACGCACAACTTAATAGGCAGTGTCAAAAGGATCAGTGATGTGTGAGATTGTTTTTTTATGTGTAACGCACGAATGAGCACACACAACCACATATTAATCTGGAAAAATGTGGTCAGACACATGCTGATCGGGTAGGGTTGTGTTGAATATTCGACACCTACTTCCCGTGCTGGTAATGCTCCAGCCCAGTCAACAGATAGACAAAGACCGTCCTGAACAGCCTGTAATCGTCATGCCATTGCTGTGAGAGAGCAAACAGAAACATCACGTAATTCACTCTTTCACACTCCCCCTGTTTTTTCCACTTGACAGTATTTGAATAAAAACTTTTATTTTGTAAAAAGAAAAAAAGAAAGAAGAAGTAAAATCAGACTGGTAGAGGCTACACAGATATAAAGACATAGAGAATATCACCAGACCTATCATTTAATCAAACACAAGTTTGGTGTTAGGTTTATGCTATATTCCTGATATAAGAAACAGTTTATTATTGCAGTCTGTGATTGGTGTCTTCACCATCCCAGCTGTCTTTCCATGCTGGAACATACATAGTTCTCATTCCAGTGTGAACAAATGTCACTGGGTTTACATGCTCCCTACTGGAATGTCAACCACGCAGACCCAAATAAACACAGATTAGGGATTTAATATACTGAACACAAACAAACTTCCTTCATAACGCTGAGATAACCATGTAATAATATTTTTATAAACATAAAATACTTAATAAAACTGACATTTGAGAGCAGTGCAGGGTGTCTATTTTTACTTTTGGATTTTTAGCCTTTTATTGCTATTAAAGCCAAGAATGAGGTGATCTGGCCACAAATCTGTTAACAGAGCCACTAATTTTCCACGGATGCTCTGCAGTGGAACAAAAATTCAACCCAGTAAAGCTACTTAACAGATGTCTGCCCCTGTTCTGTTTTGGGGGCAAGTCTCAGCTGCTGTTACAGATCACTGCCATATTGCATCATGGACCTAATGACATTTTTTCATCAAATATCTGTTTGAAAATTATACTAATTTCTGTATTTGCATATTTATGATGTTACATTTCATCCATTCAGCCTAGAGACGGTACCATGTATTCTTCCATGTCCATGTCTTCTGGCTTAATAAGACGAAGTTTGGCCCGGGCTTCTCTCATGATACTGATGGCTCTGTAAGTACCAAAAATGATAAATGAAGTTTAACAGCAAATGCATGGGAAGGAGAAGATACTCTCAAGTTACAGCTCTGAACTCTGGACACTAGATGGCACAATATGCATGCTATATATTCTACTGTATTTTTAGTTACCGTTCTGCTTTGAGTAAAAACCTTCTTTCCAGCCACAGTATTACACTCCTATTCCTGTATACACACACACACACTACAACCTTGAAATGCCTCTGTCTTATGTTAGTTCATTTATAAAGTGTTTTATTTTAAATTGGGGTAATCTAGGATAAAATTCATCTGTGTTCCAATTTTTTTGGCCACTCCGACACACTCAAGGACTGTGTGCACCTCTCATCAAAACTGAGGTTGCGGTCAGTAAACTGCTCAAGCAGCGTCCTCTCAATGACACGCTTGGGTGCCTTGTTCTGGAAGAAGTAGACCAGAGCGTGCTGCAGACGTGCATCCTCCTGTGGTGTAGTCTCCTCTTGGGAGAGCTCATACAAGCGGGAATACTCTTCATGGAAAGCCTGAAAGAACCACGGGAAATTTTAATGTTTTTAATGCTTTATTTAATTAATTGTACACTTTAAACCTCAGTATGACTTATACAGGGACCGAACATTTCACAAGTTAAGGTATTTTCTTTGTTGTTTAAAATCTAGGGAATATGGGGATTTCATGACTTTAGTGACAAAGTTAAAATACACGTCTTGCTATTGATATTAATCTTTTTAAATATGAAACACTGCGCTTCATAGAAGTTCTTTATCAAATACAGAAAGAATACTTCAAGAGGCTTCTCACCCTGCAACGTGAATCTTGCTTCCCGAGCTTATTGCAAGAGAACCCCCAGTTTAAGATAAAAGGAATTCCTTCAGGGATTAACTTCTAGCTAAGAAGTCCCATAAAATGCGCATTTTTGTGTTTGTGTGGATTTTTAATAAAACTGTCGCGCAAAGAGATAAAAACTGCAATTACAGCACGGGTTGATCCAAGGACAGTTTACGAGTATCTGGGTCTAAAGAACTAAATCAGTCATACAGCTTTTACAGATTTTTTGGAATTTAGGGTTGATGTGAGATGAAAAGAACATCAGTATCCCTAAAAAAATACCTTGATGAGGCCAGCCTCAGGACCCTCCTTATCAAAAATTTGTCTGGCCTTGGCTATGGCTAGAATGACACCTTGCATAGCTGGAGTTAGCATCATCTGGGAAATGACATGACAATGTAGAGAAAAAAGAGAATGATTGCACCATGAAATGATAGATAATTACTCCAAAGAGTAAAGAAAGAAAAAAACATATATGACATACATGATATATGACCCACAACCTACTGTATCTCTTTAAATCTCATACATACCATCAATGTTTACATTAACCCTACATTTGATCATTTAGCTTATATTTGTGTCCACTGACTAGGAAAGCTATCAGCTGCAAGTATGTAATTATAGCTGCTTAAATCACACTCCATTAAGACATTAGGCCTTACCTCTTCATTGTATCCATCAGCATCCGCCCTCACCATGATCCGGCCCACATTGGGGATCTCCACTTCTGAGACCTCATTCTCAGTCTGTCGTGGTCTGGCTGGAACCTCCTGCTGCTGCTGCTGCTCCTCACTGCTTTGCTCTGCGATAGGTTCAGGAGCCTCTCCAGAAGCCTGGGGCTCTTCTTCAGCTTCAGAGACAAGGCCGGCCACCTCCGGGTCATCCTTCTCTATGTGGATGTCAGATGGTGTCTGATTGCAAAGCTCTACATCAGGGCCAGGAATCTGACAGAGAAAGTTTTCAGATAGAACACGTTATTATATTCTCTTCTATCGGCGTATGCTTTCACAGCTTTTGAGGGTCTTGTCAGCATACCAGTAAGCTCTGGAAGTCTAGTACCTGGCTTGAACAGTGTGTCTCAAAGTGCTAATTTACAGTACTTTGCAATTCTAACAACAAATGTATTCAATGAGAAACATGGTGAGAAATATTGTGATTCAGAATGGTTATCTGCATTCAACAAAAGCGGGCTATCTGGGTCAGCAAAAACAGTTATGTTTATATTATGATCACAACAAAAAGTGCAAAAACTACTTCAAATAACTACTTGTTATCTGTACACTAATCTAAATAAGTCTCTAAATAAGCTCTACATAAGTCCTGAAGGGTCATCACCATGCTAACTGGGGAAATCTGATCGCTGACCCAGATGGACGCACTTTATTTTTGTGGCCTAGAATTTCTGACCCATATTCAACATGGGTAGGGAATGATAGGGCGAGGTGTCATGTACTTGTTCACCTGATTCTGCAGCTCCTTCTCATCTGAATCAGAGCTCTGGCTGACTCCCGTGGTGTCAGTGACTGTTGGAGTGCTGGTATCACCTGGCTGGCAGCCAGGGCCCTCTGGTGGTGGGGGAGATAAATCTGTTTGCGCTACGGTCAAAAAAAAAAAAAAGACAGGCTGTGAGTCTACATGTGTCTTTTGCAAAGAAGAACTGCTAAATATATAATTAGATTACTGGATATATTCTAATCTCATCTGGTATTAGAGTCCCTACCTAGAAGGTCTGAGCAATGATACAGTCTATTCGTCCAGCCTGAGGGCAGACTTCTGTCTAGAGTTAAGAAAGCTCTGCAGTAACAAGTGTTGATTACATTTTTGATGGGCTCTTGTTACACAGCAAATAAAACTACATTGGAGGGAGGTGATTTTGTTGGAGAGAGTGATAACTGACACCTGCTTAATTGGACAAAGAAGTGCAATCAACTAGTTCAATATTTCATGTAGAATTAGATTTTCCTCTATTGAGAATTGCTTATCCTTGCTAATCATATTTTGGGTCCATACTGTTTTTAAATACAATACCTACTGCTGTCTTTGGGTTCCTTAGGCTAAAGCTTGAACAGATATATAATACTTTATGTTTTAATCTGCTTCTTAAGTCTCATCCTGTATATATTGGGCTCCTCAAAGAGGTTCAAGATTTGACTGAACTGGTTTAGTTGTGTGAACAGAATTACAATGAATACATCTCCACATTATCTAGAGTGGTGATGAAATATTTTATGTCATTCTTACTTCTTCAGGCATCACTACAGACCTTCTGGCTCTTTTCTGAGATCAGGTTCTGGCTCTTTCTCTGCTTCTGGGTCTGGCTGTGGCTCTGGAGCAACTCCTTCATCCACCTCTTCAGTGGAGGGTCCTGACTGTGGTGCTGGCTCAACAGGTGACTGCTGTATATTATCCAGACTGGGACTTGTGGGCTCTGCAGAGGCGGTGGACTCTTCCTGCGGGGTTGCCGTCTGGCAGAACTGCTCCTCCCATTCGCTGAGCTCCTGCTGGAACCAGCGGTTATCTTCGTGGACATAGCGCCTGAGGATGGGTGGCAGAGAGTCCATGCCATGGAGCACCTGGCCCGTCTCATCATCTGTGTCTTCTGGGTGGGATGCAAGACATTTTTAGTTAGGAAATCAGGAAATAATCATTTATTATCATTTTAATGCCTTTCAAGTAATTCCATTTGAATTCATGCATATTAATATCCATTGTACAAATAGGTATTTTAATATGTTACTATACTTAAAATGTTTGCATAGAAAAGTGTTTAATACTGTTCTAGTTTCTAGTATTATAGAACAGCATCTCCATATCAGGTAAGCTAAGAATGTTATATTACAAAAACTTTTGCCACTACTGGGTGAAATCCATATAATTTATAAATAAATTGTTTTCATTTCGGTTTCCTTTATCTTTACTGAATTTCACTACATAAGTTCAAGTTACGGGAAAAAAACGCATATTTTGTGATCCTTAATGTTGCTTAACACTTACATAAGTACGTACATAAGTGATGCTGTCTATCTAGTGATGCGTCCTCTCACATACAAGGTCTTGAATATTTTAAAGACGTCATAGCACTGTATCACCCCGACAGACTCACTCAGCAGTTCTCAGACTGCTGGCTTACTCGTGGTGACTACAGTATTTATAAGCAGAATGGTCCCTCTTCCGTGGAACCAGCTTCCAGTTTAGCTTCAGGAAACAGACAACCCCGCTACTTTTGAGATTAGTTAGGGCTGGATCAGGTGACTTTAAAAAAACATCTTTTAGTTACACTACAACAGACCTATGCTGCTGGGGGACTTGCAATGAAGCACAGAGTGTTCTTCCTTCTTCACTAACCATCCTTTCACTCTTCTTTCACTCTCCATGTATTCATGCACCCTCACAGCATCTCTTTTGTCCTGTCTCCCCCTCCTCTCACCTCTAGCCCCTCTCTAAGTCTGCTTCTGCCTGAGGTTTCTTCCTGTTAAAAGGGAGTTTTTCCTTCCCACTGTCGCTAAGTGCTTATATCCATCATCTTACAATATAAAGCACCTTGAAGCGACTATTGTTGAACTGAACTGAATACTGGAATGAGGAATTCTTGACGAACCCTGTTTATAATGATATGCTGAGCATGTTGTTTCATAATAACAATGTGAATTTAAAATTCACTTGAATTTGTTAAATGAAATGTACTTGTTTGGTATACATTTATAAATCTATAAAGTGATAAATCTTTGTTTAAAAATATATATATTTCAGTTGAATTGAGCTGAATGGTACACCTCCCCTTGTTGGCTACACTATGGTGATGCTTTGGTTTCTGCTCAGGTGTTTGATAGCCTTCTTCTCTTGAATATTACGTTGGACGAAGGAATCTTTGCATCGGAGAGAGCAGCTGAAACCTCTGAACTGCCTCTTTGCATCAAGTAAACGGAGAACGCTCTGCAAAAATTGCTTTCATTCCTCTCATTTCCTCTTAAAAATAAAATAACTGAAAGGTAGGTGTACCTGTGATGAGCTGAGGTAGCCTGTCGTCAATGTACATTAGGCAGTAGGCACTTGCGTTGGTCATGCCTCCAAAGGAGTCTCGCTCCAGCTCATCCCACGATGACTCAGTGACACTTATGTCATTGTACTTCAGCCAGCGCTGGTTAGTATGGTCATAGATGTAAGCCCAGTAATGACCAGCTGATGCCTGGCCTTCATGGACAAGCACTGCATGGAGTCTGTAGGGGGCCTAAGAGTAACACAAGAGATGTGCGGAAATAACGCTGGAATCCAGCCTCCCAACTTAATATCAGCTGTTCTCCATGAACTGCAACATTACCTTCAGTTGACCTGTTCTTATTTGTGTTCTGTTGTCCTGTTTACATTACACTATTTTCTGTTTCTCTGTAGATATCAGTAAAGTTTAATCTAATCTCAGCTCATTCACTTTCTACAGCTTCAGATGTAAAATATGTAATTGAATTGCTAAATTAGGTGAGTGTTCAGGCCTTACCTGGCAGAGACTGTTGTCTGAGTACATGCCCTCGAGCGTCTGAGTGAGCCTGTCAATGCTGGCCTTTAGTTCTGGCAAACAAGCAAAAAATAAACACAGACGCTGAAAGGAAATGATTTTCACAACTGTTGGAGCAAAAATAAGTCAATCTGAATAATACTAATTTGCATGCTTGCATAGCTGTCCTACATTTTATATGATATGTGCCATAATGGGAAAGTTGAGAGAGCCGGGCAAATGTCTATCACCCGTATTCAAAGAAATATGACTCATCTTGACATTTAACATATTCTGATGCATTGTCTGCGCCTGAGTGAGTCACAGTCAGCAGAAGAACATTGGCTCTATTTTTGTGCAGGTGCACAGCTCTGTGCCAGTACACTTTTTGTTCTTTACTCACCTGCAGCACTTATATCTAATGAAATGTATTTTATTCCACTGAAGATGGTGAATAAGTGTAGCAGACCAAGTGTCATTGGAAAGCGTGGGGCTCATTGCAATTTCACTGTCAAGGCTACCCACATTAATGCATCATCATCATCTGCTGTTTCCAGTTTGGCAGCAGTTTTATTAAAGCATATCTTTAAGCACAGTGTTTTTATTACTGGGTGTTCAAGTGAGTTTATATAATGTGGAATATGCCAGACAAGGTAACAAACCCAAGGGGATTTATGACCCCACTCTACTCTATGCATGTTTGGGTTTTATACTATGCAGCTTGACTGTTTTGGTTTGCTCACTCTGAACTTATCAACCCTCAAGCAAGGCACCAAAAGACAAATCGTTTGCAGCTTAACAACTGAAAACATAACACAAAGTAAGCTGAAGGATATTATGATTTCATATGATGCTTACAAACCAATATAACTAAATCTTTAAGGTAATATCAATGTGGGTATAAAAAGAGAATTATCATTAGCATACCATTTATGTCATTCTCCACTTCAGTCCTCCAACGCTGAAGACAGGTTTTAGCAAAGTGCAGCTCTTCTTCTGTGATGCTGTGAGGGGCTGGGTGTGGTGGGCAGTCAATGGGTTGTCGGCACTGAGTGAAGGGCTTGTATATGGGGGTCCTCTGGCAACTGGAAACACTGGAACCCAGGCTCTCTGATGAAACTGATTCTCCGGGATCACTAAAGAAGGCAAGAACAACGACACAGCAGTTGCAAGCATGTCAGGATGTCCCATTTAAAGAGAGGACTACAGGAGGACTGTGTGGAAACACACTAACTGAGAATAAATTAAATCTATTAAAAGATGATTTCATTTTCGAGATCCCACTTGTGGCCTCGGTGAGTATAATCCTGTTGCTATAAACAAGAAGAGTAGAGTTGAAAAAGGTAAACACCTGCTTTCTTTGGCAATGGCTTCACTGAGGGGGGCACTTGGAGGAGTCGGTGACGATGCGGCCTGTCTCGAGTCTTCAGCTGGGGAAACGCTAGTCGGCTTGGTGGTAGCAAACTCCAGCACAAACTGGAGCATGTCAGCTAGAGGGTACTTTGTAGGTCCCGAGCCATAGTTTTTATAACTGCAAGTAAAGAAAGCAGATAATTAGATGGAGATTTGATCTTTAAAAAAAAAAGAATAAAACAACATTTTCAAGTCACTTACCACTCAAGTTTCTGTTGAAGGACTGCCAGTTGCTCCTTTAGTTTCTTTACTTCTCCTCTCCTCTCATGGGTCTGCTCAATGTTTTTGTGAAGATATCTGTAACCAAAAAAACAAGACAATTCCCACAATTAAAAATGTGGCAAAGTTATACTGAAATATTTACACCATACACACATCATAAAATACCAACGGAATAAAACTGGATGACCATTCTGGTCTTATCAACAAGCCTAGTCTGGAACCACCCTCCTCTGTTTTAAACTCACCTGTCCATATAAATGATTTGAGGAAACTCCAGTTTCTTATGTATCTTCTCAGGGCGCCCAAGCTGGGTGTTGAATTCAAATCTCGAAAGTTCAAATGTCAAGACTGGTGGTAGCTTTTTGAACCATCTCTGAAAACATGAATAAATAAAGAGTTTCTTAGCAGATCATTAAATTTCACAAACTCTGGCCGAGCATGCTGCACATAGAGAGATTAAATTTGAAGTTTATCAAATTCTTCACCTCACGTCCAGATGTGACATGATGCTCTGAATGTACCGACTCAATCTCCTTCTCAACCATAGCACCTTCTAAGCATTCATCAAGATTGTTGAAGCCATTGACTTGCAGGGGGTACTGGCCAAACTGCTCAATATTATATACCGTCTTACCTGAGAAAAAAATCACATAGATACCAGAGGATGACTGAAAATCATATTGATGACAACACCAATAAAAAAACCAAACTCATACCCTCGTGTCTTCTTTCTGTCACAAAGGTACCATAGAAGAGCTGGACCATGGGGTTATGTTGTTTATCTTCTGCATTTCTAAAAGTAAAACATGGCATTATTTTAAATTAATTTAGCAAGCAGAAGTGCACTAAAGATGACAATGACTAAACATGCTTCTGGGTGCCATCAGCTTAAAACTTACTTTCCACTGGCAGCCAGCTGAAATGCATCCTCGAGCCAGTCAAGCAGTTTGTGGGAAAACTCACTGACATCCTAAAAGGGACACATTTCAAAAAGGGCAATTTACTTGTCTGAGTCATTTCTTTAATTGTCTTTCTGTTATGTGCTTTTTCGGTACTCTGTCTCTGATGTATAAAGACCTAATGAAGAGCTGTCTAAGAACTAAAGGGACTGCTGAGCATTAGTATGTGCTGAATCTACATAAACATATAAACAACAAATGGGAAGGTTAAATATTATTACATTTGCATGACAATCTTCACTGAAAGTTTAATAAAGAAAAAAAGTGTTTTAGCTCTTAATTAAAATCTTAATAAAAGATCAACTTGTTTCAGTATCATCTCATGGTCTTCCCCAGTGAATGGAGCTTGTCTAAGTGTATGACCACCTGTTGTATGGCCACTGGGAAGTCTTAAACCAAGACTAAATGATGACCAGGTGTGCATAGCACTACCTCTGGCATGCTGAACACTTGAACTCAGTCAGCCATGTCAGCTAAATCTTCAGCTGATTCCCTTCTGTGAATTTTACTGGGAAAAAAAATTCTCAAATGGGCATCCTATTTAAACAGTTTCAGCCTGCTTATAATCTCACCGTCCGCTTCATTAGGTACACCTTGCTAGTGCTGGAATGGACATTATACTGCCCTCATAACTGCCTTAATTTTTATGGCATAGATTCAACAAGGTGCTGGAAATGACATGATAGCATCACAAAGTTGCTGCACATTTGTAGACTGCACAACCGTGACGAGCATCTCCTGTTTAGTCACATCACAAAGGTGCTCTATTGGATTGATATCTGGTGAACGTGGAGCCCAAATGAGTACAGTGAACTCACTGTCATGTCACAAAACGAGTCTGAGATGATCTGAGCTTTGTGGCATGGTGCGTTATCCTGCTGGAAATAGCTATCAGACGATGGTCTAAAGGGATGGGCCTGGTTGGCAACAAGTGATAGGCTGAGGCATTTAAACAATGCTCAGTTGGTACTATGGGCCCAAACGTGCCATAAAATATCCACCACACCATTACAACACCACCACTGACCTGAACCATTGAGTCGAGGCAGGGTGGATCTGTGCTTTCATGTTGTTTACACCAAATTATGACCCCATTATCCAAATGTTGCAGCAGAAATCAAGAGTCAGCAGACCAGGCAACATTTTTGCTATCTTCTATTGTCCAATTTTGGTGAGTATATAAAAACTGTGGCCTCAGTTTCCTGTTCTTAGCTGACAGAAGTCATACCTGGTGTTAGCATATTGTGCATTCAGAGATGCTCTTCTGCATACCTTGGTTGTAACTAGTTGTGAAGTTATTTGAGTTTTGCTTTCCTATCAGCTTGAAGCAGTCCTCCTGAAATCACCCAGAGATCAGCCCCTTTCTTTAATGCCTGCTCTTCTCACTTAAGCAGTCTTGTTGCTGCTCTCCCTGCAGACTTTGCAAATATGCAGGGAGAAGGACTGGAAGGTCCCAGTCTAAAATTCATAATTATTGCAGATGAAGTAACAAACCTCTTTTGACTAAAGTGGCCCAGACAGAACTGGGCTAAGAGCAGGTCAGGGGAAACACGCCCTGCATGTAAATTTAATGGATTCAGTGCGAAACCTAAATAATGATGCCTGCCGTCTGCTGATTCTATTACAATGGACACTAAAAAAAAAAAAAAAAAAGTTTGTGGGCAGACTTGCTCTGGAAAATTATGGCTGGTTTCTGTCATGGTGGTTTAGAAAAGTTAAAACATTATAAATCCTTCAAAGACACAAATAAAATATTCAGTTGGAAAATAGATAAAATAAAGAAAATGAGTCTGAGAAGGACAGCAGCAGAAAAATAGAGAGACCATTAAAGCCCACATGTCCCTATAGTTAATGAGAAACAATGAGGCAGTGGCTACAAATTTCAGAGAAACCAGAAGTCTGAAGTGCCCTGCAGAAAAGGTGCTGACAGATGTGCTCTGGTTTGGTCTGTATCTGAGACAGGAGCACCTCAGCTTTATCAGCAAGTCAGAGAGTATTAAAAGCAGGTGCGGAGTTAGGTTGTTCCTTAAAAAGACAAATACTGTACATATGTTGTACCTGTTGGGCCTCATTGGTCCTGAAGGCATCACGCAATAACTCCACTGCAGCAGAAGGATCCACAAACCTGCGGGTAGAGCCCACCATGAGGGCAAACAGGCAGCGCAGCTCCTGCATGAAGGCTATGTTCCTCTTGTCCTGTTAACATAAACTCAAAAACTTCATCACCCTTACATCACAGCGGCAAAGTAAGAAGAGTTATGTGTTATCCTGTTCTGTATATAGTGGTGACAGTAGCTTACTTACTGAATGGCTTTTACACTTCTCCAGTATTTTCTCAGACAGATGGTAGTTGAGAACCAGTCTCCTGAACACAGGCAGGTGGAAGAGTGACTGTAACAAGACAGCAAAACAAGGCACATTAATCCAGCCATCCACTGAAGGTTGGATGTGGGAGATTACCAGATGGCCGATCATCGCTACGGCAGAACATTTATTGTAACTTGGTTGTGGAGAAAATGTGGACATATGTTTACAAATATGTTGCTTGATTAACAAAGAACAATGCTAATGTTCTGCCACTGACATTTAGCTTACTGTTTGGAAATTTGCATGCGAGTGTTAAATAGATCAAGTATTCACACAGCAAACAACCATCACAATAAGTGAAAGGTGAGGCGAATGACATCAGTTCTATTTTTTTAATGCAATGTTCTGCAGGCAAAGAATAGTTGCTTGGGAATGGCTTCATGAATACATGAGGCACAGGCAGCGACCAAGCATCCGAACTTCCAAAGCATCAACTGCAAAAACCACAAAGAGCAACCAAAGTCCCGTATCCATGCCACAACGGGTCAGAGATATTTTGGTGGTTAAATAATTAGGTGGAAGGTTTTGAGGCTGATCTGCATATGTATACTGTGGTGTAGTTTCACCTGGATTCACCTGGACACCTGGGAAAAACAGGCTAAGGGTCTAGCCAACATCCTCTGTTTTTTGTTATTCTTTTTTCTTCACATACAGTGTTGCGAAAAAGTACCTGCTCCCTTCCTAATCTCTTATTTGTGGACATTTTTCACACTTACATGTTTCAGATCATGAAAAAAAAACTAGACAAAGATAACCTGAGCAAATATAAAATACAGTTTTAAATGATGAGTATATTTATTAAGGGAAAAAAGCTAACCAACCCTATGTGAAAAAGTAACTGCCCACTACAGCTAATAACTGCTTGTGCCACCCTTGGCAACAAGAACTGTAATCAAGTGTTTGTGATAACTGGCAATGAGTCTTTCATATCACTGTGGAGGAATTTTGGCCCACTCTTCTTTCCAGAATTGCTTTAATTCAGCTACATTGGAGGGTTTTTGAGGATGAACAGCCTGTTTAACCCTATAAAGCCTGAACCCTGAAATTATTGCCAGAAAATTACAATTTTTTGAAAAAGAAATGTTTGCTGAATCTTCTGACAATTTTTACAAAAAAATAATAATAAAAGACACATAAATTGGCTACATCACGTATTTTTTGGGTGCAATTTATTACTTAAAAATGTATTGTGCTATTTATTTAGGTTTTTTCGGAGGGAAAAACGTTACATTGATGATGTAAAATAGGGGTGGGGGAAACTCCAGGCCACAAGGGCCGCTGTGCTGCAGGTTTTAGATATCACCCTGGGTCAACACACCTGAATCAAATCACTAGTTCATTACCATCTGAAACATGTAAGTGTGACAAATATGCAAAAAAACTAAGAAGTCAGCAAGTCGGAAAATAAGGTTTTATAACAGTATATGTCAATAGCTTAATATTTTTACAGCCAGGAACAAACCCCATATCAATTTGTCATAAGATACCTGTGTTTCTCAGGATAAACTAAATGCATTAATACTAATCTTATGTGTCATGTGCAGGGCTGATGGGAGCTTATAAGCACTTCTGAGTATCAAGATATGCATTTACATTTCAGAGGGAAATTCAATTACGGTTTATCTCAGTTTTACTGCAATTTAGTCCACAAAGGATAATTGAGGAAATATGAGCTGACAACTGAGTCACGTGGACACTCAGCCTCAATCTGATAGCACAAAAATTTTCTAGGGGAGACGACGAGTCAAGCTCTGTTGAATCTACAACAGCTCAGTTGTAAAACATAGCAGTGACCCTGGTAAAATAAACAGACAAAAAAAAAGGTATGATCTGAACACCATTTGTATTCTAACAACACTGCCTTATTTTCCCCATTTCAATTTCCAGATAAAAGCCCGTCATATGCGGGTGGGACTTCTTAACGGATATGGAAGCATATCTGAGTTTAACAGAGAGAAACAATCACAGTCTCTTCTGTTTACTTTATACTCAGGCTGCCACCGCTCACTCCGTCCTCGCTCGCTATTTAATTATCAACATAGCCGGTGTATCTCAGTTAGGGTTCTGGTTTCTGCCGAGCTACCCGATAGGCCTGGAAAAGTTAAGTTAGCTGGAATGGACTTATAATAGAATTAAGATTCAGATTAATACTGTATGCTCAAGCTCACCGGGAAGATGTTTAACTTTATTAGCATGATAGAGGGTTGATGAAAAGGTGAGATAGACGTGAGATTCTTGTGTAGCTGAACAGGTTGTGCTTTCGCTTTAAAAAGATGTCTGTACTGTACATTTTAACCCACTGTGGTCAAATTTTACCATGGAAAAACTAGGTGACGGATATTGCTGAAAGCAAAACAGACATGTGGTGATTGACACTGGATCAAGAGAAGTTAGAAATCTTTGAAAGGAAACTCCAAGTCTATAAATGTTTGTTGAACTAAGTGCGAGAGCTATTTAGGTCTTGGGAGCAACAGAGGCGAGACTCTGTTAGAACAGGTGGAGATCGGTGATGAGTTTCATGCAACAGAATACATGCTAGGTGTCGCTATGTTTTCTGAATACGAATTTGAATACTTTGGTGGTCAAGTGTGATATGGGTCTAACATCGACATGTGTTATATATACACTACATTAAAAATACCACACTAATTTATGTTAACAGTGGGTATCAGGGTTATTACAGTCAACTAAAATTAAACTTAAAACTGTTTACTGCTTAAGCTATTACAGCTTGGCTGATGAGGCTTTGATGGACTTGTTTTTGAGACGATGGATGTTTACAAGATTGTGAGTCAGCTGCTTTCAAAAACAGTTGTGTTTTTATTGTAATACCTGAACTGATTTTCCTAAATCTTGCCTCTGACATATGCCCTTTATACAATGATAATTATAAAGACTGAAACTCAAATTGCTTTCAACCAAAAATGAACCAAGAAAATCAATTTAGGAAACTAAATGAAACAACTTAAAACAAAAAGTCAAAAAAAAAATTAAAACACTTGTGACTAATACTAACCCTCAACCTCCTAATTCCTCCTCGAATTGGTGGTAAATATCTGTAATAAGTAAACAGATTCTCTATTATGTTTTGCATAATTGTTCTTCCATATTTTTTAAACTTGTCTTAAATACTTAAATTTTAAGATTTATTTTACATGGAATTTTAAGTAAGTCTGTTACAGACAAGTCAATTACAGTATAACATCCATTTGCTTAAACTCACATGGATCTCATTCTATATCAACATATTCAGGACGTTTATGGCATTACAATGTCATGTGTTCCTATTTGATCATATTTATGATTGAGTTTTTTTTTCCATTCTAAATAAATTACACTATTTTACAGTCAATAATAGATTTTAGCAACATTTAGATTTTTTAGTATCTCTCTGTGAAGCATGATAGTGGTTATATTTATGGACATTTGTTGTTATTAATCTGACCTCTGTAACCAAAATGCTCCTTTTTCATCTTATTATTTGTTAGGTGAAAAAAGCTCCTTGTCCTCACCTGGATGACAGCACTGAACCAGCAGGTGTTTCCTACATTACGAATACCCACAGGCCAGTCGTCCTGACGGATCCACTCTGCAGGGCTACACATTTCACTCTGGGCTTCACATCTCTTCCTCTTTATTCTCGCAGCATTCTCCTCTGCACTGGCTTCCAGAGCCCTGCACAACATCAGTTTACCACTTTAAAATGGTTTATCTGACAGCGCTATTGAACACAGGTTAACTCATTCCCATTGTTTTGGGTTAGGGTTAGTATAATGTAACCTCTATACTGGAAGCAACTCCAGGTTCAGTGTTAAAACTGCAGCTCCCAAGCTGCACACAGTTTACCCAAGTGTCCTTGGGTAAACTGTGTGGGGAACTGCTGGTCCAAAACCAACATAACTACCCATTTTCAGTGTAAACTGAAACACTGCATGGGATGAAACGTTAAGAAAACTGAGGTTCCCCAAAGACATGGAGCTAAATCATCTTAGAGCCATCTATGATTGTATAAATGAAATCTCTTCTTCATCAAAAGTCAATGAATCACCATTACGATAATTAGCTAAGGTCTTTGATAGATGGTTATCATCTGAAAGAAATTTCATTTCAATCCATCCAGCATGGCTAGAGAGAAAGTGTAGCCAGACACTTAAAAGTTCTTTGCTATTTTATCTATGTTTGATGTCAGATTAACTGCTAGACCACACTGTTTTGTGTGTGAACTGTCAGCTGTCAGCAGTGACCTTTGCTGAGAGTTTTGACTGTGTAACGCTTACACAGCCAAGATATTAGTTGTGGCATCCATGGCCATTCAGTAGCCTGAGAGGAAAAACACTCATGCTACTAACATTTTAATTTTCATAGTTCTCTCTATTGAAATTAAAAAGTGAACTAAACCAAAAACAAGTGTTGTATCAAATGAAAAGTTGTCCTTTACCTATGAAATTCTCGCTCCTCTTCCTGGGCTTTGTGGGACTCCTGCAGGCTGAGTTCTATGGCGGTCTGCAGTTCATCTTTAGGAAGCCCTGAACAAAAAAAACCACAAGAGCGTTACAACAGAGATCCTATAATTCAAGTTAAAATGGGTTAATGTAAAAATCACACTGAGCACTCATAATAAAATTTTGTTTCTTCTATGTGACTCTGCCTTCACGCAAACATTGTTTTCTAACTAAACTAAATGGATGACCCATAACATTGCTCAGATATTCTCATGTTAGCTTACTTAAAATCCCCAAACAGACGGCTATGTATGGCAATACTTTAAATGTATATTAAAATATGTGTAAGTTCACCTTGAAAAAAAATGCTTGACACATTCTTTTTACATTTTACTTGTGTTTGAATTTCCCTAATGCCACACATAAGTCAATCAATTTTGGCAAATCTGCAGTAGCTAGTTTTGGCTGCCCCCTTGCCACAAGGGGTCACCACATGTTTGATTTGGCAGAGTTTTACTCTGGATGCCCTTCTTGACGCCACCCCAAAGGAGATTTGTGTCTCCGGCTGGACTCAAACCAACAGCCTTTTGCTGGCCAACTGAACGCATTTACTGCTCTCTTCTCTTCTCTTTTAGTGTCTCATAGTAAAGCTTTCTTTATATTCATCCATAAAGCTCAGTTTGCATTTGTGCTGGAAGTGTTACTTCTGCTATCAGCCTTGTGTGAATGTGCATTCTCAGGGTACCTTTCTGGCCCTCCCAGGCCTCTCCAGATGTCCCTGACTCCTGTGGTTCTCCAGGGTCCTGAAGCTCTGCGGTCTGGGTTGTCAGCAGTCCAACAGCATGTCCAATGTCCCCCTGACTGACCTTGAGGAGAGAGAAGAAGGAATATATAAAAGAACAAATATTGAGGATTTTATCTGTGACTGCAACATCTAATAATACATCACAAGAATAAATCAACACATTTTAAAGACACACAAATCAAAATATAAATACATGGCCATATCCAGTCGATTGTGCTTTAAACAACAATTTTAGACTTTTATGACTCAACGAATACATAACCCTGCTGCTGTCTGCAATTGGTTACACGATGCCTGTGAAAGTTAACCAGTGTGTTTAATGTACTGTTTGTTTAACTGTTACTTTTATGATGTTCCAATTCATTCAATCTTTTAATGGGGTTTTCATATGCAGCTGTATTTAAACATTGTAAGCTTGAAGTAGAGTGCTGGAGTGAAAAAATGGGACCCTATGGGGTCTTTAACATAATTTACACTTCAAAGACTCTTTAGCTGGCTAATAGTGCGGGAATGGATTGCTACAGTATAACATTTTTAGATTCATGTTCTTCATGGTATTAAATCTTGCTATAAAACATCTCTTACCTTTTAAACTGTCTAATATATTTCTCCAGCTAAAAGCAGAACTCTCACCATTACTCAGATTACCATTTGGATTTCTTTACAAATAACTATTAGAACCTGTAGCATGGCTTCGGGATGTTTGTTAGCTTATCTGTTTGTCAGCAGGATTACTCATAAAGTTATGGATGGAGATGCATTTACCAGACGTAGCATAACTTAGAAATGTTTCACATTTTTAGGGAATCTGGATCTTAATCTAGGAATGTTTGTAAGGATACTTTACCATTGTGAGATGTGGACAAATAATCAATTAAAAAATACACACACTATACAGTCTCTGATTAGTCTTTACTCTATGTATTTCATTTCTTTCTCAAAAATCATTTTAAATATAAACAATTTCCTGAATGTCTGGAATAAATCGTGTCCATTTAGTACCTTTAATAATGTCATCATTTTTACAATAGCCCATAACACGTTTCAAATATTGTGGCAACAGGGAGAGAGAAGCTTGATGAGTGGAAGAAAAAGTGTAAACCTTTCCTTCCATGAAATGTAGGTTCAGGTTAGCATGACCTAAACCCCTTCGTTAGTCGACTATACAGACAATCATATTAAAATGTAGTGAAACAGCAGATACTTGTTGAGGATGGTCTGCTGACCAGGCTAAATAAGATATAGTATTAGCTCTATCAGTTTGTGGTTCATGGTGTTTTAAATGGCCTACAAGCTTTTTAATCACATTAAAACTACAAATCTCTCTGCCATGGGAATCCCGTGAATGTTGTCCTACTGTCTGAAAGTCATAGTGTCAAACAACTGTAGTACCCAAAACATGTGATGCTGCAGATTCTAAAAGCTGATGCTAAGTTGTTGGGCCTTACATTCAGGGCTCTGTAGAGGATCTGTTGGTCCTGGATGCCAGTGATCTCCCTCAGCTGGCTGATCAGCATTTCACTCTGCTGAGAGAACGAAAACACCAGGCAGACTTTAGATCTTTCTATCACCATTACACACAATTTCCTGTATCAGATCTATACATTAGAGGAAGTGATGGGCTGGCATTTCATTTCCATTTGGGCAGAGAAAATGGACATAACTGTAGCACAAGTAGGCGATCCACTGGAAGTATTATTGGCCTTGAAGTTACAACTGTTACAAAATAAATATCACAACAGTAACGATGGCAACAATAAGTCCTCCATTTAGATTGGCTCAATAATCCTCGCTTTCACTATGCAAGTCTGTCCTCCATCAAGAATGAAATATGTTGTAAAGAATATGCCACCAACAAAATAAATGAATAGTGCTTTTGTTCTCACCAAAAGCTATTGGTAGTTTTCTCTGATAGCTGAAATGGCACTCAAAGAAAGAAAAATGTGAAAAATTGACTTTCAAAAGAAAAAAAAGAGCCCTGTTGTCAGAAGAGGCAAAAAGATGATTTATCCAAAGGAATTCAAAAGTAAAACACCAGTCAACTTCCTTATGAGCATTCCCTCAGCAGAGAAAACACCAGGATTTCAGAGGGGCTCTCACAATCATTCGGCTGGCATTACTTCTGCCAGAAAGTGATGTCTGGTCTATATGTCACCAGTACTGAGGGTACACAGCCTAAGAAAGTCACTTGTGGTAACCAAAAGATGTCAAGGTTAGTGTGTCATCCCACTTACAGTCCTCCTTGCCTCATGTACATGGAGTGGAACAAACTGAGGACCACATAAGTGCATGGCTCATGTGTGGCTCATCTCTATTCTGTGACTTACATAGGCAGTTTGTTGAGTAGGAACAGTTAAACAAAAAATTAAATTACATTTCCAATGAGTAGAACTGAAACATAGTTGGGAGAAGGTTTGGAATAGCTAGTGATATTAAGGGCAGTAATTGATGGGTGAGTTCCACAACAACAAAATGGATCAATTGATCAAAATGTTAGATCAGACACTGACAAAAAGCCAGGAGATGTAGATGAAGATGTCAAAGATCGACAGCTTTAAAAATAAATACATTAGAGGGAGAGTTCAGGTTGAGCAGTTTGGAGACAAAGTGAGAAAGCCAAGGCTGGGATGGCTTGGACAAGTGCAGAGGAAGAATAGTGGATATACTGGGTAAAGGATGTTGAGGATAGAGCTGCCAGGCAGGTGGAAAAGACGAAGACCACAGAGAAGATTAATGGATGTATTGAAAGAGGACATGCAGACTGGCTGGACAGAAGAGGATGCAAGGGAGATAATGAGATGGAGGGAAATGATCCACTGAGATTCCTAAAGGGAGCACCTGAATAAAGTGTCTGAACCTTAGCGATTTGCTGGGATGTCAGTCTGTGTATCTGCCTTCTCTGTTTAGTTTTAAGCAGACCAGTGAATCAGGGACACTGGCCAATCAGGGGCACTTTCAGGTACCCTTCCTCCAACTAGATCCCCCTCTCTTAGCCAGCGGGCTTTGCATGGTCAGTCTCCCACCACCACATTATTTGTTCCACACATGGACAGGCAAACACAAGTGTTCCCAGGCAGTCATATACTTTGACCTCACAGACACATGAAGTTTTAAAAAAGAAATAACACGAGTTTACTGAGTTAGAGGCTCTATATAAAGCCTGCAACCCTGACACCAGGTGCACATGTCATGGTATCTTTCTCTTACACACACAAAGGAAGCCAGGAGCAGGCTGACCAGACTTATATGGAGTCCAGGGGCTATCTGAGACCCTCTTGGTTAGCCTCTATTTTCAGCTACTGACATGGATAGCACAAGCTTCTGTTTATCATTCCACTCACCATGCCACCAGGCGTGGTGAGAGGGCAGTAGTGGGTCTGTCTCTTTCTGTCTTTCAAACACACCTCCTGTGTCAATACCAAACCAAAAAGTGTAATAAACGTTTAGATTTCTATTGCATTTAATTAACACCACATCATAAATAATTAGAGGAAAGCCCTCCCTTAAGTATAACATCACTAAGCTCCACACACTGTCTTAGAATAACTACAAAAGCCTATTGAAAGAGCAGTCGGTTGGATTAATAGTTACTGAGCCAAATAACGGTTTAAATGTAAATGTTACGTAGTTTACGTTTAACTAGTGGGAATTATTAATAAAATATGTATTCTTATACAAGAAACTCTGCATAATTAAAGTGTTATTATTTTATTTGTTGGATATGATTAATATATTTCCTGGAAAATTTTGACCAGGAGTCACTAAACGAGCAAAAAAATTAGAAGTTCAATCTAACAAGGCTCAGTTAAGTAGTCACATCGGGTTAAAAAGCCATGTCAGAAGTTTGATTTAAAAATAAAAATAGAAAGTGTATTATGCCTGCCGATTTCAAAAACATTATTTTTTAAAATTTGAAAACGTTTTAAAATGTATTTTTATTTTGGGTTACATTAAAGAATATCAGAGGAAACTTTAAAATCGCAGATTTTTGAACACACACTGGCCTCCGGGGGCTGTGCCCACACAACAGAGGGGTTAGTGTTAAGGTTAGCTCTTCAGGAGTCACAAACATGCCACTTATTGTGTTAATAGCAGCTCCATCATCCTGAGCTCTCACCGAGTTGGTTGAGTTTTCTCCATTTTCAGACTGATCGGCTCTCATTGCAGACGAAAACATGAATTCCTTCTGATTTTTCCCCCCCAAATGCTTCCAGCACTGCCTCCGACTCAAACCAGCTCCATCTGTCAGGCACGAGAGCGACAGGCCAGCTGCGCGCGCTCACCTATCCAGACACGCGCGTGCCTTGGAGCGATCGCTAATTACAGTCAATGGTCGCTAACTTAAAACCCGCGCGCACCCGTTACGTGATTGTCGGGACGTTTCCTCAGGTAAAGAAATACTTCCAGAGTCTATGGCAGATTTATTGTCCATCGTTAATGGCTTTGCAGCAATTATGTAGCTAGTTTACAATACGGTGACTTCCGCCTCTCTTACAGAAAAAAACAACAAAACAATTTCCTCGTCTCTAAGAGCCTTATTGTTGTTTTTGTAATTGCATTACTGCTTTTCTTACTAGAAACTCAATGTGATTGCAATATAAATAATATGCATTTATATCCATGGTATTACAGTCACGGCAATCTGTAATGTGAAATATTTTTATGCCTTGCATTTTATGGCTTTATTTTCCACTCTCTGGTTCGCAGACACGTACAATTACCCATCAGTCCATACTTTAGTTCTTCTGTTAGATGCTTCCAGCACTTTTACAACACAGACTTAAGTGTTTAGAATCATCCGAAGCTGTAAACTGGCACTAAAAACACCTCCAGGGAGCTTTCTCTCTGGGGTGTTTCTATCATATGTATCACCTTACCCGGGTAGTGGAAAATCAATGACAACCAAAAAAATGTCTGCTCTACCCTGTTCATTGCTCCTCCCCTGCTGTCAGGATTGCTGCTGTTGAACTTATTTGATGAAACTGTGGATATTTCTACGTTAACAGGGCAATCATTTTGGGTATGACTCTTGGATAACACCCGTAATCTTGGTTTTTAGCTTGATGTCTCTCATTTGGCTGATGCTGCTGTTCTCAGGTAAGATGCTCTTTTTGTAATTGAATGAAAGGTCCACACGAATTCATTTAGATGCTGCGTCTTTGTGGCATTTCACGTCAGAATGAAGCAGCTGTCACATGTCCTGATTTTTTATATTGTTTTAATTTTGTGAGCCATTGCTTTGCTTATTGTATTTGGTCAACAATACCAGACACATTCAGATGTAACGCTAAATGCAGTGATAAAGAAAAGGTCACCTTGGCTGATGGTTATTATAAAGCATCCTCTTAACATTGTGTTTAAATCCATAAAAATTTATTTTAAAAATGTGGATTTCCTTACATTATTCTCATTGCTTTACATTAAAGTGGCAAAATGAAGGGAATGCAGAACAATGAATTCCTCATGCACCTCTCTGCCGTTTTGCAAGACTTAATAAGTGATCCAGGAAATTCAAAAGGGACTTTTTGATACCCCCAGCTTACCACAAACTTAATTACCCCATTCTTTTTGTGTTGTGTAAATTCAAGTAGGCAACAGATATTGAGTTTAGGCATGATATGATATGATATCTTTTTTTAGTAATCCACTGATGTAATAGTTTAAGCCTTAGATTTTCCTCTGCACAATTGGACAGCAGTACACTGTCTTAGCCTTTGTGTCCTGTCAGCTGTTTGTCTAAGTGGTACTCTTTCTTTAACTTTTAGCCCATCTGGCTGAATGTGTGCCAGAGAAGCCAAAGAGGTCAGCTCTGAACCAGCTGACCAGGACCCTGCTGAGGAACTACGACTGCGGCGTTCGACCTGTTCACAATTGGACCACTCCTACTACTGTCTACATAGACCTGACACTACGGTCTGTCCTTGATGTGGTATGTCAGCTTTGAATGCTTTCTGCTGTGTTTGTACTGCTCCTAACGTTTGTGATATTGCATTTTACTCAGTGTCATTTTTCATGCATTTCTTTGTCATTTACAAAGAAACTCAAACAGTAACCTTGGAAGAGTTAATATATAAGAAAAGTTTTAGAAATTGTGTTGAAACTCATTTTCTTTTCTTCAGGATGGAAAGACTCAGAGCATCACTACAAGTATTTGGTACAGACAGGTAAATAGCCTTTTTGTGCTTCCTTTTTGTTTCTTGTTACACAAGTTAAGAAAAAAGGCATTTTTCAGTGTAATAAAATATATATCTTTATAGATAAAAGAGCTTTTTAGTTTAGCTGAAAAATCCTTTGCTCTTTTCAGGTCTGGACAGATGAGTTCCTGGTTTGGGATCCAGACGAGTTTGAGGGTATCAAAGAGATCTCGCTGTCATCTGAAGCTATCTGGATACCTGATGTTATCATTAGTGAATTGTAAGAAAGTGTCTGCACAAACTTTTTTCTCGTGTTCAGTGCAGTGTCCTTCAATTTTACCTAAGTCTCAAACATGATTACGTTTCTTAGATTTTAGAAACATACCACGGAATCCTACTGATCTGATTGTTTTGTATTGTATTAAAGCAATAATACATAAATTGAGAAGATGGTTTACTTTTGGATACTTGCCTGTATCCTCGACTGCCTTGACTGAATGCTAATGTAATACTGCGGCTTTACAAGGGCCATGTCCGATGGTGCTTCACCGGAGAATACAAGATCAGAGACATGCTTCCTGTGATTACAAAAAATATATGGAAAGTCAAAGTCAAAACACCATGCAGTGCATTAAAATATTCTGATATCTTTTAACATGGCAACATTTTTTTTATTTAGTTGAAAACTGTTAGGAAACTACCTCTTCCTGGTAATGGCTATTGTCATGTTTCTGTATTAGAAATTGTATTTTGGCATCCCAGAGGTAATCATGAAATAATCAGAATCAGAATACTTTATTAATGCCAGAGTAAATTATGTACGTCTCAATCTTAGTAAATCTCAGTAACTCTAATCAAAATTAGGTTAGAATTCATGTTAAACATGAGCACTTCTTAGGTGCCGGTTTAGCATGTCCCCATTTATGGGACATGGTGCAGGAAACAGCCACAAAAAGGTGAGCCCGTTCTTGATGTTCATATCTCACCTGTTCTCCCCTCTTTCTCCTCATATCCGTTCCAGTGTGGACGAAGGGAAGTCCCCTCCGATCCCCTACGTTTATGTCAACTCTTCTGGCTCAGTAAAGAACAAACGGCCCATCCAGGCAGTGCTAGCTTGCACTCTCGAGATGTACGCCTTTCCGTTTGACAAGCAGAATTGCAGCCTCACCTTCCGAAGTTTGTTGCACTCAGGTCTGTAAACTCATCCTATGTTTACAGCAGGAGAGTACAGTTTTCATACCTGTGGTGGAGACTTTCAACAGCTTTAAGTAGAGAAATTCAGTCAGAATTACTTCACTTGCTGTATCTGCCTAATCTAAAAAACAACAGTGTTTTTATTGTTTTTTATTGTGCAAGAGAAGGCAGGATGTGACGAGATATATGAGTGTGTGTAGGTGTGTGTGTGTTGTGTGTTTTAGGGGCTGCTGTGTGGAAGTATCGGGCTCTATTCAGTCCAAAAGCCTATGTTAGTGAGGGAGGGAGACAAAGAAATAAAATAATAATAAAAATAAAGAAATTAGAAAATTAGGAGCACCTATGGTGATTCAATAGGTTGAAGCTGATTAGATCAACAGTGTTTTTATTTAGTGTCACATAAATTGAACTTTTGTTTTTTATAATTTCAGAATCAGAAAACTTTAATTATGTGGTCACAGTTGCTTGAAGAAAGTAAGAACAGTAACTAAGTAAAATAAATTAAATGTTACAATATATTACAAAGTTAGGAAATCTAACAAAAAGTTCTAATGAATTCATCCCAGTTTACATCTGTTACTAGAATCATAGATATCTATTGCTGCATAAAGTTCAACAAAACATACTTAAATTGTCTTATTCTTTTAATTCAAATCAATTCAATTTAATTTTATTTATATAGCATCAAATCACAACAACAGTCGCCTCAAGGCGCTTTATATTGTAAGGTAGACCCTACAATAATACATACAGAGAGAAAAACCCAACAATCATATGACCCCCTATGAGCAAGCACTTTGGCGACAGTGGGAAGGAAAAACTCCCTTTTAACAGGAAGAAACCTCCGGCAGAACCAGGCTCAGGGAGGGGCGGGGCCATCTGCTGCGACCGGTTGGGGTGAGAGAAGGAAGACGGGAGGAACGACATGCTGTGGACGAGAGCCACAGCATGTCTTTCTTCTCTTACTGACTTCTGGTCTCAACAATCTTGAGGGTGGTTCCCATTTAATACCAAGATGGACACTGCTAATTTACCTTAGACCATCATGCATCCTATCCTGAAATTTCAAATCCTTATAAATTGAAATGTCATATCTCATTAGCCACTATCACCGTAATCTCTCCCCAAAGCCTGAAGACCTGGCCCACTAAAGGCTAAAGACTATGGTGATCCACTAAAGCAGTAAACAGTCAAACTGTAGAAGCTGTGCAGCTAATGTTTTTGTAATTTCAGCTGGTGTTTTTTCATATGCCTTTGCAACCATCAGTTATCATTGCCTTGTAAATGACATAGCTTCAGTCCTGTGATAAAAACTGAACCATCTCTTGGACAACTGATGAAAGTCATCAACTGATAAAGACAGTGAGTGAAATGCTGAGCTTATTTTATTTCGTATTTGCAGTGTTTATCATGCCATTCAGCTGTAGAGTTTGCCACAGCTGACAGATGACATGCACCTTGCTTAAAAATCTGTGGATAGTAGAAGGAAAACTGAATAATTTGAAATTGATTTGTCCGCCACTGTGAGACAAAGGTGACAACACAGTACAAGGAGATAGCAGATACACACTACGCTCATTGTTGTTTCTTCTGCCATCTTTTATTCTTCATTATCTCTCCCTCTGCAGTGCAAGAAATAAACTTGGCCCTTTTGAGGAATGAAAACACCACTGCTAATGATAGAAAGCAGTTCATGAATGATGGAGAATGGGAACTGCTGTCCATTCCTTCACGCTACCGGCTGAGTCAACAAAACGAAACTGAATATGCCTACATCCAATTTAACGTACGTGACTTATCGTACTTAGTGTGCATTCATCACATTTACTGTTATTGTGAGTAATTTAAATGAAACTGGTTATCTTATAAATCTAACAGCAATCAAATACTAATATTTCTGGTGTCTAATAGATTATTATTTCAGAGGCGTAATCGCTCCGTAACAAGTGAGAGAGTAACTGTGCCGTGATGGCTCTGATTGCTAGTCGATGGTGAGCTTTAAACTGTAGTTCTCTGCGGGTTACACCCCGAAGCGTTGCGGTGGAATTGTAAAGTGTAAAGCAATTGGCTGCGACCTTCATGGATTGAGCTAGAGAGCTAATGCCAAATGATGAGGCTGAGGCTGTTTCTGGCAAGTAAAGAGACAGATAGAGAGAGAGAAGCTGATAGACAGGGGAGGGTGAGCAACCATAATGAGACTGTCTCAGTGGCTGCCTGATCAATGGACTTCTTGTTAGCGGGGAGCAAAATGGCCCCATAGCCCATTGCAGGTGGAGAGCAGGGAGGGCTGCTAGTTATCCAGCTCAAAGAGCCAAGGGTTTTTTTTGTAATGGAGCATTTCATGGCTCACTGGGATATTGTTACACTGTGACAGTGTTGTTGTGTGCAATAGATATTTTATATAAAAACGTCTGACTTCTGAGAAAATGTTGCTTTTCACAAGCTGGAGAAAGTAACAGAGCAACATTCAGCTGCTATTAATAACCCAAATACTTGGACATGAACAAACAAATCTACACACATTCAGAATCGACATCTATAGCCTGAGAAGAGCTGATTCTCTATTCATCGAAATGAAAAGTCATAGTGAAATCCAAACATATTCATTCCAGTTTGGAAGTAAAAAAAAGGCATTAAAGCATTCATAGTGATGTCTATTCATGCCTTGGAACACAAACTTATTTAACAGTAGGCCACTTGATGTCACTGCACACTGTTATATTGTTGTTACATAAATAATAATGGCTATGGCTCTTTTTATCTCTCGTTGATGACTGGGGTCCATTTCATGAATTTGGCAATTGGGGTCAACTACTTTCACACTAATTTTGTCACTTTTAACTGATCTGAAGAAATGAAAACCTTGAATCCTATGACCGAATATGGGAAAGGACTGTCAGAACTTGCAAATTTATATTTAATTTGCGAGTGATGATAAGTTGGGATGCCAGCAATTTTTGCAATCTGTACCAGAGTAGTGCTCATAAATCACTTTGTGAAGCAGGCTGTAGCTTGACAAATTGAGACCAGCTGAGTAATAGACGTGTTTGTAGACAGCTGATATTCTGCAGAGAACGATGGAAAATGACTTTGAGAGAGAGTGTCCTAGATGTGATGAATAAGACACTCCTGTGATTACATATCATATGTGTTGTGAATGCTAACAAAGTTTAACGAGTGCAGTGTAAACAGAAGTTACTTCAGGGACTCACTCTCTCAGAGAGAGTAATGAAAGGCTCCCTCACAGCAGCAGCTAGTGAAACATCAGTTAGCTGGTAATTATTATCAGGCATGGTTTCAACTTGTTATGAAGGGAAACTTTCTAACAGGATTATGTTTAGTTTTTCATTAATCACCATCACGGCAGCTCAGACACATGAACACACTAGAGAGGAATTTACTGGAGGTTTTTCAGGGTGTTTGGTTATCAAAAATCAGACATAATTGAATTTTAGATTATTACTAGTACTCAACACACAAGTTAACTCGTGTTATCACACAGGAGCCAACAGGCAGCGGTGGTTAGGACTGTTACCACACAGCAAGAAGTCCCTGGGTTAAAATCCACCATCTGGCTGGGGTCTTTCTGTGTGGAGTCTGCATGTTCTCCCCATGACTGTGTGGGTTCTTACCGGGTACCCTGGCTTCCTCCCACAGTCCAAAGACATGCAGTCAGTGGGGTTAGACAATTTAGGTGATTCTAAATGAATGGTTGCCTGTCTGCATTAACCCTGCAACAAACTGGTGACCTGTCCAGTGTGTACCCTGCCTCTTGCCCGATGGCAGCTGGGATACGCTCCAACACAGAATAAATGAAAGAAAATGGATGGAGTGACAGTGAAAATATGTTCAAGATTAATGAAGTTTATTGTCATATACACCACAAAATACAAGTGGTTATGCAGAGCAATGAAATTCTTACTTTGCAGGTTCCCTTCACACATCTAAATACAAATAACTAAAATAAAGAGTAAACTTAACCCTGAGCAAAGAAAATAGCACTGAAAATAATAATAAAGTAAAACAAGTGCAGCTTATGTGTAGGTGTAGTCAGAATTTAAAGTGCAAGTAGTTGCAACACTGTCACAGTGTAATATATGCAGAGTATGCAATATTAAAATTTTTTATATTGTATGAAGTTGTGTTACGTTGTATATAAATGCACAAAATGGCAAATTTACAGGTGAAAGATCATTACAGTTCAACAATTAGTCATTGATTCAGTAGCCTGATGGCCTGTGGATAGAAACTGTTTTTTTTTTTTTAGTCTGGTTGTCCTCTCTGTTACAGCTGATAATGTGTTTTGTAGATTATACAGAATAATAAGGACATTTATTTTGTGCTGCTGCTTTTCTGTGTCCTAAGTAAAATGTCCCTCAGTTCCATTCAGGTGGGTTTGGAGGCAGAAATATCAGAGATAAGTGTTTCATGCACACAGCTGTTTGTTTGGAGAGATAAACAAATATTCCATGGTTATATTTAAAAGTGACTCTGAAATTAGGTGTGTGAACTGTCAAGACTTGCGGATATTATTTCTGTCTGTCTTCTGTCCTTCTTACCTCAGCTCACCGGCCTCATCTTTTATTCAGGTGTTGATTCGCCGGCGCCCCCTGCTGTACGTGGTAGGACTCCTCATCCCGAGCATCTTCCTCATGTTGGTAGATGTGATGAGCTTCTACCTGCCTCTGAACAGCGGTACACGCATCACCTTTAAGATCAGCATACTGCTCGGCTACACCGTCTTCAGAGTCAACATGACAGATGAACTGCCTGTTACTGCTGTCAGGACTTCACTCATTGGTGGGATTTTAAAGACACACATATGTAGAGCAAACAACCTATATCCTGTTTTTTTATTCTGTAACTGAAGACAGAAAGGTTAATGTAAAATAAATTCCAATGTGCACTGTCTGCAAAACATTAATTTGTAGAATGACAATAGTATGTCTAGTAGTACTGGGGGAATACAAGAGGAAAAACAAGTGGAGCCTAATTGAAGAAGCAGAAACTGAAATACCTTAATTAAATTATGAAGCTCTGAGTGCTCCCCACATTTAATTTTACACACAGTAATTTATCTGGGGAGGCTGCAAACCTGCTCTGCCTTAAATAGAGTGCTCCATGAAAAACCTATAAAGAGTAAGGGTAATGTTAAACCATAGAAAAGATCACTCTTAGACTAAATACCCCAAGACTGGCAGTGTGGCACAATATGAAGGCAGTTTGAGGTAGAATCAGACTGTGAGCATGGAAATAGGTGTCTGGGCAATCAGTAAAGCTTTATTGTAAATATCGGTTATAGTTTGGCTTTTATGTAACTAGACGCTATTGTAAGTGTTTCTATATTCTCCACCCAGTTTCTGAACTATGCAATCTCCATTTAGGGGTATTCTTTGTGGTGTGCATGGCCCTGCTGATGCTCAGTCTGATCAAGTCTATACTGGTTGTGAAGCTGCTTCACTACAGTGAGAAGGAGGTCAAGGAAATGTCAGTGTCTGCCTGCCTGTTGGACAAGTACGGCTCAGCTGGTCATGTCTTTACTGAGAGTGCTTTAACTTCCATCAAAACCCTCGACCACATAAACCCGTCTGGAGGTAAACTTTAAGACTCGTTTTCCCAAATGTGCTATTGGCAGCGGATATAAGAGTACATTTTTTTATTTTTTTTACTTTGCTTCAGCAAAATTGAAAACAACATCATGAGTCATGGGAGGAAAAACACTTAAACGGGAGCCAAGGCACATCTTATCTGTGGGAAAATTTAAGCTCTAAAAATAGAAATAGAAATACACACTGTGCCAAAGCGTATGGAAACTCTTTTTGAAAGTAGGACAAAAATGCATTAGCGGAATAGTTGAGGGTGGAATAGCAGCAGGGTGGCACAGTGGGCCAAGTCAATGGGGCTATTGTACAGGATATAAAGCTAGTAAAGGATATAAACTGTCTCCTACTCCATAAATGTATATTCATTACTTACATTGTAATGTTTTTTTTTTCTTAGACTATGAGCTTGAAAACTCACTGGATGAGGATCTGCTGTCCCTGAATGAGATCCAGGATACTCCCACTGGGCTGGAGGGGCTCCTCCGAGAGCTGGTTTCCCTCCGTCTAGCTTTTTCCCAGGAGGACAGCGAGTCTTCAGCTCAGAGCGAATGGCTGGCCCTCTGCTCTAAGCTCGACTGCTTCCTGTTTCGCCTTTATCTGCTGGTTCTGGGCTTGTATGCTGGAACGCTACTGCTGCTCTGGGTCAACTGGAGCTTTGCTTGACTTGACTGCACATTTAAAAACAGTCCTTGCCTATGTCCACTGTACTTGCAGAGATAAATACTGCGCTGTTGCTGTGTATAGAATAAACTTGATTTAAATAAAAATATAGGCTACTTCAAGAAGTGCTCATATATATTTAACCTAAGAAACACTGATTACAATAAACTTTATTTGCATATCACTGTTGTTGACACAGTGCTTTAAAATGATGATTATATGTTGCAATGTGGCTGTTTTTTTTTTTTTGACTGTTTTTAGTTTTAATCACAGTTTTGGATCTTTGGAGTCTAAGAACAGGATGTGGTCAAAACAACAGTTTATTCAGATTATATAAATTATTAAAAAAAACTATGTTTATTACTGACAGATTGAGTAATGCCTTTTAAATAGCCAGTACAAATATTTGGCAAAACTGCAAAAAGTACACTTGAAGTCTTCTGGAGCAATAGCTACTCTTTAAATATGCTGCTCGCGTAACCGCCACCGCTCTAGCCATCGTAGCACTGTATCATCATTCTGACAAAGACATTATTGTATCGGCTCTGTTATTATGTTTCCCGGCAGTGAAGATTTACTCAGAGATACTGTACAATAAAGTAGCTCTCAGGAGAAAATTCTCACTTCCAGTGTGATGCTATGATATTGTATTCATACTTTAATCTCCATCCTACTGCCACAAAATGGATCAGTGAAAACCTTTCAGAGCTCAGCTGCTGTGTCTCTATTCCCTGGTGGTTTCCTAATAGTCCTAATAAGAATATCAAATGTGCACAGAAAACTTGCCAGTGTAACGATCAATATTAATGTAGTTTTGACGGTATCAGCAACCTCTTTTTTCCAGTATATCTGGTTACACGATGTTATGCAACACATCTGAAAATAAATCTTTCATCATTGCTTTGTTAGTGTCTCTGTGAGGCTTCCAGTGGCTGTTTAAGATGTCTGCATTCGCTTTGTTTTGGATATAAATGTAATCTGTAGATGTTTGTGTCTGTTTTTTTTTTTAAATAAAAATAATAACCACAAAAAGAATGTGATTATTTTGCAAAGATAAAACATGACAGAAGAAGCAACGAAAGCTTTTGTGAGGCAAAGGAACGATGGATCCTGCCTTTCTGAAATACACATGATTACAGACTTAGTATGCATCCATTTAGAGAGACAGCTACAAGCCCTCAAAGGCTTCGCTGCTCATATTCATTATTTCTGAAACCCGGAGAGCAGGCGAGTGAAAAAGTAGGCCACAAAACCTTTCTTTAGGAAATTTCACATGAATGAAACTAAAGAGTTGTTACAACCCACCATGGCTTAGAGCTAAAGGTTCAATCCAAATCAAACCTAGTTGTTTTTGTTTGAATTGGAATCTGAATTTGAAAACTACTTACATTATATAAGTCAAAAACCAAAACTTTGAGTATTTTAGATATGGTCAGTGTGAAAGTGAACTACAATATTGTCCTCTTTCAAGGTGCAGTTAAGATCAGGGGCTAAACATGTGGCACAGAGGCCCGAATTTTAAGATTTTAAGATTACGCTTAAAACTTCCCTTTTTGCAAAAGCATATAGTTAGGGCTGGATCAGGTGACCCTGAACCCTCCCTTAGTTATGCTGCAATAGGTTTAGGTTTCTTCTTCAGTCAGCTTTCTCACTCACTATGTGTTAACAGATCTCTCTGCACTGAATCACAGTTGTTATTAATCTCTGGCTCTCTTCCACAGCATGTCTTTATCCTGTCTTCCTTCTCTCACCCCAACCAGTCGCAGCAGATGGCCCCGCCCCTCCCTGAGCCTGGTTCTGCCGGAGGTTTCTTCCTGTTAAAAGGGAGATTTTCCTTCCCACTGTTGCCAAAGTGCTTGCTCATAGGGGGTCACATGATTGTTGGGTTTTTCTCTCTGTATGTATTATTGTAGGGTCTACCTTACAATATAAAGCGCCTTGAAGCGACTGTTGTTGTGATTTGGCGCTATATAAATAAAACTGAATTGAATTGAATAGAACTGGCCTGCCAAAGAGCCCAGTTCACCTTGCTACTTTGCAAAGGGTAACAGTTGCAAATGATTCATTAATCATTTTAATTTTTCAATAAGGTATACCACTATTCCTTGTATAGCCATGAAAATGTATTGAAAGTAAATAGTATTTCTAGATCCTGATAAATTGCAACATACTACTGTTGTTTAAATCCAAAAGCACCGAACATGTGAAGCCTACGTGTATCTGTGGACTTCACTGTAGTCTGAAGATTGTACAGCATATGTAATGACAGTAGACTAAGTAGTATTAGGGATGATTGAGCATTTTGAAGGCAGATCCAGCAAAGATTATTTCAGTGTTGTACAGATAACTGGGCTGTATGCGGCACATAATCAGTTTACTCATTGTAAGTACTGTAGATAGAGCAATCCCGGCCACGAACCTTTGCAATATGCTCTGAGTTTTGAATTTCATAAACAAAATATTATGCCCTTTCCTTAAAAGTTAATGGGCATATTTACCAAACAAAATGTACCCTGATGTAAAACTGAGGACAGCTGAAAACTGGCTAATAAAAATTCACACCGCCACGCTCCTTTTTAACTGTTTTTAAGGCATTAATTGCTGACACTTTGAGACTAAAATGAGATGACACTCTTGCCTAATGGTTTCTTAATTGGTAAACATTGTAACATACTGGCCTGGGATCGTATTATTGAATTAAATAACTTCTCAGACATGACATATGATCCAGTCGCAGAACTCTGGCTCCATTTATCTGAGCGAGCTGCTGCTTTATTGAACAAGGAGTGGTGTCAGAGCAGACGGATACACCCTCATGAGTGGAGTGACACTAACAAGGTTTTGATAGTGGATGTGAGTGAAGCGATGCATATAGTGGATGGATGTGGAGGATATAGGTGCCAGGCATCCTGAGGCCTTTCGTCAGAACGACAGGCAGACTTCAGCAGCAACAAGAGAAAACACAGGTGAACTAGCAGCATGAGATTCTCATCAGCCTGGACAGCACTCTGCTTCCTTCTGATTAATGAAGCCTCAAAAGAATGCACAGGTACACCAAAGTATTTAATTTTATTGTTAACCTAAGCCAGTTTTGGGCCTTGGGTTCACCAAATATCAGGGAAAATATTAATGATAGCTTAAAATGGTATTAGCTTTCCTGTGTAATATTTTTGCTAGTCTTCATTTGATTTTCTAGTCCAATCTTAGCTGTTTAATTTTAGTCACATCTTTCTGGTAACAAATTAAGTGCTTTTGCAAAAAGTTGAATCTTAATAATGAATCTTAGTAACTAATAATTCTGTATATCTATAATTTAAATTAAATAAAATTAAAGTGTCTCAAACAAAGAAAGAAATATTGCAGAAACAGCTGACATTAATGGTACATACAAAAGATATAGGTATATGTTGAGATATTTAAAAAAAGCCATGAAAACTTAAAGTACTGTTATATTTGTGGTGAAATACAGTATGGAACTTCAAAACATTTATGCTATGAATGCTTGGAAATGTAGGTTTATAATTAAATATGCGTGACATGTAGCTTTTATCTGTCATCTGAAACAAGAAATGCATATTCCTTATGAAATACATTTAGTTTAACAATATTCTCATTGTAAATGATCAGTGCATTTAATATTCATAATGATTTCCTTCTAATTATTTTTGATGAATTCCATTTTTATTTTTATTGAAGCTGACCACAGGTGCAACTGATCTTATTACACATTTGTTTGTCATTTGTGATTTCAGCTATTTCTTTAACAGCATATATATATGTGCATATATTGTTATATATATTATATTAGTGTGTCTATTAGATTTTTTATTGGTTTTTCAGATTTTCACTGTAACTTTTTTTAGCAAAGAAACCGGGCAGCAGCACTGGAAGATTTGCCAATGCCACCTTAGTGCGACTGGCAGAATTTTTGAGTGCCGGTTATAAGAAAGGAGTGAGACCAGTGAAAGACTGGAACACCCCTACTAACGTGGAAATTGACCTCATGGTATACTCTATCCTTAATGTGGTGAGTTATGCTGTCTACAAACCAATTACTATTTTCCGTGTGTTATATTTTTTAAAGAAATCATCATTAAGTATACAATGTGTCATAATTATGCATACGTGAGCATGCACAAATACACAGTCATTGTGTAAAACTGAATTTAAATGATTGCTTTGACATGTTTGGATTAAAAAAACACAGAAGCACCAATGTAACACGGACCGTATAACATTTGTTGTTTTTGCGCTGATTTCTCTGTTTTGTTTTGTGTTAAAGGATGAGAAGAATCAGGTGTTAACAACATACGTCTGGTATAGACAGGTAAGAAAAATAAAAAGTGTATATTGGTGTATATTGTTTGCTTACTTTATCTGCAATTGTGGTATTATTCATTTATCACATATTTTATCTATTTGACATGGCAAATATGTGGTTACTCAACAATAAGTTGTAGTATTCACATTCATGCCATTTAAAACAAAAAACTTTCAGTTGTGATTGATTTTTTTTCCTCTTTGAAACCATTACATTTTCTCATGGGGCTGTGTAAGTGCCATAAACACAGACAAACAAACCATATGTTTGCTTGTCTTTGTTTGGACAAATGACTAAATCAATAAACATGCCATTAAAAGCAACAAAATATTATCTATAAAATTTAGACATTAGTCAACTTATAAAGTGTTACATAAAATATGTTTGCTTTAACTTACATCTGTATTTGCTTTTCTTTGTATTCCTTTGTGTTCAGTTATTTCATGAAACCACACTCAGTCCATATTTTCTAACATAGTGCAATTAAAAAAGCATCTTTACATTCTGTTACATTCTTTCTGCACTCCTGAATATTTCAGTCATGGAAAGATGAGTTCCTGGTGTGGGATTCACAGGACTTTGATGGAGTCAAAAAAATTTCCATACCCACGGCTAATGTTTGGGTTCCTGACATCCTCATCAATGAGTTGTAAGATTATCCTATTACTAGTTCTAATACACAGACCCTCTCGCATTTCTGTTACATTGATTAAAACCGTTATTTCTGTCTGTGACCTGCAGTGTAGACGTGGGGAAGTCTCCAGACATTCCTTACGTTTATGTCACAGATGATGGAGTTGTGCGCAACTACAAGCCCATCCAGGTTGTAACAGCGTGCACTCTCAATATCTACAACTTCCCATTTGATGTACAGAATTGCAGCCTCACCTTCCAAAGCTGGCTCCATACCAGTAAGATATTTCACTGAGTTATTAATGAATTTAAAGTTATCATTAAATAACAGTCATTCTCGCAATTTTGTTTTTCTAAAAACATTTTTATTATATGACAACATTTAAATGAACATTTTATTATTTTTATTCCTAAAAGTATTCTCATGTATAAGAATGCTAACAAGGCTCTAACAAGCCAAAGGTACATTTTAGATTAGAAGTATTTGTGAATGCTTTAAAAAATGCAATGAATAGTTCATATTTATTAATTACGTGCATGCAAATTGAACTAAACAGAAAAAAAAGCTAAATCCAATCAATGTCTTTGAAGCAGCACCACTTCTTGTAAGTCTTGGCTAGAACAACTGCTCTGTTTGATGAATCCATCAACTCTCTCCCGCTGTGAGAGAGCACAGAGGTAGGTGAAGGCTGACGTGTTGCCATGGCTGTTTCACGCTGCTCCCAATATTGTGTTCGATTTGTAGTTGATGACATCAACATCACCCTGATGCGAGAGCCCGAGGAACTCAGTAAAGACAAGAGTGTCTTCATGAACCAAGGAGAGTGGGAGTTACTTCATGTACTATCCAAATATAAGAACTTCAGTGTGGACAAAGAAGAGTATTACGCTGAAATGAAATTTCATGTGAGTGTAAAGATTTACTAAGTTGTATAGAGCATACAAAAACTTAGAACCAATGTAATAGGCCAAGATAGAGAAACAGTGTGGAAAAAATAGACTGACCAAAAATAAAAAATAGACATAAGAATTTCAGCTTCAATTCAAAGGGTTCATCAGAAGTACTGAATTAACTCTTTAGAAATTCAAGCATTTTTATACAAAGTCCCTCATTTTTGGAAGTTCAGAAGTAACTGGACAACCCCGATGTTAAAAATAATTGTTTTTATGATGAAATTCTTTGCACTCACTGACTGCCTGAAGTCCATGGCCATCATCTTTTTCCTCCAGCGATTAAAGACTATCCCATTTTTCTGCTTTGAAAAACTTGTGAGGTGCTTTTGCAGGTTGTTTTGCATCACTAGCCATTTGCTCTGTGAAACGCTGTCTGGCTTGCAGGATTTGGTGGAATCTGAGAAACTGTAACCCTTTGCACTTCAGAATTCATCCTGATACTTTTATCAGCAGTTGAGTCATCACTAAACACCAGTGACCTGTCGTTATTGAAAGCCATGTTTGAAAGATGATGTGGGCCATTCCTTTGCCTCTCCATACGTTTCTTTTCCAGACAGTCTGTTACAAGTTAATCCTGGTTTCATGATTTGGATTTGTTTTTCAGAGCTGCGCTGGCTCCTTTAGATGTTTAGAAAAATCTAATCTGGCCTTCTGCTTTTTGAGTGGAACAAGTGGTTTGCACGTTGTTGTAAACTGTATTTACGATGATGAAACCATCTCTCGATTGGAGACTTTGATCATGATACACATACCTTCTTGAGAGTGTTCTTGGCTTAGCAAGGTGTTGTGAAGTTCTTTTTCTTAACCATGGAAATAATTCTGTGATCATCTACTTTAGTTATCTTTTGTGGTCTTGATGATGAACTACAGTGCAACAGTACAAAACTGCAGCAAAAGCCACTAAAAAGGCTTTTGCTGTCTCTCTGATAGGTTTATTTTTTATTTTTCAACCAGATGATGGTCTTGTTTACTTGCACAGACATCTCTTGGATGTCTCTTGAACAGGCACCAAATGCAAGTTCAATACTTGCAATTGAAAAAAGACAGGCATCACCTGACCGTAAAATGTTGTCAAGCCAATTCTCTTTGAACCTGTGAAAATAGGGGACTATGGATAAAAATTGGTATAATTCCTAAACAACTAATGCAACACTTTTGCTGAACCTCTTGAATTTAAAAAGTCTTCACTTTAATAAAATTATCAGTGTTTTATTTTAAATCCACTGCAGTGGTCCCGAGAGGTAAAATTACAATTGTTCAAATACTTCCAAATAACTTTGGACCTGACTATATATTCATCATCATGCTTTATAGGTCACTAGTTAATGTTCTTATTATGATTTATAGTGAAAGCTGAAGGGTCTTTTTTAAAAATCATTTTACCTTGTGTGTATTTTTCTCATTGCCTGTGGTACAATTGCTCAAAATCTATGCCCAGGTGATAACACTGTTGATAAACTGCTTATACCAACAAGAAACAAGAAACATGTTCCCATCTGTTCCCCAGATTCCCAGTTTTTATGAAAAGAAATGCTAAACATGTCCTGCCTCATTTGATAGCACACATTTTAACTTGACTCTAAACGAAATCTCCCAGGTGGTGATCCGACGGCGACCATTATTCTACACCGTGAACCTGCTGCTGCCCAGCATCTTCCTAATGGTGATGGACATTGTGGGTTTCTATCTGCCACCAGACAGTGGAGAGAGAGTTTCATTCAAGATCACTTTGCTGCTGGGCTACTCTGTCTTCCTCATCATTGTGTCTGACACTCTGCCTGCCACTGCCATAGGAACCCCGCTAATTGGTGACTAGAATCAATTACACTCACCTGCAGTTTGTATTCAAATGAGCATTTCTGCGACTACTATGAAGATATGAGTTTAAAATATTTTGCCTGAAGGCAGTCTTACTTTTCTTTAAATGTATGGGTAAACAAAAGAGAGAAAAATATGACAGGGGAGATCAACACCATGAACAGCTATTAGTTTGTAGTAAAGCATGCAGTGACAGATCGGTGAGGGCAAAACATCACCTGAGCTGAAAACTATTCCAGGATGGATTGGGTGTCAGGCAGGGCCACATCCTTCCACCATTTACCATACTACCCTTTATCATTTATAAACTACAATTTCTTTTTTTTTTTATCTTACCTGTCCTACAGGTGTGTACTTTGTGGTTTGCATGGCCCTCCTAGTAATCAGCCTAACAGAAACTGTGCTGATTGTACGTCTGGTCCACAAACAAGACCTGCAGCCCCCTGTGCCCCAGTGGCTGAAGTATCTGGTGTTGGAAAGAGCTCCAGTCCTTTTCTGCATCCACAAAAAGCACCGGCTATGTTCCAGACTTTCCTCTCAGTCCACTGACATGGAGAACTACAAGGAAAACAACTATGGAACTGGTAGGTACAGAAGAAAACAAGTAAAGTGGCTAATATAATTCAGAATCGTACTTAAATAAGGCAGAAAGTAAGGAAAAATCCCCAAATGCTTTTAAGCTTTAGCACTGTGAATAATCCTGTAACTCCAATCAAACCCTACAGCCCCGTGCTCACTCCACCACACCTGTGAAATCGGTCGAAAGCTCAGCCAGCATGAGAGAGAAGGTGGGCTGCTTGGACTGCACTTGACTCCAGCTAAGGACAACGTGCCACCTCTCATGGACAACATCCTGCAAGAGGTGACAACGATACGTCACTTCCTGGAGAAGAGGGACAAGTGCCGTGAAATTGCCAAGGAGTGGCTCCAGGTTGGCTATGTGCTTGACGTGCTGCTCTTCAGAGTCTACTTGGTGGCCGTGGTGGCCTACAGCATCACCCTGGGCACACTGTGGTCTGTTTGGCAGGCCGCCTAAGTTATACCACTGTACTGCTGTGGGCACAAGCTTGAAGCAGGAAATCAAGAATGCCAGAGTTAGTCGGTCTGTGCCACATGTAGCTCATAGGATACATTAAGGCACTCACATAGCAACTGGATATGAAACAATACAAATAGTCCCACACACATGAAAATGCAACTACTATCCATCATTATGAGGGATTACAAAGAATGAGAAGCAAGAACAGAAGGATGAGACTGAGATCTGCAAGACAAACATACATGAAAATACAGCATAAAATACAGGTAACTATCACATAAAACCTGGACGAATATAGCAAAACTGCTGTGACAAACCAGGAGATACACATAAAAAAAGTAAAATCGGTAAAAGTGGTGACATTAAGGTTGTTATCGCAGATGTTGCTGTGTCAAATTTGAACTCAAGTAGTCTACAGACGTTGTTGTTGGGTTAAGTGGTGAGTGGTAGGCTCTGGGAGCAGAAGATATATGTGAGATAAATAAAGTGCTTAATGTGCATACAAGAAAAGTGCTATGTAAATGCAAGTCCAAATATCCAGCATGTGTGTTATCTGTACATTAATTTATGTTAGTGAGGCAAGAAGTCCATTTTAATAACTGCTTTGCATACGAGCGATGTTGTTTGTTTATTTAGGTTCTGTTTTGGACAGAAGACTGTTAATTATTTTCATGCTTCAAAGCATGAGAAATATGTGAAATCTATTGAATTCTTTTTATTTCACACTTTCTGGTGTTTTTGTGCCATCAAGAGATGATATATAATTATATACAGTGAAAAAACACAATGTCTGTATAATTATACACTGAAAAAATGTATAATGTTAAAAAAATGTAAAATGCATAATGTTGATTTACAACCAGTTAAAAATACCACTGGGTAGTCATCAAATAAAAGAAGTAAAAAAAAAAATGCAATCTCTGCTTTTTATAGAAGTCCATGTGTGCCACAATATTTCATTAAAAAATACATAGTCAAATAAAACATAAAATCACACAAAGCAAATGATAAAAACTACATTTATAAGAGCTTCCATTTATGTAATGGTGTGTAAAATGAAGTTTTTTAAAGATATGCCTTTGCACCTGGACACAATCTCACTATGAAATGAAAAATGACTTCCATAGTTTAGGTTTCGGAAGCTGCATTGTTCCACTCTACTAAAAATATAACGCTGAAGGTCACAGTTTAAAAAAATCGTAGCAGAGAAAAACACACCTTTTCGTAGAATTTATCACAAAAAGAATCATAATCAAGCAACTGAAGCTGTAACGTGCTTTGCAAATGAACTCACAGAAATTAGACAAACACACTCACACACACTACTGTATGTGTAACATGTGATATGCAGTTTATAACAAAATAGATTTTTTAGCTTTTTTTCTGCCTGCAGTCCACCACAGCTGCCAGAGGATGGCACCATGTACAATAACATCAGTTTCCCTCAATAGCTGTGAGTCACTGAAGGTCTGATGTGCATATTATCAGTGGCCCGCATAGATGCTTCTTATCAGTTTTAGAGAATGTTTAGAGTAATAGCAGAGGGGGAATATTCACTGCCATCCTTTTCTCTGATTAAATGATTATGTAAGTTAGACTAAATGCATTTTGTGGATTTTCTTTCCACTTTCATGTTCCACATTTTGGACAGTGTCACGTTAAAGGTTAATTAAATCAGTTTACACGGCCTATCAATCTGTTCAACTTGTAGCTCTTTGTGCAAAAACACAATGCAAATGAGATGAATGACACTATTTAAGGTCTCCTCCCTAGCCCCGTCACAACTGCATGCTAAAAGAAGAATAATCATTTTAAAGTATAGCTCTTCCTTAGTTTTGTTTTTCTCTCAGGAAAATGGGAAATAGGTACAGCAACCCATGCAAACATCCACGGAAATAAAGTACACGAAAAGAGTTTGTACAATTCCAATAACCTCAAATGTTAATATTGGTTATGACTACTTTTATTCTTCAATACATGCCTGAACTCTCTGAGAAAAGCTTTATCGCAATTTCCTTAAGTAGTCCTCAGGAATAGTTGTCTGGGCTTCTTGGAGGACATTTAAAGCTCTTCTTTGGATGTTGGCTGCCTTTTGTTCTGTTCTCTGTCAAGATGATCCCACACTGCTTCAGTAATATTGAGATCTAGATACTGGGGAGGCCAATCTATGACTGGCAGTGTTCTGTTGTGTGTTTTTCTATCCGGGTATGCTTTTTCTGCATTGGCAGTTTTAGGAACCTTTTTTTTAGGTAAGTGTTAAGTGGCTTAAAAAACAAACAAAGCATTGCTCTGGTCAGGTACAAGCATTGGACTGAAAGTGACTGAAAGCCTGAAGAACTATTGCTCATGACCACTTTAAAAATTAAAAGGAAGTGCGTCTCTTTGGAAGCAAAATTTAAAGGAATTAAGGATCTCTTGAGTCTTAAGACTCGCTTAAGCTTCTATTTTATTTCTGAGCAATAAGCTATGCAACTTAGGGTATGTGCTATTTAAAATGTAGTGTGATGATAACATCATATCTGATTGAAATGGGAAACAGGGGATTCTGGTGCTCATTTGTGGTAGGAGGGTCAGGAAAAGCTCTAAAATATATCAACTTAGCTTCCTCTTAAATCATTTTCCGATGACTGGGGTTAAGTCTGAATTGTTTACGCCTTTGCTGACAAGATTTCAGATTCAGATTTCAATGGCGTAGTTCATGTGGTCGTATTTAAAAGCAGTCTGGTTGAGTAAGCGATTAATAGTTGGAATTAAACCATCATTAAACCTCCCTTGCACCAAACAGGGAACCTTGGGGTCATCACTCTAATAATCCACTCTTTACATATGTGGGTCAAAGATCAGCACTCAAACCTGATTCTGTAAAACAAAGCCCCTACACTGTTCCTTCTACCATCCTGACAAACCATTCACTAAGCGCTGCCCTTTCCTTTCCCATGCCCCAAAATAACATGAAAGTCACATCAAAGTCCAACAAATCTGCTCACAGTTAGTTTTTGTCCTCATTTCCTGTTTTTGTTTTCTCCCAAAAAAACAAGAAAAGAAGAAAAAAACAAACGGGAAAAACTACACTAATCTGCAATGTGTTTTGGATGTAATACTTTGGAGTGTTCTGCATAAATGAACAGGGAAACTGGAGAGCTGCCTCATTAGTTTCCAATACGCTGAAGTCAAGATCTGATCTCGTGTGCCAGAGAGAGGAAATGAGCAAATATAGGAGGATTATTGGGAAATACTGGAGACACTTTTGATGTGACACTGTATTTATTTGTTGGACACACACAGCCGGGCTTGCCTTCTCTAGTTTTATTGGGCATAAAATTCTGGGAACCACACAGAACTGACAATGAATGTTTATTACCCCAGATATGAGCGGCGATGACATTAACTACAAACACACAACACTGCAAGCATTTACAAAATATACTCCATATATATTATACGCTGCGCAGTAATGCACACTCAGACAGGATGATTATACTGATGTCAGAACACCTCATTGTTAGTACATTTAATTGCTGACTGTAGCAATGAAAGGACAGTTAGAGGGATGTCTTTTGTTTTTTCCTATCCTGCCTGTGTGATGTGAATGCAACATTTGAGCCTCACCAGCACTGAGGATGAAATTTCAAAGCTTGCTCTAAGTATCATGGTACAGAAAAGACCCTCAAATCAGTGAACTCAAAGGATTTTCTTTTCAGGAAACATACATTTTCTCAGCAAATGTCATACAATCCACCTTCAGTGCTGTGTTTTGTTTGGAAAGAGTAGCATGTGGAGATTTGAGCCTGATGATGGCACTTGTTAGAGCATTCATACAAAAAAACATGTCCAATGCACCAGAGGAGACAAATAAATCCTGCTCCCTCACCAAATTATGAACATGATTATGTTTATAATACTATTTAACGTAAGCATAATGTAAGTAAAATGATGAATAATAATTACCATATTTGTTTTTTTAAGTTTTCTCAATTGTTTTGATACAGTTCAACAATCAAAGCTTGTTTCACATGAGTTAGAAAGTGCAGTCGATCACTTAAACACTGTGACCACTGAGTAAAAGCCTTTACTCACTGCTGTTTTAGGACTTCGACATCAAATGTTTTTCTACTTTTTATCAACAAATACCAACTATTTTTTTTTACTGGCCCTAAAAAATTAGTGTTCAGACCCAAAAATGAAATATGAAGAATAAAAAATTTTACACAATAGAATCGCCTATTGGGATCCAAACCAGTACTAGACAGAGCTACCTAAAGGTGTACCTAATAAATTGTCCAGTGATACTGCTATTGTTACACTACTAAAGATATTTGTTACTGTCTTGATGAACTTCAGAATCAGAATACTTTAATAATCCCTAAGGAAATTATGTCACTTGAATATGAAAACACCCTTTTTCTACTAATACTGTCCAGCATTGCATTAATGTTTCCAATCCAGTGATTTCAAGCATGTATGAAAGAGCAAATACAGTAAGACCCATTCAGAGGTTTACTTGCAACAAATAGAAATGCATACTTTCAGTTTAGTGTCACAGCTGCTCATCCAAATTTCCCTTTTAAGCAGCCCCAAGGATGCTCTACTGGACTGAAATCTGTTGACTGAAGGCCATTGGAGTACAGTTTTTTCAGTCTTCTGTATTTTGGTGAGACTGTGTGACTCACCAATGTAGCCCTAGGTATTTCTGTTATTAGCTGATGGGTGTAGCCCCCAGTGTGGTCTTCTGTACCCATCTGAAGTACACATCTGCTTCAAGGCCAGACATGTGGTACTTCGAGGGATGCTTTTCTGCCTAGCCTGTTTGTAATGAGTGGTTATTTAAGTTAATCATGTCTACATGCCTAAATACTTTGAGTTGCTGCTGATGTTAAAGGCTGATTAGATATTTGGATTACCGTAACAAGCGTTGGAACAAGCATATCTATTAAAGTGGTTGCTGAATGTATGTAGCGTGACTTTACTGGCCCACACAGTAGTTGGTGTTCAGGTCTCAGATTATATATATTTTACTTGTCTGTTTTCTGATGCATAGAATTTAATGGGTATTATTTTGCTTTTCTCAATTTCAGCAATTTTGTAAAGTGTCAAAAAATCCTTCACATTTTTGCAGAAATCTCTCAAAGTCACTAAGGGTTTGAGAAAAAAAACAACTAAACATTGTTAAGAGTGGTGAAAGGGTTTGATTCTTTCATCACAGAGTTGAAGTGATTGACTCACTATTCATGTTTTGATAAATGTGAAAAGGGTATTTTGAATCTTGCAGAGTCTTTTGCACAGCTGATTCTGCGTTATGAAAAATACCTGATCTGTTGTGAGAACTGCATTAAGAGAGGTAAGAACGACTTTTCTGCTGCATCAAACCAGTTGAGGAAAAAGTGTAACTCAAATGTTTCATCAGCCAATCACATGGCATCAACTCAAAACATTTAGGCACACAGACATGATCAAGATGAGCTGCTGAAATTCAAGCCAAGTATCAGAATTAGGAAGAAAGGTGACTCAGTGTGGCATGGTTGTTGATGCCAGATGGGCTGGTCAAACTGCTGATCTACTGGAATTTTCTCACACAATTATCTCTTACGTTTACAATGAACGGTCAGAAAAAGAGAAAACAAAAAGCCTTGTTGACAGCGAAGGTTAAAGGAGAAGACTACTTTGAGCTGATAGGAAGGTCACAGCAACTCAAATAATGATTCATTACAACCAAGGTATGCAGAACACTCACAACACACTGGAACTTGATGCAGATGAGCTGCAGCACCAGAAGACCATACAGGGTGCCACTCCTCTCAGCTAAGGTCAGAAAACTGAGGCTACATTTCAAACTGGATATTAGAAGACTGGAAAAATGCTGTACTGGAAAAAAAAGCATGAAGGGGTGAATGAAGCATGTTGTATAAAGCACTTTGAGTGCTCAAGTAAAATAGAAAGTGCTTTCTTTACTCTTTCATACATATTTGATTTGACTAAAAAAAAAACAACCCAAAAAACGTCATGTTGGACAATATTAAGGAGAAAATCTGTAAGTCTGACTGACAAAAGTAGTAACTGTTTTAATTGGCTGTCGAATTCAGATGAGATATGCATCAGTGACGAAGTGACAAAATGTCTTATTAGTGAAGCATGTGTAGAAACAATACCAGTTGTTATGTGTGTGTAGGTTCTCAGTTATCCAGCTCATGGTAATCTAAGGAGCTTCGAAGGAAAACTGATGGGACTTCTTTAAGTTTCTTGAAGATGCTTCACCTCTCATCTGACAAGCATCTTCAGCTCTAAGACCAAATCACGGGCAGTCCCTGCAATAGCAGAGGTTACAAATCCAATGAGCAACACAAAGGTGATTTTTGGTTTGTTATATTTGGTCAAACTAGGGTTCACAAAATACCCAAAGCACACATTTCTGTGTTCATTTTCCTGTAATTCTTCTGTCAGTGTCTGCAAATTGCTAAATAACTAATAAAATACCTCATTTGTTTAATTACGGTAAACATTTCAGAAAACTTGGAATTAAAAAAAAGGAAAATTTCATGGTGTTATCGCTTAATAAAAACCTTTAATAGTGGACAGTTAAATCTAGTTTATGAATATTAGAAATGCTAAAATATGGCTCGTGCAGAATCAAACTTTCAAATTTGTCTTAAACTGTCTTAAGTGATCAAAAGTTTCATTGTGATCCTTTTGTTAAAAGTTCTCGCCCCTTTCTCCTAATTAAAGAAGACTTCGCTGCACTGAAACAGATATTGGAGTCACAATATTTTTTTACTTTTACTTTTAAAGACAGGGATTAAGCCTCTCTAAATACTGGCTGTTTCTTTAGCTTCACAATGATCTACTGCTCTAAAACCGTGGAACAATTATTCAATATCTGCTGTATATCAAAATATTTGATGTTTTGATGTGAGGTTGAGCAACAATACAAAAGGATAACAAGTGATAAACATCAGCTACAACTTGCCACAGAAAAAAAACCCTGTTTGGGGTCGTCTATCTTTGTGCAAAATCGGAACATTTTGTGTCTTGCTTCGCTTCCTCTGTAATGACAATCATGCCTGTGTGAGAGCACAGGTGCGCAGATAAACATGCCCCTGCATATCTAATGATAGCATTTATGACCTCTATGGCATTAGCAACTGAACAGACAAAAGGCAGTCAGGCTTGAAGTGGTGCAACAGTTACCGTTAGTACATTATGAGTGAGAACTGGTGGCAAACAGCCAGATGCTGAGTGCAAAGCCAGACAACTGAATGCACTTCAGCTCTGAGCATTTGTTGAAAAATAAAGCAGATTCACAGAAAACTGATGGCGGCATCAGTCAGATACTTTGAAATGGTTATAAAACGTTGATTCCGGTTACTTAATGTGGATATTTATTTTTTGCTTTAAGGATGTGTTGCTGCTCGTAAACATGACCCTGCCCACACTACTATAAAGTAAAGCAAGAGTGGACGAAATCTTAGTTTTAAAAATGAGTAAAAATAATGTCTTTCCACCAGATTAAATACTAGTTATACAATAATATTATTGATATATAGTTATTCTGAAAATAAAAGTACAGCATATAGTGAGTTGTGTTCAGATAAAATGAGATAAAGATAAAATAACATCTCACATTCACTGGTCCTGTAAATGTAACCGGTCATCTTTGGCTTTTATTTATTTGGTATTTCACATCTGCAGTATAATAGTTATTTTCCTTGAGATATACAATACCTCACTCTTTTATTTAATGCCTTTAGTTTTTAGGATAATACTGAATGTGGAAGTACTGCCCATCTACCCTGATAGATGTCTGCAGGTATTCCCCGCAGACTTTTTCCTACTTTTGCCAAAGTTTGTATGTAACTTTAACAACGATTCAAAAGTTGTCAGTCTTTGTCTCTCGTGAAACAGGGTTTCCCCTACTGTAAATAAAATAGTGAGCCAGAAAGAGGGCTAACACAGACAACATGAAGTCCATTTTTTATTTTTTTTTCTAACTGCAGTTTGAAAGTATACAACTGAACATCATGATTTGATTTCTGTTATGAGACTCATAAATAAAATTACAAAAAATTTTCACTACAAAAAACCAATCTACTGTTAGTAGGATGTAAAAAACAAAACAAAAAATCGTTATATTTTCACTATCAAAGGCACAACATTGACTTTATCGACAACATGGAGAAGAAAACCTGCAGCATAATTCTTTTATTTTTCCTTTTTATTTTTTTCACACTCCATCAGAGAACACTGAAATGTTACAAAGAGATGTGTCTGATTCTACATGGAAAGAAACGAAAAAGAACAACTTCTATATCAACAGACAGTGGCTATAGATTGGTGGCACAGCTCAACAGGAAACGTACTGCCACAGAAAGAAATAGCACGTTGTCGCTGGAAAAGACAAAGGACCTTTGCAAAGCTCTAATGCCAATTTTCAAAAAAAAAAAAAAAAAAAAAAAAATTATACACCTGACAACAATAAGAGAACAAAATAAAGAAAATAAAAAATAATAATTGGGCACCTTCTAAGATTAGGCTAAGATTAGGTGCTGAGGTAGACAAAAACTATAACCATTCAAATCATAATAAAAACACTATTTTCTTAATATAGAGCAACTTGACTGGCACTTGTGCTGTCACAACAATGGAGGAAAGAAGTAGCACAGACAAGCCAGGGAAAGACAGAGAGAGAAAAGCTTTGTTACATAAAAAGCTTTGTTATGCTTGGTCCGACAGGGCAATTGGTCCTCAGTGCTAATATAAAAAAATACAATGTCTTGGTGCTTTGTTACTCAAACAAGTTTAGTCTAGACCTCGATGACACATGCATTGCAACACTGCATGAAATGGCTACTTTGTTCTAGAAACACCACACCAAAACACAGAGTGCCAGCTCCAGGGATGCCATGATTCCTCTCTGACGAATTGAACATCCCCTCTTAAATGCTTTTTTTGTAGCAAAGAAAAAGTACTTAAAGAACAAATAAAACGGAAACAACAGAAGGGTAATACCCCGGTGCTAACCTACCCAAATGGAGGTTTCTTTATCATTTTTATTTTTTTTACATTTTTTCCAGAACAATAAAATGTTCTGCTCAGCAAACCTGTTGCTGATAAAAAGAGAAAATTAGAATTAGAGAAGCAGACTCGGGGCCTCGTTTGCTCGCAAGAAAACAGAAAAAATAAAAATCACAAAGCAGATCTTGTCCCCAAAAGTCTCTAATAGTTTCATGACTGCAGCACAAATTTCAGCAAATTTTCCCCATGTTTTGTTTTGTGTTGCTAAATAAATGCTTCTGGGAGCCAATCATAGAGCAGCGAATGCACAATCCTAGTTGCTATTTCAATAGCATTAAGGGTTTATTGCAGTCCTTGAAAAAAAAAGAAAAGAATAAGCACTGCTCTATTCAGGATTAAAAAGAAAAAAAAAGAAAGAAAATCAGGTCATTTTAGAGCGTCATGACATCCCTAGGGCGCTGGAGACACCATTTTTATTTTCTTCTGAAAATACAGAAACTAAGCAGATATAGATGGATATTTTTGTTGAACAATTTCCATTTTTAGGCACAAAGATAGTACAGAAACATCGGAGAAACACTGAGGGAAGAACTATATCAATGCCAATGTATATATATATTTTTTCCCACAGAAAAAAAGTGGCATAGAATATCATTTATTTTGTATCTGATCTGTTTAGTGCATTTTTCCACTAATACACACCCACACGCACACACACACACACACACACACACACTGTTACACACGCTTTCATGCACTCTTTCACCTGCACAAGAAAGTAGAAAACATTCAGAGGACGATGATAGGAATAATGTGACTGAACAGGTCTTGCATTGTGGTGTTCAGACTGAACCGTGACTGGGTATATTATAGTGGGTGGATATTATGCGAGGGTGAAAAAAAGCTCCCTCAAATCACAGTGTTAGAGAATAAAATGGCAAGACACCACGGGACATGCCATCCCTTCTTTTTTTTTTTTTTCAAGTACAAAAACAAAACAAAAAAACATGTCGACAGTCAAGTTTGATTGAAAAATCGTGAATGACAAGTACTAATTGGTCGGTTTGGCAGCGTCCCCCTGCCGTCCCGCATATTATCATCTTTTTTTTTTCTTCTTTTTTTCCTCTCTTAACTTTGTCACATACACACACACACACTCGTAAAATTTGTGGCGGATAGATTTAGTCCTTCACCTACAATGCAATTGACATCCAGAAAGCAACACTTATTATTACAATATGTTCACACACATGTTTTTTTGTTCAACAATATCAAAGAGGAGCAAGGCAAATAAAATGATTCACACCCAAAAAGAGAAAAAAAACAGGTTTAAAAAAAAGAAAAAAGAAATACAAATATTTGTGCCCTGCTATAACCCTCCACAAATGGAAAAAGGACTGACACTGAATACAAAAATATCACAATTTTTATATATCAAATTGCCTCTATTGGCTCTTGTTCAGGAATACACTCATTTCTCAAGAGAGCTTGTCTGCTGAGAGAATCTCTATTTTTAACCTTCTGTTTTATGTGTGGTTTTTTTTTGCCTCCTTTTTTGATTACCACTTCCAGTTCCAATTGTCCAACGCACTCTGCATCACTGCAAAAATGACCTGTCCTGGGTGGTTCAGCGTTTTTTAGACGAACCTTCTGGTTTTTTTGTTTTTTTCACATTACAAAACTACAATTCTATTCACATATGTTCAAGTTTAGATTCTTGTTTTTAAACCCTCTTAAAAGCAATAGTACTTCCTCTTATCTGCTGTATCCCTCATCACTTAAGGCTTCAAAATTGCTTTTTTTCCCTCCATTCGCTCTGCTCTTCTGTGGTTGGAGGTGCAGGTGGGGGGGGACTATAAGAGAAGAATAAACATCCATTTGGCATTTCTCATCCTATCAGCCTCTACTTTTGTTATCTCTCACCCTTTTATATACATTTTGCTTTTAAAAAAACCCAAACAGACAATCATAAATCAACTTAAAAAAAAAAGCATGAGATGAAACAATGCAAAACACAAATGCAAAAAAATGTGCTTTTACCAAGAAAAAAAACAAGAAAAAGAAAAAAACAACACGACAACTTAGAGGTAGCTTTTATAACAAATGACCAAACCTTCCAGCTCTTTAACAAGCAGGGTTAATAATACCAAGTTTGGTAACGAGTAATGCACAAAGAAATACGCAACATAAGAAAAAACAAACAAATCTCTTCGCCGTGGCACTTATTTTTTTTCCGCGGACGCATTGCTTCAATCGTGTTCGCAATGCACCTTTCCAACACACGCTAACTAACAAATAAAAACAAAAGAAAAACTCCCCAAAAAACCACAAAACAAAACGAATGAAACAAAAGGGAAAATTAAAATACACAAAAGGAACATGAGGTCACAAAAACGAGGTAATTCAAGTACAATGTGTTGAGATCAAACTCAAGGTAAATCATAACAAAAAAAACAAAACAAAACCCACAACAACAAAAGAAGACGAGAGAGAGAGAGAGACGAAGTGCAGGGACAAAAACCACAGAGAAAGAGTTGATTTATTCTGTCATCTTACTGCTCGCCCCCTAAGCTGCTGGGCTGTGTCTCGTCCAATCAGTGATCTCCCCCTTCTTGGATATGTGATCAACCAGATACAACGCTGTGACGTGCAGTGATATTCATCAAAAACTCCCAAGGTTCAACCATAATACCTGACTGCGTATACTGTAAAGGTCTAATGCTGCATTTCAAAGGTGTAAGAAAAGACTTTGCCGACTTGTAGTCAGAGAAAATGTTGGAGCAGGAGTTTCTCAGGTTATGTGTTTTTATCCCAAGAGAACCAAGGTCAGCGTTGCAGCATAGCATGAAATATCACGCCTGCTTTACAGCTGTTACCCTTTTCCCTATGCCATGTTGTAAACAGGTATCCAACACACATCCTTTTAGCTATATCTTTGCCAAAAGCCCCAGTGGTAATTCAAATCAGTGCAACTACATTTGGGAATATGCATCATCTGAATACAATATCTGTAACATAACGCAGGACCTGCCAGTACTCAAGTGGTGCACATTCCAAAATAAACCTCACTTTCACACAATGACCTGGGGCTCGTGGATGAAAAGGTGTGCAGCCCAGCAAGTCTTGCCTGCTGGAACGTAAGCATGCATGCTGTTAATGTTGGATGGAGAAAGTCTTCTAGTGTGACCCACTGGAAACTAATCATAACCTGGGAATTACTGACTGAAAGGCAGCATTAACCTGCTACAGTATGTATGTTTACATGGTAGTAGAAGCCGGGCTTACAAGCGTTCACATTCATGTCACTATGCCATATAACAGTCTTCAAACTGCCACACCACCTATGACAAACATTAAGGTGTGCAGCTAAGGCATCCTCAACATTTACAACTAGCAGGTAAAGTCACAGGACTCTCACAGACAGAAACCTTTTCCCAAGTCACTTTCCGCTGCTTGGATTTCAAATCACTCCGGTAAACTGACAGATCTCTTGCAGTTGAAGTGTTTGCGTGTCAGTCAGTTTATGTACTTTCTTGTTAGTGTGAGAAAAATGATAGTCATCTGGTTAAACGTACATGGATACAAGCAGTCCAGTTATCTATTGCTCAATAGGTGAATAGGCAGGGTTTAATGTGAAATATTGTAGCGAGTTATGAGCGGATGAAAAAAAAAGTATATACCTTGCTGACGTCAAACAGAGACTGTTGTCGTAGTTTGTTTTACTTGTGCAATCAAGCCGTAATAAACTACGATGCAGAGCAAAAAAATAAAAATAAAAATATATATATATGTATGTATATATATGATGAAAAAGTAACACAAGTTAGCCTGTGGCTCTCTGGGGAGAACCGTGAGTGGCCAGTTGTGACTCAACCTTCTCCAGCCCTCATCTGAAAGAGATGCAGAACAAGGAAGACTACTGAGAACACTTTCGACACTTCCGACAAAGAGCAGCGCTAGCATTTTCCCCACTCACAACCAAATGGGTGCTTGGTTTGCAGCATTAAATTAATGCTTCCACTCGTCCAGTTCAACTGTTTTCATCTACTGCATAAGCCTACCGGCTCTGCTGCTGATTCTCAGGGGCTATCTCACTGCCACCGCTGGGATCTGAAGGTTTTTCAGACATGGACAGGTTAATGGGCAGATTTCTGTGAAAACTGCTCATGCGTAAAACAAAAAAGGTGACAAAACCTATACATCCTCTACTGGAAAAGGAGAGGGTTGCGTGTATGTCCCCCCAAAGCTGTTCATTTACTCCAGAGTATTAGTTTCTTCAGGATGCATGCATGTTAAAAAACATGTCTCAGTCTTCTTCTGAGATATTTTTTATGTAGTTCGTAACCAGAAAGATGTAGGTTTGCGGTGATACTTTGAGCATGAAAGCACAATGTACCACTGCAGAACAAAAAATCCCCCAAAAAGTTTTCCATTTTTTGGGCAAAACAAGACCTCAAAACGCAGTGAAGGCTCCCGACAGCATGGATGTAGAGGTTCAGATAGCCCTTGAGAATCTGCTTTCTCAACTCAGCAGCATCCAAGAAGTCACTTCCTTGCAGCTTGCTCACTTTATGCCGCTGCATGAAATGACCTGAAACAATAACACAGTTGCAGATGTAGTGAATGACCCGGTGAATCCGAACAATGGTGGAGAATTGATCTCCGTGTCCAAGACTTCCTCTTCTTAGCACGTTTGCCCCACCATCACCACCCTTTCCCCCCACCCCGCCCTCATCGCTTGCCTTTGCATGAAAACAAAAAATAGAAAACAAACCCTCTTGCTTTCCAGTCACTTGTCGTTGACATTCCTCGATCGTCAACACTCATGCCTCCTATCCGCTTTGTTACATTCCCCTTACCTCTCAACCCGTCCCCTACCCTCTTCATTCACTTTCCTGGACTCAGACATAGCAGAGGTACAGGTAGGTCTTCTCTATACGCCAGTCTGGGGGGATGTCTTCGGGCTTGTGGCCTTTCATGTGCTTCTGCATGGCTGACAGGCTGGGGCAGTACTCCAGGCAGATGGTGCATTGGTAGGGCGAGGCGCCATTGTGGGTGCGCAGGTGCTTGATCATGGCCGAGTAGTCCCTGGATCGCTGGTGGCACAGCTTGCACTCGAATGGCTTCTCACCTAAAGATGATAGGGTGGGGTGGAAGACAACAGTGTTAGCCTAAGTGTGACGTTAAACAGCAAATAAAGGAATTCAGTACTAAAAATCTATTAGAGGGACGGAAAAGCTGTACTAGTCTGTAAGATGTTACTGATAAGTGCATCAGCTTCTGCTTCTTTGCCTTAAAACGTATTAACTTTATTTAATGCAATGAGAAAAATCCTTGCTGTCCAAAATGCAGTAAAAAATGTGTGTATTTTTACAGCCAACGGTTTTAAATTACATTTGAGTTATATTTTTTTATAGTTTTGATGCTTGATTTATCAAAAAACAACAAAAGTCAGATAAACACACAAACAGCAATTGAACCAACAGGTTAGCAACTGTCTGAGCTGCTTCTGAGGATTCAGCTACTGTTCTGTGTCTTCAATCACCAAGGCCACAGCAGTCAAAGGTATACGGGGTTATTTGGAATATCTGGATGTCAGTAAAATCTTACAGATTTTCATCAAGTTAAACATTGCCTCAAAAGAGGAGCTAAGGTGAAGGTGGGTTGCAAAGTGGTTTGTAGCTGTGTTGAAGTATTGTATGCCCTGTTCATCCCTGTCAGTTTGGTTTCACTACATGGTGGTCTGTTTTAAACTCGTGTTGCCATCCTTATGCTTCTTTGGACAACAGCCAGACCCAAGATGTAACCAACCCAAACTGTCTACCGACAGTTAAAACATGGTGTTTTTTGCACCAAAGAAGTAAAAGTTGTGGGAGAGAAAAAAAATCCCATCACCACTTAATAAGAGATTTTTTTTCTCTGTGTGGCTCACAAGAAACATTGACGCTATTATGATAATTGAACGATGCATCTAAAAAAGTGACAAGTCAAAACCCAGAGGTGAAATCCCAAATGTCTTCCAGACGGCACTGTGTCCCAGTAAAAGATAATGGTGACTCTTTAAAGTCATTCTTAACAGCTTTCGATAATTGATACAAATCAGAAGCGATAGGAGAATAAAAAGCTCCAAGTATATTAGTGCAGTTTGCTCACCTCTGAGAAATAAATAGAATACCCGTCAGGTCCAGTCAAAGTATCCCCTCACAGCAGCAGCACACATGATGATTTTGTTTACTAATTATTCTTACTTTAAAGGGATAGAACTGTTTGCATGCCATTATTTTATTAAAATACCCCAGTGTAAAGAGATATTGGAAGGATCAAGGTTTTAGTTACATCGGGCTGTGCAACAGAAGAAAAAGAAAAGGAGATGTTCTGCTATTAAAACTAATATACATGGAATATTGTGCCTGCAGTTTTAAAGTACATGCAGAGGATAATTTAACATATACTTTCTTTGTTATTACTTGTAAAAACTGAAATCCAAAATTCAGCTCTTAGTACTTATTAGAGTGAGTATAAAATTCTTTTACCCAGTAGAAATATGCTCAAAACGACCCAAATTAGAGAATACGGGAGTTATAAGAAACTCTCTAAATCATATCACCTGTTTACCTGTGATAAGAACCAGTCAGTACAATCAGAAGAAGAAAAAAATTCCATTTACTTTTATAGAATATGATCTAATCAACTAATCTAGAGTACATTACAAGAAAATACAGCTCACGACACAGAGAACTCCTGCAAGTGTCATAAATCATAGTGCAACACTGCCTTCTTGCTGTGGGGGCTGCTATATTCCAGAGGCACATTTCAATTCAGCAACAGCGGCCAGCCTAAATGTGCTAATGATTTGAGTGATGGCAGGGAATAATCCACCAGCGCTCAAGCTGGCAGACGCAAATTAGACATGTAAATGCTGACCTTTACCAATGGCATTTGAAATGAGCTGTCGGAAGTGATCTGGCCCAGCGCTCGCTGTCACCTTTCAGCTAGATCTTTGCGCATGTGTGCTGCGAAACGTCCGACTTTGTGCCTCTGCTGCCCGGCCCGTCTGCTCCTTTGAACCCCCGGTTAACCTTGACCTCCACAGGGGCCGGGTTACGCTTCCATTGAGCCAATAAGCATAAATACAGTGTGGCAGGCCCCGCGCTTCTTTGTAGCAGTGTGGACACCTGCATGATGTTGATATTGATAACCAGACTGTAAACAGGGTCGCTTCAAATAACCAGCTAATAATGAATTGCAAATAGGGCCCAGGTATTGATCCGCCATTGGCATTTGGAATGTGTGGAGAGGACGGGTCGGGGAGGGGTTGGGTTGCCAATGTCGATGATTCATCAAGCAGCTCCCTTTTGTGCGAGGTGGCCTTTGACTGTGAGCTTGTCACTTGCTCTTGTTATCTGCTGTTGCTCTCCAGCTTAACGCAAAGCCCCCCTCCCCAACACAAAAGGCGAAAGGGTGGATGGGGGGGAAGCCAATTATTGGACAGGCTGCCTTGATAGTGTGGCTTAACAGCTGGTTTATTGAATGGGAGATGGGAGGGTGCTGCTATGTGTGTGTTTGAGAAAAAGGGATGGTGAGGAAGCATAAACCTTTGGCCGTGTGCCATCCTGGTGAGCACTTGTGGTATCCTCGCTCACTTTGCTACGTAGCACGCACTCATTCTCCAGGGCACCTAGCTTATCACTGTGTCAACATCTTTATGGGGCTCTAAATATACTAAGATCAATACAAAGTCTTCTGAGACATTCATCTACTGTATCTCAGCAACAAAGATATTCATCTGGTTTGGTCTGCGCCTTGCAACTTGGATTTTCTAGAAGACAGTCCTTTAACAGGCTCCCCCATCATGCACCATATGTTTTAGAACATCTCATTACTGCAGTTTATGCTCTTTCTGCAAGTGAGGTGAGCAGAACTTAGCACAGTAAAAGAATCAAAAGCAAGTGTAAAACACTAGTCTGGCTTTTTCACATAGCTGCTATCACCTGCAAAATTAATTTATTAACATATTGTATCTGAAATGATCTGGCATCCATTTTTGGCAGCGTCCTGCCCAAGCTTGGGGGTCACTGGGCCTCTACAGACCCCAAAACCTTTGTTAACTGAGTATATATGGAACTTGTTGAACAGGACGTTCTACAGTTTCTTGCTCTGAAACAAAAAGCTAAAGTTGTTGTGATGCTACACTGTGTTGCACACTATAGATTTTCATCTTCTACCGCAAACAAAACAGAATCAAGTGAGAATAAATAGTTCCGAATGCTTTGATTGTTATCCATTATCGCTAGAGCCTTGACTTATTTTGGTCACAGTACCTGTGTGCACACGGTAGTGGGTTTCCAGCTGGTGCTTGAGGCTGAACTTCTTCCCACACCCGTTACATTCATAGGGCTTCTCTCCGGTGTGGATGCGCTTGTGGCCCTTCAGCGTGCTCTCATCTCGGAAGCAGCTCCCGCAGAACTCACACTCAAATGGGTGGTCCCCGGCTAAAATGTGGAAAGAAAAAATAGGACACATTCACACAAACTGCTGATGACATTGTATAAAAAGCTAAAGACTGCACTAGTTGAGCTCGTGAAAATATAGCTTGAAGGGTTAACGACAACCGAGTGCAAATGATAGCACCAAGAAGCTTAGGTTTTGTCTTTATTTACATGTACAATTCAAACAATTCAAGTGTTACTCTAGTAATTGTGACAAAGAAGAACGCCAAATGTCTGAAAATGGCTTCCACCTTCAAAAAAATTAGTATGCTACTGTGAAGGAAGCCGCATAGCAAAATGTTTTATTTTTCTGATTATTTTGTCGGGGTTGTGCACAATGCAAGAGCAGCATGCATTATCTTCCAATGCGTAGCTACATAAAGGCTTTAATAACAGCAGACAAATATAACCCATCTTTTGTCTTTGTCTACAAATCACCTGCGCTGTTGTTTTGCTTTGTCCAAAGCCTTAAATAATTGTAGCCTGTCATGACTGCTCACCAGCCTCGAGATGTATTACTGACCATGCAGACCCAGTGTCACAATGCACTAATGGATCACCTGACTAATGTGCTAAACCTAGAATAAAGAAGTGAGTTTGTCATCACAGAATCTATTATCCTTGGATATATGTGTTTAAGCAGACCCAAATTCAGGCATTTGTCTTTAACTGGTTTAGTTGTAGAGTCCAAATTACTCTACAACCTCGATCACTGCCATGTAGCCGCTCCTAAAACACAATATTTGTATTTTAGACAGTGCACCATCATCACGGTTAAATGACAATGCCTAAAAATGTAAATGAAGATAAATGTACCATGTCTTAACATTCACTGGCAGCATGTTGACTGGCTTATATTAGCCTCCTTACGCCCCGTCTCCACCCTTCCTTAATTTTTCCTTAGATAGCATCATATTTCCTTCCTGAGACATCGCAGTTATTGTAGGCATCAGACTGCTGGCGGTTGTATAGCATGCATGCTTTCAGAAATGAAAATGATAACATTCTCCCCCTCATGCTGCCACTGCACAGGTCCCCACAGTGCTGCTGTAATGCATATTCAGATGTCAGTGATCAGGGATATTATGATTTGCAGGAGCCTCTCACCAGCAGTCCAAAGACTAATTGTATTTCCGTGTTTGATGAGGGGCTGCTTCTTGCGTCATTTGCTTCCCCCCAGTGTTACACTCTCCATCCAAGTAATGTTGTGGATATTTATTAATGTATTTCACTCTACCGCTGCAGGTTTAAGTCACCATCAGTGACCTATGCCTTTCATTATCTGCCTGTCCAAGCAGCAACGTGCCAGAGAATAAATTGCATTTCTCGTTATGTGCTGCTACCACTGCCCTGCTGTTAAGAGACTATTTCACTTCCATCCTGCATATTTTATTTGAGATTTTATGTATGCACATAGAGTATGCACACATGTAACTGGTTTATTTAGAAGGAGAGACAAAGAAAGGATGGGAAAGGAATGTAAACTGGATACTCTTTAAATGTTGATCACGTGTCGGGTATGTTATACTTTTGAGGAGGGAAATGTTTTCAAAGCCTTCTGATGCTGGATGCATTCCCATTAAAGGGAATGCTGGGGACTGGAGGGGGTAAAGGGGGAGGGATAAAACTGAGACAGGGATGGAGCAGGGGATGCGGGTGTATATGGTGGCAGTGGTGGGGGCTGGGTAAAAATCAATAAAAGTGACAGTCTTTATTTGTCTGCATGAAGTTATCAGTGGCTCCCGCTGTAAGACATTGTGCTCTTTCTAGCGTTTCAACCACAGCAGAGATCACAATCCATCACAGAGCTCGGTGGGCTTGCACGACGCTGCAAGAATAATAATTGAGCTCAGATTCACCTGCCTTTAATTAAGGCCTCCGATCAAACCAGCAAGTGGGATGCTAATACTCGAAGAATGTCTGTGGAGGGCTATTTACGTTTAGAGTCGTGTTTCTGTGCTAACGTCTGCTGTTGGCAAACGTCAGAAATCTTCCATTAGTAGGAAAGAACTTGATTCATTTGATAATATAAAAAAGGATTTCTGCACAATACAGATTTCTACACAATATGTATTCTGTATGTTTGTGATGGTGAGTTAGTGCTATTTAAATTAAATTGGAAAACACAATAAAGAGTTTTGGAGAGTGTCCATGATCTCTCTCATAGCTTTGTAAATGATCTGAAGCCTAGATTTGGTTTATAAATCACTTCAATTTAACCCATTTACACTGACTTTATCTCATGTTATTGCAGACTTTTACTCAAATCTTACAAAAAATAACAGCAATAAACAAAAAGCAAGAAGAAAACAACCTCAAAATCATATTTGACAACAATGTAAAACAAAAAACTAGTTTTCCGATACCCAAGCACACAAATCAATGCTAGAGTTAGTGCGCTAAAGTAAGGGTGCCTCTGTTAGTCTGTGCTGGCTACTACTGCTTTAGCTATATATAATAAATAGACAACAAATATATAATATTCAGGCTTAGAGACCCAGTGTAAATCTAATTAAGGAGCTTCTGGTATCAGCAGAAGCTAAAAAATAACCGTGGTATAACATACGGAGGGGTTTCGGTCTCACTCAAGCACCCTGTTGCTGGATGCTCATCACGCATGTTATCTCCCATTGCCACTCGGGGACGCCAAAGTGCAAAGTTGCACTGCAGAGTTTTATATAAGTCAGACACAATTCTGTAATCACATTGTGAGAATGTAAAGGAGCAGACAAGGCTTCATTTTGTCAGGATATTCTCATGGGAGGTGGAGAATAATAGGAACACGTCCTCCGTCCATCCCAAATCTGCTACTATTACTTCCCCCATCTCTCCATCCTTGCTTTCCTCTTTTTTTCTCTCCATTTCTCCATCCCTCTGTGGTGTGACCACATGGCAGGGACGCGACAGATGAGGACCCAGCAAAGTGAGGTGGAACCACAGCATGGTGACTGAACCCAAGGGTGCCCCCGAGCATCACCACCTGCGTCTCCTGACCCCTCCTCATCACCTCCTTTGACACCCCAAAGGACTGCTGAGGGTTCCTGTGCCCATGGGCACACGGTGCGTGTTCATTATATACGGTAAGAGGCTGTAAATCACCAGGCTCCATCACTGCCAGGACCAGAACTGCCTCATTCTCTCTCTCTCTAAATTCAATTCAGCCCTCTCTCGCTCTCTCTCTCTTTCTGGCTGTAGCACTATCAAATACAGCTGCGAACACAAAACACCCCGCCACAGCAGACAGCAAATTGGCCCAGAGTTTAAAAAAAAAAGGAAAAAAAAAACAGACACTTACACACAGACAGTGCACAACAACAGAATATTAATGAAGGTCTGGTCTGTAAAGAGAGAGTGTGTATGTCTGTGTGCATGTGGTGCCGGGGAAGAAAAATAACACAGCTGCTATGACTGCCACTTTTTATAAGCCAACATTGTGCATTTGTGCAAGAGTGCTCGAACCTATACTGTACTACATGCGCGAAATAAAGACAAAAATAAATAAAACAGATAGGCAACATCGCAGTAAGAATGTGCAATAGGATGTTAAGGGAAGGTAATGAAACCGCAGGTGGATGGAGGAAAATGAAAACACAGTGATGGAGGCGAAAGAGAGACGGCAAGATTAAGATGCTGAAATAAACACCATTAAATCAGGTTGTTTTTTTTCTGCTTCCTTGTCCTAAACGGTGATCCAGTGTCAAAGCCCGCACCAGCAAGGCTGCGTTCAAAAGATAAAGCTGCAGACAGGTAAAATGAAGCACACGTAATGAATGTTCATAAAAGTGCTTTTGCTGCTTTCTGCTGTCAGCTGATACAACCGAATGGTGAGTCAACCAATAACCAAGTAATATCTAGAATGCTTTGTATGGAAGATGAGCTGCCATTGTCTGTCCATAAAAATTAAGGTTGAATACCGGGAATTGAGGTTTTGGTATTTACTGGGGATTTTTTGTCAAAACTGAGCCGTGCTTCTGGGAAAATACCTGCCAGGAACCAGTGCGTCCATGATACATTTGTGTGCTGGAAACAGCTGTGCGCACTGGAACAAAGACACCTCATCCAAACCTCAATTACCACACAACTGTCACACCTAAACGCCAAAGTCTGCCACTGAAAAGCCATTATTACGGTAATATAATATGGATCAGCGTTTCTCCTGCAGTGTTTTGTTTTCAATTACTTTCCATTACTTTCAGTGTCTGCCTTAAGTCCAGATGAGAGGAAGTACAATTTTTCCAGGTCTGAATGAAGCGGAAGGCTAAATCTGTAAGAACAGCACCCCTCCGAAAAAAACAAAAACAGGTCAACCATCATTAAATCAGAATAAGAGAACAGACAAGAAGAATGAATTAATTTTGTGATTTAACTTGGCATATAACTAACTGCTTTTCCCAAAATTAGCAAAACAAAGAGAAAAAAATGGTGGCAGGTGAAAGGTTTTTCTCCTCCCTTTGCAAAGCGGGTTTTCTCAACAGGGACACTGTTGTGCTGCTTTACTATATAATGCAAGTGTAATATAATATAATATAATACTATATGAAAATATACAATGATGTCACAATTATTATAATATATGCTTTTTTACATTTACATTTTGGAGTTTACATGAACCAAATTCATGGTGAAAAAAAATTATTTTAAAGGACAGTTTTTTTAAGGAATCATTTTTAAATCGAGAGAAAACCTATAGAGCTGAACCTTCATTCAAAAAGTAATTTACACATATCTCAGATCTTAAATTTAAATGTGTTCAGTGATGAGTCTTTATTAATCCAGACAAAATATGACACCAAATGGAAACATCTCTTAGTCACCACTTCCATTTATCAAAGTAATTAGTTAGCAATTACTAAGCACTGTTAGCTTTTGCAATATGGATAAAACTGTCTTTGATAGCGTATGCCATTAATCAGCACTAATATGACGACGGTTTTGATGTTTTTAGGACCATAACCAAAACTACAGAAGGAAGAGCCAATGGTTCCCATTTTATCTGCTTTTTGGTGCTTGCATAAAGCTAACTTGAAGCAAATAAATAAAGCAAATGCACATTACTGCAGAAACTTTGGTTGTTTTAAAGATTTCCTTTCCAATACATGGCAACTTTCTTTATGCAATTTGCTTTTAATCACTCAAATGTCTTGAGCTGAGCTGTCTTACAGAATCCAGAGGAGAAAAGATCCTAGCTGATAAGAGCATACAGATGGACATAATTTATTTACATTTACAGACTTACATTACTGCAGCTTTGCCTCTAGGGCTACATTCAGACAGGCTTAACATCTAATTTATCTTTACAGATACACCCCTTTGCATGCTCACTTAATCTATATTTCTTTTTGAATGGAATATTCTCCTAGAAAATACATGCACAAAATAAGTGAGGATGGCACTTTAGTTAAGGTGCAGATCTAACGTTTGATACAAGTGAAAATAAGTTAATTAGGGCGTTATTAATTGAATCGTTCCCACATCTTAACCCAACCAACCCTTTTATGGGTTCTGCATGTTTGATGCATCCTATAAAACTTGAAAACACAACACTGATAAATTAAGGAGCAAATGACAAAATATAAAGAATAGAATTAGACAAAAATCCAAACTTGAACTTTACTAGGTGAGAGTGCACGTGTCTCTGCATCACATGAAGGTAAAGTTATAAGGCTGATTCTCTAAGGTGGATACGCTGTCTAGCTGTCTGTTTTTAAGCACTATTTTTGCCTCGTTACCAAGCAAAGTGTGAATGAGATTATTAACATCAAAGTGTAAATGCAGAGGAACACCATGCCTCTACTTTTTTTTTTGGAGGGTAAATTAGACCTATTTCTGGCGCCTATGATGGCTGTGTGAGTTGCTGACTTTATAATCCCCTGACAAAAGGCTCTGCATCATATTTAAACGATTGCTTTCACGGCTGGCTCATTGTGATTTAACACACGCCCACAGTGGGATGAGGTTCAAAGTGGCAGGAGGCTGCAAAGTCTCATCTGCAGCTCCACTGACGAGCTGAGGTGACATTTGCGTCGCCCGGGTGGGCAGGTGGATCAGAGACGCTGCATGTGTCCCCTCCAATGTCTGGTAGATAGAACAGATGTGTGCACCGCTACTGTACAGGCGGCTCAAGCAGCCACGTCCGCCTCCCCCCCTCCCTCCTCCGCCACCTCAACCCCCCCGGCTTCTACCACCATCACACACTAATGGTGTATTCGCCTGACTTGTAAATAGGGCCGACTGCTCTCATCTCACTGCCTTTCGTTTCAAATATTTATCCGTGAGCCGGTGAGCTAAATCGGCTCTGACAGTGAGACTGTTATTTAAGGTCGCAGACAGGCGGCTGGCTAAGAGACAGAGAGAGAGAGGGGGAAGGAAAAAAGCGTCCATCCCCTTGCCAGTGAAATGGGATTCATTTCCATGTGTTCATATTCTGTCATGGCTACGGCTTTTTTCTCTTTACTCTGAATAGCCGCATCCGTCAGGCTACCTCTGCTCCCTCGCAAAAATGTATTAGTATCCTGGCCTCATCTCAGTAGAGAGCCAGCACTGTGAGTATTACAAGTTGACAGAAAGGGGGGAAAAAAAACAAACAAACAAACAAAAAAAACCCAACAACAGCAACAAGAAGAAAAAAATAGTTGCTGTAAATACGCTTTTGTGACTGCTGCAGAATTCATTTTGTGTTGACCTGAATTAATACTGTTTATTCAGATGAGCAAAAACAGCAGCGTAACGGGAAAGTGGTAACATAATTCACTCAAATTTGCTAAAAACAAAACATGAATTCTTTATTTGTATACCTATATTCGTCGATGGCAACTCTACACTGGCTGTGCTTTACTAGCTACCCTATCCCTACGTATTGTTTGAGAATTAATTATATTTTATTTTATGCTAAAAATGAACTCAGATGACCTGAATTACGGGACACTGCTGGACATTATACCAGCCTCCATTAAACAAACACAAAAATTAAGAATATGTACCGTATAAGTAGAGCATCAGCTGGAATAATACTAAATGTAGATTTTATGATACCATGGGGACTGCACGTCCCTTTGGTCTAGCGGGTGTGGGCATGCACGGTAAATAAAACGCAAATCTGGCATCAGTATGAGCTGGATGGAAAATGTATTCTGCCAGTATTAATTCCTACTAATCATTTCTCCAATAGTCAATACTTTGGTGATTACTAGGGCTTCCACCTGAAAGTCCATTTATCTACATACACGTGCTCCGCTCCTGGCTAACTGATAAGAGAACTGGATATCTGATAGGGAGTGATACTCTCACTACCATTCATATGGGTCTATGTACCTTTCCATGTAGGCATCCTATATGTGATGTAGTCCCTTTGTTGTATGACGAGCCTAAATATGTGCAAGTTTCATTGTGACAGCTACTGAAAAAACTATGTATCATATTTGTTGCCCTAAAGAAAAGGAAATAAAGACAGTGGCATCACTTCTTTTACTCTCTCTTATCACACCCAGTTGTCCTGGACAGTGAAAGTTAAAACTCCCATGCTAAAGTAAACACACAGCAGCTTTTGGACTTGGAGAAACCTTAAAAAGTAAAACTACAGACTTTGTGAACATGAGCTAGCATGTCATTCACGGAAACTACTTAGAAGTTAAAGATATCAACTACTTCTTAGTGCGCAATGCCATCCATTTTATTTGAAGGATTTGAGTTGTTTTTGTTAAATACGCTAAGGAAATGAATCAAAAGGTTAAGCTGTATAAGTGCACTGATAATTTAACATAACAAATGACAGCAGTTCTCGGCTCTTCATGTTTCAGTCAGTCTAACCGTCGTCTACCACATACTCAAAGTTTTGGAAGGTGACTGTTACTCAGCTAGGAATTATAGGGACTAGTTCTGGATGTGCTTCCTTAGCATTAGGAAGGAGGTGGTTTAGACATCTAATTATGATGAATCCTGCTTTTGGAGGTATTTTGAATTAAAATCAGAGAAGACCCTAGGATACAGAAAAAAAGAGCAAAGGGATTACCTTTCCGACTTGGTGTGGGTACATGAGGGTTGCCCATGATCAAGACTGAGAATGTATTATGGACTACTGCACTTAATTTGTTACAGCATTCGCATATCCCAGACCAAGAAAAAAGGCTGGATATGAATAGACAGATAATGCCCTGTGGAACACCTCGGTGAAATGATATCGCCGCCTTATCACCACAGCCAAGGTGGTTAATGACCGCTTTCACTGACCTGTGTGTGAGCGTAGGTGACGCTTGAGTGCAGTATGGCTGGGGAAAGTCCGGTTGCATTCGCTGCAAATGTAGCTGCGAACCCCGGCGTGGACTTCCATGTGCTGCTGCAACGCTGTCTGGGTCTGGAAGCGCTTCCCACAAAGCAGGCAAAAGATGGCCATGTCCGAGCCTGCGGAGCAAAAAACACCACAGGTTAATTCGAGGCAAACATCATTTACTAAAAGTCATCCGACCTCATGTTTCTTGACTTGTCGCATGTCTTTTTGTGTATCCGTTCTTTTGCAATTAAAGGGATGAGTACGACCTTATAAGTGCTTGTGTTAAAAAACACTTGGATCCAAGTTGTGCAGTGGTTATTTCAGGAAAAATAAAGCACTGTCACTACGGAGCTATTCAGCAGCACTTCAATGTAGATCCAGAGTGACAGCCAAAGCCAGCTTTTCTCAAACCAATCACACACGGTTGTGTATCCTTACAGTGATTAAAATAGAGGATAACAACACAGGTATGATGTCGAGAACTTTAGCACATCAAATTTTAATGAAGAAAAAGCAAAAACCCAGGAAAACAAAACTTTTTCACAAGTGCACGTAAAAAATACTGTATTTATAGGATTAAAGTTGCATGCAGCATTCATGTTTTAGGGTGGGTGTGTAGAAAGATAAAGATCTCCTATGCAATACTTCAATCGAATCTTGACTCCAGCGAGCACTGTGCATTTTTCTCCAGCAGAGATAAAGAGCCCACAAACACAGCAGAACACACGCACACACACACAAACACGCACACACACACCCAACTGCACGCTCCTTTGAACACACTCCCTTCACACTTTTTCAATTACCAGGCTGGGGAAAACTCTGGGGAAGGACTGAGTGTTTGGAGCTCAGTTTCTATTTCATCAGTCAATAACACATCTTTGGGGCAAAGCTGACACTAATTTAAAAATCTATGAAGAGCAGCCCGCCTCATGTTCATAACCACTGGAGGAGGAGGCGGGCCCACGACAGCCTCCACACCAGATCAATCACTGTCTCGGCTGCTCTACACGCTAAAGAACCGGGATGAAGGGAGGGAGTATATTGCTGGAGAATGATGATAGGAGGAAGGATAGAGAAGAGTTGCTGGAAAGCAGGTAAAGCGAGGAGATTTCGGTTTGTAGCAGAAGAAAGTGATGCTGAAGAGCAAAGCGAGGAAAAAAAAATTCTCACTTTGTTGCAAGTAGTGGAGAAAAAATAAATATTGACAAACCTTTCCCTTCTGACTTTCGGACTGTCTCTATTTCTCATTTTCTCTTGTACATGAAAGGAATCAGGCTTGTCTACAGGAGTGTAGAGTTTTCATTAGCTCCGTGGTGAGCACTCATGACTGAAAGCCCGAGGTACTAATCTTCCAGCCCTACATGTGATGTCAGTTATATTCATGCTCCTTGGAGGATAACTCCAAATGTGCTGCTGACCAACTTATTCCCCCCCAAACACAGGGCAGCTTTTCTGCAACCTTTTGCTTTTTAATTTTTCCGAGCATATTCATGCCACCTTGAGGATCACCTTTTGGAAATTAGCCACTACTTAGCTCAGAACATCTATTTCCTGAACAATGGTGAGGAGTAAGAGCTGCAGTGTGCTAATTTGTGAAAATGCAAACTAAAAAAATGCAACTACATCTAAACTTGCTTGCACTTTTTTTCGATTCTGTCTTCTTGTCCTGTCTGCGTTTATCAATGAAAAGGCCACTGAAGAGGCCACTGAATGCCTATGATTGCTTTTAGAATCCCTTCAGGACCTTTCAGGTACGATAATAGCTTTAACTGACAATCCAGCTTTTAGTCACTTCTCACCTTTTTCTGCCTCACTTCTCCTTTTTTAGCTTGTAATCCATCTAAGGTCTGGCTAACTCAGTGATCCTCCATAAGCAGAATACTTCTTCCTTTAGGCTATATCAGATCAATCACAACATTCAGGGTTGGACTGAATATGTAAAAATAATGTTCTATTATTGAAGGAAGAAACTAACAATGGTGTAAGTGCACAAGAAGTGAAATGGGCATCAGAGAAAATGAGAGAATAGCGGACTTGGGGGTAGGGTTGGGTGGAGACTTTGGCCAAAGATCAAGAATTAGAGGGGAAAAAAAAGGTTTTGGAATGTAAAAGGTCAGCAGACCTCTGACCTCGGGTTTAGGCCAAGGCATGGTGGAAATCTGAAACCCAGATACCAACACACACACACACACACACACACACACGCAGACACACACACACACACACACACACACATGCAGACACACACACACACAGAAAAACAAAGCTGTGGAACAAAAAAGTGGAAGCACCACATGAAAAACACTACTTTGAAGTCAGGGCAGTTACAGTGGTGCGGCGCATTATGGTGAACAATATGCATCACCAAAGTGTGTATCAACTTTAAAAGAGCTCTGACAGTGACTGCTTTTATCAAAATACAATCTAGCTGAGAAAGTGGCACAGAGCATAACGAGTCTGCGTTACAAATACAGAACAAAAAAATGCACTGGAACAAAGATGGTTAGTACAAGTAAACCACCAGAAAGTGATGGACGTTTAAACATGCTGCTCTCTAAACACCACACAAGTAAATAATCAAAAATGACCACATATTTATGCAGTTTTTGACTTTCTGAGCCTTGAAGAGCTGCTATTAACTAATGTTTCAGGCATTTTGCCAACACTAAAGCATCTTATTACAACCACATTTACATGTAATTGCCATCTCTATTCATTTTAAGATACAAAGCACTTTAGTGCCTGTTGTAGTTCCGACAGCAGCAAAGGAGGAAGTCCAATTATTTTTGCAGGGAGGATGTTGTGTTGGGTAGATGAATTGATAAGGCTACATACATTTGTATTGCAGATCGATATTTGTTGCTTAGTTAATGCCGTTTCTTCTAACCAGGACCATTCCTAGAATCCTGCATAACAACTGCATATTTACTACTGCGGGATGACACAAGACCCCTAGACCTTAACAAACTAAATTTTTTAAGCCAAACCATGCTGTGTTTTGTGCTTAAACGTAACCAAATGTTAGCAATGTTTGCAAACTGGAGCACAGAAATTATATATTTTCCTGTTCCTGTTTCCAGTTCCAGAACTTCAATAACAGTAAAAATAACATCATAGAAATAAATGATTTGACTAACCAGCCAGTACAGAAAGTCCATCTGACACCAGAAAGTAAAAAAAAGTCTTTAAGACTTTTTCCACAAACTGCACGTTGCATCCCAGAAAGTAAAAAAAAGTCTTCTGCTGCTGAGTCTATGTACTGTAGGAAATTGCTTCCTCCTTGCTATCGTTTGCCCTTCTTGTCTGCAAAGCACAGTTTGTAGCAAAGTGCTAACACTGATTACTGTTAGATAAAATTAAGCGGTCCAAACTTCAGTACAGGGAATAATTGTGTGTTGCAGTAAAGTGAGTAAAAGGCTTGTCAGCTGCTGATAGATGAAGAGAGCAGTAGAGAGATAAAAAAGGAAGGAAAGGTGGGAGAAAAGTAGTTGACCCAGGAGGTCCATTACAGTGTAAAATTGAGTCAGCCCAAAGTGACACCTGAAAGGAGGAGCCGTGGAGCCAGAGCGGTGGAGGGTTCTTAGTCTCAGTCCTGTTTGGCTGTTTTGGAATAATTTACCTCCTTTAACCAGCCTCTCTCCACTTCTCGTGCCATCTATTTATAAAGGCTTGGGCAGTTTGTGGCTGTTTGTGTGCGGGGCCGCAGCAGTGCCGGTAGTATCTTAATGGGCCTGGAGTGGCAGGGCTGCTGTTATTTAAGTGGGGGATGGACACAGGCTGGTAATGGAGAGGAATACTCCCCGATGGGAGGTGACAGTGGCCGGATAGGCAAGGAGCAGAGAAATGGCCTGTGGCTAGATGCTAGCCATTGAGGCTGGCGCTTCCAGCAGCAGCAGGGTAACCAACCACCACTCACGCACCTATTCAGAAAAATTATCCATCTTGATTAATGGCCTCAAAAAATCTCAGAAATTCTTACAGTTGTCACCTGCACAAATCAAAAAAGCCGTTATCACAGGTGAACTGAGCTGTAGTAATCTGAAGGTCGGAAGGTTGCTCCTTCTAACCCTGGCTGCTCCACTCTGTCTGGCAATGTATCCTTGGGTAAGACACTGAACCCCTAGATGCTCTGCGATGTGTGTTATCTCAGTAAGAAAGTGTGTGAATGTGTTGAAAAAAGTGCTTGTATGAATGGGTGTAAATAGGTGAATGACACCACATGTTGTATAAAGTACTTTCAGTGCTCGAGCAGAGAAGCACTATATAATAATCAGACTATTTATAGGAGATTCTGGCTGGGACATTATATGAAGTTGCCTTTTCTCCACACATGTAGCACACCACAGGAGATCTGCTTTAGACATGTGGCCTCTACTGGAAATACTCTGGATTAGGCAAGGCTGGTTTGAGTGTTTGATACTGGACACATGGTGCTCATTCATTCTCTTCAGAGTTTGCTGCACCTGTCTCACACGTGCAGACATCACACTGACTTTGCATCAGAGGATCTGGCAGGTTAAAGACAGTTTTAATGTCTGATCCGGATAAAAGGGACATTTGCATTCTCACAGCTCTGCAGCTCCGTTGGGTAATGTCTAGAAAAGTTCAGATCTGCAGTGCATGTATGAAAACAGCTTAAGACTGTTCCTATAATTCTGGGTTATAGGTTCCACCACGGTGGCCAGAATTTGAATTAAATGTGGAAGTGACAGAATGCAGCACGACTGAGGACCATCAGGATCTCAGTACATTTTGAGGATTCTAAAGCTTGAAGAAATGGATTTTGATGAGTGGTAAAATGTAACTACACACCTGAAAATCTCCACGTACACCTCAAGGTGCTGCCACTCACATACTCTACCTAACAGCAGCCTATGCTCCTCGATTAGAAGCTTAACAGCTACCTGAGATATTTGCAACGACTCGCAGACGTTTTTCGAGACGAAGCATTAAAAGTCCTTATGCTGCTTTAAATCCTTTCTGAATGCACGTTTCCTGGATTGTAGTTGAGAGAGTTAAATGCGTCCTGACTGTGGCCTGCAATGCAGCGTGCTGAACAGAGGAACTGCCAGAGTTAATGAGGCAGAGAGCAGCGGGACCTCAGCACAAGGTGTTCAATCACAGGCCATTACCGCAGCCCTCAACCTCTGTTACTCCTTGCTCTTGTCAATAGCAATCTATAGCAAGCTATACTTTATCTATACAGAGGGCAGAATAGAGACTAAATATAGGTGTCTGTATCCTAGTGCGCTAGTATTAATTGGAGATGTCCCAGTTTGAGGCGTAATAACAGAAACATGATCCCAAAGTCACCACATCATGTGAGATCTGAGTTCTTTTCTGAGCTGCTGCCTTGATAAGTCACCTAAATGTGATTCATCTTGATAACGAGCATTCATACCTGATGTGGAAATAGAAGATTGAAAAAAATGAATGCACCCAGCTGTCCAACATGATGCTTAAATCCTGAAAGGCCAGTGAATATACCCTTCCTTTATTTACTTCTTTTACCTTCAAGTGACTTTTTTTTTGTGGCCCGGTCAAAAGGAAACCACACTATTCTCAGAAGCATTGGCTGTGTTACATTCGGAGACACAGATTTGAACTTTACCCGTCTTTTAGCGCCTCTGCCACATTCACAGGCGCATTTTGAATAGTGATGATCAAAAATCACCTGCAAATAACTCAACCTGACTAAGCCATTGGCAGCAGTACAACCGATTGCCGACACTTTCCCGGGACGTGCTGGTTTGGTTTGTCGAACTAGACCTTTTCAGTCCGCTTCCTTACAGGAAATTAGCGGTAGGCGAATTATTCTCGGCATGTCCTGTTTAGGTGGAGCGACCATCTCAGCTGAATGTTTAGATTATTAGTACGCAAATCTCAGCGTCTTCTTTCATTTTCTTGCCTTGAACTATCGCTGCTCTACAGTACAACAGCATTCAGTCACAACAACATCCGTCCTACTGGCTGCTCTCCTATCTCCCACCATGTAACTGACAGTCTCCACAAACACCAGTCACAACATCCCCGCCTGTGCTGGCAGGACAAGGTGTGAGAAATCAAAGAAACAGCGATGTTCCTGCTGCTCTTTAGCTTTGTCAAGTGTTTGTTGTTCATCTGCAATCAGGCTTCATCGCATATCAAGCCAGAGTCTTTCTGAAAAGGTCGCAGAGCACCTTTTTACCTCCGCCTCCGTGGGGTGTCACCAGAGATATGCATCTCACAGTGAATGAATAAATAAATAAATAAATAAACGCCTTCTTTAATTTACTTTTTTTATGGACTGAAAGGGGTCTTTAAATTGATTATAAGGGATATCCTTGCCCCTGTGGGCAACAGTTGCCTGTCTGGAGCACCACCACACAAAGTTTCTTCCAAAACACAACAACAAAAAAGGATAAGGAGGAAAAAAAAAAGCATCAAGGAAAAAGATGTAAGAATGTGCAATACTAGAAGATCTTACTGCTAACGCCACTGGATTTCTTTACAGTGTGCGGTCCTTTCCACAGTCTCAGGGATTTCCTCATTACCGTGTAACATAATCAAAAGAGTAACAGACTCTTAGCCTCATTCAGTCGTAGCCACTGAAACAAACTGTTAGACATATGCTCCTCGGTATGATAACGATCGCGCCGACAGATGATCAAGAAAACAAATTTGTTTTTAACAGTGAAGAGAAAAATGGCTGGGGTTTCTTCTGCCAACTAAATCTTCAGAAAATGTTCAGGGGATCGATATTCATGTGGAAAACTGTTTGAGAGCTTTTCATTGCATCGCGGAGAACTGTACATTTAAAGTGATTGTGCAGTAAAGCTACCACATGGTGCTAAGTAGAAGCTGAAGAACTGCCAACACAGATGCAGAAATGGGGAAATAAGCATTCTGTTCAAGTAGTTTACATATTGTGCATTGCATCTGAATTACATCACTCTGCACACCCTTAGCAAATGATCTGTTTGTTGCATGCAAACAGTTTCAATTTGGCAAGAAAACAATCCTGGTCTAAGTTAGGACTACTTTATGAGTTTTTCATCCCCTGTGGTCTGTGCTACATCCTGAAATCTCCTCAGATTTCCCCTCAAAGAGCTGTTTATTCGACGCGTTACGGATTTTAGCGTCGAACCTGTTGCTGCTGGAGACATCTCATGTTTACCTCAACTTCAACAGACGCAGCTTTTCAGAATAATAACCTGTAGGTGAATGCCACGTTCGCTATGCGCTTTTCAATCAGAGTATCCTGTTATCCAACCAGGCGCAGCACTCCCATAAATCCTCTTTTCTCAACTCACATTATCAGTATAGTTCCTCCCATGTGCTTCAAAACACAGATGCATAACACGAGAAAAATAAACACAGGGGTCTGGCATCTACTGAGGCACCCTGTGTTGTAGCGCGTTTGTGTATTCGGCACGAGAAAGAAAATAAGATGGAATGTTTGCGCTTCTGCTAATTCATTTAAAACACCTCCACAGAATTATTTATTGATCAAACTGGAGGAGGCTGGAATGACTGCTGAAATGAGGCTTCAGGGGTAACAGAGAAAGGGAGCTCTACATCTGAATAAAACCGCTGGATTGAGGCAACAGATTTTAAAGTGGTTACATCTAACCAGGCAGAGATTTCATGTTTTTTGGGGGGGCGAGTTATCCGAGGTCATGAACATGCTTTAAAAAACAAGATTTTCCCTTGTGCATGGAAAAACAACCCTTTTCTTAATTGAAATTAGCCTCTGGCTGTTAGTTCTGATGGACACTTCTGCGTCACCCAAGTGCAATGCCATAGCTGGTCACACAAAATCAATTTATTTAAGCCTCTAAAAACATATGGGAGAAGCCGGCTGCTAAACTAAGATCTGTCTGGACAAACCTTATTTCAGTGACTCTTAACTCGGGATTAGGAAACAGAGGCTGTCGATCAGCAAAAGGGTGATTAATAAAAGAGGAGGCATCAAGGCAGTCCTAAAAAAAATAATCACCTCCGTCTTGATACTACACGCAAGATGGATGGCAAAATATTACATGACATGGAATTCAATGCCTTAACATCACACCAACATTTATAATTGTAATTATACTATATACTGGTTTTATACAACACTACCACTAAAGAATATAAGGAAATTTGGAAAAATTACAATAGCGTGCATCTTTATAATTAGAAAAAATACAAAACTAGAGCTACAATAACTTCATTGCAATTAAACACAACAAAACGAGTCACTGAAAACATTATCGCACTCATATGAGCATTTCAGTAATGACATGGGACTGCCAAGGAGTCAGTTCAAAGAACCAATAACTCGCTCACATTATTCATGCAGAAGAAATAAACAAGAAATCAAAGTAAAAAGGCAACCTCTATTATAAGAAGATGCAACGCCACGCAGTCAACAGACCCTGCCCCGCTGTGTTTTGTTTTGTTTCGTCCCTGCCTCCCTGTTCCATCGGGCAGTGATAATTCACGTCGGGCCCGCAGCAGCGCTGACATTGTAAGATGAACTGCTCCCAGCTAGATTAATGCCACCAGATGCCAGGCGAGATGCCATATTAATTACCCAGAGATAATGTCAGCACAACCATATGGCAGCTCAACTGGCCATTTAGTTGACAGGGAGAGGTCTTTATAGCGGTGCAAATTTCCTCATCTGCACAGCGTTCAGAGCCCCGCCATATTCGCTCTCTACTGTAGCAACTGGAGCACTTCATTACTGCTTGCACATTATTGCTCAAATTTGTAGTGTTAGCTCGGTGTCTGCGGTGCGCTATGATGGACAATACATTGCAAGGGAGGCTTAATGACTGAATGTTTTCCAGCGATCCGTTGTTACTTCATTTTAGAAACGTGGCTGTGATTAAGGCTTGCTAAATTGATAAGGTTGGTAATAATATCCATATTTTCCTCATTATGAATAAATGAAAACACCAAAACCAATATTGAATTTACCCTACTTCCAATTACAAAGTGCTAATAAAGCCAGAACAGACAAATAAATGTAAAACATCTTATGCATATATATTAAAAGATCTGTTTTGCCTTTTTTAGACATAGACAGAGAGTTTATTTAATCCCACACTGGGAGAAATTCACTTGTTACTGCAGCACAAGAGACAGGAAGAAAAAGTGAATTAGAGATAGGTTAGATAATGAGAGAAATAGTTACTATACTATGTACAAATACACTGCCCCACTCTGTTGTTTACTTAATTTCACTGAGCTCTAATAATCTCATTCAAATGTACTATTTACTCTGGTTTGAGCCAAAATACTACAGTGACCCAATTTAAAAAAAGAGATTTACTTGTTCATTAGAAACAAATAAGCTTGTGGCTAAGAGCTGCTGTTGTGAATCTGCCCTCATATAACATGGCTCTTTAAAAGTTTTCAGATCTTAACTGCACATCTCACCCACATTCACGAATCTCAAATCTCAAAGCCCGTTCCCTGCGTGACTGCGGTGGATATCAATTCCGAAATGTCATTAGAATACACTTGCCAGCGTGTGTTTGTTTTTTTCCTCTCCACCATGCTGACTGTAAAGATCATCAACGGCACAAGCTGGGAATTAATGTCAATGTGAAGAACAGTGGCACAGCCCTTTAACATGATTTACAGTCGCACCAGCGGGCCCTTCGTGTTGTGGACGTGGGGATCATTTGCAAAGATGGACAACGGTTGCCATTCTATCCACCCGGCCCCAACCACCACCACCACCACCACCACCGGAGCACCCACCTACCCCACCCTCCAATCCCCACAAATCCGATTTAATCAGACAACTTGTGCAGTGTGGCTTGGAGTAAGAAAAAGGATAATTAGTAAACAGAGGAGCTACTCGCCAGGCTTCATTGGCATTCGCACCGGGTTACTGTGTCGCATTTAAAATGCAGTCTGATGAAGTCTACAGAATCAAACCATTTGTTACTCCTATTGAGGAGGCTTCAGGCTACTGGCAATTAAATTGGAATTAGCGCTGGGGAATGAGATACGGCAGATTCATACCAAGGAGAGGAGGGAGGGAGGGAAAAGGAAACAGAGAGAATGCTCTGTCTGGACCTGGCTCTGCTCTACAGTGGGTCAGATCTGGAAGTGATTTGGTTTCCTTTATGTTTGTTTATTTCCTGCATGACTCCAGTTATCATTTTTTTTATAAGTAAAACCAATATACATCCCCGACTACTCGCAATTATTAGTATTATTTTTCTTTTTTACCTGAAGCAATGAAGTGATAAATATTCCTTCAAAATCGAGGCTGAGAAAACGAACAAAGGAGTCACACATAATTAAGGAAATAAACATAAACCTGTTAGTGTATTTAATATCGAAGGGTTTTGACATATATGAAGTACACTGTGTTATTTTAGCAAATAAAACTCTGAGGGAGACAGACAAGAAACAAAGAGATGCCATTTGCTCTGCCACAGTTGACTGGGCACAGTGGAGCTCAGCATGGAGAGAGTGTTGGTCCACTGGCAGAGGAAAAGAAGGAGGAATAGATGGATGGATGGAGGAAAGAGCAGGAGCAGATAAATGAAGTGGAAATGAGAGGGAACGGCTCCTGTGCTACAGCTGGCCCCAGCAACTTTCAGCCAGCCTGACCATGACAACTGGCTCTCCACTCCCCCCTCCTCCAGTCAAGCAAGGGCCCATTTTCAACAGCTTGGGGTGTAAAACCAGTAAACGACCAGCAGGGGCCAGTGAGAAGGCTCTAACTCCATATTTTAATTTCATCATATTTGATGAAAATGTGACAAATAAACCAAACAGAGAATTAGATTCTGGGCATGGGAGGCTTGTCAAGTCTTAATATTAACATTTTGGACTTTGATGCAGGTGCATGTTATGTTGGGAAGCTTTTCCCAGAACAAAGAAAATATATTGTAAGACAATATTTAATTATCAGAACTCAAACATGATTAAAGTAAATCAGCTAATTCTTTACTGTGTCAGCTGGATCTGGATCATCACATCTGAGTAAATTGAGAAAATAACCTTTGTAAGTCTAAAACTGTAGATTTCGAATTTAAAAACAGACTCAATCTCTTTGACGGAGATGCTTCCTATTAAATATTTGGTTACAAGCTTGAGTTTTATTTCTTTTACGCTATATAGCGGTATGCAATGTTTGCTCCAGCAGCAGAGACCTGTACATGTAACGCTGTTAGCCAGTAAAGCCTTATGGATTCTGCATTAAATAGAAACACTGAACTTCATTTTTACCGCAACTCCTCGGTAATTACAAAAGTGAAATGTGCCATTAGGAGGAAAAAATAGGGAGATGATCATTATCATAGTAAAGTGTGTGTCTCCGTGTGTTTGTGCCCCTACATAAATGCACATATGCACTCAAATGTTTCAGTCTCAAGGTTAAATACAAAGATGCTGTTCAAGCGAAGTCCATTACTGCATGAAACCAATGAAAATAAATGACAGCATTCAGTAGGAGGTTCGAGTATCCCAGAGAGAAATTTGCGCAGCTCGGTCATTTGTATACTCGGTTTTCTCCACATAGAATGCTCAATTGTGTGTTTACAGATGAAGTACCGCATTTGAGTGCAGCTCTATTTTTCTCTTTAACAGGAAATGGAGACATTTTCACTCTAAATATATCAGTGAGTCTGTCGGCTGATGTAAATCCCTGTCACCAAGATTAATGATCTTGAATAAGAGGAGAAAAACATCCCACCTTCTCCCCCTTTTTTAACAAAAGCACCTTAACACAATTGTCAAACGAGTATATTAAAAGAGTTCATGTTTGTACTATAAAATGATGAAGAAAAAGAAAATAACTACATTTAACAGCTGATGAGCAACAAAGGCTTTATTTAGAGCTGAAGACAGAAAACAGTAGCTGTGCAGCACTGTTTCGAGCAAGGAGGGAAAGGAGAGGAAGCTTAAGGAAATTCCCAGAGTTATGAATTTATGAATGAACCTTACACAATGTAAAACACATTCAAATCAAATCCATAGACATGGTACTCTTCAGTGTATGCTGCTGCTTTGTTTTGTTGTTGAGATCAGGGGTCTTTGGTGGTTATACTATCAGCTCCAGGACTCCTCCTTCCACTTATCCCTGAAGATGTTTTCTTTTTAAGACTGTATGTTTGGACTCATTGTCATGGGCTACAGAAAGAATCTGAGATGGCTCGGATGTCTCCCTGATTGCGTGGTGGATAAGAATACAAAAAGTCCTAAAACTTTACAGATCGCGCAAACAAAGACAAAAACAGTAACCATAATACCGTCTCATTTCCATGTGTGCCCAGTTTCTGCAATGTTGTTTTCTAGAGGTCAACTATCCTTTCTCCTTGAACACCTTATAACCAGTACAAACAAGTCAGTATACCCAAGCAGTCTCCACAGCCAGACTCGTTGGTGTATACCAAAGGAGTGAATCCATTTACATGTATAATTAATTAAAAGAAAGCAGGAGCATTATCTGATTTTCATGAAAGATTATTTTTAGCCAGTTCTCCAGATATTAAATTAAATACAACATCACCCTCTACGCGCTAAATAGAAATACAGATATACACAGAAGATTTTTCAGCTAATAAATTAGAAATGGTGTTATTAGGTGTTCATTGTCAAGGCTGAAACATCAAAATGTAAAAATGTGAATGGAAGATGTAGCTACAGAGATCTTGGACTGAGCATCATATTTTTGGATCACACTGACATGATGTTGTATAGCTTTAGTTATTGTGTTTTTCTCGTAGATATTCACTCAATTAGTGTTGGAAATATCCTGCTACAAGATTGGAAAAACTCCTTTTTGTCGCTGATTGGTGTTAAACACAATTATGTAGCACAGCGTAAATTAAACCTAAGGCTTTAGACGTTTTTTAGACGTTTTAGACGCATTTCATTTTTCTTTTTTTGCCATTACTCGGGTTCCATATGAACAACGTGTATTATTTGTATTGCATATACTGTACAGTAATCTTATTTCTCAGTTTATTTACAGCTCCACAGCCTCAGGTAAATGCAAACAAAGCAAGTAGCTGCTCAGATCACTGCAGCCATACAGCATCAGGGGGCTCATAAAATTAAAGGTACAGTCCATTAGGGGTGGTCTGCTTTGCAATAAGTATTTTCATAATGGCTTTCAGAGGCCACCAAAGTCTCCTTAAGCCTCCGCCAAAAGCTCACGGTGGATATAGACCTGTGCTACTGCTGCTAATTTCTTATACTCTCTTGACCATCATCACTTCCATTCTGTGTCTCTCCTAACAAGTGCAGATATAACACAGGCTTCGTGTATGAGAGTTTTTGCCAATTTTATTTCTTTTTTCCCTTTAAACTAACAGTTTTGTCTCTTTATTATCTAAACTTAATTAAAGGTATGAAAAGCTTCACAGGACATGCTCCGCTCCGAGTATAAAAGGTTCATGGGAGAGATGGACTGGTAGCGACTTTCCCAACTCCATCCAAACCCTGTCAAACTCCCATCACCCCCCCCCCACCTTTACCCCGTGTCCTGCAATGGAATCCCAAATCTCTCCTCGCCTTCCCAGGATTTATTCTTCTCACTGGCCATCTGGACAGTGGGGGCAGACAATGTAAAAGGAAAAGGGGGCTGGGTGACGGGGTTGCAAACCCACATTAGTCACAGGCTCTTAGGTTCCTCGACCCATACACACTTATACACACACACAAGAAGCTGAAGCCAAATGACCCCAGCTCCCCCTTACTTTTTTCCCCCCTCACTGTGGCTGCTGACACCGTCTTTCCTGCTGGACAAAAGGCTTTTAGCACCTCACTCTACTGTCCAAACCTCAGCGCGCATACACACACACACACACACACACACACACACACATCCTTTGCAACACATACATGCTGGACAGGATGGAGTGTTTGTTTTGTTTTCTCAGACGGCCTGGGAAGAGGGTAAAGGAAGGGAAGGGTGAAACAAAAAGAAGCAGGAATGAGAGGTATTGGAATTGGTAATAGGAGGCTATCTGATGAGTGTAACACAGGGAAAACCATAGCCAAATCGCTACTGAATTATAAAGGTATTAAGTACAATGGAGATGGCATGCTTCTAGGGCAGCTTAATGTAGTTAACATAGGCCTTTTGTTGGGAATAGCAGAGGATGAGTCCAGGGGTGGAGGTTTGAGAGAAAAGTCACAGTGCACTACAAGCCTCCATTGTTGGGGAGGTTCACATTAAACATACATACTGAAAGTTTTTCCTTCCGAGGAAACACAAGGAGAAGAGAGAAGGTGAAGGCTGTGCCCTTCTTGTACTGCAAAGCAGTCATCGGCATGCCGCAAGGAAGCGGCAGGGGCCGTGACATCTGAGCCATCACCAGGAATGAAAGGCACAACAATATAATGGGAAAAAATACTCGCCTGACACTCAAGTTCATCTCAATGAGATCAAGACGCTGCTAAAAGGGCCGACAGAATCACCCAACGTGCCTTCATCGCAGCGAACTAAAGTCACAGAAAGTAAGCGAAAGACGGCAGCAAACACCTCAGCAGTGCACTGAAAGCTACAGATCACAAGAAATGCAACTGTGCGGCAAATTGCACACAACATGAGCAACGAGGGCACGGACAGACTGAGAAGCTGTGGAAAAAATAAGTAATGACGAGGAAACGGTAAATAAGAAAGTAACAATACTGCACCACAAGCCAATATGTAGAACATGTAAGTAATTTGTTGAATGAGGTGGCAAAAAGAGGAATTTCATTAGATTTATTAAATGGTGTTAGGCAAGTGAATTATTCATTAGAAATTATTAAGTTCCCGGTGCGTTGTCTGTCTTAAAAACAAAAAAAAACAAAAACTGTTTAAACACAAAAACTAATCGCTTCACTCATAAGACCCAATTCCTATGCAGCCTTTAGAAGATGATGCTCACTTATGGTGATGCATTCAAGGGAAAATTTGTAATTATAGGTATTAAAAAATCATTCAGGTAAGCTTACAAGCATCGCATCAGAGGCTAAATTTAAAACTCTAAGCACTTTTAAATATGCATTCATTAGTTCTTTTTATGTGTCCATTTCCATCAAACAAGAGTTACATTAGCTCGAAGCGCATTTAAACTCATTTCCCAAACAAGTGGGGAATGAACGCAATAAAGGGTAGTGGAGGCAGCTGTGACCTTGGAGCCAAACTGCAAGCGGCCGACGTGACTTTGTGGGTTGGAAGAAAAGCCTTTATTTATAGATCAGCTGTGTGTCGATCAAACTCCATCGAGGGGAAAGCGGCGGCTGTTAGAGCGAGCAGGAAAAGAGTGTGCGTGTGCGCGCCTGGGTTGCTTGGAGGGTTGCTTTTTGAAGAACTAATACAGTGGTGTGCCTCAATCTCACTTAATTCCATTTAAAGGAAATTGATTTTGAGGTTGTGGGGATGATTGGGGTGTGGGGGTGGGGGGGAAGTGCTCAGGGTACTTCTCTCTTTCTATTACAATTGTGATGAAGTCATGGGCTTGTTGTATTTATTTGCATCTTGTGGTGGTACTACATACAGTAGTGTGCTGTTGTTCTATGATATACAGTAATAAGGGGGGGAAAAAGAGATGAAACTTTAATGATCCCTGTGGGGGCAAGTGGCTCACTGCAGCAACAAGTAGTAAGGGGGGAAAAAAAGGAATATAAATATTAAAACAGAATATAAATAAGGATTACAGCTGAATGGGGTTATGCAGCATGTGAATACACACCATTGTTATTGTCAACACTGAAACATGCTTGAAGACCACGGGAGAAAGACTGAATATAAGATTTCTTGTTGCAGAACAACCACCACTCCAGCAGCATGGAAACATACATCTGCTAAAATTCTTCCTAGTTATGTTTCCAAGTTGTTTTTATATCTCTTTTTTAGAAATTTGAGTTTGGATCAGCATCTATGATATCTTTTTAGATAATATTTTAACCTTCTAGGACCGTGGACGTCACATTTTGGGTTGTCTAGATCAAAATACTAAATTTTGCTCTACAAGGGCCTGATATCCACTTACGAGGACGTTATACTGCCACTGTTCTATCAAAATTTGAAGCGAAAGTCCTCTTATGTGCATTCTTCTCAGAAACAAAAATCAGGTAAAAAAAAATTCTTTGTTTTTACATTCATCAGGTCCACATCAGCACAAATAGCAAAGAGAAATTAAAAATGCATGCCATGAAAGAGTTCGGGACTTAGGAGGTTAAATTAAACTGGAGGAATTCATCTTTAGGCAGCAAATTAAACTTGTTTATAAATATTTTTATATTTTTTCTTTTCCTGAAAGTTAATCAGATTCAGTTAAAATTCCATCACTTGAACTTTTAGAAGCAGAACATTGTCAACCAGAGCATCAACGCAGGATTTTTAACACACGACTTGACCATTTTTTGTTTTCAGCAGTCTAAAATTCTAAATATTAATAAATGAACTTTAAAACTAAGATAACCACAACCCTATTATTTATTCACATTTAAGCGAATTGAATGTTGAGAAGAAAAGGAAAAATTTGAATAAATATTGATCAGTTTTTGCTTTAAGGTTTTGGAAAATATTGTATCATTGTGATGACCTATATTTTATTCATTAGAGTGAATTACATTGAAAAAGAAGCAGGCTGTTCGCACACTGTGCATATTGAATAACATACCACTAAACCATATTTAAAAAATTTAGAAAGTTACTGCTTAAACTCTATAATTCATCCAGCGTGAAATCTGAACTACTGAAAAAGCAGAGAGAAGAAAAAAAACCCAGATATCCAAATATTAATACATGCTCATCTGCTCTTCACACGAAGCCAATATTTAATTTTTGTGTGAGGAGGAGAGGGGGGAAAAAAGATGACAGTCCAGCTACACATCTAAATTGTGGCTTTGATTTAATTCCTATCTTCATCTTTTTTGCACCAGGGAACTTCACTTATCACAATATCAATGAGCAGCTTGTAGATTTAGTCACTTTGCAGCGTGCATTGCTCAGACAGATGAGAGCAGAGGAGGTTCATGTTTTGCACATTTGTATGGATGAATCAAAGGCAGACGAGGAACTCGGCGAGGCTCAAAAGCTTCTCAGACAGAAAGAGAGAGGAACGAAAACAAGTGTATTCAGTGCCAGGACTGTTAACAACCACCTGTATGAGCCCACCTGTGGTTTTTAAAATAGCTCGCACAAAGAGCCTGATACCCCGGAGGATTGAAAACTAATCCTAAAATGATCTTCCAAAAACAGAAGAAAAAAAAAATACAACTTTGCAGTCACACAGAATTGTAATTCTCACATTCATGTGCATTGATTGTATACCGCTGAAAATTCATACAATAATCCAAAACACTGCAGAATTCCGTGGAGCTACGCTGAATACACTCACTCATGATGATCAAATTGGGATTCACTGAAGGCAGAAATGAAATCATTACTAAAAGACCATCATCTTAAGCCCCCATCTCTGGAGAGAAGTGTGAAGCCTGCTGCCCCAGATTGCCTAAAAATGCAGATAAGAAACGATCCTGCTCCAGAAATTGGTCCTGCAGGACTATTACATTGGAGAGATTAGTGGAAGATAATCATATAATGGCGATGATAGCGCCGATCGCAACAAAACGGCCCCATAAAGTCACCTCTGAATAAAGAACAGGCGATACAGATGAGTGGGAATAAAACAGCAAAGTGCTCGTGCTGGGGTAGCATGTGCGAGACATCTGTCTGCAGGGCTCGGTGCTGCCTCTGGCCAGCAGGGGGAGCTCCATCTTTCTACATATGCACACGCTGGTTCACAAGGGAGAGCCAGAGCAACAGGGAAGGGGAGAAGTCCTCACATGACCTTCTAGTTCACAGGAGTTTGGCTTCAGAGAAAAAGCCTCTTATATGGTATATGGTAAGACTTAACAGCCTCAGCGTCCACTGCTGAGACACTTAATGACTGAGAATGGAGATTAGAAGGTAGTTTAGAGGGTCAGGTGTTACTTAAAGAGCACTGGGGAGGGCGGGGGGTTCACTGATGGTATACCGTCTTTGATTCATACGCTACTCTGTTTCGCTAACATAATATTCTATTTTTATTTTTTTTTTAAATATATAGACAATGGATACATTTATCTACAAATAGAAACCTTGATGACTTTGGGTTCTGCTACTTGTTACCACTTATTCTCAGTTTTGATTTTTTGAGAGCCTTTTTCCCTGGGAGTTAATACACCCAGGGAATAGTTCAGACAGTAGACAAAATTCTTATTAAATAGCAGCTTTAACTCATTCCGTTTCAGGAATTAACAAGAGGCAACAACTCTGCTGAAGACTGCGTGAAATGTTTGCATGTTTGTGCCTAAAAAATACTAAATTAACCGAAGTCACTGCAGTGTTATATAGACATTTTTCCTTTTCCACCTACCTATTTTGACGAAATGGCCCTTTTGTGGTAGTTGATTTTAAAAATCCTGTAGTCAGACATACATGCACACTTTACATTGAAGTGCATAATAAAATAAAAATAATTTTTGTTTTTGTCTGATGATTCAAACATTTTAATGGATTTTGCAAGAATTCTAGGTACACAAATCCCTTCCAGAATGTTTTAAGAGTCACAGTTTAGCGTTTGGAGAGGACCCGTTATCATGTCTTCTGCTGGTGAAGCGTGTCACAACTAGATTACAGTCTGACTCATGACGAGAAAGCTGAATATATAGGAAATGCGGCCTTCATTAACTCTATAGGGAGTTCATTTAGGAAATCCTGCACAAGGAAAGATCCTAAAGGTAAGAACAAGTAACAATACACCCTAACGGGATCATAAAAAAGAAGGGGAAAAAGGGCACTTGGGCGTACCTGGAAACACCTGGAAGAAGAAAAATTTGTTTGCATGTTTGTTTAAATTAGGCTAACACTACCCGCAGAGCAAAACGATGTAAAAAGGTTGGAAATTCAGAAAGCACAACATGCAGCTTGTTGACATCTTCCTCCTCTCCCCGTGTTACCACTTTGCATCTGCTCTGTCATCTCTATCTTTAGCTCTTCCTCTACCTCTGTGTCTCTAGGCCATATTTCTCCGTTGTCGGAGAATAGGAAATTATAGTGCGGTGTGGGAAGGAGAGACCACTAGCTCTCTGACCCAGACTTGTTGCTATAAATCCACGCTTTTTAGTGTGTGTGTGTTGGGTAAGGGTGCGGGGGTCTCCCACCTTGACCCCACCATTTCCTCAGTGTATCTGGCCTACGAACTAGCTGACAGACGCACTCAACAGCAACACACACCAGACGCAAACACAGCCTCCGCTCACACACTTGGGTGGGCAGGAGAGAAAACATGCAGTGGCTACAAACAGAGCCAGCCTTTTTTGACTGGATGCATGTGAAAGTGGAATACCAGCGCAGCCACAATGAGTTTCGCAACAAAGAGTTTGTCCGCGGAGCAAACACACGCTCAGATTTCTGATCATGCGTTGTTGACAGGAAAAGTTACGTTTTCAAACTGGTTCATGTGACCATTTATCTGGCAGGGCATAATTTTTGTTATCTGGCTCCCCAGGACAATTTTAACATCAAACAGTAACTGGAGAACTTAAGAAAAACAGCTCGGTGTGCCCATTGTCCTGTTTTCATCACGTTTTACCAGAATCTTCCAACATGTTGGAAGAAGTAAATAAAAAAGAATGTTAGATGCGTGCAAAGAGACCTTTGTTTGCAGCAAAACGGCAGAAAGAAGAAACTCAAAACTAACATATACAGTGGAAGAGCCTGCATCTTTGGCCACCACACAAACTCCAGTTCCTCCTGATTTTCTATGGATGACGACCACGCTTAGTGAAGTAACACATTTCCTATATGTTCAACTTTCTCATCATGAGTCAGACTGTAGTCTAATCAAGACATGCTTTGCCAGTAGAAGACATGATAAACTCTAAATTTAGACACAGGGACTTTATTTCCATATATTGAATAGGCAAGGTTAGCAGAGTTTGCGAATGGCTGTTGTGGACCAATTTAAGGGCTCCAACAAATTAAATTCCTCTCTGTTATAGTTCAAAACTTGTACCTTACTTTGACAAAATATGTCACAGCCATACCAATTTCTCAGTCTCATTTCTTTCAGCCCTCATGGTAAGAGATCAATATTATTTCTCTCAGAGTAAGATTGAAAGTGAGTTCTTTGAGATCAAATAAAAGGTTCCTAACATTTACTTGAATGGAGATGTAAATATGTCTAGAAAAAACACCCTGCATGTACTAATTGGACTGGATCTAAGCACAAGCTGTGGTATTGAATTGTGGAATTCAAATGAAATACAGGACTGAGTCAAAGAGCTGCACATTGGGATGGTAGAAAAACGGACTTTCTAGTCCCTGCCCCACCCTCTTTTTCCTTCTCTTCTACCCTGTTTAAGATTCCTGGCCTTTCACCTGACCTCAGGCCTTAGCTAGAGGGGTGGGGGAGCTGGTTGCTTGTGGTGGTGGAGGTTAAAGTGTAATCCTGGTCCTGTGACCACAAAGGCTTGGCCCCTGAGGGCCAAGGACCAGCCACATTTTCCGAATTGCAGCGTTATCCCTCAGCAAACCCTTCGGACTGACTGCATATCAAAGGATTATATATTGCAGCGGTCTTCTCTGCTCTGGTGTGTAAAGAGTGCCGCACAGCCCAAACTTTTATTCCGCTTTCCCTCCCAATCAAGTACTCCAAATCAGTCAGTTATGCTTTTAGATTCTGGTTTGGCTCTTGATTGTGTGGGGGCGAAGATTGTACAATACAGCTTAAACTTTGCAGAGTCTAGTTTGAGAGCTTGTCAAAAGCGCCAGAGACAGCAGGAAAAAAACCAGGGGTTTTTTGTCATTGTATCAATGCCTCAGTCCAACCAATTTCACAACAATCTATTAACAAGAGTAATTGCCACATAGCATCATTACAACTAACACATATTTTAGACCATTCAGATGCTGATATCTAGCTGCTAGTGTACTGCTAATTGCTTGCTTAAGTAATCCATTAAAGAGTGTTCCAACAACAGCTTGTATGCGCCATTATCATTAGTTTTATTCTCAGGAAACCTTAACAAACCATTTTTACCAGCGCCGTGGCTTGGCCCTGAGCGCCTCTTTGCATTTAAACCTAAAGAATTTGCTTTTTTTTTTTTTAAAGAGCAACTTCAGAAGATAGAGAGAAGTGAAGCGAAAGAGAGAAAAGGTTTAATTGACGCCTCCCCCATTTTCCCAGGGTGAAGATGAGAGGGAGGAGGGATGGGGGAGAAAAGAGGAGGGGGTGATGTGACACTGCTCTCCCGGTATTGCGACTGTACAAAAGGAAGCAGATTTGCAGAAGAGATGACCTCTAACCTCTAAAGCTGCAGAAAGGGTCCTTGGTGGCCCCAGCACCACCCAATCAATCACCTCCTAGAGCCCGTTGGTCAGCTGGACTGTAAGAGGACACCGCAGTCGGACCAGCGGCCCAACCCTTAAGCATTCCTGGGCAGAATTTTTTTTTTTTCCTTTTTTTGTTATGGGAGGGGGATTCAGAAATGAATGTTTAGCTGGTCAAGATATTTTCTTTAAAAAAAACAAAAGGGCTTATTTCAGCTTATCCAAGTCCTCAACGTTATCCTGCCAAATTTAATTTTAGTGTGAGAAATGTGGTTATGAGTAATTATTTGTCTGCAGTAAACAAGTGCCAAAAGCAACTGAACCTCTTCACCGCAGTGGCCTACAAATAAAGCTCTTCATTTAGTTTTTACTGATTTTCATTTTTTTCAAATTATGAAAGCACTCAAAGCATCTGAAGACAGACTTCCACGAGATTTTATCCTTTCAGGGATCAGATAGTTCTCGAATTTTCCACTGCTGTTTACGCTGAAAATGTCTCCTATTGACAAATGCTCAGAATATGCTTTGCCAATGAAAAGGGATTTCAAAAATGAAGAGAATGTCAAATAAGTTAAATAAATAAATAAATAAAACCAACAACAAATAGCTGCAAAAAAGAAACACACACAATAAATGATGGAGAAATTACACCGATGTTTTAAAATAACATTTCTCTACACATTTTTTTAAAGTCTCTCTAAATTCCACTTATTTTATTCTCGATAAATGCTGATACTTTTTGGTATTTGAACATGACTGCAAAGTGTAGCTGAATATTTCCTTTTTTTACTTTATTGTCTGGCTTTTTTGTGTGTGTGTGTAATTAAAGCAAAAACTACAAAGTCAAATTTCATCAAACTTTGTTGATTATGTGCAAAACAAGACCTGCTTCAATTCTGATATGACTGGATTTGAAATTTGAAATGAAGCACTGGCCTTGACTAAAGAAGCGTTCTTTAAGTGTCCCTCAAGACTACAGTAAATCCACTCAAGTCTAACAGGATTTACAAAATAGACCTATAGTGTAAATATAATATTATGTGATAGCCTCTTTATCTCGTTTACTTCACATAAAATACTATATTCAATTTTAAGTGTTAAACTGTTAAACTTTTTTCATGCTGTACTGAGCATTCTTTAAAGGTTTCGCTCTAGTTTTGAATATACAGATTTTCATTATTATTATTAATCCATTCATAATGGAAACCAGATAATGCATTTATTTAATGTTTACTGCAATTTTTAGAGGTTTCAGTATGAGACTGAATTAAAAAAACAAACAGATTTTAACAAAACTAATTGTACTTTTACTATACATGTCATCAGTACACTATAAAAAAATGTTTCTCCAGTGAAATGACACTGTTTCTACAAACATTAGTCAAGGCCAGGGAGTATTATATTGAATTGAGCTTATTTTCTTTTCAATAAGTACACAATTAAATCTTAAATTAATTTTCAATAGAACATTTACATATTAGAATCAAAAGAACAGGAATGAAGCAAATAAACTAAGGACAGGGCCAAACGGTGATCACAGACACCAGTTACTGTTAATAGGATTAATTTGTTCTTAATACTTTTAAATAAGGCATACCTTTGTATTTCATTTTAACATGTATATTAATGGAACACAGCTTCTTTGCCCACTGTTTTCATTAAATAAACTGATATTGTAATCCACGTGTTCAGCTCTTAGTCGCCTCCTGCAAGATTATGATAGTGTTGCTGATAAGTAATGACATCAAGATTTACTGTTCACTCTGTGCTGATTACATGTCAAGACAAGCATCATCATTCCATTCCAAAAACAAAAACAAGGAAGGCTAAAACCCCCTTTTTTAGTGTACTAACACATAATGCAATACTTGGCTGTATGTTAGCTGTCTCTCTTCACTAGTCAGTATAAAGTGAGTGGGTGTGTATAAAAGGGTGTGAATGTTTCCAAGTCATGTGAATTTTTCTTGACAGGGATTGTTTAGCAGCCATTTGTATCATGTTATATTTGTAAATTAGTTGGAAATGACACATTTAACAGCTGATCTACAGCGTTAACTTGTTTGGTTCGTGCATTCAGACAGCGGGAAACCCACTTCACAATAACTCATCATCCACTCTGTTGCTGGCAGTAAAGATTAGAAGTCATAAAAAGCAGCAGAGATTATGCAGGTCGAATTACAGCTTTTGTTACTGAAAACAAGATGAACATACTGGCAGAATAGCAACTGATGCACATCCAATAATATTAATAAATAAAGTCTGTTTGTATAGCGCGTATCAAAACCTGCATTGCAAAGTGCCTCCCGGAAATTATAAAAATCAATTTACACATCAATTAAAATAGGCCACATAAGATAGAACTGCAACATCAAACTACTAAGATCAAAGCATTCCAGGTGCAGGAGATGTGTAATGTGTAGCAAGAATGTTGTAAGGTGCAAGGTGAACTGCTGGTTCTCTTTTATCATGGCAACTGTGCAAGGACTCATTGTTACTATGAGCAAAGAATCCAAGAAGTTAAACAATAAAGTTTACTCCACTTCTTCTCTGCATCCGTGTACAAATTAACTCTTATACGATGCCCTTTTTATTTTTTCACCCATTCAAAGAGCTCATCTAGCATACTCTGTTAGGTTTTTCTTTTTTTCCTTCTCTTTTGCAGCTGGTTGCAAAGGCCTGACTTGGTGCCATCTATCAAAACAATCTGCTCTCAGAGGGAAACCTGCTATTAAGTGATAAGAGTCTGCCCTCAGTGGGGTGTAATGGGTCCCACTTGAGTTCCTTTTTGGAGTATTGTCCTAGCTGGCCACCATCAAGACAATCCCAACCCAGTCACTGTTCTCCGTTTTACTACTAACTGTCTTAAAGTATGGTAGTTGCCCCATACTCACATATGGCCTGAACGTCACCCAGAACAGCTGAGATGAAGTTACACTTCATTTCCTGCAACCACCACACTGAAGTCTGTTTTTATACAGATTAATTCTCTTATTTGCATATCCATATCAGCTCATGTTTGTGAAATATATTATCATGTGGGCATTGTTTTAGCCTACAGTGTGAGTGTGAGATTTTTTTCTTTAAGCAAAAATATAGAGTTTGAATTTTGATGTGTTTTTTTTTATATCAATAAAACCACACAGTAAAGAATGGTTTGAATTGATTTTTTAATTTAACGCAGACTTAATCCTGAAAATATTTAAATAATTCAAAGAATAAGATTTTAGTCCTTTAATATAATTATAATGACAATAATACCTGCCTGTGAAAGTAAAAAAAATGTACTACTTAAAAAGTATTAACAAAGACATCCACCACAGGTCCTCAAAGCTGTTCTTGCAATAGTGAATAGGTTAGAAGTTTTTACCTTACATGTATCACTTCACCACTTCATTACATTCTCTCAAAGAAATAATTTTTGTTTCATAAATTTTGAAAATTATTGTCTTTGGAGGTGCAAAGGAGGTATTATTTACTTATGTTGTGATTTGTGCTCAATACCAAAAAATAATCAAAATATTGCAAAAATCTGGGTTCATCATTTCATTTTCACTGCACATTACTGTGAGGTAATGTGTGGGTTATAGGTTTTATAAATGGGGCTATTTCTTTTTTCTCTCTGCAAGTCAGAAAAATCTGTCATCAACAGACAGAAAAATTAAAATAATATATTTTCACTACATTTAAAAGAAAAAGTTGGAGTAAATTAGGCTCTGAATGATATATGAAATATTCCCTTTGAAAAAAAATATATACAGGAATAAAACTAGAAAGACTGTTGAGTGCAAGTCCAGGTTTCTGGAAGAAAAGACAAATTCCTGAAAAGAACGTAAAATTACATATTTTCCGGGAACACAATAGTTATTAATACAAATATTTAACTTGAAATATTACCAAAAATTCAGTGTTACAAGTTTAAAAAAATGTAATATCTAATTAATTAATTAGTGAAATGTATAAAATTAAAAAATAAATGTGCTTTTTTTCGACAGGTCGATGAAATCTAATGAAAGACTGGGGTTTACTCTGAGTAACAGCAAGAGTTTATGGGATACGTTGGGAAACTGTGTGTTTGTACATTAGTTTCCCTGAAAGATATCCCTGGAATATACAGAGACTACAGATAAGATCATTTAAAGGAATGAAATACGGTCATAGTTAGCTTCTTTTTTTAACTAAATATTCTCCTGACTCAAGTCACAGTCAGAGAAAGACACAAAGCCCATAGGTTACACATACACACTACCTGCTTCTGACAAACACATATATTTATGGCTATTGTTTGTGAGAGGTCACAAGCATCGACTGAAGACGAGGGAACCCCTTTCTTCCTTTTGAGCCAGGCATATTCACTGAAGCTATGGGAAGACTGCCAAAATGACCCATCAGAGATTGACGGGGGTTAAGCTCCCATAATCAATATGACACCGCTAAGTGCCCTTTGATTGAGCTGCACGTAGTGTAAAAGGACATTTCTGGGTGCCTGGCTGCTCTTGCCACCAAGAAATGCAGCATTTGTCCAAAGCTAAACGGTCTTCTGAATGTCATTGTCACGGGTACATTAACTTTTATATGAGTCTGAGAGACAGACTTGGAGTGAGGATGAACGGCCATTTTCATTAGAGTGGCTGCTTCTTGCCATTAAGGGTGCTGTCAGATGGACAGGGACAGAAATGGTTTGCATGGGGTGCACAGGCAAAGTCTGGAGATTTCATTCCTTCTCATAAGATGTACCACAAGGAGCTGGAGTGATGAAGGCAGTGGCTAAATTTGCCGGTGTGAAACCCCGTGTCACTAGGCAACTGGATCTGATGGCTCCTTTGTTTGGGGTGAAAGGTTGGAAGCACTCGTACTAATCTCCTTGCTTCACAATTAACGAACACAGGAGAGCTGCTCGAACCTCTTCCCGCTCTCAAACAACAACAACAAAAAGAAAAGGCTTGAAGGACTCCTCTATTGTCCCTCCTTCTCAGTCCCTGCTCCTCCCCACCTCTCTCCACGCTAATCGAAAGGTATTTGCACTGTAAATTAAAATGGCCCTCGCGCGTTGCTGTTTTAACACTGACGCGCTCTCCTAAGATGTCCACAAACAGTTCCAATCTAATTACAAAGGGAGATTTACTTCAAATAACTCTGTGGACAAAAGAGGCCTGGCTATTGTTGACGTTGGGCCACTGTTCCACATCTCTTTCTCTCTTTCGCTCTCTTGGGCGAATCCTTTTATATTCAAAGTCCTCGCCTTGCCAAGGTTAAAATGCGTTGGGATATCTGAAAGTAGGGAACCTCCAAACAAAAGCGGCCTTTTAATTCTCTGGATGGCAAAGGCCTTCGTTGATTTCCACTGTTCTGTCTCTTTCCTTATCTATCCTTTTTTTTTTCCCTTAACCAAGCAGATCTTGAACAAAGCCGCAGCGGCTGACATGCAAATGTAACAGGGAGAATAGCGGCGTCCAAGGGAGTTAAGATTGTCCGACAACGGGACGTGCTCACTGGGGTTGCATTGTGACGTACAGCTAAGACGCATCCTCAGGGTCGAAAGAGGGAAGAAGGGGATGGTGGATATTGGCTGGCCAGATTTGCAGCGTGTCCTGCTGACTTCCATTTTATGGGCCGTGAATCGCAGAGCCCTCTGGGAGTCTATAATCCGCCCCCACTGCCCACCCTCCCTCTGCCCATACCACATCATTTTATTGGTCTCTCTGGATGTGTGGCTGCTGTCCGTAGTTTACAATGATCCATCCATGTGGGGATTCTCTCGCAGCTAGACTGTTGCACCACTATGGACATCCCAATTTGCTACTGGATCCCACCCACCTATTTTCCCCTTATAAGAATACTACCTCCCTGTCTGACATGCTGTTGTCCCATGGTTTCCTGTGGAGATGCCTCAATGCGACTGTGCCCACCATGACACTAAGCCTCGGCACTGAAGCTCTGCAGTACAGGGGCCCAGTTGGGTATTTCTCAATGAATGAAGCTGGGTGCAGGGAAATGTAGCAGTGCCAACTCTCATTCACACATTTTATCTCATTTACACACAAGCCACACATCCTCTATTCACGTAAGTGTTATGCACAGCGGCCTATGATCGTGGCGGATGATTACTACCGGGTGCTGGTCACACTGCAGCCCTGCTCAGTATCCATCAGCCAAAGAGAGGATCTTCCTCCGCCTGGAAAAACTCATTTAGATCTTATCTGAGGAAAAATTTGTTTGCTGAGGGAGAGGGAGGAGGTTAGTAGCAGAAGTGACTGTAGTCTAGGCTAGTGCTGCTTGATTTAATTTAGCAACCGATAGTGTCTCTGACCACTTGTACTCTTCTTATTTTGGAAGGTGGGAGAGACTGAGTGCCAAGAAGGGGGAGATCGAGGAATGCAGCAAGAAAGAGGTATTTGTTTACGGGTGCACTGGTAAAGTGAACTGTGGGGCCTTAAATGATCAGCTTAGAGACGTTTTGATGGTAAATAGAGCTGGGCGAACAAAGAGTGAACACAGATCCAAAAGATGAAGACATCCTCAGTGAATACAGCTACACAGAAACTTAATTATCTGTTAATTATCTGAAGAAAAAGCCAATAAACAAATATATCTGAGGTTTTTTTTGACCAAATCAGCAATTTGGAAAACTCTGACAAATATCTTTATATATTTATCATAGACTAAAATAAAATTAAATAAATAAAAAATACCCTCCGCTGATCTATATGACCCTCCATCAAACACCACAGCATTTTGTTGCAACACAATCAACATTGTGTCCCTGCTGTTGGCCTGCCATGGTGAATATGGCACCTGATAGCCACTGTGACCCAAAATGCCTCGCGTGAGCTGTCTCGCCAGCCGCGCACAGACAGACAGACGGATAATCTGCTGTCGACCATGGACAGCTTGCTCAATTATGAGTGGGACGCTGAAAAAAAATAAAAAAACCCCAAGCATTAGCATGGTGCTAATCAGCATTTTGACTCACCAGATGACACAGACAGGAAGCTCAACATGCCAGCATTTTGTGATCAGAAGTCATAATGCTAATGCACATCTGCCCTTTGACGAAGAGCCACACTAAACTGAAATGACTCATAAACACTCTTATTGGGTCTGCTTAGTGATCATTTCATTTAAATAGCAAACAACGGCTAAGAGAGATCAGAAGGTTGAGTGCAAAACCATCCACGCTTGCAGCGTCCATGGAGGCTGCCTGCTTGTTTCCTGTATGCGCCTGTTTGTCAGCGGTAACAGCAGCACATGTGTAGCACTGCCTGCCTCGGCTGGAAGAATATTTGCTTTGCCTATTGCCACCCTAATGCTCACTGACAACTTAATAACATCACAATTAACTAAATGCTAAACAGATGCCAGTGCTGGACTAATGTGATTGAGACAATCGGCGCTTTTGACGTGACCCCTGTGTAGCGCTGCCATTGGCCTAATTTGCTTGAGTGACACGACTGGACTGTGTATGTGTGTCTGTGTGTTTGAGTGTGTCTTTTTGTATCTGGAGTAAATGATTGCGAGGCCACCAGTGTGAACAATTTACTAGGAAGAAAAAGATAAGAAAGAAAAGAAATAATGTTGCTTAAAAGCGCTCCTTCTTTCTGACCATCATAGCCTTGTTGTACTCCCCCCACCTCTCTCGCTCTCTCTCCTCCTATCCTCACTCCCTCCCTTTCCAGCACACTCTATCCAGCCAAACTATTTCTGGCTTGAGAAAAGAAAGTGTTTACTCTGCGGCCGGGGCCTGCTGGAATCACGCTGTGTTCCCACTGGCTAAACCCACTATTGCCACTCCATGGTTTGCATATTTTCCCTGTATTACAAGATGTTAAAAAAGGACAGAGGGAGATAAAAAAAGAAAAAGAGAAAGAAGGAAAGTGAAAAGAATAAGAGCCTCCCCCTCCTATTATGCGTGGATTTTCTCTGGTGGTGCCGTGTCTGTATGTGTGTTTGTGTGTGGGGACACATACAGATGATTCATGTATAAACAGGAACACCAACAGTCGGACAACAAATTCTTCTGAGGCCTGTGGACTCCAAACTCATTTCTACACAAGTCACATGGGAGATCCAGTCCCTGTTGTTTCTGGTGCTACTCGCAGCTCACGCTGAATAACAGGCGACTGTTCATACTGAATGTAGCCCTAATTTGGCACTTGAATGTGCTGATTCCAGTGCAAATTACAAAGTGTGCATTTGTGAATATATGGTCCGAATGAGCTGCAGGGCTTGTAAAATGAATCCGTAGTAGTAAAATCTACTTTAACTTGAATTTATTGCTTGTTTTTTCTTGTTTGTGAGACACTTTTTGTGCGCGCATCTTATGACCTTTTGCTTTTCAGCACCAAGCCACATTTTAATCATGTGGAATGGGAGTGCGGTGGGGTTATCAATAGAATACGTATATAAGTTATGGTGGAGATCAAAACAATCCCATGAAAAAAAACACAAAAAAACAAGTGAGATAAAGATAGCTAAAGTAAAGAGATCGAAACAGATCGAGTGAAAAGCAGCAGCTCAGAGCTGAGAATAATCCCGTACAGACCGAAAGGGAGCGGCTTTACTGGAAATGCAAACTGAAAATGACACGTTGGAAGTGGTCGTGTTTAAATGAGCACAACAGTTTCACCATGTGATATTATGGTGTGGAACAAAATCCAAATTAAAATAGCTTTGGAAAAAGCCTACAGCTGATCACAAAGAGGAAATGATACTGTATACAGCACTGATGGACCGCTACAGCTTTTCTGCCAGATACACTGGCTGATTGTAGCCAAATGTCTTTGGCACAGTCTGGGATATTCCAAAAACCACATTACCAGTGGAACAGCAAAATTTGAAGCTCATGCTGACATTGACATAATTGTTTTACATGAAAAAAAATAAGCTGCCCTCTACGCCTGTATATGTTTCCAGTGGAAAAGAGGATGCACCTGCTTGTAATGTTAATTTGCATTGTGAAGAAAAAGAAGTCTCTGAAAGAAACAATACTGACTGAGTAGTCTACAGTCTGGCATAGCGCCGAGTGAAATCTCTATATGGTTTTCTTTTTAACATTTTGGAGGCTACCTACATGGTTTCAAATTTGCTTGCACAACAGCCCGACCACATTAAAAAAAAGAATAAAGATTTTGTAAGAAATATGAAAATGCCAGCTAGATATTATGAAATCTTTGCTTGACATTTTTCAAGGTTAAAATTAGCAGTGCAGCAATCCTGTAAATGCTGTAGCAGTCACTACTGATGTCTGTAACAGATTTACTGCTTATGTCTGAACTGTCTTAATATGTCAGTCACCCATGGAGCAATATGAATAACAAAGTTTATACAAAAAGTGCTATTTAGAAACTTTGATTAAATGAATGAGTCACTGAGATTTGTGGGGTTTTTAAATAATTCCTACCTGCCAAACACAGCTTAAAAATAGCAGTTTGTGATTGCTCCACATCATGTTGCTACCTGCTTCCTATCAATCACCTGACAGCCACCTGATAAAAGTCAAGTTTTCAACATAAAAAAGCGTGTCTATATGTTACGTTTGCTTGGAAGCTGGTTAACATTGCAAGATTTTGACTCTGAAAGATTTGCGTTTCGATATGCTGCATAAGACCTGTCAGTGGATTACCAAAATAAATGGCAGCAGGGTTTTTTGTTAAAGAAAGAGTTCCATGAAAGCCCGACAGATGATGTTCTTTGCCTACAAATGCCATGAAGCGAGTCCCAGTTTAGAAAGAGACAGACTCTGATGCAATAGCATCCAGTTTGGGGACAAAAATTAGCCATCAGTGGACGTAATGCAACTCACAAGTGGATTCATCTCCTGAACACTGACATTCCTGGATTTGTGTGCATGTGCGTGTATTTCACAAACCAGCCAAGCAGGCAGTAGTTTGTGTTTTGTATCTGTACATGTGGATTTGCACGAGTTCAACTGATAAAAGCAGCCACATGATGTTTTGATGCTACATCCCCTGGCATCCAGCACCCACACCCACTTACACACACATGCAAAAGAGCTTGCCAATGTTGACAAGTTCAGGAATGCCTTAGCAGCCTCCAAACTGTCCCATGGTTTTGGATGATGACTTGCCAAATTTAGGGTCACATAAGACTTGAGTAAGGATAGAGGTGTGCGCATGGGCAGCTGTTTAATAAGGCATGGACAGACAAAGTGAGAAAGAGACAGAGGTTGAGTCAGACTGCAGCTGATCAGGCCAGCAGAAGAGATGCCACAATGGTTCCCATTCAAAGCAGCAAGAAACAGCCACAGTTTCAGAGGCCAAATATTGTCATCAGAGAACATTAGCCAAGGGCTGAAGCACTGCCAAGAGGCAGGCGGAGATCAAAACTAGCTTTGATGGCCCACAGTAACCCCCTGCTTCCACCACATGCACTCTCTAATATTTTGTGTCTTGGGTACTGTACACTGGTTTTTGTATAAATTTATCCACATTTGCTTTCAAGTTCAAACTGGTTTGCTTTTTCTTTTCTATTCTTCTCATTTAAAATTAGCATTGAATTACAACAATCAGCATCTCAAACCATTGCAGCACAGGATTAATAGAGAGAGTCAATCTGTGGAGAGCCTTTTTCACTTAATATAAATCCTAACGTACCAAAATTCTAGGGCTGAAGGACGTTAACAGAACTAAATTAATAAAATAATAAATTTAAAAAATGTCAGAAGAAAAAAAATCCTTTAGCATATCTTACAGGCAAGCCATAAAAGTATAGCATTCTGGTATGTATCCCTATTTATCATTTCTTAATCATTTCCAAACAATAACTATAACATAGTTAGGAGTACAGTTATACAGCTGAGGCTTGAGTACAGTTAAAACAAAAGCTTACAGATGCTACTGACGTCTATCAGGTTATAGCTGCTGCTTGTCTGATGAGTACTTTATGAATGTTACATTTTGGTGCTTCAGCTCTATACAGTAGCATCTCATGTATTCTTGCCTATTCTAGGAACTTTTAAAACTGGATATATAGAGAGCTCTCCTGAATACAAGGAGAACTCTTGTAATATAAATCTGTAATCACACTAGAAACATAAGGAAACAATGTACACATGTAGTAGAAATTATAACAGGGAACTGCAATTAAGCTTTTTGTGCCCAAATCCAATTTAGACCAAATTATTATTATTTTTTTTTCATTTCTGAGTTAACTAATTTATTCTTGATTGAGTCTGATATCAAATGCAGATATATGTCATTTGCATTGACAAGACTCATAGAAATTCATGCTAAAAAAAAGAAGGGGGGGGGTTTCAGAACAGGGATGTCAAAGGTCGGGTGTTCAAATTCAGCGTAGTTTGTTCCATAATGTAAGTGTATACTGGCTAGCAGAGTATAAGGAAAGAGAAAGTGAAACTGAAAATCAGAGGGTGCAGTTAAACCGGCTCATCATTTCACCAGAGCCGATTTTCCACACTCTTATTCCGCGCAGAGGTCCAGCACATGGATGATTACTATACTATTACTGGTGCTGCTGCTCCAGTTGTCTGGCTGGAAGACACGTCTGGCTCGAGCTGCGGCTGCCCCCCCGCAACCCCTTCCATTCGTTCCAGACTGGAATGCCTATATTTAGAGTGCTCCTTTCCGCTGTTATGGCTGTTGAATCATTAGCCTCGTTTAACCCTTCTTTACTTCCAATGGGCTGATTGGCTGAGGGCATGCCCCTTAGGAGTAGTTCTCCCCACCGCCACCAATTCCTGACTACACTGCCCCACCTTCCCCTGTCAAATGTTGAGGAGGTCCCTGCATGTGTGTGTGGCAGAGCGAAGAAAAAGTAGAGCCACTCGAAGGGAGCTTCTACTGGGAGCTTGGGGGTCACGGCTTCAGATGAAGGACAAAACACAAGATGATAATGATAAAGTGTGGCTATTTTTGAGATCCGCTTCTGGTCTCAGCGTGCTAGCAGCACTCTTGTCTCTCATTTCCTTTTGTTTGACAAATCTGAGAAGGGCTGACATGGTCAGGTTGATTGGTTTGTTGGTAATCCCTTCCCCTTTCATTCAATGCACCCATTAGGCCAAAGTGTCTACATGTTTTTCATTTTTGTACTTCATGAGTTTTCCTGTAACGATGCCCTTAGTATATAATGTCATTTCACAACGCAATTATCACAGACTAATTCCTGCTTTGGCATAAAACCTGCTGTTGACATTTATGTGGACAACATACCACAACACACAGCTACACCATATTTAACACAAAGTGCACACTTATTCACAGGGTTTAAATCTAATAAAGTCTGAGTGTAAAATAATCAGAAACAATTTCAGTACTGCTTTCTAAGTTATGAAGCATATACTGACAGACATGAGTCAAAGTTAACCTCTTTGCACCAACTTGCTTTTTTTTTTTTTTTTTAGCTGCAAATTAGTCCTCCACATCCGTTGTGAGTAATATTATGCGCCAATATTTTCCAGCAACCCTCAAATTAGCAGCTGTGAGGCACTCAGTGATGGGGTCTAATTATTATGGACCTGGAGTGGTTTTCTAAAATGTTTTGAATATCTGGACAAAAAAAACATGAAATTTAAAAAAAAGGTATAAATAAACAAACAAAGACCTCACATTCATCCCAGCACGATGCACGCTGAATCTCATAAAACATGCTCAAGGCGCATCATGTGCAAAACAAAGTGGAGGTAATTTGAGACAATCCAGCTTCCAGATTAAAGACTTCATCACTAGCAGTAAAACCATTTTGGGCCATCACACATCTGCTGATGGGGGATTTACTTCTTCCCATTTACATCTTGGCACCTACATCATCCCCGTCTTGCCATCTTCATAGCTGAGCACTGATAAACAACTTTGGCCTGCCAAGTTTTCGCGGTTTGTTGATTACTGTTGGGTCTGTCTTGATTTAGGGCAAGTAGGACTAATCCAAGATGATGCAAACTATCCTATCTCTCAATCCATGGCTCCAGTTAGCCAGAGATGGCTGGAAGAGGGTTCATCCACACGAATGCTTTTTGGTTTGAAGCAGTCGAAATAGTTTCTCAGAAACAATTTCATCTTATTATGGCCTTATTTCTTTTAACCACTGCTGTTCTACCTAGGCAGTATCTTCCAACAACCCTCTGCTTCATGTTTACACACACGACAAATGTGTAAATGTGATGTTCCCTTACATGCGTCTTAGTATAGACGGGGATTATTTCTGAGACTGTGCTAAAAAGTGATCATCTGGAAAAAGACTGTTTTTACCTGTGAAGGTTGAATGAGCCTCTAAACACACCTCACCATGACATGCATGCAGATTTGTGAAAATACACAATAAATAGACTGGGAGTGTGAATCACGAGGATCAGAAAATTCAACGTGATCTCAGTTTTTCTCATTTTTAAAATTTGATCTGATTACTTGACTTCCTTCTTCCCTCGCCATTTTAAAAGAATTTCACTCCCTAAAATATGTTTAACGTACAGTACCTACAACCTGTTCCATAAATTACCATGGAGCACACAATCAGCTGGAGCTTTCAGGACAAAAATCAAGCAGAGAAGCTCATAATCTTTCTGTTTATGTGCACAGTCATGATGACATGTCTGTGTGTGTGCGTTCATACCGGTGTGGATCTGCCGGTGAGCCTCCAGGGATTCTTCTGTCTGGAACTGGGCGCCACACTGGTCACAAACTATGGCCTTCTCACCAGCTGCACAAGAGACAGAAAGTGGATGCTTATTACACACACTGAAAAAATATGTATATGAACTGGTGAGGGGAAAACAGGGTTAAAGCTCAGATGAGACAAAAATACATTTCACTCAAAACTCTGACCTGTTTATTTACTATTATAGTTTTTTGTTGTTTACACTAAAACACATTAAGACATGTCAGCAATGTAAAAGCTTTGTTTTGTCCACCAGGGAGCACTTTATTCCAGTAATTAATTAAAAGATTTCCCAATTATGTTTGACCATATATTTGCTAATATACTAATAAAAGGTATTTCAACTAGTAAACCATTAATAACTGGCCTGAAAAAGCATTGGTAAGGCTCAAATAATCAGGTTTTAAGTTTACTGAGGAAGTGGAGAGGACTTGAATGAATGAATATTGGTTTAAGATCATTTTAATTACATTCACCTAGATGCACATCCTGTGAGAGAATTACTTAGTTTCATTTCCCGGTTACAAATCATATCTATATGATTTGGCTATAGACACTGAAAAATGACTGATAACGTTTTTTTCACATTATTCTATGAAGACCTGGCTGTCATTATTTCAGCCTGTCTTTTTTTTCAGAATTTAGATTCATATTTTTTCCACATCTGATTGATTAATGAACGGATTGTACAATATAATTAAGCCTGCAGTACAATTAGCGCTATAACTTGATGAGTCAATCTATCCACTTTCACAATGGTCAGCTTCTGGTCCAAATTTAATGAATATGCAACAGAATGTGTCATATCCTTTTCTGACTAATGTAGTCTAATTTCCCCCCCAAAATTCAAACAGTAAAAGAAAAAAAGAAAAGAAAGCGAGCCCAGCATCTGTGACCAACACATCCTCATTTCTAAGTGACAAATTAAGTCGATTGCCAGCGATTGTCTAAACTGCAACACTAGCGGCCTGTACCAAAGCAGCAAAAACACTGACAGAACCCATATTTGGAGGAGAGAGGTGAGGTGATGGCTGGATCAAATGGTTTGAGTAGGGTTAGGAAAACATAATGGTTCTTGTTAAATAGAGCCTTTCACAGCCATATGTTCAAAAGGCAAACTCTCCCATCTGTAAAGAGCTTACTCTCCATTTTCCTGGTTACAAGTCCCACTCAGGGGCCTTTCTGAAAAAGATGGACATTCCATGTGCAAGGTCACTGACAGAGACGCCAATCATTTTAACCTTTTTAAAAAAATCAGCTACTATTATTGTTTTTCTTTTGAGGCCAGTCTTTTTTTTTTTTTTAGCATATTTATGTATACTTTATTGATCCCCATGGGGAAATTTCTCTCTGCATTTAACCTCACTCAGTGAAGCAGTGGGCAGCCACCAATCTAGCACCCAGGGAGCAGTGTGGAGGGACGGTACCTTGCTCAGGGGTACCTCACGGTATCTGTTCAGGGGATTCAAACCCCCGACATTCCGATCATGGGGCCACCACTCTACCTACTGAGCTATCCCTGCCCCAGGGGATTACATTAGAAACATGGCTAACAGTCCATGTTTAGGTTTAACACATTGAGTTTACATGCAATAAAATAAAAAAAAGAAACTGTCATTGTAATTGTCATACATAAATTATCGTATAAGTTAACTTACGTATCAACAGTGGTTGTGCATACACATACAAATCGCATCGGCTTATAGACACACCTGCCATTAACTTGAAGTAGGCTATTGACTCAAAACCATAAAGTTGTTGTCGTGTGTACAGTGTGGCAACACTTTTGTTGCTCCGCGCTTTACTTCTGTTAATTCAAGTAGATCAAGTATGTAGCCCTTGAGCCACAGTCTAAATTATCATGTTCACCTACACTTTGCGAATGTGTACAACCTTGTACAACAACTTAAAAAAAAGGAAAGAAAGGAAGCAGGAGGCTGGCATGTACACATACAGTGTGTTGTTGAAGGGCAAATCAGATCAGGCTCCGGCAAATGAATTTTTATTGCTTGGCAATGAGCACCGTACATGCAATACACTTTTCACGAGCACACACACACACACACACATGCACACACACACAGTTTAACATCTGGATATTGTGTGTACAAAATGACTCTACGTGTGTGTGGGTGTGTGCCTGTTTCCAGTGCAAGCACAGAGCAATCTCTACTGACTAGACCTTGGTTTGTTCTTGGCACAGCCTCCTGGGTTACGACACCTCCAGAGAGAGAGAGAGAGAAAGAGAACACAATGAAAACAGGAAGCCAATTCTTAGATGACAGAAAAAAAAGTCAGGGAAAGATGGCTTATGTGGTTTTGCAACCACAGTGACATTAGGGAACGGCCTGTACTGTAATGAGCCCTAAAAAAAAAGGAGAAATAACACGGACCGTACATGACAGAGTGTGCCTGCCAGAACATGCTTATGCAACAAGTTATGCAAAAGATGGTACTCTGAGCGTGACAAGATCATAAGCCACTGTAATGCGACCTATAAACGCTAGCATATCCTGCATTCATCTGCAGCGTCACAAGATATATTTCCATTTAACTACTTGTGACTAAAGAGAGTGAGCCGCGGAGCAATGTCTTCTTTAATTGGCTGCATATTCAAGAGGCATAATTTGCTGTTTGAGCGTATGGTGCGCTGGTGTCGAATGCACAGATGAGCATATGGCCGAATTAGCCGGCAAAAGCATCCACTTAACCTTTGGAGAATAAGACGTGTAGCGGAGGTGTAGACAGAACACCCCCCACCCCCCAAACACCCCCACTGATGTCCCTGATTTGCATTAATCGGATAGCGCCTCTTTTGCTTCTTTAACTTCTGATTCATTATCATGGAAACTGTAATTATTATTTTTACAGGCTGCGGTTGCTCTGTTAACCTTCCTTGGACTTTTTCCTCTATTGATTTGAGCTCATCGATTGCCCTTGCAGCGACCAACTGAGACAATTTTATGAAGGCAACTGTGACTCCAATTTTATCATATGCTGTTGAGAGTCTAAACAGAACTTAAAGTAAATACACATTCACGTTTTTACATTAGATATAGAAGCCTGTCCACCACATGCATACATTACATTACTGATCGTCATTTCATTTGAGGTCTTAGGTTTGAAACCTGGATTTTCTTCCAGGTAGCAACGAGGCTAAATTAATTTCCCTCATCTAAGAAGCAAGATAAGTAAGTAAGCGATACAGTTTCAGTTTACAAACTCCCTACATTCATTGCCAGGTGACCCTCAACGGCCAATGGGCTCCTTAGATGCCATCAGACCAAAGTGTGATTGTGCGCTGCAGCTTCCAGATGTGAGTATGTGTAACTGTGCTGCTGCGTGTTCCTGTAGGTCTACTGTAAAACATGTTATTTCATAGGAAATGTGGAATTTGGTGTTCATTTATGTCTGCAAGGTAGTCAGCGTTACACTTGCATAATAACCAGTAAGTAACGATTTCGCCTGAGAGACAGTGGTGCAGCACTATAACCACTCTTCTGGGAGGCCAAGAGGCGTGTGCTAAATGGGCCAGGGATAGGATTTTAGTGCAGGGCATGCCCCTGCTTGTGGCACAAGGACATAAATTGTCAGGAAATGCCTGCATGGTGCCTTGCTTCAAGGAGAATGGACTTGTGCGAGGTCAATGTAGGGCAAAGGGGGGGTGGAAAAGTGGAAGCACAAGAATCGAGGGTACACACCGCCAGGCAGCCACCCAGCCAGATGACCGTCACTCTAGTTAGCCAGCTGAGTGCTAACGGGGGGCCCCTCCACTTGGTAACAGCCTCCATTAGCCATTTTTGGTGCCAAATTAAAGTGATAAATCTTGAGGCCCCCTTTGATCACAAGAGAGTGAACTTGTTAGTTAGAGGGAGAAGGGAGCTGGGATAGAGGAGACACACACTGTTACCCTTGTGATTTGTGTCCTAAAATAATAAACTACTGCCTTACCAGGGGGGCCCATTCAAATCCTCACTGTAGAGTCTAAAAGAAAATTCTTTTACCACTGAAATGATCCTGAGCTTTAATTTAACTGAGTCATATTTTAATTCTCACAAAACTAACAAAAATGATGGCATTGTAGAGAAGCTCAACGGGGAACATCTAAATGAATGAACACTCACAAAATAACGTGATGTAAATACAAGTTATCTGTCAGAAAATCTAAAGGATGAAAAGAGGAAGAAGAAAAAAATAAAGGAATCTCCAAATGCCTAATCTGCTCTGTTAGCGGGGACTCCCATGTTACTTTTCCACAGATTCAGGCCTTAGCTGACATAATAAAAGTTGCACAACGCATGATGAGTTGGTGTATGTGTGTACATGTGTGTTGGGAGATGGGGATAGAGTGGTGATCAGGTGCCACATGCCGCTGAAGCCACTTCCTTTTTCACTTCTCGTTTGTCCATGTTGCACAACTGCTGTTGCAGAGCAGTTTGGCTCAGTTATTTCATAATAAAATACAGTAAAAGAGAACAAGAGAACAGAGCTCCGTGCCCAACAAGTAAGCATCTTGTTTCTGTAAATGCATATTCTAGTTAGAGGAATGTACATTTACAGGCTGAAAACCGTGCCTTTTTATGTATTCTTATGTATTCTTTATGTATTCTTCCTTGCTGGTGCATTACTGGGTATTTAAGGTGTCTTTTTCCTTTGCTGAGGAGGTTAAGTTAGAGTCCACCTTCTATTAGATTGGTATTTTAGATGGTCAAGAGCACTGGGTAAAAATACATTACAAAAAACAAAACAGAAAATCAAGTTGGGCCCAACATGAAAGTCATGTCAAGGAAAATAAAAAAACCCAGTGCTACTAAATCAATAACGTATATATAAATTTATATATCAAAGAGTTAATCTGTATCTCAAAAACCTTTTTTCAAGCAAGCACACAAAAACACACAAAAAAATAAACATCCTGAGTCGGCTTAATGTTCCTATAATGCTTGCAAAAACAATTTCACAAATCTTCTCATTCATATTTTTTCACCGTTTCTCTGTTGTGTTCTACACTTTAAAATTGTGGTTACCGTCGCGCCTAGTTGACTGTAGGTACTTAAGGGTGTTTCACTTACAGTAAACTTAGTGGTTATGGGTTTCCGTAGCAGTGACACGGTCTTCATCACATCTAAGATGTGTTGAAGACCGTGGATAAGCCCACAGCCTTTCCAAGAAAGCGATGGTGCATTCCCTTGCCTGTAATTTCCCCTGACATACTAAGTGCTCATTCTCCAATTTCCCTAAATAATGTGGTGATGGTGTAATGTTTTATTTGCTATTACACTCATTCCATGTGAGCATGAAATCTGAGTGTAATATGAAAACCATCGTTCTCTTATGATGCTGAGGAGGAGGAAAGTAACCCCACTGCCCATCTGGGTATTTATGGGAGTGATTAACGAATTTGGGTACAGCAGCACACACACAACGCACATCGCCACGCTCGCACCATCTAGTTCAGCAATGTGATCTCATAATGCCACCATTCAGAAGCCCTTCTCATTCAAAAGAATTTGTCAGACACAGAAAGGCCTTGTTTGTTTGGGCTGATAGTTCTGTTTTTCCTGCAGCAGCAGAGGAGCTTTTTGCTTTAAACTACATTCCCACACTTGACACTTACTTGTTGTCCCAACCCACTTTCACAGGTAGATCATATATGCTAAGATTGCAACAGATGGCCCCCCCTTTGGGGATCACAGTCTAAACAGAATCTTTCATCAAAGACAATCACAGAATTAAACATAAGAGTTACAGAGTCTGTCTGCGCTCATAGCAATGTACGAAAAAAACAAAAAAACAAAAAACTAGGCCACAATGTTGATACCAAAGTTTAACATTTCATCCTGTATGGGAGATAAAGAAACAAATATTTTTCTTCTGTAACAACCACTGGCCATTTTGTAACGTGATGAAGCCATCAATCTGCCCGTTGCAACACATGAAACAGTTTACCTATTTTTTTCTTTCCTACCTAAATACAAAAACAGGATAAAACGAGCAAGTGTTTAAAAATCGGCAAAGTCATGCCAAGTCCATCTGTTTCCTGCAACACAGTCATGAGAATATCTTGTCAAAAGGCCTTACATGACCACTTGCATGAGTTGGCATGACACTATTTAGCATACACAGAGACAGAAACACACAAACACATACTTAACAGTTTAACAATGGAGCTGTGCACAGAGAGTTCTGTATAATCCATTACATGTAGAAACAGACAACTAAAAAAAAGCCACAATAAACAAACTGTTCAGATATGAATAATTTACCAGATGTCTTTTTTTTTTAACTTAACTGCAGTAAAGACAGTAGTATCAGCAGTTGTATTAATAGTACAGACTTGCAAAAAGTAGCCTAACCTGTGGTAATTGTACACACATTGGTCACTGTGTGCGCAAATTATATCAACACTTGTTAACGTCTCCTTTCAAATTAGAGGTGTCACTGAGCAGGAAAAGACACGGGTACATCCCTGGAAAACAATAGAAGAGATGATGCACACTAGGTCGAGTGAAAAAGGCTGCAGTCTGTACAACCATTGCAACAACCTCCCTTTAAGAATTTTGAGCCAACTGGGAATCCCTATGCTCCCGCACTGATGGATTGCATGGAAGCCTGTAGGGAGCGATCTGCACACAGAATCCAGCTCGTCCCATTTGCATACGCGCCAGCCTCACTGTGCATGCCATGTTACAAAAATTAGGTGATGGGCAACCAGCTGAAGCACTACCAAAGTGCACTGTGTGCCAGCAGCTATGACCTCACTTTTGGCGTGCACTACCATGTGCAAGGGTGAACACGGAGATAATATACCAAGCTTCGTGTTAGCTAGGCATGTAACAGTTCCCTGACTTTACACCACATTTCTCTAAAGTTTAAAGTCAGTTAAACCACGATAAAGGGCAAAAGTTATGTTTAGACAATGGCATGTTTGTCATACTTTGTGAAACTACCTTGTAATTCGAGCATTTTTTTTTCAGCTTACCACAACTATTATAGTTTATTGAAAATGTCAAAGGAACACGTTCAGGTTTTCTCAAAGTTTTAATTTGAAAATGATCTGCTGGATTCTAACGGACAGAAGCTTAATCTGGAAATCTGTTTTATATGCTCTGTTAAGCAGGTATTGCCATCTGGCCTAAAAAGGTGTCTCAAGTAAAAATTCCCCATTAGAACACACATAGAACGGACCACAGTGACCTGAAAAATTGTACTAATGTTTGACATAACAGAAGTTAGGTCAGACATTAAAAGCCCACTGAGACGTTGCAGTGCCCAGAAATTCTTCTAGGATGGATGACTTTTTTCCCCCCACACACAAAAATAGCCGTAGGAAAGTTAACTTGACATGACATAATCTTACACATGATTTTTCACCCACTTTAATCCCCGTGTGCAACATTTGTTTGCATGACATACTTTCCTGTATGCGCACATATTTCTGCTGGAAGTGTCTGAAGGATCTTTTCTCAAGAGTCAGAGAGGCTAAATGGGAAATTAAAAAGGCTAATTACAGTGTATATGTCGATGGCCGGCCAATATCACACTCAGTGGTTTTTTTAGCAGTGTAAACAGGGCAGGCGAGAGAGCAGAGAGGCAGATTAGGGAGGCAGAATGTGTGTGTGTGTGTGTGTGTGTGTGTGTGTGTGTGTGTGTGACAGAGGGAGGGAGGCAGACAAGCACAGTCACCAACAAAAACATAGCCTGGCTGTTCACTGAGCCTACATAAATGGCTTACGTAAGAAAGTACTCTCAGTACCAAAAAACAGCAAAAATCCATAAACACACACAGACAGCCCCATTCGTCCCCTCCCCCCACTCCTGCACACACACACAAACACATTCATACACACATATTGGTCTCACCACACTTCTGAGGACTCACATTTATTATCACAACCACAAAAAAATATTTCTGCTGTGTATTTTTAGATTTACAGTGTTAATCTTGACCTTTAAAATTAAACCAAAACGTTGGCCAAAATGACAAAATAACAAAAAGAAAAAAAGGAGACTTATTTGCAGCATCTAAAACTCAATCTGGTTCTCACACACACACACACAAATAGCACAACAAGTATACACGCATTCATGGGAACACACACAGACGCAGTATGCTGTCAGAACAATGAGTACAGACACCACACGCTCTCTCATCCCCCACTCCCTCCCTTGCACCCTCTACCTTCAGCGTTATAACGAGCTCTGCTGTACAGTTTTATTTACACCAACCTCTTATCAGCAGTACAGCAGCACAGAGGCTGCCAATTGGAGAGGACAGGCCACAGTACTGCCTGTACCCTGTAGTGGAGTAGGTGTATATCGCCATGCCCCCAGCACGTTTTTATCAAGGCTTGGAAAAAGTCTGGGCTTGCGCCAGGCTGCCTCTCAAAATAATAAAACACACTCACACGCAGGCACACAGAAACAGGATGAGTTGGCAATAACGCACCACGACTACAAGCACAACAGTACACAGGTCACACAGCACGAGTACAGCTAAAAGGGCTTTATGTTTGAGATGGTAATAGAGAGTAGGCCCACTTTAAGTCCTTTTAACAATCTTTTTCAGATGCAGGCATTATGCTACATAAATATTAAATATCTACCTGAAGGCCTCAAAGTGAAAAAGATGTAAACACAAAAACTGCAGAATTGCCATCACTTACAGTACAGTCAGAACTGAAACACTGAGTTTTGCAGATGATGTGATTCTGTTTGCCTCATCAAACATGATTAACAGCATGCACTGGGGCAGTTTGCAGGCATATGCGAAGTAGCATGGAGGAAGTTCTCCACCCTCTCCACCTTCACGTTTTGTTTTTTGAAAATAATGGATTGCTCCTTCTGGGTTGAGTTGCCTTAAATGCTGGAATTTGCGAATCTCTAATGTAGAGCGTGAGATCGACTGATGGACTGGTAGTCATGGCAGGTGATGTGCTGCACAGAGAGCCGAATAGAAGAGCAAAACTTTGGTTTCACCTATGGTCAGTCTGAGGAAGTGACAGCTCCCATAAAGGAAAGCTAACCCAATTGCAGCAGAGTGGCAAAGTACTAAAGTTAGGACAGAAATGTCATTAGCTAGATAAACTTGCAGATTCATGGGCTATATGGCCTAAATTACCCTCAAGTCTTGAAGCCCTCTTGTTTGCTAATGGGACAAATAAGTAGTGTGGAATCTGTAACAGGACATGAGGAGACAAATAGCTATAGTAGTAAAAGGAACTGATACGGTGTAATTACAAAGTGTACCTAGCAAAAACAAAGTAGCTGTACACGGAAAAACTTAATGTCCTAGTAGATGATATTGCACTAGCCATAAAACTTGCACTGGTTCTCACAAGTATCAAACAGACTTACACAGGCAGAAATGACTTTATGGTGTGAGCAAACATGGCAATATAGATAAGACGAGATATTCTATGGGAGGTGGAGGGGTAGACAAGCCATCAAAAGCACAGGAACATGTTTGCTCTCGATGATATTGTTATCGACGGAAAGGAAAAAGAAATCAAAGGGAAGCGAGAGAGCACGAGGAAGAGAGAGGGAGAGAAAAAGGAAGCAGATGAAGACAGAGAATATTCAGGTCGCATTTGACAGCTTTACGGTCTGTTGCGCCGAATGGGATGTCTAGGGACGTGGCAAAGCAGACAAATATTGACTTGCAGAGCGTTCGCATGCACACACGTACACAAGCGCGCACACACACAGACTGGGAAAATACACAATACACTTCCACATGAAGCCTCTAAATTCAGCCCCCCTTCAAAATGGATGAGCTCACATTGCAACATCAGTCACCCTTGTTTTTTTTTTGCCAAGCTCAACCTCTTAATCCATTCTGCCTGCAAACCAATTTGTTTGTCCAGTAGGTCATAGACAGTTTCCTGCCCTAACTGTTCCCTGTTCTCATGTACTGTTTATTTCTCCCTCGCCTTTGTATTACTTTCTCTGAATGATGAAGTCTTTTCCAGAGCTTTTGCTTCTTAGGAGATTCTGGGCATGTTAGTTCGCCTTTCCCGTATTTGCTTCCTTCCTTGTATTTCTTTCTCACCAGTTCCCTCTACTTTCAAATTGTCTTGACAACAGAGAAACCTGGCTGGAAGTGTGCACTGAAAAAGAGGAAATCAATACAAGTATAATTTAAGAGGGTTTCTTTATCATTTAGAACCATCAGATTTTTAGTCAATGTGTCAAAGGGTAGCTAGTATTAACATCCTGACAACTGATATCTTATTATGTTTTGTTTTTGCAGAGACACCACCCTGATTTTGAAGTTCGTTTCTGTGTATGTTACTGGAAAACATATTACCTTATTCAAATTTTAAAGCCCATTATGTTCGCTTGATTCCTGTTTAGCGCACCTTGGCAAATGCCCAGAGGTGGCAAAAGTACACACATTGTTCACTTAAGTAGAAGTGCAGATACCTGTGTTAAAAAAAAATGCTCTGGTTAAAGTTGAAGCACTGATGCAACTTCTTTACTGACGTGGAAAAAGTACAGACTCCAAGTATAAAAGTAAAAAGTAGCTCTTCTACCACCTGTTTTGTGAAAAGCTAACTGATCGGCCACCTGCCATATTAATCTAAAAATGAAATAAAATTACTAGACAAGGGAATAAAAACTTAATTTCAACTTAAATTCTAATTTTAATGACAATATCACTATATTAGGAGATATTTCACGACGCAATTCCACCCCCTAGACCAGGGGTCGGCAACCTGCGGCTCTTTAGTCCTTATAATGCGGCTCCGCGTGGTTTGGGCAAATAAATTAGAAGTATTTAGCTGAAGTGTATTTTATTTATGTTAGTTCTTTTTAACTCGTAGTTCTAAATTGGAAGATTATTGTGATATTGAAATATAAAAATAAAATTATATTCTATTATTTTTTCATCGCTCAAAATAAGAGTCACACTCGCGGAAGCCGGTATACCCGCCGAAACGTTCATAAGCAACACACCTTAGTTGTTCACACAAAGCATAAAGATAAAAAACAATATATACAGTGTTATCTTCATTTTAGATGTCAAAAAGTATTTGCGGCTCCCAGTGTTTTCTTTTGCGTGGAAACCGGGTCCAAGTGGCTCTTTGGGTGTAAAAGGTTGCAGACCCCCGCCCTAGACAGTAGAAAGCTAGCTTATTGTTAAAATTCACCAAGTGAATTTATTCAACTGCTTTCCCTGATGTAACCCAGCACTGACCATCAGCACCACAGCTACACTGCACCACTCTAACGTAATGCTTTAATGTAAACTTCACCACAGTACCGCTAATTAAGTGCAGCCTGCAAAAAACTGTCTGATATTTCCATACAAACTTTGAACAATAACAGTTAGTATTGTATTTTTGTACAGTAATAGTACAGCAATTCAAATTGTTTTGAAAGACTTTCACAATATGAAAAATCACCAAGCAGAGAACCAATGTCTGTAGAAAAAAACAACAACCCCAAAATCAACGACAAATCTGAAATGAGTTGTGATATTTTATGTAAGATTTAAATTTCCACTTTATCAGATGTCATTGATTAGTCCTTACCTTTAAAACTACTTTAATGTCCTGTCTCACTTACATCTTTCTCCATCTCTGAGTGAAGTTAGCTCTTTCTTTTCTCTCTCTGGGGAATAAAGCAACTGTAGCAATCGGTTTTGTCGCAAACTTCACAGATACAGTTTGTGTGTCTGTTGATATTTGTTGAGGTGTTTAAAATGTTGCATTTAAAATTACCTGCCACTTAAAAAAAATGTTACTCTTTGTGCTCTCTCCTCTTCTCCATCCTGAACGAGATAGTGAAGTACCACAACCACAACTTATTGACATGTGCACCAAAATTACCATTCCAGATGCTCCAGCCCACTTTACCCCTGAGTATAGCGCTATAAACTCACTGTGTGCAATAAGCACTGGTGATGGAAATACCAATAGGACTGTCTTGTATGCATTATTGTTCCCACCACTGGTGTAATATAATCAATTAATTCCCCTCAAATGTGTTAAACCTGAAGTAACCAGGCTGTTTTGAAAATGTAAGGAGTAGAAAGTGAAGATATTTGTGTCGAAGTGTAAGGAAAAGTAAAAAGTTATCAGGAAACTAAAGAAAATAAGATTCAGGTTGATCCAAGAGGTGAAAGATGTCGAGGGTTTTCGATGTTGCTTTCAACCCCTGTACATTTTCAAAATGAGAAAAGAAAATGAGGTTTTGACATGTACCCGTGTTTCCTGAAATCCTTAGAAATGAGGCTATCTTCAGGGTCTTGGGTGGATGATGTGTGCTTGTGTCGGGATACGTGGAAAAGGATAAAAAAGTGCAGGGCGGGAAGCAAGAGCTGGATGCACAGAGGAACCACTGGAAGCTATTTTGGTGTGAAGTGGCAGGAAGTGAATTAGGTTGCTCAAAAATGCCAAAGTAGGGCTTTTCTTACAAGTATCTGGATCCGGTATTAATAGATTAATAGACCCTGTTTGGACAGAAACAAAAGATCTGTCCATATCCATCCTGAAAAAGTGTACAAATGTATGAAACAAAGAACCTGACAAAGAAAAACACCTGAAAATTAGCCTATGGCTCATTTATACATATGTGTGTTTTCTAAGCAAGATTCTTTTCAAACAAACAAAGTGATCAATTAACATGTGCTTATGTAAACAATCTTCTTCTGTAGCCTAAGAATGTATATTGATTAATAGAAAAAAACATGATACTATTAGGATTAAATTAGCATTTTCAGTCTGAATAAAGAAGTTGAACACGTTACTCGTGTTTTTTTGGTTAAAAATGCTCACAAAGATGCAGCTTGGATAAATAACCTAAGCCAGATCTGAATTAAAATACATACGAGCAATTTCAGATGAGATACAGTGAATATTATGTTGAAAATAAAACATTAATTTTTTTATTTTTATTTTTGTTGCATCCAAATAGCCTACATTGTTTAGCTGTTAGAGATTTCAAGGCTGCCACTACCACACGGCATTGAGGCTAAACAAAGTATATCAGTGCCGGATGTTAAAGTGTTTATTGCAGACAATTAAACCATGACAATGTTAAAATGTTTGGATTTTACAACTCATTACTAACCATCAAGTAGCAATTATCAGTCTTATCAGTAACCACACCTCATACCAGAACTACATGTGAGGTCAGACTTCTAAATATAATCAATATGGCATTCAGTTCAAGGTCAGCCTATAGCAACTTGTAAGTACAATGCTGGATTAAGTTAATGTGTAACTCAAAATGACTCACAGAAGAGCAACTAAAAGATTTACCAAAAAACTCCAAGGCTACAGAAGCAGTCCATCCACCCATCCACTGAGAATGAGTTACCATGCATTCTAATTTAGACTAACACTAGTTTTTAAAAAAATGATACTGTTAAGCAAGCATGTGGTCACAATAATCCACAAGCATTATGTGCTAAATGTAATGTAAAAGGTGGCTGCAAAAGTTTTCAAGCAACCTTTTCTTTTTTCTTGCTCTTTTAATTCTTCTAAGGGAGCTCAATTCTAAGACTTATTTCATCTGCATCTGAGGCTAGAGACTGTTACCGTTAAATTTCCACTGCCTAAAAACTTCAAACTAGCTCCTTCACCCGTGACAAGTTTTCCAAATCAGTCCAACATAAAACAGGAGCTGGCAGAGTTTGTCAAATAGCCACCCAGGAGTCTGGATCTTTCCAGTGTGGCCACAGTGTAAGCAGTAAACACATTTATGGAAATGCAAAATTTGACAGGTTCTGTATATAAATTACAAGACTGCAACAATGTTAATGTCAACTTGGCATTGTAATAGGCTAAACAATATAGCTAAAGAATGTCTATATTTAACACTTGTCACAAGTCCAAGGAATCAAGGAAACTTCACTAGAATCAGCTGGTAGCAACAAGTCTGTCAAACTGTACTACATAATAGAGATTTTATTTCTTAATTTTCCAAAACAATCTTTCTCCATTTGCTTGCAAAACCAGTAATTTAGTATTTCCCCATTGAACACCTCTGTGGTATGGGCTAAGAAAAGACCAGTCTGGCTTTAAAAAGATAACACCCAAGCACGCTCTCTCCTTGACTTCAGAGAAATAACCAGTGAGAACAGTCTCGGTTTACTGGGCCTGCAGTGTTGAGGCACCTTGGTCTTGAAGAAAATGTTGGATAAGCTGGTAGACGGACATCACCTGGCTACAGACATGCCACTGCCAGCTAGCTCATTTACATACTATATTAGCTTTAGTCCCTGTGTGCTGGGAACAAAAAAAAAAAGCACAGAGCAACAAACCTGCAACTTTGACCAGCAGTTGAACCCTTACCCCTGCGACCACCACACACTATTGCTCAGCCAGCTGCTGGGAATCCAGCAATTGACATCCTTTTTACAGTGCTGTAAATGCATTTATAGTTTAAGAGAGGAGGGGATAAGATGGCTGCTGGACTGTAGCAGGAAAACTCATTTTAGCTGTAGTTTGCTGCCTGGGGGGTGCGACTGGTAGACTGAGGTTTGAGGTAATTGCTAAACAAAAAATCTAGACATAGAATTGACACTGGATCCCCTGCTTTTTTATTTCCTTCTTTTTTGGTAACAGGTAAAAAGTTTTTTGTTTTGTGTTTTTAAAGGAAAAAAAAAGAAGACTGGGCTTTCCTGGAATTTTACTGGTGGAATAGGAGACAGAGCATTGCAGGGCTGATATATCTACATGCATGCGGTACAAACCTACCTTTTGGCAGAGGTGGGAAGTATTTAAGTAGAATTTTCATGTATCTGTACTTGAATACTTTTATACTTTTCCTCTCTACATTTTAAAACAAATATCTGTACTTTCTACTCCTTACATTTTCAAAATGAGCTCCTTGCTTTACGTATAATGGATTTGCTGAGTCTAAACAGTAACACATGAAGGGCAGTCCTCTCCGTGGATTAATCACTGGGTAAAAAGAGATGAAGGAGGCAAACCTGTGTGCCAGTGTCCGGGGTTAAAGTGGGCCGGTGTTTTTATTTATCAATATAAATATACGGCTGCAGGTATCCATAAGGTGCTGTTGCAGTACTTGGGCAACTAGCTAGAGCTACAAAAGAGGAGCAAAAAGCATAAAGAGAGTATAATTTTTTAAGTGGCAGTTTTAAGTTCAAATGCAACGTTTCTATCAGCTCAACAAATTATCAGCAGACACACAAACTGTTTGTGTGCATGTTGTCACACAGTGTGTTGCTAGCAAAAGGTTCGGCTGCTGCATTTCACAGGGACAGAAAAGAAAGAGCTAACTTCACTCAGATGTGGAGAAAGATAAGAAAGACGGGGCAGGAGAGGAAGAAGAGAAGTTATATGTAAAGGTAAGGACTGCTCAGTAGTATTTGATAAACTGGAAGTTTACATGTAAGTCCATGTGTTTTTAAATCAGATATCGGGGTCTGTACATGTGACATGATGCCTTTTTTCATATTGTGAAACCGAGGTAGACTAACTGTGTTATTTAAAGGTTGCATGAAAATACTCAGCAGTTTAGTGCAGGATAAACAGGTTAGCTTGGCTACACTGTGATGGATTTAAAGGTTCTCCCGACTGCTGAATCCCATTGTAGCCTCTTCTCTATTAATTTTCCTGTTTAGAGGCAAAGTCACTCTACAGAGGAGGAAAGAAAAAACAGAGCTGTTGTTTCTATAGTCCATCTTTTTCTCTGTTCACGTTCTACTTAACTACTTAACGCTGAGTGCCTTTATTATAATTAAAATTTAGAATTAAATAAAGTTTGTATTCCCATGTACTAATATTAATTTATTAACATAACATTAACATAACACACAGTTCAGTTAATGTTGCACAAAACTGCTCTTCAAAGCGTTACCTATTACTTTCTTTGAGTACATTTTAGAGCCGGTACTTTTTCACTTTTACTTGAGTAGAGCTGAATCAGTACTTCAACTTTTACTGGAGTATTTTTTAACACTACTATCTGTACTATGCCACCTCTGCATTTTGTACTTCAAAATCCTATCACTGTTACCCTGTTCAGACGTTTGTCTCTGCTCTGTGCTCTATATGATAAATCAAAATGATACATGAGATGAGAACTTATGGCAGAAGTTGGTTGGTGGCCATCCCAATCTCCCTCCCTGTCTCCCAGTCAATAACTTGTAAAGATTTAGTGCTTAGGGCCCATTATTTTCTGCTTTCAAGTCAGACATTGTCAAAGGTAACACTGAGTTTATTAAGGTTGGAGATATGAGTGGAAATCAGGGAATACAGTGTTCACTGGGTAGTAAAACTGTAAGAAAGAAGGGGAACTTTGATTTCTGTTGTGAAATTTTACAGGAAGTGTATACGCTCAGAGCAAAATGTAAAAAAAAAATGTGCACATGAAAAAAAAGGATTTTGAAAGGATAATTTCAAATATTTCAACATTTTAGTTACGCTCTCCAGTCTTCTACCTGCTCCCACATCACAGTGTGAAGATTATTTAATTGCTGCACATGTGTTATTGCTAAGAAGCCAAGCTGAGCCAAAGGAACAACTGGAGAAAGAAGTGCAGATGATAGGAATGGCTAAACAACAGGAAATACTTGAAGCATGCAGTTTTTTTTTACTGCACTCAGGTGCATTGATTTACATACTTGTTTATTTTGTTTGATTCCAAAATCCTCTCTTCCACCCTGTTAAATCTTCCACATAAAACTTAATAAGTACTGACTTCAAACGGACAAATTGGATCAATTAGGGAAATCTCACAACAAGAGCTATTTAGGCGAATAAACTTACCTCAAAATACCACAGAACTTGAAGTCATCAAGCCTGCATTATCTGCCAAATGACACCATACAGAGGTTAGTAGCTCTTTTCCATTAGGTCATCTGTTTTTCCCTGAATGGGGTGTCAGAATGAGGATATTATTTGTTGAGTGAACTCAAGAAATGATTAAGAAAATCCCCATGCTAAAATCCTGTCCAGACGAACAACACAGATGACACCGAGATCCAATTAGTTATCATTTACGCAAGCCTGAGATTACTTTTCTTACTGCCTTCCTCAGCTGCTTTCATTTTGTGAGACAATAAAGTTAAAAGACAAGCAAGTTTAATTACGTATATGTTTTTTCATAGATTAAAAAAAAGAGGGAGAAACGTTCCGTTAATTGTAGTTTCTGACTGAAAGCAATTCTAGTTTTACTCTACATTTAACATAGTCCAAGGTAATCTACCTAGGATCTTGCACTTATTACATAAAGTGCGAGAAGGCACTATGGTATGATTGAATGCTATATAAGTAAATGCATGGATAAATTTGAAAATGAGCTAACTAAAAGGTAGTTAATCATTTTCCACTTTTTACTAAAGTTTTGAAGTTTTCACGTGAGTAGTTGCCAGCGCTTCTCCGTCTGTAGACCCGCCACTTTGTTCACGGGCAAGCGCACAGCTCTGGATATAGATACAGCAGAACTGATACTGTAGAGGCCAATGACAGCTCTTGGCAGGCAGCCAACAGTAGGGAAGCGTGTGTATATATGTGTGGGTGGAGGTGGCGGTGTTGGTGTGGGGGGATACAATCAGCTGAAGCAGAAATAGGCCAAATGGTGACTGTATGGTTCAAAGGGTTCGTCTGTCCTCTCTAGCTGCTCTCTGAGTAGGGCTTTTCCCCTCTTTTCCTGCTATTACTTGAAGCGCTCTGAAAGAAATTCTTTTCTGGGCAAGCATTTAATTTTATTTTATTTATTTATAGCATGCAACGACTTTGTACATGGGATGTGCCGTCTGAATCTAAAGAGGCCAAATGCCTCTTTAGACTTGCTAAACCACCCGAATTATGCTAAATGCAAAGGGCAATCACATATCTGATCTAATGACTAAAAAAACTGATTTTCTTTTTAAAATCAACACATTTTGACATTTTTTTCTGCAACCATGCAAAGTCAGTAAGGTTATTTTTGTGACATTTCCATTAGTTGTAAAGTTTTTGAACAATAAAACCAAAGATTTCTGCAACATTTAACAACCGGTTAAGATTTTGTCACCGTCTAGAGCGTCTAACATTAAGAAGATGAAACTTTAATGACCTGTGTTTAACTGTGCCGCAAAAGTGACAGAATATAGAGGGTTTTCTTTGTGTTTTTTCTTCATCTGGATGTGCTTTTTGATCTTTCAGGAGCCGATTTACTCACTTCAACCAAACGGATGGAAACATCCTCAGTTTACATACAGTAGAGTTTCTTTTCTTTTTTTAAAGGTTTGGTTTAAGTCTGAAAGTAGGTGACAGTTTGACAGAAACATCTGTGTTGGTGATGATGTGCTGCTCTCATGCTGGGTGCGCTCATTATGTCTTTGTACTCTTTTGTCTTTCAGTTTAACCCACAGATATTTCTTTATTTATTTAGCGCGCATTTGTAGTAAAGTTTCTGAGGAATTAGCGCTGTGAGAGCGTGGTCTCATTTCCAGCTCAGCACATGCTGAGGCTCGTGCGGAACCTCAGCACATTTTAGTCAATGGGTGCTCATTTAAGGTAATTTTTCAATTTGGAGGGTAGCCCTGTAGACGAGTAGTCTACAATAGAGAGCATGAGAGGTGCTGGGACTGTTGCGGGAGTTCACATGAATAAATTGTTATGTAATAGTAACCAAGCAGTTTTGTCTCCTCCCCTAATATTGCCTGAAGTGAACTTTCGAGCGTGGCTCCCTTGTTCATCAATATGCTTTTCTGTGTACAACGACTGTAAAACAGGTTGCTGGTGATAATGTCTTGGCTGGGAACACTTCGACGCAATTCCTTTTTAAAACCATTGTGTAAGCCAAAGATGTTTTGGGCCAATGGATGCAGACATTACAAGGTAATCAGAAGCAGCAGCGCAATGTCATATCACACAGACTGCCAGAGGCATAACTGGACAAACAGTGCTGTCAGGATAACGTTGTTTCTGTTGTGTTGTATTTATTTTGTTGTCTGTGGCATGCTCGCACAGATCATGGCAGCCTTTAGTTCTCCAAGAGTTTATTATTCTAAAAGTTCCAGTCCTGCCTGCTTTGGCGTCAGGCAGTTCAGGCAGGAGACAGTTCACCATTCTGTTTGAGCTAAGAAGAGAAAGATAACGGACAATAATGTTGTGAGCTCTGGATCGACTGGCATCTTTGTCTATTTGATATGTTGAAAACCTGAAGACTTATATATTTAAATCAGAATTTAAAGCACAACTCGTATAAGACAGACATATAATATAGGCTGTTATAGATATGGCGGTGCCTAAAAGTCTGTGCAAATTGTTTCCGAATCGGTCTATAAGACACTGGACTAATAGTTCCAAATCAATATACTCTGTACCACCTAAGCCCCCCTGAAATCCTCGGGGGCATGGTGGAGGGGGGCATCCAACCAAAAGCCTGTTTACTCCCGGATTGAACTGCTTTTCCTTCTGACCAGTCGTATTAGTATTCTGTGACCACTCGCTTGTTTTCAACAGTTATAACACAATATCCATGCTTTGCTTTTATGTCGCACCTCCCAGTGGAATTAGTAGCATAAAAGCAATCCTTGTGTGTCCTGGCTACTTCCAGATGGCTTTGGGAGTGCTTTTATCTTTTCCCTCTGCCTCGCTCGCTCCGTCTCCTTTCACTTTCTCTTGCTTTCTTTCTTCCCCCCACATGAAAGTGCCGTCGGCAGATCTTTGCTTAGCCGGGTTCATTCTCTCTTCATCCGAAAATATAAAAGTTTCAAAGAGCATTTCATGAGGGAGCTCTTCCATAAATGGGATTCATAGCTTTCTAATCTGTGCTGCGAAATTGATCTAAAAAGTTTCCCAGAGCTATTGGCCAACTTACATAATGCAATAAAAGGTCGCGCCTGAGAGAATATTTACTTTTATTACCGTTTGTGTCACAAACAAACCCCTCACTCAGCTTTCTCAGTTGAGGCTGTAACAGAATTTTGATGCTTTGCAAAAGAAAAAAGTCTTTAAAACATCTCATCCAAATTTACAAACTCTTTTCCTTTTTTGGGAATATAAAGCAAATTTGGAGCCAGCCGTCAAAAAGTAAAACAGCACTGATGGATTTGATTTAATAATATAAAAGCGGGTAAAATTAAACAGCAAAATTTAAACGGTGCGCAGCCTGGATGCTGTGTGAAGTGGGCAAAGACAATGACACTTGCATAATTCATGAGACTGTCACATGGCGAGGTCAAGACACACGCACGCGCACACACACACACACACACACACACACACACACACACAAAAAGCATTTGTCTGGCCCCAGAAACGCCAATCCCTTAAAAACCGCCTCGATATGAGGCACAGCCGTGATGATAATCTAAGAGAAGAACAACTGGGCAGGACATGCGAACAGAGAGTGTGACTGTCTACGCTGACGTGAAACCTGCCTAATTACACACACTGTCATGACACAATGAAGGAGCTGTCAAATTTGATTGGCTAACTTCCATTTCTGCCGATGTCAGTGCATACCAGGGGCTCATTAGAGAAAGTGCGACAAGTGCTAGTGAAAATCTAATAGCCAGCGTGAATGTATGACACACTGTTATATCATTACAGGAACAATGTTTTACTGTTGGACATAATGCTGAAGCAATCTGAGGCATTTTTGAAACGAGAACAACGATTTTACCCCCGCCCCCGGCAGGAATTGGTCACACGCCGTCTATCTCATGGATAACTCTCACTTCACTTCCAGGTGTGACTCCCTATCCAGCTTGTGAGAAGATGATGGTAACAATACACAGAGAGGGTTGTCAGAGCAAGCTCTGATTTGATACGACAGCAAGTGTTCAGCTGGCTGACAGCTACAGAGTTTCAGCAGCACTCACCACAGGCAGTTTACATGACATACCACCCTTAGACATAAAGCACATTTCATGCTTGGATATTAGCACACATGACTAAAAGTCTGTGGTCATACAATAGACTATTAGGCCTGTTTTAACTACACACAACCTGAGCAGAGACTAAATTTAATGACTGAATCTGATTTTTGGTTTTAAATGAGTCCTACAGCAACTATAACATAGAAACTTTTTTGAAACTTGCATAGAAAAGTTACAACATATTTTATAAATATATTTAAATTGATGGGCTCTAACAGCAGTCATACATGTTCTTCCTTTGAGCTTGTGTTTTCTGCCGAAAAAGGCTTCATAGACTCAAATCTTCCATCGCATTTTTTTTTCTCTTCTGCAGATTGTTTCCATCCTCACACTCAACACAATTTGACTATTAGGTGGAGAGAATTATTTGGAACCGTAGAGTTAGTATGTGGCAAACAACGTCATGGTCACCGCATTACAAATGCATCGATCGTGTCGTTACAGTCTATCGACACACAAACAAACACCGCGTGAAAAGGAGCTTGGCGCTGTCCTGTGAGCTGTCCTGTGTAAATGTCGCGCCGGTTACTTTCTGCACTGGGATGTGTACGTATGTGTGTGTGAGTGTGTATCCTTGTCTGTGTGCACAAGCGTGTGTACGTGCATGTTTGTAGGTTTTACAGTCGAGCTCAATACACCCATGCCTGCGCGCACACTCGCACAAAGCAACACAAATCCATACTAGCCACAGGCTCCTCTCCAATCTATTTTCTGCTCAGCTGGTTTTAAATGAAGTTATTATGACTCATTAAAATGCCCACAAGCTTGTGGAAGTCGGCCAATTACGATTTAAATTTAGCCTCCTGCTCTCACAACCTTATCTCCCCCCCACCCCTCGTACAACCAACCTCTCATCACTGCCTCTGCTTTTTTTCCCCCCTCTTTTCTTGTGGGAGTGGGGTGTTTGTAATGCATTTGGGAATCCTTTAAGAGCCCCCTCGCTTTCACTCACACACACACACACTCACGCACGCACACACACACACACACATCTCAAATGACCATTACATACATGAAGGCCTACTATGATACAACGTGCAAGAAGTCAGGAACTTAACGATCCTTGTGAATAATTTGGCCAAGAATAATTACATATCAAAGACAAAGATAAAAACGAAAATAAAAATCTAACTGGGTTTATATCAACATGTGCAGGCCAGACACACATAGCAGAACCTCGTCCAAATGTGGCAAATACCACTAATTGCTATTCAGAAGTGCACAACTGGACCTTGCCAGTGCCACATATACACACTCTCAAATACACACTTTTAAGTTTTTACATAACTGAAAGCTTTTCTTGGTCAATTTTGGTTTGACTTGGTCATCCTTTTGTTTTGATTCTACCAGACAGGAAGCTATTGCCACTGCATTTCTCGTTATGCACGGTTCATAGTGCGGTATGTAGCATTTGTAGCACCAAATTCAAATCACAGAGTAAAAGAATCTGGTTTTTCAAAGAGGAGTTTTACTACTTTTCTACACATCTTTTTCTTTTTTTAACCCCAGTGGACTACATTTTGCATTACTGGGGATTTTAAGAGTATATATATATATATATAAAATACTACATTTTTTATGATGATGACGATGATGATAATGTTAGGCGAGAAGCTTAAAGTGAAGACTTATTGTGTCCAGATAAGTACCACTGAGGATTCAATCAGCTCCGCCACTCTGTCATCCAAATGCCCCAAGACAGTCTGAAGGACCCTTTGCCTAAAAAAAGACACTCTCAGAATACCTGGAAACTAGACTGAGAAATTCCACCTGATCCTGCTTTAGCCCCCTTGAGCAATGCTCACTATTCAGCCAGTAAGAGCTCACCAAACACACATACACACACACCGACGACCTAATTTAACATCACACTCTGGAGCAAACAAATGTCTGCAGCCTCTGTATCTTCTCCCTCCTTTTGACTTAATGGTGAGCACTGTGCGTGTGTGTGTGTGCGCGCACATGCATGTATGTGTAGCTCACCACATGTTTGTGTGCATGTGAGTGTGCGCGCGTGCTTGATTTGCATGTGTGTTTATGTGCATTCTACAGTATCATTTGAATTTCCAGGAGAGCAAATTAATTGGCAGCCTTTTGCAATAATTGACTTTTACCACACACACACACACACACACACACACACACACAGATAGACAGAGCACTCACATCTCTCCCTTAGACACATACACACACACACATGCTGCTCGCTGACAACAAAGCTGCTGGGAGGAGGGAGGGATGATGAAGCGAATCCAAAATTCAATCGACTGTGTTCTTGTTTTGAGCAGAAGGCACACAGTGTACTGTACTGTGAGAGGCCATAAAACTCTCACTCTCAACCAAAAAAAAAGAAAAAAAAAAGAAAAGAAGAAAAAAAAAAACAGCCTTTGGTAGACACAGACATTTCAGCAATCACTTACCATCAAAACACTTTGTCTCGCATACAAAAATAAGACTTGGCATCAGAGCGGAATACCAAATCAGGCCCATTAAGGGAGCACAGGGGCACTCGCTACTTAGCAACCAAAAGGATTTAAAGCTGCAATATCCCTGTAATAAAAGGAATAAGATCAAGTCCTCATGTTTTTTTCTTCCTTTCTGAAAATAGAGAGGGCTGAAAAGTCAACTTTTAACTTCTTGTCCAACTTTTTTGAATGACGGGCTTTAGGAGTAACCTATACCAGAGCTCTCTGAAGTAACATAGTCATTATATTACGAGCTAATACGCTGCAACTGCTTCTTCACTGGTGGTTATTTGTGAGGACACACAAAAACAAATCTGCACAGTACCACCTTACCTTAAGTGAGTATTGTAATTTCAACAAGTGCGCCTATTTGACTTAAAACCATCTTCTTGCTTTACTTACAGTTAGGAGTTTTCAAACATTTGCATCACTGTATATAACTGTAAAATGATAGGCAGTTTGAAAAGATATTCATATTTAACTTGTTAGACAAATTACTATTGAGACTTCTTTGGCAGAAAGAACAACTGTCAAAAGAAGACTGGCAGCCTTTTCCAGTTGCAAATCTGTTTTTACAGTTCTGCTATACAGTTCTGCCAGAATGACAAAATTGGAAGAGGGTGCTATTTTTTCTGTGGTAAGTTTTTTTTTGGGAAGGAGTGAAGAGTAAAATAGAAAAACTGAAAAAATATTTTGCAAGTCTAAATATCTAAAGTTGAAATAGTAGCGTAAAAGGTTTGGACTGAACAAACAACACAAGTTATTCTATGCACAAAAAAAACCTAACTAGAGGATAAACATGAGGACAGAATTTCATATCATCAAGTCTGATGCAAAAATGCTCCACATGCCTACATACCACCTATGTTTATACCAGAGCATTAATTATATTGCTTTGCAATATAATTTCCAGCTCTGTTGGAAAACATATCGTAATACAAAACGTATTATTAGGCATGAGACACTCATGGAAGTAAGCGATACGGGTAATACCCTGTCAATTGCTTCCAGGAAGACAGCTACAGGTGTCAGGTAAGGCTACGCTGACTAAAATGACATTTAAGGCACTGGCTATTGACTTTAAGGGAGGTTCCAGACACAGAGCTGCCAACTGGCCAGGTTATCAAAAAGGATCATCTCTTATTCTGTTCAGCCAGGCTATTTTTATGATTTATTTCTTTAAACCACTGCCTTTCCAAGAAGCCCAGAGAGCACAGGTACACCGAGTTCTCACTAAGGATCGCAGCTGCACAGACCAACACGTTTTTAATGAAGCCACATTTGCTCGTGACAGTGGTCTAACAAGTTCTCCTTTCTGATACTCCCCTCCCCTGCCCCTGGAAGGGAAATAAAAAATACTGACAGCAGCGCCTGATGCTATAGTATTCCAAGTAGACCCCTGTGCTGTGTCACCTTCTGCCTGTCCCCCATGTGCCCTCTCATGTAATATAACCCAGCTGAGATTTCTCCAGCTGCATAATCCCAGTCGTGCTTGGAACAGTAAATCAACAGGTCGGGGGAAGTATTGCAAGAATTGCAGGGGAAGTTTTAAGTTGCACAGGAGTAATGTTATGGCACTACAGAATAAGCTACTGCTGTTTGCTTTGTCTGTCATCTTGTGTTAACCCACCCGAGAAAACAATGTGTGTGTGCATGCATTTGTGTGTGTGCATGCAGGACAGAACATCAGCTGTGGTAAAAGAAAAATGTACATGCAAAAAGCTTGACACTTTGGGCCATACTTTTGTTTTTTTCCTGAACTACTTCTTTTCCTGCTACTTGCTTTTAATAGCACTTCCCCCCCTGCCACCCCTCCCTCCCTTGTGTCTCCTGTCTCTCTTCTCACTCATGCATACACACACAGTCAGACACATACACATTTAGGAATTTTTGGCCTGGAAGGCAGTCAAGTTTCATTAATTTCTGGGTTTGGGTACAGTACAGTGTGTTCCTGGACTCACATCTGCGAGCGATCATAAATGCTGGAATGCTGGCAGAACATCCAGACCTGCCGGCACAAATATGTCGTCATCACTCTGAGGGAAGAACCGGCACAAAGCCAAAACAGCCGACCAGTTGACTGCCAAACAACCAAACGCCACGGAGATAGAAACACAGACAAAGAGCAATGGGAAAGCAGCCCTCCCGCCTCGCCGCATTCATATCCAAATTCTTTGCATTTTTCCTCACCTAAATGTTCTAGACATTTACGTGGGCATCTTACTCCCACACTCAGATTGGGATCGGCTTGGAACAAAGCTTTCAATTTAAGGGAGCCAACTTAAACAGCTGGTCAAGGACAACAGGAAAACTAGTGTTTTGAATAACTCTGCCAAATTTTTCTGCAATGTTAATGTGTACTGTCCTAATCCAATGAGCTGCAGAGCAAGGTATTTAAAACAGACATTTACATGGTTATTCTTTCATCTATTACTTCTGTTTAAAAAAAAACAAACGGTCAAGCATCTGAATAATGCAGTAAATAGACTTTTTCCAGTTTCATACAACATCATTCCATTACCACTTGGGCAGCTTCATCATGTCATATCGTCAATTTCTCCACACATTGGCTTTATGTGATAAACACAAAACACTGCTTTTCTTATTCTGCACGCAACCCTAAAAGATCAACCAACAAAAGATAAATTCCCTTCAGGCTGGTTAGAAACACATTTCTAAACAGTAAACCTCACACGGGAAATAACACTGTATTGGCTGTACAGGCTGACTAATGCACAAGCCAAACACAAGCATACCAAACTGATGAGGCCAGTGTGACACACCACACAATGAGAACACATGACCCCAAAATGCCAAGAGATTATCATGTAAAGTTATGTTTCCATCAATAATGCGGATGCTCTGAGATAATATGTGTTTGTGGGTAAACTGTAATTAAGCTCGAGAGCGTGATGGGTAAACACCAGCTGTATCAGAACTAGTTCCATATAAAAAAGTTCATTATTTCGTGCTCGTTATTTTGTAGTACTGCAAGAACTCTTAGAATCTTGCACAAAGGGCAAACACCAAATACTGTGTTGGTTCATCTCCACAAAGTTTCTGACAGCGTGTCAAAAACTAAGTGCATATTGAGCTATTGAATTCACACTAAAGCAAAATACTGTCAAGTGTTTTTAATATCATCATTTTGTGCTTAGGGTTCAAAAGTTTCCACTGTTTAAGTAATAAACATCTGTTCCAGTTATAAGAACTAAAACAATATTTATTTTAGTAAGATTATTTCTGAATGTTCTAATGATTTTTATAAAAAAAAAATCACCAGACTTCTCAGGACATCACTTTTGAAGAAGATAGAGGGGTTTGGAGTTATCTGCACATTAATTCATGGCAAAAAGTTATTTTCCCCTTCTTTATAATTAGTGAAAGGAGAATTTTAAGTGGTTGCTCAAACTGTATTCACCACAGCAACTGGTAAACAACTAAAATAACTGACTCAACTAAACTCGACTGGGAAAGCGAGTTCTGCCTGTTCATCTAATGAGCTAACATGAAGAAACACTAGAAATATTAGCCATGACTCAAACTCTATAGTTCCATCACACTTGCTATTTTGAGTAAATAAATACTGGCAAGAACAGCTACCTGTGTCCAGATGGTGTACTCATAACAGTCATAACTCATAACAGTCAAAAACAATTGAGTGGTGTCAAAAACACCACTCAATTGTTTTTATTTTGGCTACATAGGGGAAGATGCTAATTCCAGATAGCTAGCTAACAGTGATACATTTTTTTTCAGGCACTGTATGGCGCTACTGTTTGATGTTTGTTAGTATTAAATTGTCATCTTTAACACAGAAGCCTTTAAAATGTGTAGTCGGAGGCTGGACAAGTTGTAAATATTTACATAAAGCAGCAGCTGGCGTGTCAATCACAGCCAAATGCAATTATCCCAATTCCAATAAGTGCACAACATACTGTGTTTGATTGAAGACACTGCTCTGTTGGAAGATAACTAGTAAATACATAGTGTAGTGTACGCTATGTAGTTCTCTTCCATGAAGTACCATAATAGATTCAAGTTGAGAAATGGCGAAAACAAATTTAACCTGAAAGACCTCCATTTTCTGTTAACAAAAAGACTACATACTGTATCGTAATCATGGATAAACACTGATTTAAAGGAAACAGACAGTGGCAACAGGCACGTACAAGAAGTAAACATGCAGCGTAGATTTCCTGATTCTTTTACTAGCAAGCAACATATTACTGATACCATCTCTCCATTCATACATCTTCACATTGTGCCCTTTAGCAAAACACTTGACAGACAGCTACTGGTTAAATAAAGATGGATTTTTTTTTACGATGTGCATCAAGTCTTTCTTCCCCTCTCTCTCTCATACACATACTCGGCCGGCTAATCCAGGAGCTCTCTACTATGTACACATAACGTAAAGTGAAGATTAAGTTTCATAAGCTATAAAGGCAGTGAGATGAAAAGTTGGTGGTAACAGAGATGACAATATGGGTGCTCAGGAAGAGTCTTACTGGTAATGTTATTATACTGCAATCTCACTTGGAAAACAAACTGTGAATCATATCAGTCTGGTCTGGTCTTGGTTGGTGAGCGACAATACTCACACATGCACATGCGCGCACAACTGGGTACTGTCTGAAAGTCAGACTATTTTTGATATGGTTGAAACAATGCTTTTTCACCGTCATGTTTTTTTGAGGGGTAATTAGTTGAAACGATACCATTTTTAAATGAGCGTACCTGTTTAAAGAAACTGCAGCGCACCACTGTATTGCATTTTCTCCACTGCTACTGATGCTGATACTTTTTTTTTTAAATGTAACATAATTTATAAGAAATACATAAATCAAATGTGAAAGCTAATTAATTTAGCTTTGCAGTAAAATCAACCAGTTATCAATGAAAAAAACAAAACAAAACTGAATGTATTAAAAATAAAGAAAAATCATTTTAATCTAAAACTGTAACAATCACTGAAACCAGAAATGGGCAGTTGATGAATGAAAGTATGAATCTGATTTTTTCTAATTGCACATTTTAGTTAATGCGACACAGTAGAATCGGATGCATGTGAGTAAATGTAGGTAAATAAGTTTTTTAAGAGACCACTGAGTCCAAGAATCTCAGGCTCACTGGTGGCCACATATCAGATGACAGTTTTAATACATTGATGGTCTATTGACGAACTAATTTACTGCAAAAGTTCAGCAGTACTTTTAAGTTGAGGCACTGATACTATAAAAGGTGTTGCTACAATTTCATGAACAATAACATTATGGTTCTTTAAATGCACCCAAAAGTGGCTGAGTCAGAGTTCCCCACCCTGTTCGAACTTCCATCTGCAGGCTTTGGCTCAGCAAAGGCTGTCAAACAGTAAACGTCAGGCGGAGATTAAAAAAAGAAAAAAAGAAAAGAAAACAACAACGTGGAACGGACTGAGACAGAACAAGACGAGAAGAAAAAAATAAATAGCTGGCACAAGGTAGACTGTACATACTGTACCCTCAGCGGTGGCAGGCAGCCCAGACTGGCGAGCTGCCAAGTCCTCCGTACAACAAGCACAGAGAGACAGACAGACGGGCGGGCAGACAGACAGGCAGAGAGTGAGAGACAGAGTGGAAAGCAGAGGGGAGGGAGGAGGCAGCAGCAGCAACAGCAGCAATGTCTGAAATGCTCCACATCCACGACACGCTGTGCATCCCAAAAAGCCTCTCCACTCTCTTGCTTCATCTCCCTGATATTCTGCCTTTTCTGAAGCGAGCTGAAGGATGATGGCGGCAGCGGTGGAGGAGGAGGAGGAGGAGGAAGGGTGGAGGGGCTGAGGTTAAGGGTTTTGGGACTTTGTAAAGTGTCATCATTACAGAGAAACACGACCAAAAAAAAAAATCCAGACGTGGTGTCAGACCGAGAAAAAGCCTTGAAAGTCAAACGGTGGAGGCGGAGGTGTAGGAGAAAAAAAAAACTGAAAAAGTGCAAAAAATAAAAAAAGACAACAAAAACTATCAAAGAAGCTTTGCCTCAGCGCTGTCTCTTCCCTAACCGTCGCCCGTCTCGACAGAAGCGCTCGTCTTGCCTTTTACGCCAGACCAAAGCGGCTATGAATCAACACTGATGTGTGTAACAGTACAGGTTGATGTCGTGCGTCAAGGCTGCCTCGCATGGAAAGAGGAAAAAAGAGAAAGAAAGAAGAAGAAAAAAAAGTTTGTGCACTTGCTGCCACAGTTGCTAAAAATACACTGCCCACATCTTCCGCTCAGTTGCCGTTCTCAAGGTGGAGTATGTGGTTCTTCCTAGAGTTTTCAGTCGTCTCTCTCTTTTTTTTCCATTTGATCTCCTATCAGCAGAGTTTTCACCTCATGATAATGGGTACAAATTGTAAGTTTTTATTAACCTGTTGATAAAACTGCTTTCTGTTGGAAATCTATTCAAATATTACTTCAGTGTCTACAAAAGAACCCGTTAGAAGACTTTACTTATACTCTGCTACTTTCTTCTAATTAAAAAAAAAGATTCCTTTTTAAACAAGAGGCCCTGCTTTATTCAGGAAGTAATTGTGATCACAAAATCTCAAACACACATCTATCTCTCACTCTTTTTCTCCGTTTCTGTCAGCGTGGTTGTTAGCGATAAAGGTGGTGCTAAGTAGAAAATTCAGCGTGTCCCATTATAAACAGAGTTCTGGACAAATGCTCCATCCTTGGGCCAACATTAACACAAATTTGGGGTTTTGTGAATGTGTGCAGGAGGTGTTGCCTCATGAGGTTCCATGGCTTTTACAGTGTCTCAATAAACCATCTGCACTTAGGGCCTTAGCAGTGGGGAACTCTTTGCTGCCTATAAAAGACGGTTCATTCCATTAAAGCAGTAGGCTCAGAGCACCCAGACTGCTAGGGTGTGTGTGTGTGTGTGTGTGTGTGTATGTGTGTGTGTGTGTGTGTGTCTTCAAGTGGGTGGGTGTAATAGTGTCAGACTCCACCAATCAATGTGTCCAGTGTTCTGACTTGTACTACCTTTCAGACCTCTAATGTCACAGAGGTGTAGGATGACAGGATGATGATGTGCAGGCACCTCTTGGGTTAAGTTTCCCAGAGCTGCTCAGCTTGAAGAGTCATTTAATCCACAAATCACTGCAACTAGGTTATGCTCCACATTCACATGTTCAATATAGAATATTTATAGTCGGACAAAGCAAATGTAAGTCAACTTTTCCCTCCATTCCACTTTCAGGCAGCAGCAACTTCAGCACTGGAGTCTATTGTAAATGCTTAAATGTAAAAATCAACTTGCAACAAATATATTCTGCACAATGCATTTATAGTCTATAATGGCAAATCAGTCTTTGTATCTGTTAACAGATGCTAGCATGATTATGACTGTAGTTTATTCAGACAGCTTAGGAGTATGAAGTTTAAAGCTGAAATGCATGTTTAGCCCATTAGGTCATATGTATTTTTCTATCACTGATCATACTGAAAGCCTGTTACAGTGTATTTGGTTTCTATTAGTCCTAATTAACTATCAGTAACTATAGTAACTACGACACCACCTACTTTCAGGAACATAAAACAGTTTTATGAGTTAACTCCAAGGCTCTAACTACTATATATGACAGTGAGGTGGCGTCACTGGGAGAAATAGATAATAAAGGAAGTAAACGCAGAGAGAGAGAGAGAGAGAGAGAGGGAAAAAAGCCAAACTAACTACATTTAGTCACATGTCAAGCTTGTGGTTCCTAAATATTTGTCCTCTAACCTTTCTTACAGTATTGTTCTGGTATTTTTACTCCTGATTTGGTGACGTCTGTAGCGAATGCAAATACCGCAGGTGAAAAAATTATGGAGCAGCAAAACAAACTACTGTCATTTTAATAAAGAAGTCAGACACTAATTGGCCTTTTTCTATCACCCTGTGAGCAACTGAGATCTGATTTAATGCTGCACATGGCACGAGCCTGCAAACAGCAGGGCACAGTGAGAGGAGTTGGTTACCTCGCTGAGAAGTTGGTGGAGTACAGCCTGTCGCCTGCAGCTCCTTATCTAACGGCTCACTGTGGCTGCTCCTTCTTGTTCTATTACTTCGCAGCTTTTGATGCACCGAAAATGGTGAAAATGATCATAGTCTCGTTTTGTTTGTAGCGGTAAGTGCCAAGGTGACTGACAAGTTGCACTTTCTGTGCGTACTTAAAATCCCCAACTCATTTCAGAGCTTTTAACCTGCAAATACTTCACATGAATTAACATTGCATGCTTCATCAGCAGGTGATACACTTTACCAGCATTCTGCTAGCTTATTCAGTCACAATGACTAAATAAATTTGCCACTTGAGCAGCTTATCAAAAAATTTATTTGACAGAGATTTTGACTCCTCATCTTAACACTATTGCATTGCCAAGTCAACTACATTTTTGACATACATATTACATAATTACAGTCATTATGCAAAATATATTTAAATGAATTAAAGAATACTTAGGTTTCTATGAAAGGCTTCACCAGATATATTAAAAATGTATCATTTTCAATGCATGGATCCAAATATATGAGACATTTCAGGTCCAGGCTTCATGGGTTATCAGTGGGGTTCCAAATGACTTCTTTTCACTTAATTTGGAGTCATAGTTTGAATTTTCGGACAGCAGTAAAATCTGCCAATAGCGCTTTTCTGTACAGAGCGGCAGCAGTGAATGCTCTTTTCTTTAAAGACTGTTACTGCTAGCTCAACAGTGATCACAGCGAGGGGTTGTGGTTTTGGGGTTAGTTTGATTTCCTTACCTGAATGAGACAGCAAATGCATTCGTAGACGGAGGCTGTCCAGGAAGCTCTTCCCACACAACTCACAGCTGTAGGTCTTCATTCCACTGTGCATCTTTCTGTTGACAAAGAGCAAAAAGAAATATTTTACTATCTTTCAGTGAGACTAGGCAGCGCTTAATGTACCACTCCGATAGACGTTTGTGTCTCTAACAAAGCGGCTTTTTACAGCTCATAACTAAAGACTTCCAGAACAGAGAAAGTTTGGCCTTGTGCATTTTGAGAGAATATGTCACACTCCATCAGTCCTAACATCAGCACATAACAGTAACCATGAGTGTAACAAGTCATCCATCTACCACACATATTCTTCTGCAGGGACCAGTAGACCATGACTTGCTGCTGTAAATCACAAGGTGCTATTCAAGCAGAGGCGGCATTATCAGCTACCTACATCTAGAGCGCTGCAGACGGATACGATCCTGTAAAGTGAAATCAACTAAAATAAATAGTGAAACAGAAACACACAAGACCTCTACTTACTGTTACAAACCATTTATGGAACAGTTTTTGACGACTGCTCTCCAAGCTATGAGCTGTTGCGTAGCTTGAAGCCAAATCAGATTTGCAATAAATTGTCTATTTCCAAATGGACAGTCATTAAGCTGTAACGTAGTTTAAGCACACAAGGTCAGACAAGACTAAGGGTCAATATTTGATTATGAAGTAAAGGCCTTGAAGGTTAGCTAAGTAAATAACATCTGACAACAGAAAAGTCTAGTCTTACAGCTCTCTCTGTTCCTCAAATCCTCAAAGACCCCACGGCTCAGTACAAAGCATATTATTCTTGAGAGATATCTGAAAGTGCTCTAAAGCAATTAAAGTGACACGAATTGCCAAACAACTGCCACAGTGCCTTAAGCATCTTGCGAACTTCAAATACCTCGCCTTGAGAGAGGTACACAAAGCCACAGACACACCCATGATTGTAATGATTGTCAAGTTTGTGCTGTTTCTGATTTGGCACGTTTAGTCTTCCACAACTGTTGCTCTTTCACACAACACAGCTCCAAAAATGAAGCATTACTTTTTTGATGGTAATACTAGATTGTGGGGGAGAAAAAAAAAGTGACAGGTTGTGAAAAAGCCTTTAGCTGAGAAAAAAAAAAACATACCAAAAAAAGTGCAAAGGAAAAAGACATGATTCTATACTCAGGTGAGTGTATGCTTCAAGCAGGCAAAAAAAGACAACATCAAATACAGCTCACGCTCTCCACTGACTAGTCAGGTGGCAAAAAGTGATCAGCCAAGTGCATTCTTGGGGAAACAATGCCCTTGATGAGAGTTCTGCTCAACTTGGGTGAGATGACAGCCATCCATCTTAGCGGCTCAACAAAGCTACAGAGGAGGAGGTGGTGCCACTTTCCCAAAACATGACTGATTGATGTCAGATGTCGAATGCAAATTGATTTACAGCTCTCTTTTGTGCCTCGAGAGGGAAAGGAAGAGACAAAGCGAGGATTGAGACCAGGACAGACAGAAAGAGATTATAGCGTGTGCTATGGCAATGGCTTTGGGAGTTATTAAGCTATCAAGTCTAGTATGACTTCACTTACAATTAATTGCTGCAAAATATCCCCCAAACCTGACACGAGTTGGGTAAAAACCAGAGAAGTATGAAAATTAAAGAGAGGTTAGAAGTTGTGAAGAGACCCTGGAAATCAAGGGGCAGAATGACAGCCCTTTGGCATGCAGTCAGCAATTAAAAGGTCCTCTAAATGCTAACTGCCCCCAAAAGGGAAGAGGACACTTAAAAACAACAAAATAGGAGAAACAAAGTGTCATAGAGTGTTACATATCATTAAAGGGCAATAATGCTCCAGATACCAATGTTATATTTAGCGGCTGCACATCATAAGAGTAGCACACAACAAACCTCTTAATCTAATTTGAAAAACTTGGCAAACAGGCATGACAACATGGCATCAAAATGACATCAGGATGTTGTTTTGTTGCACAAATATTTGAAAAACTCTAAAGCAATTGCTCAAACTCCAAATTGCTCAAGTGCAGTAGAGCTGCATTGTATTCAGTTCTATTAAGGCAACCGCCAATGGACAAACTGTCAACTCTTTTTCTCCGCTTCTATAATAGAGTTCCTCTGTGACTGGTTTCAAAACAGTAACCCCTAAAAATGACCTTTTCTTTTACTCGAGGGCATCAAAGACTAGCGTTTATTCCTATTGTTTTAGAAATATTAAAAACAAAATTTACAATGTTGAAAATGGAAAAATTATTTGACAAAAGACCAACTGGAAAAAGCTATAGAAAAGGGAATTTCTTTCTTGTAAGAGTCATATGCGATGTACTCACACGCTCTCAATCAGATAAGGAGAAAACACACGTACGTGGTAAGCCACAACATACACAGAGGACAAAGCCTTTCAAAGGCCTTTTGTGTCCCTCCTCAATCTGGCCATTGTGCCCCCCAGACAGAGCACTGAAACGGTATGGATGGACTTATTAAGGGCACTCAAAGCGGAACCAATGCCATGTATTTTCACCGTAAATGTAGCATTGATGAGCAAAGGGTGGTGTGCACGTCTGTAGCTGGGGCTGTGTTAACTTTAACTGCAATGGCTAACACTACCTACTGAAACAGCACATTACTTGATGTTCAACAGAATGGCAACAACACCTGTTAAAGTGATTCCGTGTGTTAAAGGGAAGGGTTGGGAATTTTAGAAGACCGCCTTTTTAAAAACGCATTAATACTGCATTTGTTTTGGCAAAAACTGCAGATTCTCTACAGGCCACTTGAGGCTAACTGAAATGTTTAAAGGCCCAACTAGACAGCAGATAAAAGAATACAGGCTCAAAAAATGATTTTGTCCTATTTCTCTCTTCATAACAGTTTGCATGGTGGATGATTTTTTAGATGATTTTTATTTTAGATCTCACTTCATTAAGGCTTAAGTGTAGAGACATGAACACTGACAGATGAATGGCAACACAGGAAGATGTAGCTGACAGCTGTCGTCTGCTTCTTGTTCTCTAAACCGTCTCACAGAACTGGACCTCTCGACCATGTTTTGGTGTATTTGCAGTTATGTAAGACATAGTGTAGCTTAATCTGGTTGATTGTGCTAACTGCTGGTCTGAATCTGCGCTCCAGTGTTGGTCAGTGAAATACGAGTATTTCAAGCTGACGGCTAGGTTTTCTTGTTAGGCTACAGTTGCCTAGGCGAAACCTCTAATATGTTTACTCCCAGGTCATATGTCATTCATCGGTATTCTTCACTCTCATTGGTAGGCGCTTCAGTCGCTTGCCTGGAAGTTGAGAAAGGTTCACCTGAGGTCCTACCCACTTCCTGTTGCCAGCAGTTAGTGCCCGCGGTTAGTTGAAGTCATGGAAGGTCATTCACTTTCTGTGTTCTCTATTTGCCACGTCACTACGAATTGCTTCCACCGTGGACGTAACTTTATTGTTCTACTCTCTGATCCAAATACGGTCACCTCGGGCTCCCGCAGCGGTAAAAATTCAAGCTGCTGATGGCTTCCACAAGCTAACCTGATGCAGTATAATCAGCTTATAAACAGCAGTATAAACAGCTGCCATAATTAAGCCAGTACATGACTCATTAATTGGTGTGCTATAGTTTCTTCATCTATGAAACCACTTGGATCCTAGCGACAAAAATTTCGTCATCAGTGAGCGCAAGGCTCTCTGCTTTTTTTGTCACTTGGTGGACTGGTCCATGGGGACACGGGACTACAACGCACCTCAATGTATGTGCCCTTTGGGAGGATTTCAAAGATGTATAACGGGAATGACTACTCATCCATGTCGTCGGCAGATGTCTTTATCTGTATCAGGGTATAATCCGTGGGTAACATTGTTTCAGTTAGTCTAACTTGACTGGATACCATGATTATAATGATGATGATGATGATGATGATGATGATGATGATGATGATAAGGAAAGGTTTACCCTTTATATACACGAGACAGGGTGAAAAAATACCTTTATGAAGATGAATGTTGTGATTAGCTTGTCTAATAACAGCAAGTATTTATGAACCCTACTTCTTTGGGGACAGTGCAGTACAGCAGAATAGTATGCATCATTAGAAAACAGTTAGTACTTAAGGCATACTTTATATGCCTTGAAATGCTCCGTGTGCTTAAGTAGAGCTGATAATGGCTATTCAGTAATTCTGTTTCACACACTTCACTGCTTTAACAAGGTTTAATGGTATGCATAAGGATACTAAAATATTGTCTCAGCTTAGTGATTTACTTGAGATAGACCCCCTCTGTGCACACCCTTTCTCAAATCCCATCGTAACTGTCTGCTTTCATGTTGTGCTACTGAAATAGATGATGAGGTGTGTGTGTGCGTGTCTAAACGAGGGTGTGTGGTGGGTGGCAGTCCAGGGAGGGAGGGTGATTTGAAACAGACTGACTGTACCCATTAAGGAAGTCCACATAAAACTCTCTCAGGCCATTTACTCAGTTAATAATCGACTTTGTCCAACAGTCACTTTTGACAACGGCAATAAATTTTAAATTTATGTCAACAAAACATATGCTGATCACCTCGTGCAGAGTGCTTCCTCATAAAAACCAGCCCAACCAAGGGCTGTTTCACTTCATGTGTGTATGTTTGAAACGTGAGTCGATTACAGGCCTGTGTTATTGAGCCGTAACAGCTTGCCTTATGTAGTTTCTGAGCTCTCCTTTCCTATTTTGCCGCCAGTCTTGGCTGGCCATATATCATAACTTGCGCTGTAAAGACCCAAGCTTTCCACCTGCTATCTACTTGTAACAGATTTAAAAAGTCAAAATAAGGTGATGCACTATTAATACACACAAGATACTAATACTATACTCCATGGTTCTTTGATGGCTTTGGGTCATCCAGATTTCATACAATTGAGCTTTGACAGAGGCAGCAGAACTACTGCCAAACCCTGTTAAATCAAATGACTCTGCTTGAAACTCATGCTGATATCCTCTCAAGCTCAGATAACCATTTTATATCACCACATTCAAACTATTCTACAAAAAAAAGAAGAGGAGAGAAGCAGAACCACGCTTGATGACTTGCACTTATTTCTCATTGCTCGTCTGAAATCTATTTCTCCCTCGGCAGCCTTAAGTGTTGTTCTCGATCCTCGTACATCCTTTCATCTTTTATTTTTTCCATTTTTTTCTTCCATCCTCCATTCCTAAAGGGAGCCATAAAACACCCGAAAATGATGTTTGTAAATAAAAGCTTTGCAGGGAAAAAAAATGGGGGTGTTAAGATGGAAAGAAGAAAGCACTAAAAGATAAAGGGAGGCAACTGATAGGAGGTGGTAAATTGAGGAAGGGCTGTGCAGCGTGTCTGTGGCTGTTTGTTCATTAGTTCTGAGGGTCAGAAGAAAAAGAACTGATAATTGGGAAAAAGGAAGGCCAATGAATAGAGCTCGGACTTAAATACCAGAGGGATCTCATGTGGGCATCTGAGACATTTGTTGATGATTAAGGGAAAAAAAATAGAGTTGCGAATCCCATTTATCTCATGTGTTAGCTTAAAACACAAACTAAATGGAACCCATTCTTTTAGTAAAGTGTTTTCATTCCTTTCCACCTTCTGTTCTCTTTATTCTTAAAGCAGCACCAATCAATATCATCATAAGTAAGAATGGATCAAAGCAGTGAAAAAGAATCACTCTTAACAATCCTGCAGACAATCATCGTCTAACTTTACAATCCTCTTCGCGTTATGCATGCTTGACGTCACCGTTTTATTATACCAGGTGGTAAACTCCGCTTAACCACACCAGGCAGCTGTTTTCAATGGAAATGCTTCAAAATACCAAATGTAAACTGCATGTCTGGCACCAAAATGACAAAGTTTGCCAATATGTGGAGGAAACAATTGTGGTAAACATTGAGCAAGAAAAGTGTTTTTCTCTGGGTTAAGCAGAGACAAAACAGATTAAAAAGCAGGTTAGTTTGACGTCATCAGGTATTTATTGTACTTTTTATTTATTGTAAACACAACCTGCTCATTTGCAGAACCTTCAAAGAAAACAGGAGTCTACAGGTTGTAGTTTGGGAATCAGCAGGTTAGATAAAAGTGAATTTTCTCCACTACAGAAATTGGTTAGCAGATTGGAAGCATTTCTTTTCCTACTATACTAGTCAAAATACACATACATCTGAAAAGCTACCTTAGCCTTAACAACATAAAACAGCACTTCTCTTCTTGTCCAAATACATTCTCCAGAAATCTCACCATCATAATTAAAATAGCAACAACATTTCTTAGGTGGCAAATCATGTCATATTTGACAAAGCAATAAGAATTAGAAAACAAATCCCATTCCCCTGTTTCTGCGAAACAAAGAAAATCAAGGGACAAACAGAAAAAAATGGAAAATTTGTTGCTAATAAATTAGGAAAAACAAAGCAAAACATCCTCATCACAAGATGTTCTATGATTACTATGAGAGACTTTATTACTCACAAAAAGTACCAATTATCCTCAACATTCACTCCTTCCTTGACATTCCTGAAGTTTCAAAATTATCCAAAGCACAGCCTGACATACCAGACCAACCCAAACTTCAGAAGACTTAAGAAATTCCATCTCTTCATTGCCCAACAAGAAATCTCTCGGTTTGATGGCTATCCAGTGGAATTCTTTAAACACTTCTGGCAATTCATCTCTCCCTTATTCAACATAATGGTCAAAGGAATCAAATTATCAGGACTCACACCCGCACACATAAACACACGGCTCTTATTACACTATTACCAATGACCGACAAAGACCTCGCTTCCAGCTACAGACCATTAAGTCTTACCAACTATGACCTAAAAATAATCAGTAAAACACCAGCCAATAGATTAGAGACAGTTATATCTTCATTAACTCACTCAGAACAAACAGGCTTTATTAAACGTAGATATGGAACCACCAACACGCGCCGCCTGTTAATCTCAGAGACCACCTTAAAACCACAACGGCATCACCAAATGCACAAAAAGCTTTTGAGAAAGTTAAGACTTTCCTCTTTGCGATCCCAAGGACATTTTGGTTTGGGCGCTGGTTCATTCATTGGATCAAACTTCTTTACTGCTCTCACACTGCACCAGTTGTAACTAATACCCGGACCTCTCGAAGAAGACGTTAGAGTGAGGTACAAGACAAGGACGTCCACTTTGCTATTTTAATTGAGCCCTTCACAGCAGGTATTCGACAAAACACGCACAAACAGGGCACTTTCATCATGAAATCAGTTTATATGCAGATTATATTTATTTAAATTCTCCACTGGCCTTTCCACAAGTTTTTAACCTAATATCCATAATGATAAAATTAATGAATCAGGCCAAATCTAAATGTCTACCACACTGTGAGGAAGGGCTAAACCACATGTTTCCTTCTAGCTGTCAGGATGATTGCCTCTGAACTATTCATCAATTCTAAAAATCTTAGAATACGATCTCAATAACTGGAAGAACTGATTATTTGGAAGGAAAAAAGCAATAAAATTGTCCATATTCACTAAAATAATTTTTCTCCTCATTATAACTAAATTGTACTGGAAACATAAGAAAGTGAAAATTAAGGGATCTACTTTACAGAAACCAAAATAGTGTGGAGACCTAGCTCTCAGACACAGATACCTAGCAAATGATCTCAAATACATACATGTTTGCAAGAGTCAATTAAACACAATAACTGCTTTAAAAATCATTTAGAACCATGATAGCTTAGTGAAAAACAAACCACCGGGCTCACAATGTCTTGTAAAATAAATAAATAAAATTACGCCATTTTGGCATAACAAAAAGTAGACCCCTTATATTCCACTCATGGAAAAAAGGAAGAATCACTCACTTGGAACATTCATTAGGTATGAAAACACTAAAACAGTAAGTGACATTGGTAATAGCAGTTTTTTTTCTTATTATAATATTCAAATCTAAACAACTATTTAAAAGGAAAAATCAAAATTTCAGCCAACCCTTCAACAACCTCCACTGATTACTGAACTCAAACCCATATTCACTCAGAAAAGATAATTCTCAAAATTATATAAACTTCTACTAAAAGCTGAATATATTCCTCCACAAAAGCTTCAAGACTGGGAAAAAGACCTGCCAGTTTCAACAGCAATCAGTGGGCACGACGTATTCTCTCAAAAGTCATTCAATATAAAACTACACAACGCTCATATGACACTACACAAGCTACATTAAATGGGACCGAGCTTTGGACTCCTGTGCATATTTCACATTAACCATTACAGATGATTCTACCTTTATGCCACCTGGCTCTGCCCACTCATTTTATTATTCTGGCCAAACATCTCACAAACATCATCCTCAGCCTTCAGGTCGCAGCATTCCAGCCTCTCCATCCATTTGTCCGATCGGAGATCTTACATCATTTTAACTGTTGCGGAAATATGAGCAACCCATATTGGTCGCACTGACGCTAAGAAACAGAAAAAAACATCTCAGACAAGTGGCACTTAAAAACAATAACAGAGATAGCTTTAATAGATACTGTAACACAATACGTATTATAAACAAAGATCTAACTATACATGCACCCCTACGTCAGTGGCCCCCTTCAGTTTTCTTTTATCATAAACAGATTTGATCATACCATATCCCGTAATCATCTTAATAGGCTTTCATATTTCATCCTTTTGTTCAATGTTTTTTTTCTTAGTCGTTATGTTTGTGGTTGCTCTTCTGTTCCGTTCAGCGTTTCTCTGTATTTATCACCACTGTTTGGTTGCAGAAAAAAAAGAAAAGACAGTGGCTTTATCTATTAACATGACATTTATTTAAAAGACAGGTCAATAAGCATTACACTGCAAACACAGGTCAATAAAAAGACTTTAAAAATTATCCATGGTATAAGTGGGATAATGCACTCCAGAAGCCAATGCTATATCCATTTGGGGATAAAAGCACAGGGTGGACAAGGACCACTGCCACACACACACAAGTTTCTGTCATGGTGAACAAAGCCAAAATGATGCACGAGGCAATTCAGTGACACTTTGGTGGCTGATCCTAATGCGGCCATAAGTGGCGCAGTGTGCTGCCGCCACCTCTTATTTTGGTTCCCTGACAGAGAGAGATAGAGGAGGAGGAACAAGAGACTTTTTTAAACATGAATTTCCAGTCCATTAAAGGGATGACCATGTCACGCAAACAAACATGGCTGGGAGATGTAAGAGTATAATCATGGTAGTGGTGTTCCGTGAAACAAAAGGACCATCAGAGAGGAAATAAAAGGAACTTGATAGTCAGATAAATAACAGCGCGCGTTTAAAAAAAAAACCAGAAAAAAAACAATGATAGGATATAACGCCTCATCCATTTGTTTGTTGTCCTCCAAAGCACAGTGGCAAACACATATCTGGTCTAGTGAGCTGTTCATGAGCAATGTGCAGTTCTTAACATTTACATACATCCATTTTGTTGCAGTCAGGAGAAGCAGGTAGAGAGAGAAAGAAAAAGGAAAAAAGCTCTCTATCATTTTATCCCTGCTTTTAAGCTTCCCCAGTTCCATTGCCCTGCCATCCCCATCTCACACCTCTGTCTTTGCTCAATCAAAATGTATCAGGCAGGCTGGCGTAACATCGGTCGGCGTGGGCTGTTTATCCTGAGTCCTCCTGCACATATCAATGACTTGGCCCCCGTTGTCCCCCCGCGGGGGAGACGTTCATATAAATTCAAGCCACACACGCGAACGCCGAGGCACTCGTGTTGAGCATAGATGAGCAGCAGGGCAAGAGGAAAAGAGGCGAGACAGAAGGATGGGGAGGGAGAATGCCACTGCCTTTCATCCTCATTGTGTTATTTATAATATCTCAGACACTACCACCCCCAAATTTGCCCTGAGGGCGTCTCAAGAGAAAAATGCTATACCACATCGTCGGGTAAAAAGAAAAAACAATAACAGTAAAGATATTCCCTTCACCACACGGCCTACTTCTCGGCCTGTATGTGACCTGCAAATGTCTTGTCAACTTTTGTCTGGTTGTGAGATGTGACATTTTTCTTAACATCCATCAAATATGATCGGTGCATTTTTCATTATGGGTGTGATTTTTTACAGCTGGCTTTAAAGAGTTAGATTAATGATACCCATATGTTTTATTAAAGTCCAATCAGTCATGTCTTAGTTAGCCTACAAGAAGTGGCCTAACCTGCAGCACTAATTTATGTACCGCACAAGCTATTAGTGGGGACAGACGTTGCTTTAAGGTTGTATGCTCATCATTTTCTGTCTGTAAAGACCAAGCTTTCAATAAAACCTGTTGCGTATTTTTTCAAAAACACCTCTCCCACTCTATTCTGGCCTTAGTAAGCTACTGCCAAGGTGAAATAGTGCAATTAAAATCAGACATTCTGAGTAAAGTCATGCATTATTTCACACAATGGCAGTAATAAGGTTCTCGTTAAAGCTGGTACTAATGATGCAAACTAATGTAAACATGCTAAAGGACTTTGAACCACTTTGAGACATGGAGGATGTCAAACTGCTGGCTTACAGTCATGCAGACATACAGTAGGCGCCCTTTGGCTTAATGCTCCTCATGGTTTAGTTTGAATATGACGGCACTGGCGTGTGAGGCAAATGCTTTGATAAATTAAATGATGTGAATGCATACTGTCAGTTCAAATAAATATATATATATATATATTTGGGTATTGAAGCCTTAATTAATGACTGTTTGGAGTGTGACAGACACTCATCCTGCCTCTCAGTGAGTCCCCTTAATAAATGCTGTCAACATTTCCATTATTTATTAGTAGAAAAATTCTAGTGCTTATTTTATAAAAGCCAGACAGAGCACAGGTGTAGAGGTACATTAAGTGAGGAATCTCATTTGTTTTCCACTTCCCTAACTGTTCTGTGTGATACGCAATTTGCATTTTTGCCTCTTTTGCTCAGATATACTAATTTTGTGATTTCAAACATTATGAGTTAACTGTTTTGAAAATTTTACCAGTGAATTGCATTATGGCCACTAAGAATGACCCCTCAGACCTCAAAATGAAATTACTGCAGTGACGTTTCATGTGAGATCAGTTTCAAATGCAGTTGCAGAGCCTGCTAGAGTCTGCCGAGAGCAGCAGCATGCCGTGCTGTTTCTCAGCTCGTGTGTTTCAACAGCTGTACGGGAGCACAAGTTAAAAAGAAAGAAAGTTAAAACAAAAAAAATTAAAGCATCAGCTTAAATGCAAACTAATTATTACCACCCAGGCATGACTTCTAAGCACGCACAGTTCAGAAAGCCTTGGTTTTAAGGTAAGAGGACAATAACAAGGAACTTCTAATTGTGCTTCCCAGGCAGTAAGACACTGTTCAACCTAATCCTAGTTAGATACCTGGATTCCCCCAAAGCGCAGAAAGTAGGATTCACTCTCTAATACCCTCAGTGTTACTCAGAATGCCATTTCAACCTCTTTTCTACTGTTCCACTCAATTTAAAGTGCCCCCCACCCAACCCCTTCCGACGAAGCCCTTTTATTCAATAATGGGTGACACTGAAGAGAGAATATGACCTGGAGGTTGAAATTCAAATCCCCGGGCTGGGAGGAAAAAATTTCAGTGGAGACAGAAAAAAAAAAAATGATCAAAGACTGTTAAAGGCACACGTGACAAGACACCTCAAATGCACCGGATGTTATATTCAAACTTTGCAGCAGCCTACGAACACACAAAAAACCGTTCACAAGGCAAGTGCGCTGCTGCAGGAAGAGCACATGTGCGAGCGTTTAGCTAGTTATCAACCACCTAACTCGTAAAACGTGTTGGCTAAAGTGACAATAAACGAAATTTGTTCAGTTAAGAGAAAACCGAGAGACACGAGTAACACACAGCCTTTTTTCTTTGAATGCACACACTGACCCAAAAACTCTGCCAAATAATTCAGAAGATGAATGGAGCCAAGTACAGAGGCTATGACCTGTCACTGTCTGTAGGTACTGGGCAGCACACAGGTGTGAGTGTGCGTATATGTGCAACTCCCTGCAGTTTTCTTCCCCAGGTCATTACTATAAATGACAGTGTGCTCTTAGTCAACCAGCCTGGTTATATAAGGATTAGAGGGATAAGGAGAAAATAACTTCACACTTTTGAGGGCAGCAAATGGTGTTTGCAAAGTCTGCGAGCTGAAGTAGGAGCTTGGCTTTGCCTGCAAATAATTTCACACCCCCTTTCCCCCCCTTATTTTTCTCATTTTAACTAGACCCAAAGACACTTTCACTCAAGTGTTGAAACAGTGGGAACAAAGACAAGGGAGAGCATGTAAGATCACATGTATAAAGTATTTCTGTTAAAGCCCATCTCTGAGACAAACACCAGCCCCGCTGCTCCTCTTCCCCTCGCTTCTCTTTGGGTTTGCGCATCAAAAGACCCTGTCGTCTGAAAATAGCACGTCAACATTTTTGTTTCTTCTTATTTCTTTTCAGTTTTTTTTTTTTGTGACTCTCGACAATGTTGCCAGTTTGCTCGAATCCTGTTTTTCCTCTGCTCCTGCTTTCTTGATGTGTGAGAGGTTAGAGCGCATCGAGTGAGACGGTTGGCTCAGGCGTGTGTGTGTGTGTGTGTGTGTGTGTGTGTGTGTGTGTGTGTGTGTGTGTGTGTGTGTGTGTGTGTAGCAGAGCTTTGGTGGTCTATAAAAAGCAGCCAGACAAAGTCTTCCCTCTCTCCTCATGCATTATGCATTGGCATCACCTTCCATCAAGTGGCAGAAAAACCTCAAAGATGTCTAACTTTAGCTTCCATTCTGAAAGCCAAACAGAGGAGGAGATGTGTTATTTTGACTGCCACAGTCGAGCTAAGCACCTGTTACATCAATAAAAGCTGCATTTCGCAACAAGAACGACAACAACAACCTGTGTGATGGCACAGCGCTCACAAAAAAAGAAAGAAAAAGAAAGAAAGAAAAAAACAGTTAAATGCAGATAGCGACGAGCATGTAATGCGGGAAAGGGTTGAAATAAATTATATGACACAGAATCAAACTTTGACCTTGTAGGGAAGGTTTGTCTGTTCTTTGGCAGTTTAAAACAAAAAGGGAAAAACTCGAGAGGCTTATGGCGGCTCACAAGCTAAAGAAACATTTTATTTAGGGAAAATAAGGCCACTTGGAAAGGAAAGAAAAGGAAAATGGAAAGAAACTGAGAAAGAAAATACAATCTTTAGAGCAAGACAAGACAGGATTGAAGTAAATGAAATCGAATGATCATATCACGCCATATTGAAATATTGACAAGACAATGTACTGTATCTAAAATAGGATGTTCCCAGTGTTTCACCTAGGTCAATTCAATAGTCTCTGCAGGTCAGCGTGACAGGTTTGTGTAAAAGGCAGATAAAATCCATTTTAACAGGCACACAATTCACTGGTCATAGTCTCATATTCTTGTGTTTTTCCTTTGGCTGTGTTCGACTAATTAACAAAAATGTACACCCATACTTTTTTGTACCAACAAAAACAAGTATATAAGAGTGAAAAAATACTGTATTCTTTTACAAATAGATTAAAGGAACACACACAGACCTGCGGATTGTAAAAAAAAACAAAAAAAGAAGAAAGAAAATGCAGCAGTAAATTCAATATGACGAATTCAGACCTAACAAACAATCTAAATCAGACAATCGCTACGTTACAGTACACACAAACTGTACTTCCAGATGTGTATTCGCATTGCTTCAGAATTATTACTGCTACCACTGAGCAGATGTTGCTTATCTCAGAAAATCCTGGCACACTGTCACAAAGCCTATTTCATCAAAAGCAGAGCTCCAACTTCATAATGCTGCCCAGTGTAAACACTCTTGTTTGTCTGGAAACAGGAAAGGGACCTTGTGATTTTATTATTTGTAGCCAGCGTGAGCCAGAGCAGACCAGTTGACAAGGTGATTATTTTGGTATTTGGATACCGCTCTCAAACTATTATGCAATACCTGGGGGATTGATTTACTGTATACCACGTTACACGGGACATTCTGGGAAAAAGATAGTGGCAGGACAGAGTGTTTGTGTGTCTTAAGCAAAAACAAAGTGTGCGTGTGCTTTTGGTTGGATTTTTCTGGGTTTATACAGAAGAAATAAAAGAGCTTTTTTAAGAAGAAAAAAGAGGGTTGGGAGAAAAATAAGATTGCAGGGTCTTATTTTGATACTCGAGAGGGGCGCAGGCAGGTTGTTTTGATGTGCCGGACCTTAGAAACTTAAGAGTATGTGCGTATGTGGGGCAGCTTGGGGAGGTTCAGGTGGCAGCGGTGGCACTGGGCCATCTGCACTGTCATTCGCCGCACGTCCGCCTTCCAAGAGTTGCACAGCACCCACGGGCGTCCCAAACAGCCCCAGCCGGAGCTCTGCGGGCTGCAGTAAACAAGTCGCTCTCATCTCAGACAGTGTGTGTGTGTGTGTGTGTGTGTGTGTGTGTGTGTGTGTGTGTGTGTGTGGAGGGGGGTGAGGCTCTGTGATACTCTGCTTTTTTCCTGCAGACAGAGTGCTTGTAATAGCAGAGTGTTTTTTCCCTTTTTGATGGGCAGCCAGTACTTCCACCAACTTGAACATGTTACAGACACAATGTAGGCAACAGAAAGTCGTCTATTTATAAAAACTGCGCCCAATGCATCAATAAACTATGTGAAGAACAACATAAGACAGCTGCTGTTTTAGACCTTTGCAGTAATTTGCTCTTTACCGATTAGCCTTTCCTGATTAGTTTAATCAACTCCATGTTTGATTATCACTAAATGTCATTTAGGAGGAAATGCTGGCTGGTATATCTTAAATTTATATTTAATTATCCAGGGTTGTACCCCACTTCTTCCCCAGTGACTGCTGGGATTGGCTTGAGCCGTCCCGTGGCCATGAATTGGACAAGCTGTTAAGAAAATCACAGCATAAATCACACAGTCCTAGCCTTTTATATATATTATTTTTGCATGCATTACTAAATCTGGGATCCAGATTTTACCCCTAACTTTCATTTAGTCAAATAAATAAAATGAAATAGCGTCATCCTTATGGGAAACGAACTGTATTAAATATGACTTACCACAGACTAAGCTAGCTCAAAGGAAGCAAAAAGATAATGAAGCATGACAATTGCTCCTATTTCTGGAAGCCCCGCTGATGTTCCCTGGAGGTTCCTTAACCTGACTTTGGGAATCATTGGTGTATATTATGTAAGCAGAGCTTGTTCTGCTCTTATTTATACCTGATGTCTCTTCTTCGCTGCTGTGACATAGCATTCCGCTCAGGCCCATCATATCTGACCTATAACGTGCAGTTAACTATGGATAAACATATTGCTTATATTAGTACCTTCATCTCTCCACGGCACCCCCATTAAGGGGAGAAAACTTCGACGAGTGAGTATGACAGCTGAACAGCAGCCAGTGAATAGAGTGGGCGGTCTGTGCCAAGAATTTCTGGTAGCTTGAATCAGTGCCTTTGCCTGCACAGAGGAGGGTCATGTGTGAGTTTGGTTTGCGAGTGTGAAATATAGCTAATAACAAAGTGATCGGTGGCTTTTTACCCCTCCGCCACCTTTTTTTTTGCTGCCAGTGATGAAGTTGTATTGGGACAGTCTGTGCTGTCTGTGGCAGTTCAGTTAATGACATTGGAGTAATGCAGAAAGCACAAAGGAGTAAGTGTCATTTATGCATCAGGTAAACTGTTAGATTTCAAAATAGCCCATGCTAGAAGCTTTTGATGGCAGTAGGGTCAGAATTTAAGAGCCACTGAAGAAAAATACAGCTAAGAAAACAAACTGTCATCTATTAAGATGTTATTAATAGAGTTAAACCACACTGAAGTATGCAAAGGAGAGCAAAGTAACGCACTGCTAGCTCAAGTGATGAAATAATACATATTGCTGTCACAAGTACAAAAAAAATCTGTGGAAGGCAACTTTAATAACAGGACTTAACAAATTGGGGCTTTAAGGACTCTGAACTCACATGGTTTTAATCAACACTTGCATTGAGCCTATGTACACAGAAAAGAGTCAGGAGCACGAGTCAAGAGCTCTAACAAGAAAATAAGGAGAGAGAGGAAATATATTGTATGAGCGAAAGGATAAAATATGTGCTGACAGCTTTTTGGCCGGAGGGCTAGAACACTGAAATAGTAGCGTCTGAGTGTCAGGCCGGGGTCGCTCCCTTCACTCGAGAGCAGACTTTCCCTGACCCCAGCTAGGAAAACATCACACGACACTACAGTCAACCGATAATGTAGTATCTGACAGACAATGTACTAACTTGTCCACACGCGACACATGTGTAACTATAGAAAGAGCCGTCAGATCAACAAAACCATGTTATTCATTACAATAAGCAGGGGCTGCTTGTGCAACGTGGTGAAACATTAGGAGTGGGATGTATAAAAACACTCTGAATTAGTGCTTTGTTGCTTAATGGAATTGTTACATAATGAGATTTTACACTGTACTTTTGAAGGAATCGCGGATAATAAAAAAAGACAATTTATTAGACAATTTATTATACTTCTGGTTTCTGCAGTAGCTCTGCTGTGGTTTGGTGGTTTGGCTGGCAGAGAGAGGGGTGTGGGTGTACCTTTTCTTTACAACAGGTTAGGGAGAGCATAAAGGAAGAAATCGATATGACTGCTAATGCTGTGACTCACCAGACCCTTGTGTCTGCGTGTGGTTGTGTGCAGATGTGGTAGTGGGGGAAGACAGGGAGCAGGATGGTGATTTAAACAATAAACAAGACCTTTAAATGTCCTCCATAGCAAAAGTAGCACGCAAGTGTACATGTATACTACATAATATGGACAGTCCCTTATATTGCAGTATATGCAATCCAGCATTGTCATAAATTAGTCCATGGATCCTAAGTTTTTTCCACAATGACCTCAACTCCACTTTAGTTTACAAAGTGGGTTAAAAGAGGAAAAAAAAAACATACTGAGAACATGATCTGTGTTCTTGGAAGGGGAAGGACATCACTTGCAATCAACGAAGGCTGCAAACTTCAAAATAAGATTCATTTGTATTGCTTGTGAGGGACATCCAACTGACTGTCTTCCAATGAACAAAAGAAAATTCATCATTGTGAATATATAACAGGCTCACAACTCACGGCGTGATTACCTCGGACAGCTATTGCCAGACTTCTTGCAGCCAGGTCCGCCTTAAAATGATTTTAAATGGCCTTCATCACAATCCCAACACCTAAAATGTATATGCTTAATATCAGGTGTGCTTCATAATTCATTTTTAATTCATAATTTTTTTTTTTTCTGCTGGCTAATAAGCCATGCTGTGAAAACTGAGTGAAGTGACTAATTTCATGACAAATTGATGTATCACGGTGATGTCAGAGTTTGCATATGTACACAGATAATGTAGGTGTGAGTAATGGACACAATATGTTTGTTTTATAGCTGTAATAGTCCCCATGTTGATTATGAATCATTTTGCAGAGCCAGTGGGTCACAGACCTGTGGGAGTCATCGCACCCAACTTTCAGTAGCACCAGTTTAAGGCATGGGTCCTTTATAGCGTGTGTACGGCACTTAAAGGCAAATACTTGAACCCCTTATATTCTAGAATAACCTGGGTATAGTGAAAGTTGAACAAGGACGAATTTGGCGTGAGCACTAATGGGAAAATCATCTTTCGGTACACTGACGATTTCAATGTCCATCTTCCTTTTAAATCAAAATTGTGAGAAATACAAGAAAACAAACCCAGGCACACTCAAACACACACAGACGCACATGTTTGACTCATCTTTTAAAAGAAAAGAAAACCCATATCTTTTTTTCTCTTCCAGAACAGCAAATCCAACAGCTGCTCAGAAAATGTCCCAACCTACTTGAACAGAGCGGGCATCTTAGCGAGTCTCATGGTTGGTTAAATATTTGCCAGCTGGGGTGCTTTTCTCTGTAGAACGCACGCGCGTGCGTGCGTGCGTGTGTGTGTGTGTGTGTGTGTGTGTGTGTGTTGTCTGACTGTGTGTTTGGCCCGCTTGTCATGAAAAGCACAGTTCAGGTGTTGAATCAATCATACATGTAGATAGAATCCAATAAGCGCAGAGCAAGCCTGCAGCTGGGGTCCACTGAGACAAGAGACAGAGAGAGAGCAGCGATGTCCATGTTGGCAGTGCTCGCTCTATCGTTTTCTCTCAGCAGATGCCATGTTACAGAGAAGGTAATTAATAGCCCAGTGGGGCCTGGGTGTGATTGCCAAGACAGACACCCTTTTACACACACACAGACACACACACACACACGCACACACACAAAATAATAATGTCTCCATTTGCCCCCCAGAGCAGCTTTGTGCCAACTAGCCTTCACCTCATTATGCCAATCAAATCGACCAGAGGGGGGGTGGGGGTGGTGTGGGGTGGATGATTGGGAGTGGAAAAAGGAGGGAACGAGCTGTCCTCTCTCATTCTGCCTCTCTCGCATTCAGTGTCCATGTGTTCGTGATAAAAGAACGATCTGATCCTAATGAGAGCAACAACGTCATCGCAATGAGCGCCCAAGAAATGGCCAAGCCTGGTATTTTTTTATTCTCAGATTTTATCCTGGTGTAGTCACTCTCACCACTCGCTCCCCTACAAAAAATTAAAAAAAAAAAATAAAAATGTTGGATCTGCCAGCCGTGCCGCACACCCAGAGCTGCAGCCGAGTTTTGACATTTCACTTTTCCTTTTCCCTCTAAACTGTACAGAGTAAACTATTTACAGTCTGCGTGCCAGCAAAGTCCTTCAAAATAATAACTGTGATTTAGGCTGAAACTGAAACTTTGCTGTCAACATCTTCTCACTCTCTTAAAGCACATATCTGCCTCTTACAATTTCAGTGCTGGGAGTTCACATGAGTAACTCCTTTTCATTTTTGACCTTTATGCCAATCGCTTCAGAATGAACAGAAAATGATGCCTGCAAAGCCCACTTCTGCTTGCACTTAGTGTTCAGTTTTAACAGGCCAATGTGATTTGGTTTGTTCCCAGAAAACTAAAACGATACCATGCGTATCATGTAAACTCTCATTCAAATACTTGATCTCGAAGGAAATTGGAACGGATTTTAAAATTTTGTTGATGTTCTAGTAATAGTTTTCACAATGGTAAATGTAGTGAGACAGCATGACTGAGATGGGGGTTTTGCATACAGAACTTGGCAAAAACTTCCATTTCTCACATATTTTTTCCTCCTGAAATAACATGAAAGGTGCAGATTTTCCCCTCGCTATGTTCACCATCGCCACTAGAAGAACTAAACACCCCGACCTGCCGTCCTCAGGCGACAGGGGATGTATAAAGAGATGTACTTAGTGGCAGCAAGCCCCTGCGGAGGGTCCAATGTGGTGTCAGGACAGTGTTTAGACCGTTTCGGTAAAATGCATCGGTGCATTTCATCCCCTGTAGCCTCATTGAAATCAGCTTCTTAACAAACACATCTCCATCCTCTTATTTTGTCTCTGACCCACTCCTCCATCCGACCCCACTTCCCCCTCACGCCAACTGCCACCAACAAACTCCCCCTGTGTGTGTTACCTGAGACAAGCAATTTACCTTTTTTGTTGTTTGCCTGACCTAGAGAAAACAATTTCAGAGGGGTCTTCCTGCGCTCTTAACAGCCCTTCGTTTGAACAGGTAAAGGCGACTGGCGTGCCACAATAGCTTTTTTTTCCCCCTCACAGAAGATGAATTGGTGAGCTGTCAGCTTCAGACAGGCCGAGTAGCAGTGTTTCTGTAATGGGACACTGGAAGTGTCTTTGATTAATGGAAGAGCCATACTGAGCTGTTAGGGAACCCGCCGTGGCCCAGCGAGAGCGATTGAGCGGCGGATACATGCCGACAGATGTGCGAGAGAGTGCGGGCCTCGATACCTGCAGAGGAGGAAGAGACGGAGGAGGAGCAGAGGATAGAAAATGGTAGCCTGCCTGCCTTTAAGCCATCTTAAACCTGAGGACTGTTTGCGTATGCACTTATTTTTTTTAAATATATAGATAGATTTAGACCTGACAGTTATCAGCATCCCTGCTGGCTTTCGTGCAACCCTGCGATCCAGTTATTTGATACTACAAGATAAGCAGTGCCAGCTAAATAATGATTTTTTTTTTTAGTATAGTTTTAGGATAAAACCTTAAAAATTTCTTATTGGAGGTTATAAATTTGTCTGCTATAAATATTGATTAGGGAGAAATTAACAAACCAAATGACTTGCTCGACTTGCCTTAATCCTTTCTGGCTACAGTCAGGGTACACCAGTCGTCCTCCAACTTTTGGAGAAACCCTTAAAGCAAAACTCAGAATAGAAGGAGTTTAAAAAAAAAAACAGCAGGGACACTAGCATCACATGTCATTCATCTACTGCTGCTGTTGTCTCCAAGTATACTCTGTTAGGATAAATCTATAACAGCCAAGAGCAGGAGGCTTCCTTTAATTCTGTGTCAATACATTTTGCTCAGTCTCTCATTTCTCTTCTGTACACAGCACGGGAACATTTTTACTAACCTGAAAACCATCAGCGGTAGGAGAAGAGGCACAAAGAGCAGAGTAGTGCTCTAAACAGGCTGAGTGTTTAATTTCTCCCTATACAAATATGTCAGAATAAACACTTATCTTTGGGAACAGATGAGTAGACTTATGCTGAATTTTTCTCCTAGTGAAAGATAGGAAAATATAAATACTTGCTTTTTATATGTTCGCTGATAAAAATGGAACAAAATCATCCTGCCATGACAACCGCTGTTTACAAGACAGCTGGAACAGAGGGTTCCAGGCCACGCTCGCTCTGCTTTTTGTTTGGAATAATGCTTGTTTATTGGAATTGTGGCATTGCTGTGTTTTAAATGGAAGAAACGGCATTTTACAAGGTAATTAGCCAGGCAGTAATCTCACATTTATTCTCTCTGTTTCTTTCTTAGTCTCCCTCTCTCCCTCTCACACACACACACGCACAAACACACGCTGTCTTTTTTTAACACTGCATCCTAATACTATCATGTGACAAAATACTTTTGTCACCCTTAATTCTGCTCAAACTGTGTCATACACAAACCTCCAGGAGAATGATGGAAATACTTCTGAAGTAAAAAAAATAAATAAATAAAATAAAAATCTGAAAATAACAGCCAGCACTGGCATTTTTTCTGTTTTTCCTGTTATCCTCTTCCTGCTGCAACCTTATTATCAGCTCTAACGGGGATTGAAGGGATTTTTAGGTGAGGGCCATAGTGGGGGTTGGGGATGGGTGTTTACGTTGGCCCTTGTTTCCAGGGTCGGGAACCGTCCCGAGGGAGAACATTCCTCACCCGGAGCACGACTAAAGGTATGTGAACCATCTGGACAAAGACAGTGGCCACAATGGCTCTACACAGGCCCGTCCATGTGGTCCAATGGCCAGTCAGGACTCTCACACTGTTGGCTTTTTCATTCCTAGTGGCGCTGGAGGCACAGACTTACACATCCATCGGCTCCAGTAGGGCACAGCCATCACTTCCACTGAGTGTGTGTGTGTGTGTTTGCCCCATGGTTCCTTCCTCGTGGCTCGGCTAGGGTGAAAAGGGTCATTTGAGATGCCTGCTGCGATGCCCGCACAACTGTGTGGATGTAAAGAATGCTGCCTAAGGTCAACATATCATTAGCCAAAGGGTCAATGAGATGATTGTTTCCTTATTCACTTATTTTATCACCATTTCAAATCATCATATGACTCCAGCTTGCAAAAACACCATACATACCAGCTATGAATGGACAACAGACAAACCAAATGCCTGTTCACCATTTCGGTGTATGGCGAAATGCTGAGTTTAGCCAATTCCTTTAGTCCCTGAAGAAGAAGAAAAAAAAAACACTACATCCCTGACCAGGACTGGAATAAAATTCACTCTGATAGAAAAGGGTTTTGTGAGGCTGCGTTAGAGCCTCATTTCCATTCCCACATTTCCACAAACATATTCAATATACCGGCAGCCTTTGTGATCACTAGAAGAGACTTGGAGTTATGTTTGAACAAACAGAAGTACTACTAAAAAAAACCCAAATCCAAATCCAAACATTTTGGTACAATAACACAGATTCAGTGTTTCTACATGAGTTTATTTGATCAAATTCAGATCAGAAAATCTCCAAAACAGGACAGAGATGGAAAAACTTTCCATCAAAGTCATAAGACTTAAGTGGTACCAGGGCACATGACATGCAGATAAATTGCAAACATGCACTGCAAGACCTCACACCCACGTATTGATCTGACACCGCAAATACACAAAGAACTGCTCTCGACAGACCATAAATTTACATTTACACTCTGGCAACGTTGCCGAGTCGGGTCTGATCATTAGTTCACAGAGGACAGCTTCAGACGGCAGGGTGAGTGCCGCTCTGGAGCTGAGTGGCCCGAGAGCAAAGATTGAGCATCAGGGCAGCGGCGCGCCAGCTGCGTCTAATAAAGAAACTGAATTTGATAATCAGCTGAGACAGTCAATTTGCTAATAAGGGATTCTAATTAATTAATCAATGCGAATTTGGTGGGAGCAAGCACTATTGTCAAGAGCGGTCAAGTGTAGTTTACTGGGCCTCTCTTTATTCCATGCTCATTGCTTAACATTTAAGTTGATTTCAATTTGGCACTCAGCAAATTTTCACACTGCAAAGAGTGAGAGGAGAACAATTAAGTCTGAGTGAGCAGCGAAATCTGAATGTGTGCACGAGGATGCGCGCTGCCGCTAATCATTGCTGAAAATACCTCGGCACCTTTCTGCAAAACTTTGCTCCACACACACTGGATTCAGATAATTAAAATGCAGCGAAATAAGAAACTTGAATCTATCAATCGATCCAGTCGAACGATAGTTCAACAGTGTGTGTTTGAACAGCACGAGTTTGTAATGACTGACCCGCTCGCCAATGGGAGACTGCTTGTTGTAAGATTATCATCTTTAGTGCTTTGTATTTAGCAATACAAGCATATGTTTTCTGCACCGACACTGAAAAGAACACATGCATGAGTTGGAATGAGCAGCAAGTATGCATACAACAAGCGGACTATTATTCTGTCATTTTAACTGCAGCGTTTAAACAGGCTAGGTTTCAATATAAATGAGCGCAGCTTGAGGGTTTACAGAACACAGTCTTGCAGTGCATCTTGAAGCAATAATTGACAGCACACTCACCACCAGCACGAGCAATCACTAAAGCATGTGTTTGAAGCGGCGAATATGCCGCAATTAGTTTTAGTGAAGCTGAGTAAAAGATATTTGTATAGAATTTTGAAGCTGCAGCGTTTTCCCTTTATGCTCGGATACTATTTCACTTAATCTGTGGGATGTTCTTCCTGATCATTATCATTATCAATATCTTTTTGGGGGGTAATATTACAACTTTTACCTACATATAGGATATGAGTACACCTTACACAGCAGCAATGATTTCTTATGCACTGGTATGGAAAGCGATGGATAAATTAAATTAAATAGAGCACCAAGTAATTTTGTCCACTTGTTATTTAGGTAAGTATCGTCACTTTCAGAGGATATATAGTGCTTTACTTCACTGACAGCTGTGTTGTTACCTCATTAACATTTCACACTGAAAAGATGAGGTAATTTCTGCTAGGACTGCTTACAAAAGTTACTGTTGTAGTTGCAAAGTACTCAAAATGAGTATATGAAAAAAAACACACTGCTCTCAGTACAGTGACTCTTCTGGCTTGAATTATCCTTCTGACAGAATAAAGTACAATTTAATTGCTTTTCAGACCAAAATTCCAGTGTTAGAAAGTGTTGACTGGCACCTTTTAAGCTCTCAGAGAGTCCATCTGATCACTTTCTGAGTTAAAGAGCAGTGCTGTTTGGGCTGTTCAGTCCAGCTATCTTTCCCCGTACGTGTGTGTATGTGTGTGCATATATGTGTTCAGGTTGCCGTGGAAGCTCCTGTTAAACGCAGTAGTGCCCTCTAGGCGAAAACCAAAGCCGCACCCAACTCTTCAGAGAGCATATGGGTTTAATGTGGTCAGAGAGAGAGGCGCAATGCACAGATGAAAAGTAGAGACCCTCTGTTGTTATTTTTTTCAGGTGTATGCATGACCTTAAAAGACCCTCTGCCCCTCACATATGTTTTCAGACACAGAGAGGAGGGAGAAAAGGAATTTATGCAAGAAGTGAACGACCATGCAGATGCCAACTCCTTACACATGGTGTGGTTAAAACAATGTACACAAAGAGACAAAGTGAAGAAATGTGGTTTAGACCTTAATTTCTTTCAATAATCCAAATAACTGGCAGCGCGCATTTATGTCTTTAGTACAAAGGAATGTACTAAAGACAGGATGTTTCAAAAGTCTTATTTGGACAAACACCAGACAGACAACAAAGTACTGCAGAGCTGGAAGGGGAAGGAATTTATAGAGGGTGGGGGTTGTCGTGCTGGTTGTAGCGGTGGTGAAGGGAGGGAAGGAGCCTAGTGGTGCTAGAGGTCAGAGGTCAGCTTCTTGCACTCAACAGCTGTCCTAAAAGCAGCAGAGATAAGGACCGAAAGCATCCTGTGTGTATATATATGTGCTGTGTGACTAATACCAGCCGCTGGGCAAATACATACAGTAAAGCCTGATCAACAGCAACCTTACAACTCCAACACTCCTCAAACTCTGCCTTGTGTCCTGAGAAAAAGAGCAGATTACACCAGTGAGGGAGTGAAAGAGGAGGGAGGTCAAGGCTTGACCGGTAGGCCAGGTCATTCATCAACCACTAATGGCCAGGGCTTTATGTTGTCATGATGAATGACCTTTGTCCAAGAGGGAAACGACGCAAAGCTTAACCACAAGACAATGGCATCGGCAAAGGCGTCCATTCTGCACTTGTCAATCAAGGTCTGAAGGAAGTCTCCGTGTGTTGTGTGTTTGTGTGTGTTGAACGCAGCTGTAAAAAGTTTGTGTGTATGCTCAGGGTGATTGCTTATTTCCATCTCTAAGATGACATGAAGAAGTGAGGCTGTGAGCCTCTACTGTGGCTCACAGATGGTTACAAGGTCTTGTTTAGGCCTGCTTTGCCTAGTAGGCTTTTCATTCCTGTCCAGCCTCGTAATTGCACTGGAAAGCATTCAGGCTCAGACTCTGTGAAACCAGTTTAACGTTAGACCAGTCCTGGGGGAGAAGTAGATACTAAATTGTATTGGGTAGTGTTCCAGTAATGTTTTGCGACAGTAGCTCTTCCCCAAAAAATCAGGTGTGACGAGAAGACAAGAAAAGAAAAAGGATGAAAAAAAAACTTCAAAAATGTTTGAAATGTAGCTCCACCGCCCACACATGGAAGTGTACAGTAGAGCAAGATCGAGACAGAAGTGCTTATTTAAATCTCTATACAAAGTTTTTTTTTTTATTATTACAGTTATAAAATCCAGGCAAGATTAAAAGAAAAGCTTTCCCATGCTTAAAAAGACTACTAGCCAAAAAGAGTTCTCCCTGGTCAAGAAGAAATATATTATGGTCCTGCATGGAGCAGTGCTGGGACAGAAATCAATAACTGAACACGAAACAAAGGATACGCTCAAAAACTATCTGCATTCTGAATTTCCAATGACAGGATATTTAGACAATGAACGTTCTGTGACAGGATATTTAGACCTTTCGGTGAATTAATGTAACACATAACAGTGACATCCAAACAAACCATATCTCACAAGTCCCCACATTTCCCATGTGTTGCACATCCACTGCTACCATAACTAAATGCCAAACAATGTAGGTATTTAACATTTGTATCGTTCTGCATCAGGCAATAGCATTAAGGAGGGATCTGCTGAGTCTGAAACTGATTCTACAGTGCATGACAATGACTCCAAACATACTGCCGAGTCAAAACTTGAGGAACAAGATGAACAAGGCATTCCGCAAGAACTGATACGGCCCCCACACAGCCCTGAGTTAGTCTGGGCTTACGCGAAAAGACAGGAGACAGCGAAGCAGCTTAACTCTACAAAAATCTCACAGGGTAAAGTGCAGTCACAACAAAGTATTTAGTTAGAGTTTTTGGTTTTGCATTCACAAGGCAGTCTGTAGGCGATTTAGCTAGATTATCGGAAAGAGCTTTGCAATGAGATGATATTGAAAGTGGCCACACAAAAAAATCTTCTAACACAAAGTTGTTCTAAAATAATTTGACCTGAATTAAAATTTCTATTCATTTTAAATAAAAATAAAACAAAATACAAACAAACTTTGGGTTCTTTCATTAACTGGCGTCCCTCACGGCTGCCCAGTGCACTCTAGTAAACTCTAGTAAACTCAGTGATGTCTGTGCTAAGAATAAAACAGGACTCGTGAGCGATCCTAAACAGAGCTGGATGCAGCTCCTCCATGTCACTATCACTTCCTCATTTTGAGGTCTGCACTTATTTTACCAAGTGCTGAATAAGTTCAAATATTGCATGCCTGTGTTTTTGTTGAGGGAAGTAGCTGCTTAAACGCACACTTGCACACACGTGCGCACGAGCACTCAAATATTTCTTTGTCATATGTTTCTTCTGCCTTGTTTGCAGCCCGGGCCGCTTTATTGTTGAAAGTGATTCAAAAAGGAATTGATTACAAAAAAGGATTAACTCTGAACAGTCCCCCAAAAGGCTGTAAAAACAAAACAAAACAAAAAAAAGCCCAGCACGGCCATGTGGATCCAGCCACCTTATCATTTTATTAAAATGACGCCGGATGCATTTTTCTCTCTGTGATCACAGAGCGGGTGTTGCATTTGGCTGAGCAGGGCTTTTGGCGGGGAGTCCACCTCTCTGATGTGTTTTAATAAACACGACCTTGATTGTTCCCTGGTGTTATTTTGAAGCGTGAAAATGAGCCTTCTTTTCAATAGTCTCTGCTGGAACCATTCCTGTTGGCAACATCCCGGTCCTCCAAACAAAGTCAACACTGTGACTGGCACTGGCCGTTCAGACAAAACACGCCATTTTTAATTAGCTTTGTTACAAAATAAGGGATGGTGGAGGAAGCACAATAAGAGAACACATCTGACCACCTTAATTGGTTCTTTTAGTGTGGCTATGTCAACTTGCAAAATAAATGTTGTTTCCCAAAACTCAATTATTGACTCCCATCACTGTATTGCAGTTGCTCATCATCTTTAGAAGCTCGCGTCTGCCCATTCCTTCCAAGCCCATCTCGTGCCTTGTGTGTCTAAATGTGAGCTGCATTGCTATTATTCTCTCATGAAATGTTAAAAACCAACTAACAGACAGCTGAAAATAACACGAGCTTAAAAGCAGTATCATATTGTGTTTATTACTACAATATGTACGCTACTATTAAAGAGAGTAGCCAAATCTTTTTTAACTGATGATCATTTAAATCTCCATTGGAATTTCTAGCATTTTTCAGCCCCACAACTTTTAAGAGCTATACAACATAAAAAGCTCCTGGTATATACATCCTGACAGGTACCGTGTCGCTGTACACTCCTCCTTTTACCTAAAGCCACTCACTGGTATCATTTGCAGGCGGACAGGGGATTCTGTTCTTGCACTACCAAGATGAATATCGAGACAGGTGCTGGCGACTGCACTGTACATTTCCCCCTTGCTAACGCTTCCCTCCCTCGCTCATCATTTCTCTGTCACCTCACAGAAAGGTTGGTGTCTTTCTCTCTGAGGGTGTTTGTTCAGATGTGGGCTGCCGGGACAGTGTGGCATGCCTGGGGCTTACCAATGAGATTAGACGGTGACAGTGACATGGTGGCATGGCCAAATGATCTCCAAAATCGCAAGCGGGGGGCTGGAAAAAAGAGTCACTGACTGAGGCCCTGTTTGCTCTCCTGTGCTCCTCTTCTGCACTCGTGTTTGTTTTTGGTGAAATCCACAGCCTGCTTGTTTTAAATAGATACAGTCAGATGTAAAGAGCTGATCTCATTAGTTCCATATTTTGGGGAAAACACACGTCAACAAATTAGGAGGTGGTAGGAAAATAAACTGTTATGATATCGCTTCAGTTATGCTGTTACTGACAAAACTGATGCTGCTTATTTTTTTTATTTTTTTAAAAAGAAAAAAAAAAAGATTTTTGGCAAAGATGTGGCTGACTCGCAGGGCAAAAACAAGCTAAGTGCAGGTTTGTGACCACATTTTGCTTTCTCTTGTTAATAAACTCATTTATGCTGGTGCTTGACATAATGAAAAGGTGCACTTCTGTAAACAGCCAGTAGCTTTTCTGAGACTAATTTTTTGCTGAAAAGAAGATTTTTTTATGATTGCCTTGAACTTCTGTAGCATTGATTATGAAAACCGTGAGGTACAAACAGGCTTGGAATTAACTCGTGACATTAGTACTGCTGTGGTATTTTATTTTGGAAAGCTTAAACCCAACACCAGTAATCTGTTTTAGAAAAAAAACACATTATATAAAATAAAGTAGTTTATAAAGAGTTTATAACGAGTATATAAAGAAAGAATAAACCCAATAGAAATGACTAAATTCTGTATTGCCACATTTTGGAAGCTGTAGCTAAGAGTTAGACTGATTCTCAAATATGTATTTCGAGTATCTGGGGAGAGGAAAAACTAACCAAGCTCTAGTCAAAAATCATAATAATCGGCTAGCTGCCTGGAAAAAATGTTAACTAAGACTTTGCAGCAAGGTCAGAAAAACTGAGTGAGAAAATAACACTATTGCTGCACTGATGATTTCCACAATACAGGCTGCCTTTTTTTGCTATGCAGCCTCACCGAACTCCATCGACAACTGCTCATCAAATTTAATGGATGGTAAAATAACCAAAGCTGCTAACGCTCTCCATCTCTTAAAACTAGAGTAGAATCACAAACAAAATTTTCCATTTCCAAGATTTTTTTTTAATTGCCATTTCAACATCACTTTTAACTTTATAATAAATAAAGCATTAAGTCATCTAATCTGAATGACAATATGGTTAGGCAGTCTCCCGTGTTAAGTCAAATGTTTTGTTAACCCATTCATCCGCCCAAGTCTATCCTGCGCAAACACTGTGGCTCTATAACAACGTCACCCGCTCTCTCCGCATTACTATGCCTAGCAGAGGGCTTCGGTCCTTGAATGTAAACATGATTTAATTTGCTGAAACAACTGACGCTGTCTCACATCCGAGACACTGCTCGAGTTTGCTTAACCATAATTATGATTTATAAGTTGTCTGAAATATTTATATTGAAGTAGCAGGATTTTGAGTCCAACACATGACTAAAACATTGATATTTTGAATGAGATTTGTTTGAATGTACACAAAATCTATGGTTTGCCATGAACCTTGGTTTGGGAGCCAGATTTTCACAACAGCAGGGAAGACAAAACGTCATGGCAGTTAAAGTGTTCATCCCCAAATCAAATTTACCCATGTTTCCTCTGCCATGTCAAGGTACATAATCCATCTAGATTGTTTTGGTGAGAGTTCTCGACATACTGGAGGAGAGATTTAAAGTACATAGTAATTGGATTAGAGAGGCCTCGCTATGTCCAGGATATTTTCCATATAATAAGAGTGTAGGGCCATTAATGTTTCATTACTACAAGAGGATAAAGTTCAGTCTTTTCTTACGAAAGCTGTAATTCTTGATAGCAATGAGCACATCTGAAGTGGCTGTATTCCCATTGTGTAAGTGGCGCAGTTTTGAAATCTCGGCTAAACAAATGTGAATTCGTCACAGTTTCAACATGTTGTGCCATTAAATCCTTACATCTCAGGAAGAAAGCAGAACTATGCCAGTTCATTATGTAGCTTAGTTTCTTTTTAAGAAAATAAATAAATAAATATTTTACCCCAAATGTCAGGGATACATCTCTGTGGTAATAAGAACTGTGTAGTGTATCAAAGTTTTTCAAGGTGTTATATTAAAGTTTCAAACTCCAGTATTGTACAGTAGTGACTGTAAAAAAAAGAAAAAAGCTGTAAATATGCTGCATATTTCTGAGATACCTTGCTACTAATCAAAGCCTTGGTAATGAACTTTAATGTTGTCACATTCCAACAGATTCAGTGGGTCATCAAAACTATTAAGAATCTGCCTATTATGATTAAGTTATGCTGATAATTTAGTGGCAATCTAGCTGTTGCCGAGATACCTTACATTGGACAAAAATGTTGAGACAGACCGACTGACAGTCCAATAAATAAACACATACCTCAGCCTGAAGGGAGAGATAAGGTACTTGAGCTTTAGCACTTCACTTTGAATAGCAAACTGTAGCATTAAAAAAAATGGAGAAAGCGTTCATTTGGTTGTGAAAAAGCAGTGCGGAGAAAAAACAAGTGTGGCATATTCAGCATTAGCAGGAAAGTCTTTACTGTTTTTTCTTTTTTTACAGTGATTGTGCACTCCCCCTCAGCAATAATGACTCTCTACAAGGTCATAAGCTTGTCTCACATACTTGAGAGCCCTATTCACAATATTTAAAACAGCTTCTGACAGTTTCATTTGTATAATACTGAATGGAGGATGTTTCTTTTCTGATGCAATAAGTGGTGATCTTGATGTTATCCTTCTTCTAGTCTTCTATGTAACACAGCTCATGGGTAGATATTAAACTAAACCTTATTTGCTGTGAGTATATTTCTTTTATTTTACTCAATCATCAAGAGGTTCGGTGCCTCAAACTATGTCACTCAATAAAGTGGCATTATATCAAGCTTTTCATCACATCTCTGACACAAAATAAAGGATTTACTGTATGTACTCTTGTAAACAGTGGTGGAGTGGCAGAGCGGCTGCAGTAATTAGAAGTACTGTAGATGCTGTGCAGATGCAATGTACAGGTTAGAAGCTCTGCATAATGAAAAGAAAACAGCCTCCAGAAGGTGGACGCCATTCAAACTGGTCACTACTAGCAAATTTACACCTGCTACTGTTACAGACATGAATACAGGGAGTGCAGAATTATTAGGCAAATGAGCATTTTGTCCACATCATCCTCTTCATGCATGTTGTCTTACTCCAAGCTGTATAGGCTCGAAAGCCTACTACCAATTAAGCATATTAGGTGATGTGCATCTCTGTAATGAGAAGGGGTGTGTTCTAATGACATCAACACCCTATATCAGGTGTGCATAATTATTAGGCAACTTCCTTTCCTTTGGCAAAATGGGTCAAAAGAAGGACTTGACAGGCTCAGAAAAGTCAAAAATAGTGAGATATCTTGCAGAGGGATGCAGCAGTCTTAAAATTGCGAAGCTTCTGAAGCGTGATCATCGAACAATCAAGCATTTCATTCAAAATAGTCAACAGGGTCGCAAGAAGCGTGTGGAAAAACCAAGGCGCAAAATAACTGCCCATGAACTGAGAAAAGTCAAGCGTGCAACTGCCAAGATGCCACTTGCCACCAGTTTGGCCATATTTCAGAGCTGCAACATCACTGGAGTGCCCAAAAGCACAAGGTGTGCAATACTCAGAGACATGGCCAAGGTAAGAAAGGCTGAAAGACGACCACCACTGAACAAGACACACAAGCTGAAACGTCAAGACTGGGCCAAGAAATATCTCAAGACTGATTTTTCTAAGGTTTTATGGACTGATGAAATGAGAGTGAGTCTTGATGGGCCAGATGGATGGGCCTGTGGCTGGATTGGTAAAGGGCAGAGAGCTCCAGTCCGACTCAGACGCCAGCAAGGTGGAGGTGGAGTACTGGTTTGGGCTGGTATCATCAAAGGTGAGCTTGTGGGGCCTTTTCGGGTTGAGGATGGAGTCAAGCTCAACTCCCAGTCCTACTGCCAGTTTCTGGAAGACACCTTCTTCAAGCAGTGGTACAGGAAGAAGTCTGCATCCTTCAAGAAAAACATGATTTTCATGCAGGACAATGCTCCATCACACGCGTCCAAGTACTCCACAGCGTGGCTGGCAAGAAAGGGTATAAAAGAAGAAAAACTAATGACATGGCCTCCTTGTTCACCTGATCTGAACCCCATTGAGAACCTGTGGTCCATCATCAAATGTGAGATTTACAAGGAGGGAAAACAGTACACCTCTCTGAACAGTGTCTGGGAGGCTGTGGTTGCTGCTGCACGCAATGTTGATGGTAAACAGATCAAAACACTGACAGAATCCATGGATGGCAGGCTTTTGAGTGTCCTTGCAAAGAAAGGTGGCTATATTGGTCGCTGATTTGTTTTTGTTTTGTTTTTGAATGTCAGAAATGTATATTTGTGAATGTGGAGATGTTATATTGGTTTCACTGGTAAAAATAAATAATTGAAATGGGTATATATTTGTTTTTTGTTAAGTTGCCTAATAATTATGCACAGTAATAGTCACCTGCACACACAGATATCCCCCTAAAATAGCTAAAACTAAAAACAAACTAAAAACTACTTCCAAAAACATTCAGCTTTGATATTAATGAGTTTTTGGGTTCATTGAGAACATGGTTGTTGTTCAATAATATAATTATTCCTCAAAAATACAACTTGCCTAATAATTCTGCACTCCCTGTAATATAATGCACACATTTATGTTGTATGATTAGTGTCTCAGAACAGCACATGTGCAAACATACATTTTATAGCAAAGCTCAAATATCATGTCATAAAGTCAGAGATATCATTGTTTTGGGCCTTTTAGGAACCAACCTCCTTTTTCTCTCTTACTCACAATGCAAATACTAGTAGAAGCTTTTTGTTGCTGCCAGATAAACTTCCATCATTCAAACTTCTTTATGTTCTGACCTCACATAATCAAAAGCTGATTAACAGGTCAGCCAAAACTGAACGCCAGTATATGCTCTTAACACAACACAGATTCACAACATACCCACATACACAGCAAAAAGAGATTAAAAGCGCATGGTCATTGGATTAGAGTGGGCACGGTATATACAGGATATTTACCATATAATAACATTGTAGAGCTCCATCATTGTATCATTTCTACAAGAGGATAAAGTTCAATCTTTCTTATCACAGCTGTAATTCTTGATAGCAACGCACACATCTGTCAGTGGCTACGTTTCCTTGGAGGATTATCAGACTGGCCGGCAGACACGCTGCTACTATTTCTGCTGCCGTAGTAGAGTTTATTTAAAGAAGGAAGAAGATATTTATGTGATGGATTATTTGGGAGCATGCAAACATGGAGACTGAAGTATGACATGCAATATTTCATAAAGAGTAGGGAGTGTTGAGCCTCAGTGGGCAGACGCTGTCCTAGAAAAGCCAAAAGGGTCTGAGTGTTTCAGGGAGAAATATGTGGTCTGCAGTGTTTGTTTTTCTGGATACAGCTGAATATAAACGTATGTCATTGATGGAGGTTGGACATGAATACAACCTACATAAATGTCTGGAATGCTTTAAATGAAATAACGCTGAAAAGCTGTGGCATTGAGGCAAAGTTTTAAGATTAGGAAATGTAGCCATTTTAAAATATTCATTCAGTCACAGTATGTCCATGGATATTTTTTTAAATCTATGTAGATTGATGGTATGGGAACAGTTACCTTGGTTCAGTCAAAGCGTAGATTATGAAATACTAGCTCTGAAAAGCAAGGACATAACTTGAATACTTGTGAAAGGACCTGCTACTAGGTCTTTAAAGAGTTGCTAAGCCTCAAAGAATTCAATCAGTTTTGGTTTCAGTGGAGAGTTTTATTTAACACTATGGCCTGAGACTTAGATCACACCTGAACTGGCATTATATCTGCAAAGTACAAACATTCTTGGTCTGCAATGCAATAATCTGTTGCCATTGCTCCTTTGTGTTCAATTTGCTATGTCAATCCAACGCTGCTCTAGCAGGTGAACAAAAGCTAGCAAGTGGCCAGCGACACGAAATCTCTTTGTGCCATAGCTGGGATTTCTGGGATTTTCCCATATGGAAGCTTAAGTTGGAGCGCTAATGCGATTCATTTTTTCTTGTTTTGCATTAAATGACATGCAGAGTATCATTGTCGCAACATGTGCCAACAAACTGTATTTTCGACAGCATGATAACACAACAAAATTGAATCCCAGAATTTTATCAGGACTATTCTTAGGCTCTATATCTTGATGCATGCTCAAACATCCAGGTAAGGAAATCCCAAAAAGTTGATTCTGTTCATCTGGACGTCGTGTTTTCAGTGGGAGAAACGTTTTGTCACTCATCCAAGTGACGTCCAGGTGAACAGAATCAACTTTTTCGGATTCAGCCCTCTATATTTTGAGTCTTAAGGCTGTTAATGCATTAAAAATATTTTTCAAACTCACCTATTCTTAATACAGGCATTCACACCATGTCATTTTGCTGAATCCATTTGCGTTTTTGTTTTTTGCAAGTTCAATTTTTCTGATTTTTCAGATCCAAATAAGTGGTCTGTCACACCAGTATTGAAAATACAAATAGTAAAATAATACTATTTTACCTTAGACACAAAACCAGATTCTGCTCTGGGTCAATCAACTCTTTGAAATTATTTCTCTGCCTCCTCAGATCTGGTCTCAACTCCACAAACAAGAGCTCAAAATGGCCCCACTGACATCCTGAAATACGTATGAAAGCGGTCGTGATACAGCTTCAACTCATGGCTCAAACCATGAAATTTCTCCCTGCTCCTGCCTTCTCGTGAGAACCCAGTATTTCTGTTTCTTCCTTTTCTTTGACCATAAGGACCAGCTCCTCATTGCTTCATGTCAGCTTTTTTCATACTGTGTTTTTTTAGGACAAATTTCCACAAAAACACAGCATGTTTGGTGTGTATATACACGTTACACGACAAGCGAGGGTGCCAAACCGGTGCCAACTATCTTATCGCACATGGACATTTGAAATTATGGTTAAAAATTCAATACAGCACTACTTTCCACCCGTGCACTTTCACTAGCAACATTAAAAACTCGATTAATTAAAAGAAAGGAAGTCTTTTATAGAGAAAATAAAGTTTCTCTATGACACCATCTCCCGCATTAAAAGGCTACTACTATTTTTATTGATGCTCATGACTTCCATGAAGTGCTATAAAGCTTTTTTTGTAAGATTCAATGCTTGAATCTGGTTTTGTTTAAAAATGTTCTACATCTAAAAAGCCCAGCCTTTACTGTTCCTGTCTGTGCTATGTAACTAACATCATAGCCAAAGGTCTAGATGGCTCCACTGATAAGGTTAAACAGGCTAAATAGTAGTTGATGAAATGTTGTGCTGTCTGAACTGCACCAGTCAACAAGGCACTCAAATTACACCTTACTTAGAAGCTGGATATTTCAGCAGAAAATACGCTGTCATTACCAATACTGCTAATATGTCCTGTATTAATTTATTTGTGACTTGACAATTAAAAGTATTTGTTTTTTTCCATTTTGTGACTTGGCAAACATCATGATCCTTAAACTGGGATTAATAGACCATCAGAATATATAAAGTTGAAGTAAGGCTGTCAAACAATATCATTCGTGTTTTTGCCAGTCACACCCCGACTAAAACCTATCCCTCAATGTGTTTGCACAGTACAAAGGTGACTCTTTGTGTAAGGCAGCTAGCATTTTTTGGAAAATCTAACAGTTTAAGCCCTTAACAGTGAGCATGTTTGCATTTTGTTTTGTTCCATGTGCTCAAAACCAACAATAGCTGAAAGGTTTTTCTTTGCTTTATTACCAGAATCTATTTTTTCCTGTAGATACTCTATCATGTTATGTTCAGTGTAAGACTGAAAAAGATACTGTATTAGAAAGCTTTATTATTTATTATTATCCACATATGGCCATGACACATGTTCTCTTGTGTGCAGCTAATCTGACCATCCATTAGAAATGATCCGCTTTGATGTTTCCATTTACCTGATAAAAAGGTACCATATTCCTTTGCCGTCTCTCTACTGCAACTGACAAAGAGACATTAGATGAGCCAGAAACGCACATTTCCATGCCAATAAAGCAGCACTTAATGCTGTGAGAACATATCTTATAGGCAAATGCATCCAAAAACAAGCAGACCGCCACAGTCTGTAGACACATTACGAAAGATTGAGCACAGACAACGAACCAACACCTTCCCAACAATGCTTCCTCTGACCCAATAAAATCATAAAACGCCCCTCAGACTGCTTCCCTCTCTTTCAGTGTCTCTTTGAACTCGGGTGAGGCTGACTGCAGCGGAGGAGACGGCAGACGTGACAGTGTGAACAGCAACAGTCTGGTGCTAGACACCACTTTACACCAGTACTGCAATTCACAGTTCAAAGCGCACGCCTGAAAGAAAATATTTTAGAATGATGGGATGGATTACCGATACGTGTGCCGAATACAAAAGGGTGATTTGGCGCTTTATCGTGCCTGACGGGGTTAGCAACAAAATGGCGGTGGATGGCATGTGTGGGAAGGTCTCGCCAAGGCGCGAGGTACATAGTGAGTACTTGTCAGTCCTCTCGCAGGAATAAAAGCAAAACCAAGCCATCACTGAATGGGCGAGACAAAAATCGAGAGCGCGGTGCAAAAAGGGAGGGCGATGTTTTCAAAACAAGCTTGAATGGATGCACATTTACAGTAACACAAAGAAATAAATGAAGCCCTTTGAGGAGAAGAGCTGTGTTTTACCAAAGGACTGGGCAGAGAAACCAGCAATTTTGCAATTCTTCTTTTGAAGGTTTTCTTCTGTTTGGGGTGGAGTGTTGGGGGGTTTGTGGCGCGCTGGCAGCTGAGGCAATCTGGGTCTCAAGCACATCTAAGGTTGGGCAATTAGTTCCAGTGCCACTATTAATGTGCTGAAGGGGCGCGCACTGCAGGGGGTTGAGGGCTTGGCTCAAAGGGCTTCGGTCCTTGCTGGGAAGAGGGGGGTAACTACGGCCAACAAAGGTGGGGGTCAGGACCTCAGGGCCATGTGAAAGCTGTACCATGTCCACTGACCTCTGAACGCCTGTACAGGCCCATTCGCCATATTGCAGGCTATTACAGCAAACTGACCAGCCTTTACAGCTTTGAGAGTTTAGGAGAAAGACTATGCCAGGCTTGACATCTCAAAAGAAAAGCCAGTCAAAAAATTATGTTTGTGAGCGAAGTGGTGTTTACTGTTGTATTCCATAACGCCTTCATTAATGGACCATTTAATGAGGCTCTTTCCTGACAACAGTTACCTACCACCAGCCTGGAACGGTGAACGGAAATACTCTGGGCTTTTTTCCCTCTTAAATCCCTGTTCTGGTATCGCAGGTATATACGTAGAGAAAAAATATATATTTATTTATATATATATATATATATACATACATATATACATACATATATATATATTTCACTGCTTCCCTCACAATTGAATATGCAGCTATCAATCACACTGCTAATTCAATGGAACTATATTAGCATTAAGAGAAAAAACATATTAAGTGCTTGAAATTCTTTAAAAAAAATAAACAAAAAAACAATTCTTTGGATTTTTGGCAAAGGTTTAATTAAAATGACACCCTATCCAGATACTTCCAGTACAAAAAAAAAAGAAAAAAAAAAAAAAGGGTAGCTTAAAATTGTCAAATTGTGAAATATAATTTTCTGACCAAAAATCCCTCTCGAGAAGCCCGAACCAGAGAACGTGTGGGAAAGGACGCATAGCCTGAACAATTCAAAGAGATAATAATTTAGCATGACATTTTCCATCTCCTTCTCATTAGGCATGCAAAGACTTTGTTTAGACAACAAAATACTTAAATTAAACTCATTTTGGTGAACCATACATCAATGACAACAACCAAAGCAAACCAAAAAAGAGACAGTGACAAATCAAACTCCACACCACATCCTCTGGTTGTAAGGCCTCGCTATGGCCTGCATTGTACCTTGACACACACATGCAACCCTCATCTCTCCCTTTCTTTTGATCTCCTCCATATGTCAAGGGTATTTAGAGGACAAAAAGCAAGACATAAGCAGAGAGAACGTAAGGCCAGAGAGCCCTTTTCACGCTGCAGTTCTGCTCTCTGATCCTATATATTTTTACTTTTTTGCATTCTTCCCCCTTTCTTTTGAGGTGAAAAATGTCAGCAAGACTTTGGCATTTACAACACAAGCTGCCACAGTCACTGTTACAGAAAAGTAGCTGTTGACATATAGCCTAGTTGCAGCAGAGCTCTGTGTTAAAAATGTGGCTTTTTATGGCCAATCAGAACGCAACCAACTGCCTTTTATCACACTGAAAGAAATATATGATTTATTTTTTACTTTTTTTTTGCACCTACTATTATTTCCTGTATTTTCACAGCATTATTATTCCCCATTTTATTGTAAAACTCTTTTGATGAAAAATACATAATAGATATTATTGAAAACTGTAACTTTTCAAATGACTAAGACAATGATTTAAGCAAACATAAATCCTTAAGACTTTTTTTTTTTTTTTTTACTTCGTCTGATTATTATTTTAGGCAGCTCTCAGTAAATTGCACTTTTAAATATCAGGAACAATTCTCATGTGTCACATTATTTGATTATGGAATACTGATGCATTTTCACGGGATGTTTTAATCATGTATTACAGCTTTCTCATTCGTAATACCTCATTTTTATCACCCATTACATTTCTATATGCAAAATAGGAATGTGAAACTATTAATTACCAATGTTTCAATAAATGTTGCAGAGTAGTCATACTGTAGTAAAACAAATATTAAACACTCACAAATGTTCTTTCTTACATGTCAGAAAAATACTTTTGAGAAGACAAATCTCTTCTTTGTCTTTGTCTCCTGACTGGTCATCGCTAGCGTCCTTCAGCCATATTTAAAATCTCTGATTGCACTTCTGTGGCTCAGCAGGCTTGGCCGAAACGCTGACCGCTTGAGTTTGACAGAACCTATTGTGTTCTTACAGGACAATAGGGGTGAGAGGTGCAGGGTCAAATAAAACTTCTACACACCCCCACCACACCCCACTTCATCTGTAAAGTTCTCGCCTGCTGACCTTTAACCCCTCCTGTCTTTGTCCAAGAAAAAATAACTAAATCTGTTCCGCCAAATGAATGCCTGAGAGACGGCTGTCCTTATTGTATGTCTCCGCTCAGCTTTCCCTCCATCCTAGCCTCATAACGTGGAAGGTTGACACTAAGATTATGGTAAGATTACGCCCGAGTCTTCTGGCAGATGGTACCAGTTTACTTTCTCGTGCCATGTTGGACATTGGCAAGTTCTCATTTCTTAATGACAGACAGCAAACAGGAATTAGGTTGGTAATGGATCGCATCAGATTAAGGTTAATAAATGCACTTGACAGCAACTATTTTAAGTGTAGAGGAGACTTGCTTTGACCATTTGGACTTTGGATTTGTCACAAAAAAGGGATTATTACAGAGCACTGAATGTCACGGGACAATGAAGATGACCTAACTAAATCTGAAGCATCGGTTTACAGCAAGTAGCTAACACCTTTGTTTTCTTTTAAAGGCTATGTTTCTTTACCTTCTATAGCAGGACGTGTTTTTAGCTGCGCTTATGTAGGTCACCGAGTCACTGCAGGACAATTGAAACAGGCATGCGGTTATTTGTGACGGTGCTGAATTTTCAGGCTTTTTTCACCTGGCAAAAACAATTAAAAAAAAAAAAAAATATATATATATATATTTTGCTTTCATACTGCTGCCATTGCTCTTTGTGTTGGACAGTTCTGCAGAATTTCATCTTGTTTTCCAGCAAAGTGCTATTATTGTCCATAAATAAAATGGGCAAAAATAAACATGTTTTTAATAATCTGAGAAACTTCAAAACATATTAATTGATTAGTTTTTGAAAGAATGACATCAAAAATAAAATAATCATTGCCTAAAATAAAGTAAAACCTGAAATATAAATGCCAGTTTGAGTTGGTACTAACAATATCTTCAGCGCAGAAGACATGAAAAAATTTTCAACTAAACTGCAGTTTGAAATAATGAAGACTCTAAAACTGTTAGTTCTGGGGCAGAATTAATTGTTGTGATAACCTCATCGTACAGCAATTATTTAAATACTAACTTACATATTGTTGTGCAAAAATATCTACACTTTAATCCAATCGTATTGAAATAATGTAAAATAAATAAAAATAATTCCTTGATCTTAGAATTATTAAGCTTCGTGTACAGTGCCTGACTTTGTTGTATAAGAAATGTAATGTATGAAACAAATGTACACACATTATAAACATACCTTTGACACAGTTTTGCTCTTTTTTCCTTCAGCTCTAAATCTAGTTATGTCACATTATAGAAAAGTGTTCATGGAAGTCATCTTTGCTGGCTTTTTTGGACGGACACAACCCTTCCCACCCCCAACACCTTTTCTTCTCCTCGATGAAGCAGCAACTCCCCCAACGCACAGACAAAAGTCAGGTCTGTAACCCCTGTGGACCCCCCCCCCTCCCTGTGCTCTTTGACCTATAGTGGAGGCCTGGCTGAGCACAAACAGTGATCGTCCCCTGAAGCCCCGCCGCCACCACCTCCACCACAGGCTCCTGTTTCAGGCGGCCAATGAAAGGGCCTACTGTAAATAACGGGGGCCTGGCTGACCCCAGCGTTTATCTGGGCCTTAGACCCCTGCATCCGTCCTACTGTAACAGAGCCTGCTACTCACAATAGAGTCTCTCATGGGTGTTAGAGTGTGGGTTCTCTCCCCTCTGTACCCACTCAGAATGGGGATTATGGAAAAAGAAAAAAAAAAAAGAAGGGCCCCTGTCAGGTCCTTGGATGGGGTCAACCCCCTCCAAACCACCATCACAACCCCATCCCACAGACACTTTAGCCTTTGTCCCTGTGTGGGACTTGGGAGTAGGGAAGGATGGAGGGAATGTGGAGGCAGGGCTAAAGCCTGAGACCAATCACTCTGACAAAATGCTGCATCAAACTCACGGGTCTGAACAACATCAAAGCTGCCCCTGTGCCAAAGCCACTAAAACATTTACGCTGTAATTCAAGTGTTTTTTCTCCCTCTCTATAACAGCCTATGTCAGTTCGAGGATACCATTTGATTTTGGTGGGGCAACACAATTTTTTTGTAATTAACAAAACATGCAAATAGAAACAACTAAAAGCTGGAATTCTTCACCATTTTTTGACATCTCACATCCTTCACCGCTGATCAACTATTACAGAAAATAAACAAGAAGAGATGCTGATAATTAAAGTAATTGTTGCTGCACTCTTACTTATTCCCAAGAATCTTCAATTTTTGGAGCATACTGCGGGCTATGATTAATATGAAGAAAACGAAATGATCAAAGAAAGTCAAGTTGCGTTAAAATGATGAAATGTCTTCACAGTTTCGTTTCGTCTATCAGCTAGTAAGCCCTTCTCAGTGTGTGTGTGTGTGTGTGTGTGTGTGTGTGTGTGTGTGTGTGTGTGTGTGTGTGTGTGTGTGTGAGTGTGTGTGAGAGAGAGAGAGAGAGAGAGAGAGAGAGAGAGAGAGAGAGAGAGAGAGAGCAAGAGCAAGCGAGCGAAGGAGGAAGAGAGACCCAAAGAGATAGAGAGGAAGGTTTTGGGTCAGAGGCTAAGTGAAATATATCCCCACTCTGAGGCATGCAAGAGAGAGGATGCAGGAAGCTGAGGGCTAGAGATAAGGGCACAGACGTGTGTGATAAGCACCCAAACACCTGTTAGGGAAGCTTCAGCTCCTTGCCTCAGACCAACACTCACAGGAGGCAATAAAACACAAGCTGGGAATGGAAGAGGAGAAAAAAAAAAGTATATGGACAAAACTATGAGAGAGAAAAACACTCCTGTAATCTCCTTTTTGGTTTCCGAGAGGTGAGAACAGAGAGTGAAAGCTGCGGGGGGGTGCGCGCGTGCTGTTGCACGTTTGAAGGGGGATAAAACCCCATCCTGTTTTACAGCATGCTTAATGGCATATGGCGGGAGCCTACAGCATCATTTGTAAGGTCAGCACCGAGACAGGAGTGGCAGAAATGATGCTGTTTGAGTCATGACATGTCAGAGCAATCCGCTTCAGCGATCAGTCCAGGAAATGGAATGGCTTTTTTTTTTCTCCCTCCTTCTTTTTACTATCCCACTCTCGCCTTTCGGGGCCCAGGGACAAACAGACAAACACGAAACAATCTGGAAATGGTCAAGAAAGACCTTGGAGATGTCTGACAGTCGGGCAGTAAACAAGAAAGAGAGGATTCATAAGGTGTCAGAGAAATTCATGTGCTGGCTACACCAGGGTCGCCATCTGACCAATTAAATGAGTGTCAAGTAGCTCATCAGTGACAATCTGGAAATTATAATGCCAATTAATGTGAGATTGATGATGTCTTTTTACGAAGACATGCCTATGATCAGCACAGGATTGTAAATGCTACATAGAGTTACATACTATATATCCTTATTGTCATTTTTATAAATGTATAAAAATGAATCAATAGTGGGTAACAGCGGCTATCACACCAAGGTCATGTAATCAGTAAAAATACTGTTGGCTGTGACAGGAATATTAAATTAGAGTAATATTAAATGAAGAATAATTTGGCTGCCTTAAGGAAAAAAAAATATTTACATTTGATTTTAAATATAACAGTTAAAGTAACAGAAAAATTAACATGAGAAATTTTCTAATTTCTCGAAAAAAAATTGGATTCATGACATGATAATATTTCTACAGTGGCTATCATGTGCTTCAGCACTTATCAGGACAACATTAAAATATGTGAATGAATTGGAGGCTAATCAAATCTTACTGATCACACCAAGCCTATTCTGGGACAAGTTTAATTTAATCAGCTGCTAAAGCTGGCAAAAAAAAAAAAAAATGCAGACACTTACATGCAGATTGATGTTTCAAATGCAACTCCAGTGCGACTATTCTCAGACTCTCACTCTGTTTTTAGACATTCTTCCTTTTCAAGCTGACAAATCTCCCTTCAATTGAATTCATCCCCCCACCTAGCACGCAGGCTGCACGAGGGGGTCGGCATATCCATCATCGGCTCTCTCCCTCCGTTAATCTCTCTGGGCGTCTTCGGTCAGCAAATACATAAATCAATTATGGTTTTAAGCTTTATGCCATGATTTACCCAACTGATCCCTCCTGGATTACAGCGGAGCTTAAAATGTGTCGGTCAGGGCTAAAGCTGCAAGTCGCCTTGACATTCATTGCACTCCTGCCACGGCGCTCACCGAGCAGCATGTCAGTTGGCAGAAGTATGGATCGGAGAGCGTTTTGAATAGTCTGACAGTCAGACAGGCTGCTTTGTTATAACATAATCACATTCATCCTTAGTAATACAACTTTTAAGAAAATATTTAACTCTTGTAGCCTCTTATTTAAGGTTCAGGGTCAGGGCTGAGATTCCTTACAAACCCGTGAAGAAATACTCAATGTAAATTATTATAGTAATAATGTTTTTTAGAGGTTAATCAATGATCATAAATCATAAAAAGCACCACCTCTAACATTATTTACTCAAATTCTCCTTCTTCCAATTAGTGTGTTGAAATAAATAACTTTCGGGGGGGTTGATGTATTTTAATACTACAGCATAAATTGGGGAGTATGGAACTATTAACTTTTGTTTGGATAACTGTCTCAAGGAACACTAAGAAAACAAATAACTCTCATAACCCATAAAATCTGATAATGTTCTTGTAGCAAACAACTCTTTTGTGCAAAGTATTGATTTAAGCTGGTTCTTTATGCCATATTAGTTCTTGTTCGGGGTACTTATTTGTGAAACTCACCCACACTTTCTTTTTTTTTACCTATAGAGAAAAGTGGTTGTGCTTTCACTTAAACAAGCCAATAACCTGGCTTACATCAGCAGCACTTCTAAAATAATCCGATTTTGCATATCGATTTGCTACTCAATGTTAACTCGACTTCTCACTCAGCAATTTAAAGAGGCGAAGGCTGAGCTTATGCTATCAATAACATTAAAGCTGTTGCAATTATATGTGGCCTCGCCCTCCCAGCTTATGAGCAGATAGCTAGCGCGAACCCAGAATCAACCTGTTGAGCAAACATCATCCGTCAGTCTCTAAAGAGAAGGATAAAAAGCTCACGTTGTGCTGTTCTGGCCTCATTTTCCTACCTGAGAGCTCCTTTGTGACAGGTGATGGTGGAGAGAATGGGGGGTAATTTTTATGACCAGCTTCTTAGTGTGCTGGTATCACTCCATTGGGGCCCCTTGCCAATCTCTGGCAAACCATTCAAGTGGCAACAAAGAGGCTAATTAGTAGCTCTCTCGCTTGAAGCTGCGAAGGGCTCCGGTTTGATACTTCCCAGGGAGGCTAGGGGGCCTCCGAGGTGGCGGTGGCAGCTATTTCACACACATACACACAGACGCACACTCACAGGACATTTGTGAGCACACTTGGGTTGGCCCTTTGGCTTCAGCACATTTACTCATTGTGGCCGTCCTCCCTACGGTCCGCCAGAGTGATAGAATCAGAGAGAGGGAACCGGCACATCTTCTTTCATGTGGCGGGGACCCGGAGAGGGGATGCTAATGGGATATCGATGGGATTAGAACCCACAGCGTTCAGGTCCAGGAGAACAGAGGAAGGGCTCCATGAACCAGAACTAAAACCCACTGAGCTTTAAGGCCAGATCATTCTAATTCTATTGACTTTTTCTCATTTAATGGGAAAGCTGACAATGATGCATGGACCTTAATACAGTAAGAAAAGTCTGCCAAGAGGTGCAGACTTTTAAGTCTAATTTAAGATTGTAAAATAGAGAAACTCTGCTTACGCATTTATCTGTGCGGTAATTTACACATAGCCTATGTGCCATAGCCTCTCCGCCTGCCAACACTCGCACTGCAGCTTCTGGGACTAGAGATACACATCGGGAAGTTAGGGGTGATAACGCATTTGCGTGTCACCTGATAACTAGCAGCAATTAGCACTACCCTTGAGTCCCCACCCTGGCCTCTCAAAAAAGAAAAAGAAAAAAAATCCACATGCTTGCATGGGCACAAAGAAGGCCAACTTAGAGTACAGTATGTTATCATTAACCCTCTCTCCAAACCACAAGTTCCCCCACATAGACAAAAGACAGGGGCCTCAGTGTATTTGTTTCATAGCACTCCATGCCAGACCGCATCAGCAAAGGCCACGTCTGCTGAGCGCTGTTAGCCACACAGAGGCAGCTGGTCACACCGAGTCAAGCTGCTAACTTTTATTGCACAAGCACCTCCCTCCACTCTTATCTCAGGGAGGAAGGCGATCTAATCTGCTGCTTGATTAGATCGCCTCCCTCCATTGCCACAGCCACTGTCTGCATATTGGTATCCCTCAACTCCTATCTTGGTGCTGCCCTTCTCTGACTTATCTTATTTCTTACCACCACCACACAGTTTCCAAAAAAGCATCTTTTTTCTCCCCTCTCTAAAAAGACAGTTTTCCTTTGCCACCTGATGACATCACAGTGTACGACAATAAGACGCTTGATCTGCACGCTTGTGTGCGTGTAGTATATTCCACAAGATGTAGCCCCCTGAGTTAAGTCTTTAATCGATACATCTCCCTATCCTGACAGTGAGGACAGAGCCCAGATCTGAGATCACAGCGATGGCGGTGTAAATCTTTACGGTTCAACCAGAGCCTTTTAAAGCCTGTCTATAATTGGGACTCAGCCAGCAGCTGCCTCGGCTCTGGCTATCACCATGGGCCTGGTCAAAGCGGCAGTTCCTTAGGGGCACAAACAAACACCGCACCTCCAATAGGGGCAAAAAAAGAAAGCACCTGTGCGAGGATAAAAGGGAAATGATGTGGCAGCCAGACTTGAATAAGCCCTCTGCTGTTGTCTGTGGCTTAGGTGTTTCTTGGAGAGGTGTTTTTCGTTGAGTGAGGCTTTTTGTGCTATTGGATTATTACACCAACATGTACTGTACCTCTGAGTGCAAGCAGGGGAGACTTAACTCACTGAGTGATTTCAAATAGAGGGTAATCCACTGCCATGTAATGGATGCTTTGTTGCCCAGCTACTTTCAGGAAGCAGGAAAATGCTTGCACAGTTTTACAGGTTAGAATCAAAAGTCTGCTGCTCTCTTAGTCATTCTTATTTAAGATCAAAGGCGACATACTGTATTCAGTAAGTAAGACTGTGACAATGAAGCAAATATCTGACTACCTACTTCAAAGCACAGATATTTATCCTGTATTGTTAGCACATGTCGATTTTTTCCCCTACTTTTTACACTTAAGATGAGTAGGATACAGAAGGGCTCTTATTTTGAGGTCAACAAACACTCTGGACTGCTGTCTGGGGATTTTGCACAAACTATACCGGATGTCACCTCTCAAACAGCAGCAACAGTCTAATTTTCATTCACACACTCTCTGTTTGTGAGGTTATGCACTTTGATCGGCACAGACAGATTTCTTACGGCATCAGAACCTTGTGGTTTTGTTGTATGTCGAAAGAACAACACTGCTCAGTGCTGTAGAGTCTTCAGTTTAGCTGCTAAAAGAAATAAGAGCTATGAAACTTATGAGATAATAATAATATATCTAATCGTGAGAGTTAAAATGACATGGCCCGAGGTAGTTGGCTACCACAGTAAGCTACAACTGCTGTGGTTGCAAAATAGAGCGCAGTGCTGTGCTGGTTTGAAATTTTTGACAGGTCCTTTTGTGAACTTGGCTAGCTAGATTTTTACAACTGTCCAAAACACTGCAATTTTATGACAGGCACTATCAATCACCATGAGTGAAACTATGACTGGATCGTCGATTATATCACAGAGGATGTTATTCCGTGTTTCTGAATTGTCAGTTTGACCTCCAATCACAAAGATCCCAATAGTTAAAAAGACCCAATTTTGGGGGCGAAAAATGGGGATAAGAACATGGCACTTCCTTCACTTTGTGTCGGCTGTGCATATAAATATTTTTCGTTATGGCAAAATATTTTTAAAAAGTTAATTAAAAAGTTAATAGTTATATTTTAATTTTAAATGCTTTTACGTTTTTTTTTTTTTTATGTATTCAAATAACTTTATCTAACCATAACAACATGACTACACCATAAGGGACTTTGGCTTTTGCCATTTTGCTTCACACATCAATATGCAATATAAAATCCCAGCCTCAGTCACTTAATGGTAGTTAGTGACTGCCACAGTAAATGGCTTCTTCTTATAAAGGCATAGGATTTGGGGTTTATTTTGGTGCATCCCCACATCTGCATGCTGTTCGATTTATATTTTTGTCAGTGGTTGTCATCACTGGATGCCATCACGCGGATTCTTGTAAACCCTAACCTGGACAGTTACAACTGGAAAAATTGGCGAAGTGCGGAGTGGGGAAAAAAGAAAAATTAACTGTATTTACAAAAAAAGTGTGTTTTTGTTGTCAAGAAACAGGTGTAAGTATTTATTTTTTGACATTTGGTACCATTGAGTCCCATCGACTGTCTTGCAGGCATCCTTTATGCTTATCGGAGCTCATTGGGGATGGGGGTGGTGGTTAATTGTTGCTAGTGACCAAAGCAACCGAATGTCATTCTGTAAGGAAACAACATCTATACCTTCCAACAGCTTCCCCTTGGTGTGCAGGTTACATACGTGTGTGTATGTGCATACATTGTTATCACCTGCAACAAATGCATTGGACCGCTATCTGAACTCAATCTGCTCTTGGTTTACTAAGAAGGAGCGCCAAGGGTTATCTGTCCCACTCTGATATGCACAGATAAGGGCCTTGGGCCTGCTGTTTAAACACCTGCGGCCTGGGGTATTAGAGCGCCCTCCGTCCCCTTTGCCACAAAAGAGGAGGAAATGGAAGAGTGAGCGCTGCCTGCTACTGCTGAGGGGAGTGTATGTGAAAAGTAATGAACACAAGTGTGCGCGCGTGCGGAGGTTAATGCGAGGGTGATTATTTCCACCGCTGCCAGCCTCTGCCCCAAACACTACCATCAATAATAAAAATAACAGGAGCGAAAACAGAGAAGACAAACAGGAATTCATTGACTTATCCCGTTCATTCATCGCCCCTGTGCCCCTCCAAAAATAAACCCAGGCTGTACTATGAAAAGACACTGTTATAGCATTGATAGTTATCAGTAATGTTTAACGGCTATATGCTGGAAAAGCTCCTTTCAAACAGGCTCTTTTTTTTCACTTATGTGATGTACATTACAGCGAGGGTCAATCATTTGCATGAGAATGGACGATTAAGTGAAAGAGATAAACCCAAGGCTAGTTCCCGTGAATTGGATGCTGTGTTTGGAATACCAAGCAGAGGAGGCTTCCCCCCCCCCTTTCCCCTGCCTCTGCAGAATTAGCCCCCTGCATCATGCATTTGTTTTCTAAATAATCACTCAGGCCCTTCCTGTGTTGATTATTTTCTCAGTGCAAGGGTTACTAAAATATTGCTGTAATCCTGTCTGCCTAAAGCCCCAACAATGCACACCGTGGGCTTCCTTTAAGAAATAAATCTAGGGCTTGTCAGTGGGGACGTGAGCTGGTGGCCTGCTGGAGGGGAGGTGGAGGGGAAAAGTTGCCATGGTCAGATAGACTTAGATTAAATACAAGGAAACTCAGGCACTTAAAAGTCAGAGTAAACCTTTCATAAAGCTCATTTTTGTTTGCACGATAAGTTAAACTTTCAACATCAGTGCTATTACAATACCCAAGGTAAAATACAGATAACACTACTTATAAAGTAGTTCAAAGAAGGCAAAATCCTCAAATATCTATAGTTATCTTAAGATAGACTAATTCCTTTAATGATTGACTAAAGTAAAGTTAATTGATCAGCTATCATATCAGAAAAAGCAGGCAAAAATCTACTTCTGACATAACATTCAATATAAGCTTTTTCCCTCCAATTATAATAATTTATTCTAAACTGATGTACATTATAAGGCGTTCATTAACCTAATATCAAGGTAGCATCTCTGCTGCTTAAATGTTTCCACAGTCAATAAGCAACTCCTTACACTTGTTTTGCCAATACATAATGAATTCAGTGTTTTTATGAAAGGTTGCAGAAACTAGATTTATACAGGAAGTGGGCACTTTTCGGTGCATTCATTTAAACATAGAAGCCCACATTGACACCTCACACCACTGACCTGTGCCACATCTGGAAACAATTAGACTCATGTTTGACTTGACCTGCCCGCACCTAAGTGAACTTTGCCAACTTTTTTACGCGTTTGTTGCAGAGGCAGAGCTGACCCTGACACAGTTGCTCCGGGGGAATGATGCGTAATTAGTCAGAGGGAACACGACTCCACTTGTCTGAAATAAAACATCTTGCATACCCATCAGGACGATTAAGAAGTGTGACAGGATAGCCATAAAAAAATAAGCAATAAATAAAGAAAAGGGGGAAAAAAAGAAGCGGGGACTTGATATGATATCAAATGACCCACAGTGGAGTTTGTGAGGACACGACAAGCGTCTGAATTATCAAGCATCACAGGCGAAGCGGACCTTTCATGTCAAAATGGCAGAGCAGACAGCAGATGATGCAATGTTTGATTTCTACACTTCAGGAGGCTGTCAGGACAGCACATACAATATTAAACAGTGTCGTGTCGGTGTATCAACCAGTGTAAATTAACCCATTAGTATGCTATGGGGTGAGGCGGCGAGATCAATGCATGAAACGGTTTGGAAATCTCCTTTGATACAAGATTTCCCAGCTTGAGCGAATTGATGAAATTCCTCTTGAAACACAGGCAACCATTTCACACGCCACACTTTTTCTCAAGACAGAGACGAGCGTAGCCTGTCCGTTAACGCAGTTCGGCTACATAATGCATCTAAAGCAGAGGCTATTGTGCTTTTTTTTTTAAGTGGCTGTAAAAGCCTGCTTAGGATGAACTGATCATATACCTACAATCCACTTCTTGTTCTGTCCTTATGATTTTTAGACACGTGTCATATGAGTCAAAGCAAAAATCCTCTTTAACTTAATGAAAAATTAGCTCTAATCATGAAGGCCACACAAATATATACACTGTGACTTCCTGTATGTCTTTCATCGAGTCAAACCTATTCGGTTATATTTTTTTAACTTGAAAGTCTGGACTGAATCACTTCACTGCTTAGCCATGTATGCCAAGATACCAGCTCAAGAATGATGGGACGGGTGATAAGGTTCAAATCCTCCGGTGAACTTTAACCACTGTGCATTCCTTTGCATTGATTCAAGCAAACACTGCAGGGTGAGAAGGTAAAATTTCTTAAACATTACGACAGCACAAGAGAGAAGTCATGCAAGATTAATATTCAGTTTGCTTGCACTCAACCAGGGTCAATCCAAATATGACAGAAATCCAGTGAAAATATATAAAATTGAGCAGGGTATTATGTCAGAAAAAAGGGATATAGAGATTTGAAAAACTTTCAGTAATTTAAGTGAGGTTTCGGGGCAAAACCTTTTTTTTTCTGGTTTACTGTCACTCTCCTGTCCAAGAGCTACCTCCTTGTCTCAAAGCGCAGGTTCAGCACTCATTTCCTGGGCTGACCGTCTACTCCAATTATCAAGCTAATAAAGGCCCCCCTTGTGCAGTTATGGGAAAGGGGAGGGGAATTGGTTCCAGGATGAGGGGGTTCCACTTTGGTAAGTGTGTGTGATAGCTGCCGCCCACATCTTGTAAGGTGTGACTAATGGTCTTGGACAATGTTAAGACAGCACTCCTTCGGCGGTCACCTGGACAGGCCTGGTAGTTACTGAAGGAGCAAATCTCCAAGTTTGAGCTGTCAGCCACACAAAACTAAGGTTTCTGTGATTATAAAAGGATGTTACTTTTGCTAGTTCTCATAATTTCAGAGCAAAAAGCTGTCCACTTTAAATTATTGACAATAGGAATTATGTTACTATGTGAATCATGAATTAGTAAAATGAAGCCAAGTGACTTAAGACTTTCACATTCTGATGCACATCAAGAATCCATAAATAAACATTCAAAATTTCAGTCAAATTAAGGGTAGTTGAAATGCTAAAAAAGGGCCACAAATTTCAAGAGTAAAACAATTTTTTAATTTTTTTTTTAAGCGACTATACTTAGAAGAAAAGTTGTCTTACCTGTGCTGCTCCACAGCTTCATTATCTGGTAGCTCTGCACCGCAAACATTGCAACGTTCATGCTGGTTCCTGCCGTCTGGTTTCATGCCCACTGCCAGCTCCCCAAGCTTGCTGAAGAATTCTCTCTGGATGAAACTCTGAGGCAGGAGTCCCCCATAGGCACTGAAGTCCATAGACATAGCCAGGGCTGGGGACATGGGCAGAGCGGACGCCATGGATACTGGCATGGACATCATGGCATCTGATTTATGATTGACAGGTAAGGAGTAGAGAGAGGCCAGATGTTTCTCAGTCATTCCAGCCATTGCTTCCACCCCCATCTGACTGACTTCAGCTTGAGAGTCGCCCATGCCTTCATCACGGACGTAATGCAGCTCACGGGCACTGGTGATCACGCTGCTCCTGGTTGGCGTTCCGGGACCATCTCTGTTCCTGTCCTCCCCACTTCGTTCTCCATTGCTGGAGGCACTGGACTCCATGTTCTGTGGGCTTTCGTGGCCATTGCCGCCCATATCTACTTGCATCATCTCAGTCTTGATCTCAGTCATCAGTTGGGTGGAGTTGCCATGAACTAGTTGTTCACCACCAAAGCCCTGCTGGAGCAGAGACTGGCCGATGCTCATCAGACTGTCCACAGCAGCTTTGGTGGGACTCAGGGTAGAGACACCGAACGAAGTGGAGACGGAGGGACTCTGGTCGACGACCCCGGGCATGTTAGAGACTTGCTGTGTACCTGACAGATAGGGGCTCCCCATGGAATGCTTTTTTGAGTTTTTGGCTCCATTGTGACCTTTGCGCTCATCGTCCTCCTCTGTGCTTCCATCGTTAGCGTTGACCTCAGCATCATTTTCATCTGAGGACTGGATGGTTTCCAGGATCTTCAGGCATTGCTCTTCTAAGTACTCAATCTCAAGTATCTCGGCTGCATACAGAAGGTCATCCAAGTCCTCCACCTTGGCCTGGAGCGTGGCAGTGTAAGCATACTCCAAAATCTGCTGAAAAGTCTTTGGTGATAGAAAGTCCAGGGTATAATGCTGGCTGCTGCGGTGAAAGAGGATTTCAAACATTTTGCTGGTGCAGGCTAGCACAGTCCTGTGAGCGTGAAACTCTTGGCTGTCTACCATGATGACCACGTCGCACAGAGTTCCAGCCAGACGCATCTGGTTGGCCTTCTGCAGCAGGGAATTGGGGTGGTTGGGGTTCTGAAGCTGGATCATACCCATTTTAGTTAAATCCATGATGTCGATGCAAACCACGAGGCCGACTCATGAGGCTCTCCTTCCCCGATCAACAATGTTTTTAGCTATCTTTGTAAACAAGATGAAACCTGTATGGAAGATAAGAGGGGAGAAAAAAATCAGCTCTGGTAGAGTCTGATGCAAGAACAAACTATCATGAGTTAAAAAGATATTAGTCTTTACACATTTAAATCCAACATGCTCAGTCTGTGTTGTTTTTTTCTTCCCCTCAGAATCTGAATGAATGAAAGGGCTTTCTCTTTTGAAAAATTTTAAAAATTCCAGTTTATCATAAAATACAAGTGCCTTTCATTATTTTAATCACGCTGCAAATAAATGTGATGAATTTGTTATGCTTATTTAAAACATACCACCTCTTCCTCTCTCTCTCTAAATGGCAAATGTGAGGCAATTGCAAATATCCTGCCAGGGTGGTAAACACTCCGCTCAGTGGCATTGTTCTTAAATTCAGCAGAGAGTATTGACTGTAGATTTCTGAAGGGAAACAATTTGTGAGCCATCCAACATGCTCAACCTGCATACCAATCAGTCCAACATATGTTACGTTAAAAAGATGTCTTCATTTAGTTATCTAATCGGTATGTACACCAGTTAAACAAGTGTGAATTGTGGGTTTTCACTGCCGCTCGCTTCACAAAGACCATCAGCAGCCTTTCTGAAATTAAATAGCATCTTACTCAGTATTCTCATCACAGACGGGAGCAGAGAGCAGCGGCCAGAAATGGGTGGAAAGGAAAGCAGGATGAGGCAAAAAGCACACAACACTGCTGTACCAAACACAGCTCCCAGTCGCTAATGTTGAAAATCGCAAATTTGTCCTCCTCCTACTCCTGTTAACCTGATTACTGAAGTTAACAACGCAACACGCTCCCACAACCCTATACTTTGACCTGCACCAAAAAAATAATTAAAGCTGGCTTAGATTGCATACACAGATTCACCACTACATTCAGTTTAACACTGAACTATGCTGCTTCTTCATTGTCCCAATTAACTAAACAGTTATTTGCCACTGCACCTACTCCAAGTGAAGCAGGAATGGTCACCAGATTAGTGTCGCCTTTGACCTACAAAAGCTCTCTGAGGGCAAATTTTTAGGTTCTCTGAAGAGTGAATACGTCAGGCTTATGACAAATGACAAAGTGTGTCAGATGAAGTCTGGTGAGAAGTGACACGCTGTCTAAATTTGTAATATTATTATTGTTTTTATTAATAATAATCTTCAAATTCATTTTTAAAGATTATGAAACAGGGAATAAAAAGACAACTTGGGCAGCTCTTTCCCTTCCTTCACACCTGTAAAAAAAAAGAAAAGAAAAAAAGAAAGAAAGAAAAGGAAGAAAGAAGAAACATCATCTGAAAAGGAAAAATAAACCTTGAAAAAACGATAAGGTTTCCTTTTCTTGCCAAACCTTCTATAATATATAAATAAGATGATCTAAACACACTGAATCTGAATATTCAGGGGGTAAATGATGCTGCACCTATTGTTAGTGCTGAGAGTCACGGAAAATAATTCTCCCGGCTTTTGGGGCACTGGGCGGTTTGTCTTTTCCGTACCTTGACAAAAATCGATGTAGAATGTAGGTAATGATAAAACCACAGGTTCTCCTCTAACTGAAATTAGCCTCTCAGTAAACAGAGATCATGCCTAAAACCCGACATTATCTTTATTGCAGGTATGCCAATAGCGCCGATTTATGGCCCCGTAAATGATCAATGCTTGTTGCACTCTGTGGGTTATCAACTAAACTGTGGCTTCACTGGGATGTAAAGTTGCTGTCTGGGGACTTTGTCTGTTTTCTATTAATAAAGGAAAAAGGCTGCGTGCGTCTAGACGGCGTTAATTTTAGCCAGACGCACCAGACAAATTATACACAACATTATGCGTTACGCAAAACATCACGTACTACATTAAGTACATTAAGCCTGGAGAGATTTCCTCCCCGGAGAACGATATGGACCGCTGACAATAACCACATCACGCCGACTTCACAGAGAGGCAGCATAATCAATCTGATCACGAGTTGTCTGCCATAGCGCGCCTTGACGAGCCAGCCACAACAAGAATAAACAGCGTTCAATATTCCAGACCATGAGCCACACTGACAGACACAAACGCGGAGAGATCAAAATGGTACGGGGAGGGGGGCAAACAGACACCGGTGCCTGCTAAAAAAGTACACGCGACACAGACGGCAGGCAAGGGTCTCCGATTTGAGCCAGCTCTCATTTGATCAACGCACAGGTGGACTTTGAGGCAGGATGAACACTGTAGCGCTACCTTGTTACAGTGAAGGAGAAAGAAGGGGGGTTTGGTCTCGGGAAAGCTGCCTAAGGGATAAAGAGGAAAAAAGAGTGAAAGGGGAAGAGAGAGATCAGACACACTCGATAACAAATCAATTTGCCATCGCATCTGTTACCAGTTCCCCCACCTCACAGTGTGCTGCGCGTGCTACGGCGAGCCGATTATTGGTAACCAATCAAACATTTAGCTGGCTGTCAATCAATTGCAGTGCGCCTGTACAGTGACTGGATTTACGGTTGTTTCGTGTGTAAAAACCAGTGTCTCCAGTCCCCCATCATGATGTCATCACGGCTAAATAAGCCACGCTGGTGCGTCTGGAGACACAAGGACAAGCATGAGTGTCGCCGTCTTAAAAAAAAAAAAATATGGGCAAAATTTCCACCAAAACAAGCTAACGCGATTTCAAAGTCACACGCAGCGAGGCGTCATATGTTGTCTGGCTCCCCGTGAAACAGCCAGACCTCACGTCCTCTGACTGCGATCTCCAGAATACTAACGAGCCCGAGAAGAAGAAGGGGGGGTTACGTCAACATTAACATCTCTACACTGAGCTACAGTGCGTTAATGCAAACTTCAACACCTTGCAGCGCAATCAGGTAAACACTTGTTTTCATCCAGAACTCCGGTGCGCAAGTCCAACTCGCATGCCAAAGTCGCGTTTGCAGTCAACTTCAGCGTGAGGTTGAACGGGGACACGCATTAAAAAAGCCGATCCTCAGCACTATAAACACATCAAAACATCCATATGGTGAATGAAAGTACGCGAAGAAAACAGTGGTAGACACATGCAGAGTAGCGGGTCTGGCACTTGTCGCCGGGAAACTGCAGCTGCATTTAGCCCGGATTGGTACTCACCTAAGTTGCACGTTTTGATTCCGGATAGTGCAGGGGGATTGGGGCTACAGCATAGTAAGGCAGTTCGCAGTACCCGCTTTCAGAACATGCACTAAGTCCTTTCTTCTCTCGCCTTAGCAAATCAACACGGCGCTGACGTCAACGCAGCCAGTCAGACGAGCAGCAGGCAGGCGGGCAGCCGGCGCTGCGCTCCAGTCCATACAAACACTGAGAAAGTGAGACACCTAGGGGGCTGTCTCATGTCAAACGCCTGTTACAGTATGGCAGTGAAAGGTGAGCGACACTGCCCTCTCTCCAGCTTCCTGAACGCACACACAGCCTGCGGTTGTTCTCTAACTCGAGCCAGGAGCTGACCTATGGGTTCGGCGTTACAGGAGGGAAACTCAAGAAGAGGGGCTCCTAAAAACCCCCCTCTAATATTTTCACTCCATTCATATCGGTTCAAAAATTGGTGTAGCAGAGGGACAGGTATGACTGTGGGGTTAGTGCAAAGGAGCGATGAAGCTGTGTAGCTGTGCTGTCTGGCACACAATTAGTGTACCCCCCCCCCCAAAAAAACAAACAAACAAACAAACGAAGAAATGATTCAAGCAAAGGCTTTATTTCTATTTTCTTAAAAAGTAACATCGTGTTCCGTGAATTGATGACCTACAATCAGAAAGCAAAACACATTATAATTTCATTATTTGTGTTCCTGGCAATGATGTAGTTTCACATCAATATTCTGTGATATTAGTGCTTCCAGCTTCCTATCCTATCCTCCCACTTCTATCATTTTACAAACTACTCTTTAAATTATTATTTTTTTTAATCCTGAATTCAAACCACTACACCACTATTGTTGTCATTAACAAATTTTATAGTGGAATATTAAAGAAACTGGGGAGATTTTTAGGTCCGTGCAGAATTATAATACTCACGATTTAACTGTGTAATGGCTAGAATAAAGTTTATAACTATCCAAAGTAAATGGCCGTCTGAAAAATGGGTATACCTAAACCAGAGTTTAATACATTTAACCACAACATGGTTCAAATGTTATGTTGAAGAGGAAAAAAAGGGTTAATAGACATGGAAGTGTCAGTCACTGTCAACAAAACTCTGAATGTGCTCACAATTCAGTGTGATTAAATATATCCAAGATCTGCATCTGATTTCAGTGATTTTATAGAAGTAATTTTCATACGCTTGAGTCTTAGATCCCCTCTTGTTTTAAAATACTGACAACAGGAAGGAAGGAAACCACTGGAGAAACAAAGCTACGCATGCAGCTGTGGGCCAGCTAATTTCTTGTTTTATAAAAATCCATCCTAAATGATCAGTGCAGTGAATGACTTTCAGCCAAATGGTTTTGTAGTGCATTACCAGCCCTGGATTGTTTTTATCCTCCTCTTTTTTTCCATTGACCTATAACAAGCGATGCAGTGTGCAGCTCACCTCATAATTGTTTGGCTTGATAAAACTCTCTATTGTAAAAGCATAATTTGGCTCTTTTCTCGATATAAATTTGATAGATGGTTTTGCCCTAATGATGATCACCGTCTAGTGGCGATCCTTTACCCTCGGTTTTATGTCAGTATATTTTCATTTTTGCTGTTACGTTGCCTTTAAGTGCTTCTTGAGAGCTCTTACTTTCCTAAAGTCACAAATAAAAATTGCCCGTAACTCAGAAGGAAGTTGAGAGAATGGACATGATGTGTACATAAATCCTTATCCAAGTTATCCATTTGTGCAAACATTTATGTTCCCCAGCCCTTGTTTTGTTTTCTCTTTTATTGTTAAAAACTTTAGCAAACTTTTTATCTACTGCTTTAAGAGGGTTAAAGATTACAAGCAACAAATGAAATATTTCACCATCATGGCACATAATTCTATGCAGACATATGTAATCTGTGTGATTCCAAAATAACTGTAACTGTTATTTTGAATGACAAACATTTATTATCAGCTATTCTGTTAACAAAGTGCATAAATATAATGGCTTTGGGGTTAAATGAGTTGAAATTTATATATATTTGTTCAGTGGTTAAGGAATGCATATTGTTTGAGGTAGAATGGAATATTTTTACCAGTAAAAGTCCGTCAGTTTAAAATCCTACTAAACCGAACCTTTGCAAAGTGGTGCAGTTTAAAGAAGAACCATTTACAACACAACGGCTGTAAGGCCAAAAAAGCTGGGAGGGCCAAATCATCCAGCGTGATGAGTTTGGTCACCTTCGCACCTCAGGCTCACATCAACACTCAACTGACTGAAGCTGATAAAACTGAAGCAATGGACGAGTCAGGTCAGAGTAGACTTTCTCGGGGAGACCGGGGTCCCTCGGTGTCTGCAACAGATCACTCGGCATCCTCTATCAGTCAGTGTCTGACAGCAGCCTTATGGTTTCCAGAGGAAAGAAAAAGATAATCATTAATATTTACAAAAATGACAAAAGATGCCTCATAGCCAAGGCATAAAAACTGATCAAGAGTGTTCTTTAGTTTTTTTTAATAGATGATAGATTTGACTAAAATGTCTTTGGACTGTCATTCAGAGCCACCAGCAACAGACGAGCATTTCAGTTCTGCATGACAGTCTTGGGTAACATAGAAACTTTATTCCTGTTCAAACTCCCAGACAGCTGATGACTTTTGCTTTGTATTGCTCAACCAGATTTTTTTTTGTTCTAATTTCAGTTTTTGTTTCCTACTCACATAAATGACTCAGTACCTGTGACAGTCACCCTCACGGATCAGCCGCTGGACTGTAAAAACACCAGGATGCTTTAATAAACCGCCTGTCAGAAATCTTTTAGTAGCGACTGAACAGGTGGTCAGTAAAGGTCACGGCAATTGTAGATTTAAATGTCAGACTGAAAAATAAGCGGACTCAATTGGAATTAGTAATCGCTATCATTTTCTCAGGCAAAGAAAGCAAACACTTCCTCGGCAGTATTTGTTACAATGTCAAACTTCCTCTTCGTGCTTATTGAAATGATTTTAAAAACAGCAACAAGTCGAGGTTCTTGCACCAGGTTGTAAGCAGTCCCACAGTTTATAGCCATTTCAAAATGGGAAGCATAGGTTCGGAGGCTTTCAGGGAAATCTCATTTCCTTTAAAATACAGTGGTGCTCTGGGAATTTTTAGATTCATCCGGGCACGGATCACAGAGTGCTTCATTACCTCTGAGCTGCGTGCTGTGCAGGCTTACCCAGGGATAAAGAAAAAGGCACTCCCTTAATCTGGCAATAATCCACCATTTTACTGAGGGGAAGGAAGATGTGGGCTAAATTATAAAAACCAGATCATCACTACACTTTAAAAAAAAATACCAAGAGTTAGAAAAAAGATGGGCTGCCTGGAGGAAGTTTTGGTTCCGAATGGGATCATTAAATGTCACTGAGTTAATAGGGGCTCCGGTGTGATTCAGTGGCGGGTTATCTGGGCTGCACAGGTTTCCATTGCAATCCAGATATATACTGCAGCTCACTCTACCGTTGTTTGCTTTGGTAAAAGAAGGTGATCAGTAATAATGAAAATCCTTATTTAGTGCTTTTCAATAAAAATAAATGCATGTGCACAGCTAATATACATACATGGTATGCTTTTTGGAAATATCAAAGGATGGTGCAACTCAACATCAGCAAATAAAGGAGACGAGGAGATCCAGGATGAATATAATCATGAGTAAGAGTAATAATTTTTGCATATATACACATTTACAGAGAGATTTACAGAGCACAGTGAAATAAAATGAGAAAAGTAACCAGTTAAAACAACAAAAACAGACAAATGGAAATAAAATAACACATACAAGCAGTATTACTCGTTTTTTCAGTACGCTAAGGCTAAGATTGTTTTTCTGTGAAGGCTCCACACTTTCATTTTAAGTGGCACCATGCTGCAGATCTCCTGTGAGTTTGTGGTGTCCGTTTCCTACACTGTAGTCTGCTTGGACAAAAGCCTGATGACGGACGAAACCAAAACATTTCAGGAAGGCTGGGTCAGTCACTGGGGTGGAGCTGGACAATCTCCAGTCTGCACAGAGAAAGATGTCAAAAGTCCTTTCCATCATGGACAACCTCTCCCACCCTTCGCACGCTGTTCTGGCCAGCCGGAGAAGTGTGTTCACCCCCAGAGTTATAACGACTAAACACTTCCCTGAACCTCCTGTGGCCATCCACACATTTCATCCTCTTGCTGCCGAATTAAATTGTATTTTTTTTACATTCATTTTCAATTATTAAAACTTATTACTAAATTTTACAACTTCACAATCTTAAGCAACTGCAGTTTCCCTCTGGGGATGATTAAAGTCCTCCTGAATCTGATTGGCTAATTATCAGTTTTCTTGTTCAAAACCATACTCAGGAATGTGATCAGGTCCATAATATTGAAAATAATTAGAGCAATTAGATCCAAATTAAAAACAAAATATGTCACAGATTCAGGAAAAACAAGTCAGACTGGGCACGTGCAGTTTATTAAGAGAAAGACGTCCTTACAAACCACAGGACGAGAGCTGAAGTCGGCGGTCAAAGTCTGATATTTTTTAATTTGTCTGTTCCACAGAGCTTTGCCGTTCCCCAAAATAAATGAAATATTATGTTTATATATTTTATATTAAAAAATAATAGAGCCATGTTGTTGCTGGGAAACATGGCATTATTTTGCCTCATTACCATGACCACAGATTGTGAAATTAATTTCAGGTCAATCACACTTAAACTGTTGTGCTCGTGTAAATACCCACCAAGACATCATATCCGTGTTATTAAACCACTGAAAGTAAACAGCATTTTTACTGCTATCTGGACAGCATTTCCTAAAACCTACAGCTTATTAAACTCATATCAAAATTAAGCTGTGTGACCCATTTTTCAAGGCCTTCGTCTTCAGTATTAGTGTTTGGTTAGGTCTCACCAAATCAGCTTTTTAGACCCCCAAACAGATATAAGGTCAAAAGTTATTTTCAGGGTAAGTTGGTAGTCATTTGAACATTTTGGTGTCATATTATAACACACGCTGACTGTCAGAATAACCTAACGTAATAATGTTTGGTGATCTTCGGCGTGTATTTGCTCAGCCAAATTGTTATTTTTTTTATGACTGCATTATTTAAACTTTAGCTGTACTGTGTCAATTTTACAGTTTCTTAGTAGTTATTTACTCTCCTACCTTCTAACGAACACGAGGTTTTAAGCTTCGATTCAGAGTAAATTCTCAAGCATAAACAGAGGTGACAGGAAAACCTGGTTAATGGTTCTGTCACGAAGGAAAATATTTCAGGTTAAGATCTTTGAGGCTCTGCTGACCAGAAACCCCCCATTGTCTATATCCTGTGTAGCCACGGCGCTTGGAGGTGATGTGTGTGTGCGCCTGTGTATGAGTGTCTGTGGGTGGGGGGTGTGTGTATAGGCCCCACACAGTGGACCTTTGTGAAACTCTGCCCATGCAGCCAAACTGAATGGACTCTTTTTACACTTGTGTAAACCTGGGGGCGTCTCCGGCACTGAGGCCACACCTCTCTGACCCCTGACCCTCACCTCTGGCCTTGCTGGATTTGGTCAGGAGGTGTTTTTTTTGGTCGCCATGTGCTTATGGGCAAAGCCAGAAATCTTTCAGTGTGGATTTTAGTTTGATCCCACAGATACACAATCTCCTGCAGACTGTAGTTCAAGCATTTATACTAATTTAACAATGACAACATTTCTATAACCAAAATAACTTTTTTTTTTTCATAAAACACAAAATCCAAGGAAAGTAACTGTTAGAACAGAAATAATAAATGTAAGCAAATTAGAGCAAAAGTGAAAAGCATGAATCTAAAGTAGTTCACTCGTCCAAAATGAGTGCACTTCATTTTCTGACCCCTGAATGACCAGCTATTCTCTATTTACCAAGTTACAGGTTTGTCCACTTCCACAGACAGAATGGTCGAACCTGCTACAGGTTAATGGGTGAAATGGCTATGTTGACCTAGGTGTTTTATTTACCAAGTGCCTGTTTACTTCTCCATTCCAAGCCTTCAGCTGCACCCTCAGAGGACAAACTACAGCGCTTAAGAGAATCCCCCGGATCAATACGTCTCTTGTCTTGAATGGCAAAAGAATGGCAGCCCCACAAACAGGACTTGTTTGGTCAGTTTCAGGTGAGGAGTACCTTGATCTAAGACTCTGCAATCATTTCTTAACCAACCATTGACAGACCATTGGCTGTGTTGAAAGGATGGTTATTACAAAGGCGATAAGGTTGCTAGTGAAAAGGCAATAAATTATCATCTGTAGATAACATTTTTCCGTTGTAAAACAGAATGCACTTTTCACCTCAAAAAGCCATAAAAAAAAAATCAAATAATTCATACTGGTTCTGTGTTCACTGGCTAAACATCAAATCTGATAAAATATTAAATGTATTATCTCTCACATAGCCACAGGGGGAAAACCCACCCAACTTTTTTATCAAATTAACAAAATATCATTTCTTTGTACTCCTTCATGTATTAGAACACTTCTGTAGCACTAGCTATCAAAGAAGAGCACTTAAGCAAACTGAAGAGTCTGTGTTTTGTCTCATGATTATTCACTGATATAACTTTTGTGCTTATAGTAAATGCATGGTGTCAGATTATTCCAATGTCCTGTGCGCATATTTGAAGTATTGCCATGCGTAGAGGCAGAAAAAACAAACAGAAATGAAAAACGAGCAGCACAAAATCCAAAATGCAAGCAATCAAAGCGAACAACGCTAACTTCGGTGGAACAAGTGGCTTTATCCTTGCAGTGAGACTTTGGGTCATTTATAGCATCTACCCTAAAATAATGGATGTGCCCTTGTGATGTCGGTGTGTGATGTCTAGCTAAGTTATTGAAGAAATTTATGACCCGGCATCGCGAGCGGCCATACTTCTGAAGGAAAACAAAAAACCGTTGGTATGTCTGTGTGTGACAAACTGTCACAGCGGCCCTGCTATTTTTCAGGGGAAGGCAGCATTACTGTGATGATTCATTGTATTTTCAAACACGAGTGCAAATTATTCAGAACAAAACAACAAAATTAGAACAACAAAAAGAACAAAAGCATTTTTTAAAGGAGAAGGAAAGGCAGACAGCAGAGAAAACCTCTTATCTTGAAGCTTTATGTATTTCTCCAACTCTGATATCTGCGAGTGCAGCGTCTACTCATCGCTTTTTCACCATATTATTTTTATAAGCTAAATGAACACTGATAAGGCTAATTGTAAGCGAAAGAAGGAGTTCACCCCAGGTATTGTTTAGAGATCAGTTTTATATAATCCCTCCTATTCAGTTTCTTATTGAATTCTAGAATTTAAATTCTGTAACAAAGCTTTGAGATCTGGATCTATTGTGGTTTAGACAGGTGATACACAGAAAAAGGAGGCTGGCAAAAAAGAAAAGAAAAAGAAAAGGTGGGCAGACAAACACAAAACCCCACATGGACTTTGGTGGGGTAATTTTCTCATTAATAATTAACATATTTGAACCCATTTAAACTCTTCGCCAATGTCAGCTGATCTCCCCGGTTGAAGAAATCACAGCAGAAAAGTGGTGATCTGAGAGGAGAGAGCCCGACTCACAGTCTGACAGGAGATCAATTCCCTCTCATGCCTTAGGTAGTCCTTATGCATTGTACAGTGAGAGTGGATGAGGCAGACATTGACCAAATAAATCAGAGGGATTTTCACTGTATGTCGAATGCAGTCTTTCTTCAGGGAAATCCCATTCCGGAACCACATTTGTTCAAGCCTGTGGGAAGCACATGGACGTGTAGTCTTTGCACTTTTTTTTTATAAACCCTTAAAGATATAAGATTAATACATTAAATAAATAGGAAATAAGCACTTGCAGCTAATCCGGGATACTTTTTATGTTAATCTACTTCTTGGATTGAATCTGTACTTTGTGCACGATCTTTCTACTTGATTTGATGCCACTTGTTTCCCATAACTTCAGTCAAATAATAAATATCATGTCACTGTCTAAAAGTAGCATAAACAGCGTTCCATACAACTTCAATCTGTTGACTTTATATTGAGGCAACGCTTATACTTTTTTTTAGGCAATTGCAGAAATTCATACTCTTTTGTATTATGACATCCATAAATAGCAAAGTAGGTGCTTCTTTTTTCATTTTTCCATTAAATGGAATTTGTTAAGCCCGATAACAGACGAGATCCTTGTGAGAGGTCTGGCAGAAAGCCTTTGGTTTCCGTTCACTGTTTGTCTCAAATGGATCGGGCTTTGGGCCTCAGCTAGCTTGCTATTTCATATATTTTGGGGCTGTGATTGTTACTGGTCTGTCAAACCATGCCTGGTGAAATGCCTGCCTTGGAAATGAAACCTGAGCTAAGAGGTTTCAGACAACTTTCCATTTGTGCATTTTTCAGGCACTTGAGGAGATACAGCTGGGGAATGAGAAGAAAAAGAAGGGAGTATGATGCATTAAAGGCTTGGGCAGCCAGAAATTGAATGTTACAAGTTTGTGGGTTGTGCATTATTCATCAGGGGACTGAACAACCTGGACAATCTTGACAAACTAATTCAATAAATGTCTTTATGATCAATATACTGCATACATAGACATCACTGGGCAAGAAGTCCCATTTAAAAACAATTTTTAAAAAAGTATTTCATGAATAAATCAAGCAAAGTAACGCTGGCCAGTAACCTGTACAGAACAGCGTCTTCTGTATTTTGTTAAGACACTGAACTGTGCTCTCTTCTGCACTTTCAGCTGCTCTGTTGGTAAAGTGGTGCTAATGTCGAATATTATAACGATCCCACTCAAAGTAATGCTGATGCATGGGATCTCCTTATTCTTCCTTTGCATAAGAAGGACTCATTTGTTGCTTTTTGATGGATCATTTGAGATAGAGGGAGCATGTGGAATTAGGCGATTGTTGCATTCATTGCTTTTGCATGTAAAGTGGAAGCAGTAGTGAACATTTTCAGTGACTTCCCCGTCTTGTACTTGCTACACTCTTGTAATTATGACTGCCTTTTGAATACTGTGCATGCTATCAAAAACATCTAAACCGCCTTTCTTTGAGACTTTATACAGCGATGTAACCTACATATGCTCAGTTTTCTTTTGAGCCTAAAACACCAACATATGTTTGCTGTATTCACAGATGCTGCAACCGTACACTCAGGGTATTTGTTAAATACTTGACAATAGAACTAAGACCTACAAACACACACGCACGCACATGCACACCTCAATTTCTTCCCGGTGTCACTGTGTGAATTTGTTTGTCTACCTGTGTTCAATTGCCCTCGGTTTGATTCTCTCCATCCTTTTGTGATGCGCTGCTTAATAGCCCCTTTCCTTTCAGAGGAGATTGCATGGACATCTTGGAAGGGCCAAAAAGCCCAGAGATAGACTAGTTTAGCGCCAAGTCCGTGTACTTAAATTAATCTCACATCACTGTAATGAGTAAGAGAAGAACTCAATGGTGAAATGGTGGGTGAAGAAATAAATGCAGAAGGACAGGCAGTAAGGAGAAACGAGACAGGCTAAAGAGTGAGACAAAATGAAGCAGATTAAAGCACAGGTTCAGTGATTGGTAGATCCGGTGTAATGCTTAATAGCATACAGTAAAGTTTCTAATTCACCCAGAAATGCGATGCATAATACCACTCAGAAAAAGAATAAGGGAAACACAGAGTCAGCTTTCTCTGTTATTCCTTTTTTTCTAGTTTTGGTTTTCGTTAGTGCCCTTGTCATTTCTTGGCAGCATGAAGCAGCTCATTCAGGTTGCACAGCCCATCCAGCTCTTCCAGCATGGCACATCCATATTTGCTGTTGCAAGAATGTTTGCTATGCCTCCCAACACAATCTCAAGAGTGTGGAAGAGATACCAGGAGATGGGATAGGGCCATTGTAGGGCATCAGCCCAACAGTGGGACTGACATTTGGCCCTATGTGTATGTAGGAACAGGAGGAGCACTGCCAAAGACCTACAAAATGACCTCCAGAGGGGTACTCATGTATATTTCTGATCAAACTGTCATAGTCAGGCTCTATGAGCGTGGCATGAGGGTGGTACCTGTGTTCACAGACCGGCACCGTGCATCTAGATTACCATTCGCCAGACAACATCAGAGCTGGCAGGCCCACCATTGGCATTCTGTTCTCTTCACAGATGAGAGCAGGTTCATTCCGAGCACATGTGACAGATGTGAAAGAGTCTGGAGACATCATGGTGACTGATATGCTGCCTGCAGTACCATCCAGCATGACCGGTTTGGCAGAGGGGCAGTGGTGATCTGTGGAGGCAGATCCTCGGAGGGTTTCTACATGCTCGCCAACAGTAACCTGACAGCTGTTAGGTACAGGGATGAAATCTTCAGGCCCATTGTCAGACCTTATGCTGGTGCCATGAGCCCTGGGTTCCTCCTGGTGCTGGACAATGCCTGGCCTCGTGTGGCTAAAGTGTCCTGGATGATGAGGGCATTGATACCACTGACTGGCCCTCGCATTCCTCAAAGACTTGAATCCAATTTACAGCCTCGGGGACTTTATGTATTGGTGCATCCATTGCTGCCAAATAACACCACAGACTGTCCAGGAACCCTGATCCAGGTCTGGAAGGAGATCCCCCAGGAAACCATCCACTGTCTCATCAGGAGCATGACCAGATGTTGGGAGTACATATGGGCAAATGGGGGCCATACATACTAATGAGCCAGATTATGAAGCAAGTTGGATTAGACTGTAACTTTTATCTTTGACTTTTAACATCATTTTGAATCCAACCCTCAAAACGGGGATTAGCTTAGTTTCTAGTCACTGTTACACAAAGCAATCAATGTCAATAAAGTTTTTCAACTTTAATGTTTTGTTCATAAATATCTGATGTGTGGTTTAAGTGTTTACATAAATATTACAATTACTGTTTATGATTTAAGACTCACACAAGCCACTGATAAACACTATGAGGCAACATGACTACGAGAATTAAGTATGAATCAAGTAAACATTATGATGCATGAAAAAACATGAATGGCATCTACTCTAATGAGTCAATCATATCATGAGATCTGGAAGTCTTACATAAATGTAAAACATTTATTATAATTTGGAAAATCTATATGTCTTTTTTAAATTTAGGATAAAAAGAAAACGATAAAGCACCTTTTTGTCAGTCTGTTGTACCTCCTAAAGGAAAATAAGGTTCTTTTCCATTAGTTGGTGGGCAGCTAGGGGGGAGAGGGGGGGTTTAGCCAAGGAGTGCAATACCCAGTGTAAGAGATTTAAGAAAATAATAAATGTATTTACGATAAAAACAAGTACAGGGCCTTAAACACACACACACACACACACACACACACACACACACACACACACACACACACACACACACACACACAACCAAAACCAATTATATTAGCAGTCGGTCTTGGATATAATGTGCATGCAACAGTCTCAACACAAATGCTGCTCTGGCATTATCACAGCAATCAGTCTTTCACTGGATTTGTGTCTCACTGCAAACACCTTTTACTGGGTCCATCTCCTCCACATCCGACACCAGTTCCACAAACACAACTCCGTGGCCAATCTCAGGTCTTGTTTTGCATCCCGTCTGTCTGCAATGTCCATCTTGTTACTTCCCTCTTGCTCTGCTGAAGCTCCGCTGTGTGTCTGCTGCATGTCTCCTCTCTGTCTGTGCAGACTTCCTGTCGTTTATACACAGTGACTGCGGAGGTGTTGATAACTTTTTTGATTAGGAAGATGTTGGTAGGAAATAATGAAAGCATGCAAAAAATATTTTAAAAACCATGCAAATATATAAAAAAAGAATAAAACACACAAAATAAAACCATGGCAAGAGTCAATAAAATAGCCTCTGGTACTGTACCTTCAAATAAAATCTGGGTTAAATAGAAAATAAAAACATTTGGGAAACGTTTGGATAATCATATAAATATATATTTTTTAATTTTCCTGTCATATTTGTCACTGGCATACTATTGCTGTTCTTAGACATCATGTTGCAACTGCTTTTAGAGATTCAAGTTTCAAAAGTAAAGTCCCAGCACAACATTTTGCAGCGCAATGCAAGATAATAGAAGATGGAGCTTTGATTAAGTGTTAAGCTGTTATCAGAGCAACAGCAAGAACTGCCTCAAAGTAACCTCTTCCTTTAAAATGATGTGCATGTCTGTTTGCTATTTGAAGGTTTTGCATTTCCAATAAAACAAGCTTCAGAAAAATTGAAAAAGTAATATAACGTGGGAAAAGGAGTGAATGGAGTAAAATGTAGTTTTCAGAAATTCCAAATAAGAAAGTTACCAGTCTTACCTTTCTGTTTAACATCCAGTAGGACAGACACCTCTGCTGACAAACATTCAGAGCTGAACAGAGTCACAACCGCGCAAGAAAGTGAAGAGACACATGACACACTTGACATTTGTTATTATACTCCCAGAATACCTGCGAGTGATGCTGCAGAGATAGATACTTGTGATGTCATGCTACGTTAGAAGCAGAGCAGCATTTGCAACTGAAAGGTGTGAGTTTCTGTTTTTTTGTTTTCTCTTTTTTTAACGTTGCAGTCGACCCAGCTGATAGATTTAGTTTGCCAGAACATGCAGCAGTACTCAGCGTGGATGCTTTGAAGAATATAAGTGAATCTGCCTCTTTCTGTGGAAATATTACAGGAAACAATCACCAGAAAGAGCGAGTCAAGAAAATTTTTTGTTCCTCATTAAAGATTCTTCAGGAACTTGCAAAACCTCTTTTTTAAAAATATGTACGTCTGAAGGATCATCTTGGCAGAAGACATTCAATTGCAGGTGAATCTGAAGGCTTTAAAAGGCTGTGGGCTACGGAGGTGTTTTGAGAGTTGTTCTGTCAGAACTCTGGAATGATTTTTTGCAAGCAGTGCACCACGGAACATGATTTTGAGACGCTGTGCTCGTGTCATTATTTCACTAAACAAGAGCAGAATGGAGTAGACTAAAGCATGTGTCATAGTGATCTTTTTATTTCAATCACAATGACTCTATTGATCAAAAGGAATTTGTGAAAGTCACACATATTCACAGCTGCTGAGGTTCCTAACAGGTGATAATTCTGCAGATCTTGAGGCAGCCTGTCGACACAAACTGATCCAAAGGCCCACCTTTGTGACTGAACAGTTGAGCAGCGTCCTTGTATTACCGAAATCTGAGTTGCCCATTCATATGTTGGTTGCTTGGAGTTGCCTGCCAGTTATCTTAGAAAGTCTTAGACAATGCAATGCAGAAATTACTTTCTAAAAGTTACAGATTTCAGTCTCACAAGCTCGACTGGCATCAAGGCTAAGCTTTGTAGTTGTCTTTTTTTATTGCGGTTGCACTTTTAAAGATACTATAGCTAAGGTTTTCAGCCCTTCTGACAGCCTCGGCTATGCTTTCATTCTGTTTGTTTGCTCCTTGCAACTCACAGTTCATTAAGGCATATGGTGAATACCTCGATGAAGGCAATGAGTACAGCTACATTTTGCAGTATTAAAAAAATACAGTGGAGCTTCTTGTCTTGAATGTATGGTAAACTGAGTGTATGAGAGGAAATGTACACACACTTTTTTCTTTATATTAATAAATTTAAAAATGTGTAATTTACTGTGGCTTGAAAACCTCTTTACTATCTCCACCGCTATTCCCCACACGACCTTTTTCAAACACACCGCTGTGACACAGCATATCTGTCCATTGTACTGGGATTTTGCACAGGATCAGACTTGCTCAGATGAAAGGGCATCACTGGTGCAGGGATTGCAGGGAGAGGGGGGGGGATCACATACTACATTTGGGTGTTTAAAGTCTGTGATTAATTGAGTTTATGCAATGAAAACCTAACTTTTGGTATTTAGGTGTAAATGTTATTGATTTTTTGCTCGTCTATGACTCGTATATCACTATGTGATTGTGTCTTTAATGCCAATGTGAACAGCAGAAATCACACAGCCTTTTCAGTTAAGCCCATTTCTATGAGGCCCTAAATAAAACACTAATTTAAAAAAAACAACTTTTTTTTAAGTGAAACCATCATCTGAACAGTCAAAACAGAATTCCTGCAACTTTTACATCACTCACATAACCTGTGTGCCTTCCTCTTGTGAAGAGGAGCTGAAAGAGGCACCGGTCCTTTAAATCCTGAAATTTTGTAAGAAATCTCTTTGAGTGAAGCCGCTCATTTCATGCTTCAACAACTCCTGGCTTCAACTTTGCATCGCCACACAAACACACAATCATACATATAAATTTGACTCATTTCACTGCACTGTAGTGGTCGCACCAACGGTGACATCATTGTCGTTGTCCTTTTGGCCTTCCAGGTCATTTGAGCAGAGTAACTAGTTCATTCTGGAATCTGATATTGGCAGCATTTAAAGAATAATGTGAGAAGCCCTATCTAGTTTCAGCTTTTAAATATGTAGTATAAGCTTACTGCTAGACGCGGAATATTTTTTATTTGCTTTGTTTATGTAAATGTTGTGTCTGTTTTTGAATGATAATCCAAGGATAACTTTGATTCTGCGTGAGCTGCATTGCTGGTGCATTCTGGCTTCAAAGACACTATCATTTTTGACACGTATCCAAAGTCAGCTCACAGTGGTTGAGCAGGTTAGACAAAGTAGTCCAGTTGTCCTAGCAACATTCTTCAGCCCTACCTGGGGGATTCCCAGAGCTTTCCTAAAAAAGAGTACATATACAGACAGAACTATTACGCCATTTATGTTATTTGTTTCAATGCTAAGCCATTGAAACAAATGGCATAAAGCTTGTGATGCACAGTTTTGTGCTGAGGTTAATGCCACAGGAGGTCTGGAAGTTAGCAGTCACTGATTTAGCAGAGTGTTGGCAACATTTACACACTGCGTGTCTCAGTACGCACAAGTTGCTGTGGTTTCTAAACTCTTCTACTTTGTAATGATGCCACTTACAGTTAATCGTGGAATATCAAGGAGGGAAGGAATTTCACAAACTTGTTGCAGTGGTGGCATCCTTTTATGATATTTGATTTCAACGAGTCCTTTAGGACGTCCCCTTTAATTCACAAATGTTTATAAAGCTAGACCATATAACTATGTGCTTAACTTTGTTTCTGGTCCTGGAAACACCAAAGAGTTTTACTTTTCCATATAGTGTATAATCTCACTGCCTAAGCTGGGGTCTCCCACCAGCTGGAAGCTCTTGGAAAATCCTGATCAGACGCACAAATCCACTAAACTGAAGAAGCAACAAGTATAAGCTGTAGCTCCGCTCTGAGCTCATTCTGGATGTCTGATAGCACTGGTGCCCCCAGGTACCCTTTGCACGAAACTCATTAATTCATTATCTTCCACAGTCTTGTTGTATGATTGCAACTAATCAGCAGCAGTCAGGTTCCATCGAGTTCATCAATAGTCCATCAAGAAATAAATTGTTAATGTAAATATTTTTAATATGCATCCACCAGTGCAGTTTTAATTCTCTTCAAGTGTTTTCTCTATTTAAACATGATCTGCCCAACAATAATAACATAGGCTGTTATCATAACTGTGATACTCACACTACATATATGCACATACACAAAAATGATTACTGATTTTATTAATATGCATATGGTGTGGGTGTTTGTAAAGCATAAAAATATACATTATTAATTAAACTTTAAAGAGCCGTATGTGTTTAGGTGAGTGTATGTGAGCTGACTCCTTGTCTCCACCATTTACCACGTCTTGTCTACTTCCTGTGGAAAGACCACATCTGCCTTTCACTGAGAGGAAAGAAAAGAACCACCTCTCTTCTTCTCATCACCCATTTTTCATCCTATCTCCAACCTAACACACACACACTTATACAAAGTGTAAAAACCGAGCTCTCTTCAGCAAAGCAGAATTACAAACATCTCTCTGATATATTTCCTGGCTCAATTTGCCAGATTTCGATGCTCCTTTTTTAAGTTGCCAGATTCTCAGTCGGTAATATTTAATTTAAAGAGTAAACACCCTTTTTTCTTTTTTGTTTGCACATTGGTTGATGAAAGGCAGGTAAAAAAAAAAGGGGGGGGAAAGAAAAAAGTCTTGCTCTGATTCCCATTGTGCTGAGTAGAGCCAGTCAAGCTCTTGTGTCCATAGTGCTTAACCACTGGACCGATGGCAAACGACACAGTAATCACCTTACAGTGTTCCTGGTGTTCCTGGAAAAAAGAAGGCCTACTCACCGCAGGGAAGCTTCTCACAGCTAATCCTTTAGCACATCTCTCTCTTTCTTTTCTCCCTATTCTCTCTTCCATCTAGATTCCAGTATCTGTAAATGAATCATTCAGGATAACCTTGATTTGTTTATCCTCTAACCAATACTGATGTTCAACACAGATTATCTGCTAATGTGTGGACTTTTCATTTTGTCTTCAAATAAACTGTAACTGGGTACAGTTTTAGCAAAGCAGACGGAGATGATGAACAAAAGAAAAACGAAAATAAGAGTTTCTTGCTGACACTTAGAATATGTAGATAGTGTTTCCTGTTAACTAAAGCTTAAAGATTAAACTAGCTTAGTGCTTTGGTTGTAGTTTTTGGCTCCAGTTGGTTTCTAATTTACTCACCTTCATGTGTTTCAGTTAGTTCTTTTGTCCCCCCCCATCACTTACCCCAGTGCGTGTTCACCTGCCAGTTACCACATTGTCCTTAAGTCTCCTCCTTAATATCAGATCACTCCAAGAGCAGAGTAGGATAGTCAGCAAGGTCAGGGCTTTCCTTCATCCAGATTTCTTGCCCAATTCTACCTTTCTCAAAAGTTTGTGTAGTTGTGGAAGATGATGTAAAACAGGGTTAAGTTTTATACAATGGGTTAAGTAACGCAAATCTATTTCAGACTTAAAGGAAAAAAAGCTCTTGACCTTAGATTCATCTGCGATAATATGCCCATACAGAGTGGAACAAATTGAGGTAGCATGGACGATTAAGGTCAGAGGAAATACTGCAGGTCTTCACGCACGAAGAATCGAAGAACAGATAAATCAGCGACTGAAGAACGGTTTACAGTTGTCAAACACATGGTGTAATTTGAGGCATTTGGATATGTTTTCATAAAAGAGCAGAGCAGGTCGATATCGTAGAAATTACATGCTTGTGGTCATTACACACAAAGCAATGCGGGTAGAGTTCTTTAGATTGTTGGTGGATTGAACAGATCTCTGTAGGGCTTTTTCTGTTCTTGTTGAGCACTTTAAACATTTTACTGTACAAGGCACACCCACTCACCCACCCACACCCACACACACCCACACTCATACAGTGCTTTAACTATTTTACACACATGAACTGATAATACATGAGTGGCAGTTATTGCAGTTCCCCATCATATCTTCTCCACAGGACTGACATCCATCCATCCATCCATCCATCTCCAATCCAATCCAATGTAATCATTCTTTTGGAAATCTGTATTGTCCAGTTCCAGTTTTGTGTTAACAATACGTGGCCTGCAGTGCTTTTCAGATCTTCAGTGATCTTCATTAAACCAAACCAGAGAATCAAAGATTGTCTTGGTTACACTTTTCCCAGACATTCCAGACAACAAACACATCGGAGGAGAATAAAACGAAATAAAACAAATTAAAATAAATCGGCCTCGTCAAGTGAGATGGTGAGAAGGAGGGGGGTGCAATAATTGCAGTTGTTTCATGTGTGTACCTGTTGTGTCAACCCCCTTCATCGCCCTTCATCCTCTGTCTGTCTGTTCTGTGACCAGAGGACGAGAGTGGGCAACAATACTGCCAGCTGCGGCCACAAGCTGTGAGCAAAAGCCATTCATTTAAAAGGAGTTTTTGTTCAGCTTAAGAAGTGAAGTGGGAAGTTATTTCTTTGAAGAAGCCCCCTTCTGAAGATTTGCTGATAAAAAACCGAAGGTTCTGTAATTTGCCGGAACTCCTGGTGCATTCCTGTGAAAGGTCCAGTACACTAAGAGAATACCAAAACAGGAAAAGAAAATGGGCATTCTGATTTTTTTTTAAAAGTATGTGAATACGCTGAAAATTTTCTACATATATGTGTGACTTTAAAAACAAACCAACAGTTAAACTACCCAAATTACATTATTTTCTATACATACATATTTTTAAGTTTAGTTATCACTTATGGTTAGTGATAAGCCCTTTAATGACTGTACTTTCTGTATTTAAAAATGCTTATAAGGAGTCTCGAAATTGAGATAAAAAGCAGAAGTCTGTAAAGTTGAATTATTATTATACTAATAAGCTGGGTCAGTGCCAAATACCAAAGCACAATAACACTAATCCTCTTGTAATAATGGAATTCAGCCACAAAAGAAAAAGAAAAAAGTACAACACTGTATAGGAATGGTGCTTTTCATTATGTAGTATATTTTTGAAGTCAGTCTTTCACATGGTACTAATATTACCTTAAACAGAGATTTGCAAAATGTAGATTTTTTTTTAAATCTAAATTTTTGTGTTATTATTGGCCTCGTTTCACCTTTACACATACAAATCCTATTTATTAATATATCAAAAACAGAATGGTTGTGCAACACAAAACTATTATCATTACTATTATTATTATTATTATTATTATTATTATTAAATTTCAGCCCTGATTCGGAAATATGCGAAACCAAACATAATACTAGGAAAATAAGCTCATGCAGAGGAAAATATAAATGTCATCTATACATAAAGAGTTCATAGCAAAAAGAGAAAGTTGCTGAAACAGATCCGGAAAGCTTTTTGGGTCATTTGTCATTTTTTCTTTTTAGCATGTTATTTTCCCAGTGTCAGAGTATCAGTCACGCTTTATTCCCCAGTGCAAAAAAACCAGATAAAAACTGATTATTTGTGCACAATGTATCCAATAATCATCTCACTGATGTCTGCATATCAAACGTCTTTTGTGCCAGCTGTCTGTCTGCTGAATGCTACTAAAAAACAAAATAAAGAAATAAAGTTCACAAGATCTTACTGTAAAGAATGACTTTTTTCCCTTCCAGCATGCGTGCGTACTGGAAGTGACTTACGGCAGCACAAATAGCATTAAATGATGAAATGTTGTCCATCTACTGTTTATTCTGCTGCTTTACTCAGCTCCTAGAATATTGTATTTTGATTTGGTTTGGCCAAATTCAAAGACTGAAAGAAATGAAAATAGAAAGATTACCTCACATCTAAACAAATAACAAATACTTTTTCCCTGCTTTTAAACATTTTACGATTACTCAAGAATGAAATAAAAACTGAATTTTGGGGAGCTCTTCTTTTCTTTTTCTTTTTTCCCCCCAATTGTTGATTCCTATTTGCTACTATTTAACTCAAAAGATAATAAATTAAACAGATGCCTATTGCCCTGTACTGCCTTCTCAAAAGCACATCTAGACCAAAAGTACTCGGTGTCCATCCAAAAATTATGGCACAATAAAAACAGGTTCTTCTTGGTTAAAGATTGGCTTAAAAATGTAGATGACTCTTCACAAGGAAAGTTTGGGAGAGGGGAGGGAAACTGTGTGAGAAGAAAAGTTCTTGGCATGGTGGCCACAGTGTGTGAGTTTGTGTGCGTGTGTGTCTATGTGCGTGTGTCTGTGTGTGCTATGATGTAACACTGATGTGATTTAGAGGTTGGGAAGCAGAGATGAAGCAGAGTGTTCTGGATAGGAATTCATGGCTGGCTGACCCTGTGCTGAGGCAAAAGAAAAAGGAACAAGACAGGAACAGCCTGGAAATGAGAAGACCAAAACGTGGCTCTGCATGACAAAAAACAAATACGTCTCAAAAATCTGAAAGGAAAGCAATGAGAAAAGAGAGAGAATCTGCTGTGCAAACATCTGCTTCTGTATATTTCAAAACAAACCGAGGCTCAGTGTCTGGTACATTCAGACTGCATTCTAATCTGCTCAACAAAGCTGACTATGATGAGAAGCGTGGCCTTCTGTTTCATCAAATCATTCCATCTCCAGTGAATACATTTGATTGTTTACAACAATTTACAGGCTTTTACTTTGGAAAATTATTCTATCGTTTGGCACAAAATATTACCGGCATTCTGTTTGGGAACATTATATTGATGCTTATGCCGAGAGTGGGCTCCAAGGCAGTTCAAAGACCCAGATCGTGCTCAAATCACTACAGCAGACAGGCGCTGTCACAAGCAATCAGGGAAACATTTGAACACTTTCAGATGCTTCTCACATATATGTGCATATCTGAATGAGAAATTTCTTGTTTCTTGTGGTTAAATTCTGTTTGCACCTTAGAATAAATCGAAATTAGTCACATGCAGAAAAATGCCAGGAAATCTCACAAAGAGAGAAGAAGCTGATTGCTTTGACTCTGTGTGGCAAGTGAGTTCATTGTGAAATTGTGCCTTAAATCACAGAGACACCAGGTATGCTAACAATAAACTCTCCTAAAAAGAACCAGAAGGAAAAAGTTCCTAAAGTTTGTAAGGAAATTACCCCAAAACTGGGTTGTTGATGACCACTATTCAACTTCTCAAGCTTATACGGTAAGACGTTTATGTGCTCAGGTTTTACTGTTAACTCATTTGCTGTCCCCATCTCAGTTCAACACAGGCCCGAGTATCTTGATTCTCACTTGTGCCATTCAGACAGCAAATTAATGCTTAAAACATGCTGCAAATGGAAACTTTGACAATGACAAAAGGTAGACAAAAATCTACATAAATGACTCAACCACTTTACTAATTAACTCATTACCACACATTGACTAATGTCCTCTCTAAACAAGAGATAGGTGTGGTGTGTACCAATCAGCTTAACACATGGCTTCACTATTATAAGGCTGTGTGTGTGCGACAGCAGGATTAAATGTGTGTTCAGACAGGTAGTAGCCACGAGGTTAGGCTATGTGCTTGTAGTTATCTGTGTATGGGATCAATCCCAGGGAAACCACACTGGACCATTGTTATAGAAAGGGGGGAGGGATAGAGCCCTTGAAAAGCACCCTAATCTGGTGAGTGCAAAGTTGAGCAGATGAGTGGAATGATCTCTACAGAAAAGGAGAAAAGGGATGATATGGAGCTTTGAGGAGTCATATTACTTATGTAGCTGATATTTGGTTCTGATAAACCACATGAAAATCGGACCTGCATACTGTTGTGAATCACAGCTTCACAACTTTGTTTGTTTAAATGCTGGACTTTTTTTTTTTTTTTTTACAAGAGTGTAACTAGTGCTTCCACAGAGCATAAATAATCTAGTACAGGTAAACTTGCATGAGTTTAATATATATATATATATATATATAGGTAGTTAAACATACCTCAAGTGTAAAATACAGAAACAGCTCAAATTCACATTGCATATTTTACCAGTCTAACATAAACCTCATTAGTGTTAGTGACCTGATTTTATTTACAGCGATTTGTATTCTTCAACAGTGCTTCTACATTTCTGATTTAAAGACGTTCTAATCATGTATTGATTGCTTTTGCTCAACATTTCTGGAGTTAGCCTGCCACCTTTTGGAAAACATAGGATCATATAATATCCATAAGAACTACTGAGGAAAGTCTGATTATTTAGACGGTAAGGGTCTAATTAGTCCCACAAACATTCATTAAAATGTTTCTGCTGTTAATTTAGTACTAAAATGCAACGGAGTTTAACATTAGATGTTCTATTGTTGTCAGAAATCAACAATATCTAGTTATTTAGTTTATAAAGACATTAAGAGATAATAGAGTAATATTATGTTAATTACAGAAAACAATGTAGTGCCACTAATCTTGTAAACTAAATCATCCTGTGATTTAGTTGTTTAGTGTCAGGTCCATTTTCAAGCTTGGGAGCATACTGCTCTCTAATGGTCATTACAGAGAACTGCATAGGGCCTGATGCTGTGTATAGATGTATGTCAATGGGTATTTCTTCTTGTAACAAGAAGTTTATCAGCATGAGTGCTTCATAAATCAAAGAAGAAGAGAAGAAAAAGAAAAAAAATACTAATGTTTGTGTTTCATCCATGTAAAAATTCCCTGCTAATATAAGGTGTTAAGTAAAAATGATATTTTTATGTTCATAAATGAGTGGATATTTTTTAGTTAAAACCCCCCAAATAATTAGTAATGTAAGCAATTTAAAGAGGTGGCAAACTGAATTTTAAGGTCTTTTGCAGCAGCATTCACCTATTCTGTAAATGTATTTTATTTACTCAACATTTATGTTCTGTTAATCCACTATTTAACATGTTACTGTGACAAGTCTAGTATATAAGCATACAGTATTTAAAAATATTAATACTTTAACACAAATATTCACTTTATATGTTATATATTAAATATAATTAATAATTAATATAATTATTTAAAACAACAAAAAGCTTATTAAAAAATAAATTCTCTTTTTTTTTAAGTCTAGGTAAGTGTTTTGAAATCAGTTGCAGTAGTAGTGAATTTCTTGACCTACGTGGCAGCTGGCTACAATAATGGTTTAAATTTTTGCCTTACAAGTCAGATAACCCCAGTCTGATGCTGTGAGGAGACGCAGATCCCTCTGTGGCTGCGTCACGAAGGGCATCGTAAAAAAATTCCCAACATAAACACCTGCTGTGGCGATCCCTTATTAATAGGGGAGCAGTCAAAAGTGGCCTTTATATTTAGTTATTCTTTCCTATTATGAAAATACTTTAATACAATTTTCAGAATGTTTAATAAGAATAAAATTCAAGGTACCGTCGCTGAGTAGCCACATTTTTCCTCCTTTAAAAGATCAAAAGAAATTCTGCTCGATAAATTGTCTTAAAATATAGGCCACTGCTTTGAAGGTGTTTACCTTCAAATGATGAAGGTGATAACTAATCTTAACTGTAGCTTTCAGTCTTCTTTGACATATTAAAATATTTGACTAACAGATATCACCGCTGAACTTTTCTAGGTTACTTACATAAAGAACAATTTTTGCATTGCAAGTTTTCTGAAATGCATGTTTAAATATGCAAACGAGGTAGTAAGCATCCCATCATGCGTGTCTGCACAATTCTTGGTATGAAAGAAAAAACCTTAACAAGATGCATTTTTCCCTTAATTTTATTGAACACAAAATTTCCGGCAGAATGCAAGGTCAGGATGTTTCTTCCTTTTTTTTTTTTTTGCCTCAGTTAGTATTCAGTATTTACAATTGCGACAGTGGGCAGACAGACAGAAGAGTGGTAGCCTACAGATTTTTTGACCTGCAGCATAGAGCTGATGTTTACACACACACAAAAAAGCATAAAAAAAAAAAAGAATAGGGAGCTCTGGATCAAAGAGAGTGACCAGTGTTGGCAGTGGAAGCTGAAGGCTCCTGTCTGACTGAATAGGAAGAAGTTTGGGGTTAGACATTTGTGTGCAGGGGATTTATTCTATTCTCTGTGAGATAGAGAACCTTGAAAGGATGCTTTTCATCTTTCTGAAAACCTGAAAAACTCCTTGAGTAGAACTAGATGTCTTTATTCTGACTGAATCAAGTGGTGGAGTCAAAGGAAAAATCCAAGGCTGCTTCTGTGTCGTTCTTGTATTTTTGAGGTTTTGAACAAAGGCCTGCGGCTCACCCGATGTGACTTCACAAATGAATTTTAGGAGGTGTGACTGGAGTGGAAAAAGTTTTCATGTACAATACTTTCACAGGGGAAACAGTGAGGTTTGGTCATGAGACCGCACCCTTTTAAAAAACTTACATTTCAGAGCTGTGCAAGGAAATCACGTTTCTTTTGAAGCAAAATTGCGCAAACAGGACAAAGTTACACAACACAAGATCAATGCAATTCATTAAGCCATAAATAGTTTTTACATAGCAAAAGTGATTACGTAATAGTATCCTTCTAATATATGTTGCATGCTTGCTTTAGACAAATGTGTTTCAAATATTATAGAGAATGTGAGACCTGAGCGTCAATGTGCCTTGTACTCCAATGTCAGTGTTTTCGAAACATCTTTGTAATATGGTGCAAGTTTTCAAGGATTGCAGCTCTTACAATTTTGGCCATGACTTGTATTAGTTATGACAGGAGGTTAATTATAAAGATCTACACCAAGTGTGTATTTATGCATTTGAAATTTCCATTTATTATGACAGAAGTGATGACCAAACATAAATACTGTATACAAGACCAAATTATAATAAACCAGAATTCTCCTTCAACAAGGACACTGTAAGCACTCATAATAACGCAATGATACAGCCATTTAAGACTTATATGAGACAACAAAGCTCGGCTTAATTAACAAATCAAATGCAGTAAATGAAAAAGCAAATCAGCAGGGAAATGGAGATGTGAAATGTTTAATGCAGACACTGAAAGAAACTGATCGCATGCCAACGTTTCCATATTTAAAGGCACTGTGTCGTTCCAGTTTGCTGCTGTCAGACTTCTGTACATCGGTGTTGCTAATTCTGTCGCATACTATCAGCTACATGTTTCACAAGCTATTTCAACTCTATGACAAAGGACACAATGGCTTCACACATTCAGTGTACTAGCTTGCAGCCTAAAGTAGGAGGAACACTGTACAAAAAAGGTCACACATAGTCTCATTACCTTTCAAATCCATAGCAGTGTGGGAAAAATGTTTTCGGTGAACTTCTAAACATATGACGAGATCTTTCATTTCCAAGGATACATTTAATTCCTGCTTAAAAGAGCCAAGTTCATTAAGATTTGATAAAAAGGTTAGAGTGTACATTCATTTCAAGTCACTAATCAAGTATTTTAATCACAACATTTGTCTTTAGGAATGCTTATGGTCTGTGACAGACTGGATATTTTTATTGGTCTAAAAAAATCTGTGAATTTAGGAGTTTTCAGACCCACTGCTGCAGATGTATAAAATCAAGCACCTTGGCCACACAGTCTGGCTTTAGAAACATTTGTGAAAAAATGGGTCATTCTGAAGCGCTCACTCAATTCCTACTGTAATAGGATGCCACCATTGCAACAAGTCAATTTGCGAAATTTCTTCCCTCCTAGATTTTCCACAATGAGCTGTAAGTGGTATTACAAAGTGGAAAGGTTTAGCAACCACAGCCACTCAGCCATGACTTGGCAGACCCTATAAAGTTATAGAGCGGGGCGGCTGAGTGCTGAGACGCATAGAGTGTAAATGCTGCCAATGCTCTGCTGACTCAATAACTGCAGAATTTAAAACCTCCTCTGGCATTAACACAAAATCTGTGCACCGGGAGCTTCATGGTATGGGTTTCTATGCACAAGCAGCTTATGTCTGTGTACTGTACATGCTCACAAATTTCTGTAATGATCAGAGAATAATTGATATTAGGTTTCCTAATAGAAAGAAGCAGTTACAATTATAGACTGGTTACATAAAAAGCTCAATATGATCACTTAGCCAACTCATCTACAAACTTTCAGACATTTTTAATAAAGATTCCAGCAACTAGACTTTGTTGGTAAGTGCAGTGGTAGCACAAGCTCACACAGAGTGCAGCTGTGGTGCAAGTGTAAAAACAACAGCTGAGACGATTAGATGGTTAAATCACTGACAGGTAAGCGAATCTGAACAAGCTGAGCTTTTGAATCTCCCGGTGAGTGATGGAGGTTAGCCCAGTCAAGACAAATCGGTGTCAAATATTCAACAACCCTAAGCTAAAGTTCAAACAAACATCTCCTTTTAATCCAAACTGAAGTGAACACATCTGGCCTCTGAGTCACATTTAAGCCCAAAGCTGTCACGTAAACAGCTGGTCAAGAATGCTTAAAGGAAACTTCTGTAAAAGGTGACTTTGTAGTGACAGCATGTGAGAGAAAAGGAGGCAAAGGTATAGTCTCCCATTAATCTAAAAACGTTCATGGGTTTGTGTTCTGTTATATACTGATTCCTACCCCAAGGTAAACTCACAAGGACTAAAACTAATGGTTGGCTCTAGTCAAACAGTGAGACCAAAAATTACACACAGGAAGTTGCATTATTTTCAATGTAAGGTAGAGAGCAGACAGTGTAAAATATTAGCTGCAGATCTATCTATATAGCTTAATTTACCTAAAGTACTACCCAGAAGAAATAGTGGCCATAAGTCAGATTTCCATTATTTACATCCTGTAGCATCCCATTTCATTGGTCCCATTTATTTAATATATAATCAATGATCAATCCGTCTATTACATTTGGTCACATGTTAGCTTGCTTGAGCTGGTGAAGAGTGAAAACAGTATTAATAAATGACTGGTGGGTTTTAGGATACTGATGATATCGAGTATGCAACAGAGCTTTTCACCAAATTCAGACAAAAATAAGGTAGTAATTCTTCTACGAAACAAGACTTCATCCAGCCTTGAAAGCTGGACTTTAAGAGATGTAATCACTGCAAAGGAACACATTTGTACTCTTCTGTATTCTTCACTGTCACCACTTAATTTAAACCCAACTTGTCTCCTGAAACTTAAGTTTATATACACTTAATAAGCAACTTAATAATTAGGTTGCACAAAGACATTCAGTCTAAATGTATGTGTCATCACCTTTTCTGTATTTTACCCCAAACGTGTTGATGCATGTAATTCAAATAATGCACTGTTTATAGACTTCCCCTTAACTCGGAGCAAATCTATAAAATAATTTGTAAGCATGCATTAGCTATGTGTCTTATAAAAAACACGATTGCTGTATATAAATGCAATTTTTAGGACGACAGGGTTGAAACCAATTAATAGTAGCACTTATAACATGATAAATTTTCTTTCATTTATCATGGCTTAGGCTACATCTGGACCAGAAACACACAGAGACAAAAAAAAAAAAAAGTCTGAATATGAACCAAATGACAGCAACACATACAGAAGTACAGTAAACTTGCAAAATCAGGCATGCTAATGTTCTAATCTCTAGCACTGGAAATAACACATGAAAAAAGCTAAATAGGCAGTTTATCTGCATATTATTCAAACACAAAAAATATCGACAAAAGAAAAAAAAAAGACCCATTTTTTCATAATGCATTACCACGATGATGACCATACTGCATAAAGAATAGTAGTATCGGTAATGTACATGACTTACATGTGTGTACATCATGAAGGCAGTAATCAGTGAAGTAAAGCTACAGTCCAACCATGTTTATCTACAGGAAAATAGTGTCGATTCTTCTCTGCTGATCAATTTAATATTAAGTCAAAGAAAGAAGGTGAATTACAAGAGATCTATTTTTTTCTGTGACAAATAAACAGGTAAACTTATGTAAAGGAACTAAGGCAAGTGCATGAGGTCTTTACATATTCCTGGTCAGAAGACACCGCAGAAAGAGAAAGAGACCAATGTTTTTCTTTTTTCTTATTTTTTTTCAGTTGCTTCTTGTTGGTTTTTCTAATGCAACGGGGTGGTGTGTGAAATTGCTTTGAGGTTTCAGTGACTGTGACCAACCCCTTTTAACCTTAAAACCCAACAACCCGAACCCTCCCAACCCTACGTGCCCTCTTCTTCCTGCTGCTCACGGGCAAGAAGATTACGCTTTACTTTCGTTGCCATTCATCTGAGGAGCCTCGTTGGGAACTGTCTTCACTTCAGCTGTGGCATTCTTCACCTCCGCCTCGCCTTTCGTGTTATCATCCTTCACAGTCTTACCACTACAGGCACAAACGTAAGAATGAGAGAGACACAGAGAAAGACAAAAAGAGAGGAGATTCTGTTAGCAGCAAATCACTAAGTCTCTCTTTCACAGCTAAACGGTCTGTTCTGAGCTGCCTTTTGTATCATTTTTCAAAGAAAGAAGGGAGGGGGAAATTGGGGGAAAACATGCAAGATGCTTTGAGGGAATTTGTTTTCCCTCCTGGAACTGAATGCATTTCACACATAATGGGATCAAGCTCACTATCCTAGCCAGACATCAAATAAGAGTACATGGATGTCACAGCTACTTTCAAGGAACAATGAATGCTGATGTGGAATGAGACAGGGCTGGTACAGTAGGCACAATGGATGAGGGAATGAAAGACTGAGGCATAACCTACAACACAAACTACAATTCACAAGAGGATTACATGCCATCTGGACTGAGCTGAGACACAATGGAAAGAGACTTTTGGGCCATACATCATTTAAGTTGAAAACTTTCTGGTGTTCTGGCTCGGATTTTTCTTTTTTAAGGGCATTGCTTTTATGTCTTCTGTATCGTGCTCCTAGTGTGCCTTAGAGAAATAAGGCAGGGACAGTGCGGTATATAAGATCTGTAAATATATCTAAACCTGGCCGCCTTCTTCGATGTCATCTTATAAATGTTTGGTGTCAACTCCTTTAAATATGGTGTAATTATTCATACAAACTGTAAAGCTCCACTAGCATCCCCCAGTGGCTGAACTGCTTACTACATTACACAATTAAGTTTTTGCTGAGCAGTCACTGAGAATGTACAAAAAGGTAAACATAGCCTCTATCCTCTTGGGCTAATAAATGCTGTCAGCAGGATGGGAGATTATGAAAAAAAAAAAATGTTTGCAGACTTGACACTTTTCTCCCCCCAGTGTCTCCCAAGAAGGAAAACTTTTTTAATGTAATAATATAAATGCACATTGCGGGAATTTACATTTTATTTGTGTCCTGGGGGGATGACCAAAAACTTCAGGGAAATGTTCAGTTTAAATTCATGCTGCTGTTAGTTTTCGAGAGTTTTGGGGATGGGAAACTTTCAAACTGCGAATGGTGCAGATGAGGCTGTTGGGTGCTTTGAGTTCTTTTGGCTCAGGTTCAACAGTCTTAAACTGCACGGGAATCTTTCTTTTAGTTATGTTTGCAATTCAATTTTTTAACTGAATTGCAACAGTTTATTAATTTTTTTCGGTCTGTTAGAAAAAAGTCAGCTGGACGTTGCTTTGAACCCTTTCTGGAGCTCTCTACACTGAGTCAGTGTCCGATTGAAGTTCGGTCCTGTTTTCTGTCTCTTTTTATCCCTGGGCATCTTTTTCACTGGGACAAGTTTTTATGATTCATTCAGTTGTTCCATTTTTGCTACCAATGAAAATATACAGATAACTCCTGGAGAAAAAAAAAACATTTTTTCTTGTTTTTGTTTGTGGAATCAAGACTTCTTTTCCCCCCAAGAGGTTTATTATGTTGTAGAAGCCAGCACTGCATTGTGAAATCAATTTATAAAGTATTTTCCCCTTCCCGAGTTTTCATTTTCTTGCACAGTTCTCGCACTTACATGCTCATCAAAAACCTAAAACCAAAACATAATATTAGACAAAGACAACCCGAGTAAGTCCAGCGTATAGTATTTTAATGATGCTTTCATGTGTTACCTTGTTTTATGTGAAAAATGTAATTTTGGCACTTTGTTAAATCCTGAATTAACTTTGATTAAATAAATTTTTTGGAAAGCTGAGTTCAATTTCACTAGCTACACCCAGGAAAGATTACTGCCAGCGTGTCTGTATGACTGTGTCTTATAAAATAAGGTTGGCTAAAAAAAATCTCAAAAAGCAACACCTCATGCCACAATCTAAAGAAACTCAAAAACAGCTGAGAAACAAAGTCATTGACATCTATCGGTTTGGAAAGGGTTAAAAAGCCATTTCTAAGGTTTTGGGACTCCAGAGAACCACAGTGAGAGCCATTGTCCACAATGGAGATAACATAACTGGAGAATCCCAGGACTGGCTGGACAACCAAAATAGGGTCACAAAAGAACCCAGAATAACATCTTGAAGAGTTAAGTTCAGTCTTCATGATTAAACAAATAAAGAAATAAACTGGGCAAAAATGGCATCCATGGGAAAGTTCCAAGGTGAAAACCACTGCTGACCAAAAAGAACAAAAGAAGGAAAAACCCGCTAAACATCTTGATGATCCCTAAGGAATCAAAAGAACATCAGAGCAACAATCAAACATGGTGGTGGTAGTGTGACGATCTGGAGCTGCTTTGTTGCTTCAGGACCTGGACCACTTGCTGTAATTGACGCAACCATGAATTCTGCTCTCTACCATTAAATCCTGAAGGAGAATGTCTGGCCGTCAAATAGCTTATACAGCAGGACAATGATCCTAGACACACCAGCAAATCTACCTCTGAACGGCTCAAAAAACTCAAACTTTTGGATTAAAATCTGCACTTCGTGTTTACTTGGGTTATCTTTGTCCATCCATTCACTAGCGCTTATCCTTTTCAGGATACGGGTGGGGGGTGCTGGAGCCTATTCCAGCTGTCATAGTGCGAGAGGTAGGGTACACCCTGAATGGGTCGCCAGTCTGTCGCAGGGCTAATACATAGTCAACCCCTAACCCAATCGCACTCACATTCACCTATCCCCACTGACTGCATGTCTTTGGACTGTGGGAGGAAGCTGGAATACCCGGGGAGAACCCACGCAAACACGGGGAGAACATGCAAACTCCGGGTCATCTTTGTCTAATATTGAAATGTATTTGATTTTAAATATATGACAAATATGCAAAAAAAGAAGAAATCAAGAAAGGGGAAATACTTTTTCACTGCACTATACAGATTTGCATTGTGCAATTAAGTATATAAAAAGTTTAAACAAAAATGTATTTTCTGCCATCTGTTTCCACATTTTTACTCTATTAATATTCCACACAGAGCAGCAGTCCAATGTTTGACATTAGCACTGTACTGTTGCTCATTCAAAATTTTGCCTATCCTATTAGAATGACCAATTAACCTAACAAGTACGTCTTTAGACTCTGGGAGGAAGCCGGAGTATCCAGAGAACCCACGTGGGGACGGGGACAACAGGCTTGACATGCCAGCTGGGGTAATTGAACCCAGGACCTTCCTGATAACAGGCGCCAATGCTAACCACTTAAACCCTCTCTTCTACAATCAACTTGCTTCAACTTTTGACCTTTACACGGTAGAATTCACATCTGTGAGTCATTTATGCAGTTACTCCAGTTTCAAGTTACTCTCAACTTCACTGAGAACCAAATTACTCATCATTGTGAGTCTAACTGTATTTCAAGCACGTGCAAGCTTCTAAAGAACTATGCAGGGTATTAGTCAGTTTTTAAAATCATTCTTACATCATCAGAAACTATTCACAAGTGCACAATTGCATTGGCTGTTGAGTCAAGGTCACATTAGACACATCATTAGATCAATGTTAAAGATACATTTAAAATCTAGGAATAATAATGAGTGTAAAACATCTATTAATAATGAATTCTTAAAGGTACATATTCTATAGTAAACGGTCTGCTCTTATTTCGTCTCTTCTGTTAAAATAAGTCCAGAGAAGGGCTCTACCACTCAGATATCCAATAAACCCACAAGAAGTCTGACAAGACATTTTAGTGTTGGGATGCTGAAGAAGGATCACCACATAGATCAGTGGGAGAGCTGTGCTTCAGTCCTGTCAGAGTTATGAAGAAAAATCCCCCTGATGACAAGTTTGGTTTTATCAAGGTGATGTTGAGCTGACAAGAGCCCTGCTTCCAACTACCTCTCAACTCCCCATACTTCATCACTGACATCTTCCTCTGGCCATCCAAGTGAGTAAAGTATGAGATGAAGAAGGCAGAGAAAGAGGAGTGGCTGTCAGTAAGCCTCTGTAATTTATCTTCTGCAGCTTCCTCGCCATACTCAGACTGTCAGAAAAATCAGGAAAATCTGCAAACTCGTAGGGCCAAAACTCCAAATAATAACCTGTCATACCGCCACTGAAATGACAGCGTCTACAAGAATTAAGACAGAAAACAGAAGTGTCTGGGAGAAATTTGAGGGACTGACAGTTTTCTTTTGGCCTTCACCATCTATTAGCTTATCACAATGAAGAGGACAGAGCACAGTAAAGCTGCTGCTTGGTGAATTTTTTAATTTACTTGAGCGATTTCAACTGAAAATTCTTCTGCCGAGTTCTCTACACAAACATTTCTTATGGCGCAGCAGGACTTGAACCCCAGCTATGACAAACTAAGCACCAATAACTGTATCACTTACAGTCTATTAATTGCACCTAGCTTAGGTTGTAGTCTCTGGCATTCACCTACTGCTGCTTGCTTTAAGATAGCAGCTTAAGAGGTCAATTAAAAACAACTTACTACTTACAAGGACTGACATGTGATTTATGATTTTAACACTGTAGGGATGAATTTAAAGCTTTTGATCATTTTTTTCTGTTGCTTATGATAAAACAAGCACCCAGGGCTCGATCTGGAGTCCCAAATATATTAACACAAAACTAAGGGAACAGTTAAATCCTGTTTTAAACTGAGTCTAGCACTCGTAAGATGGTACTTGTAAGTCTTTTTCACTCAAACTTGCATTTTGCGGTTTCACAAGTGGCTTTAGAGCAAAGAAAACCTTTTAATTTAAAAATATAAACTTTTAAAAGCAATTTTAAATACTGTGATTTTACAGATTTTGCAATATGTTTACATCATCAGCTGATTTAATTTAAGTTGTGATCTTCTGTACACGAAAAAGAATTAGATGTAATTGACAGCATTGATCTTGTGCTATTAATCCCATTTCACCCACGTTGAGTGCACAGCTTCTCAGCTTTTACGAAGAAGCCAAAAACCAGAACACTAAGGAGTGGGAAACTCATGTGCACGCAGCTTAAAGCAGGAAAGACGTGTGCCTACAACGTTCAGGTAAATTTAACCATCTAACCCATTTACCATCGTCCAGCTATGAATGTTTCAAATACCTGCAATCGGCACCAATAAGAATAAAAGCCCAGTTTAATGAACTAATTAGAATGATTGCATATATTTTTTGCATATTAGGACACAGTGGGTATTGCTAGATGCCCCAGGAGGTGAACAAAATGCATCATTCTCTTACATTCTGCCCATGATGAGGAGGAATATGAGATGGCTTAGATGTATGGTAGGAGAAAATCTGTCTCTACTAGGTGAATAAACAAACAGGTGGAGGAAGGTGGTGGATCTCAAATGATGACAGGCATGCTGGTAGCATGCTACACTGGTAGCATCCCAGTAGATCATTATCCTTGCTACCATTAAAGAAAAATTCCACTCTTGCATACTCCTAAATTTCATAATGTTCTTGAATAACGTGCAATATAGCGTTAAAAACAATGGGTACATGTTTTTAAAAAGACTTAGGTTTACTACTCATGCAATGTTTGAAAATTAGGGCCTGTTTACAGCCAAAGCTGTTTTCTTTCTTTATATTGCATAATTATTTGAACAGTTTTTGTCTTTAAATTTAGGTGTGCTGCAACTGTTGCTGCTGGTAATGTTTTTAACCTCCGCCTCAACCGTTGCTACAGTTTCTAACACTGATACCAGGCAACAGCCCAGCATATTTTTAGGGAATAAAAAGACCCATCAAAACCTCCAGGAAGGGAGCACTGCTTAAAAGCACTGCTGAGTCATTTAGATTTACCTGTTTAAAAAAAGGTAAATCTAAATGGCTTTGGCTTTGGCCTCTAACATTTTATATTTATGACTGTGAATTATCATTAAATAAATAGCAATGGAAAGACCTTAGGAAAATATTGAGACCAGGAAATAAATTTAAACTAATTAACAAGTTTTAAGGAATCAAATCTTAATCTGTAAAGCTGCCTGCTATTTTCTGCAACATTCCTGATGAGTCCAAAACTGCTTGGGGAAGTCTGATACTACATAAGTGGAATTGTTCCTTTGAAATGGAAGACTTACGAGCTAAAGGGATGCTATCAGGCTCAAAGAGATACTTGGAAAAATACAGATATGGAGGTGCTCATACTCATTTTGGGCTGGTGTGGTCGAGTCTGTGCACGGGGCATTAGGAACGTCCTTGGTTGGGCCGTCTACTTGTGAGTCCTTACTCTGGGTGCTGTCAGGGGCTTTGACTGAGTCCCGCTGACTCTGTGGCCCATCAGCATTAGCAGAGGGTGGGCTGACTAGCTCTGATACAAGGGGTGTTGGGTCGGAAGATGCGGCAACTTTAGGGGTGTCGCTCAGGTCAACCAGAGGTCCAACATCAGGTTGGGGGTTAGCTTTAAGCGAATTGGCTGTAGGGCTGTTTTTAGGGTGAGACTTGGCATGGGCCACTTGGGTTGGACTGGAGGTGTTGGTTGTTAGTGTGGTTCTCTCACTAGCAGGACTGCTTTGCGCCATGCTAAAGCTCTCAGTAACTGAGTTAGCAGCTGTGGAGGACAGCAGATTTACCACCATCGGGGTGGTGTCTGCAGCAGCAGGCCTGTTTTGTGGGGAGAAGCAGGAAAAACAAGGTAGGAGAGGGAAAGATAGGGAGTTGGCACAGGGGAGGAAACAGAGGGCAGAAAAGTGAGGGAATCAAGGACAACAAGGAAAATAAAAGAGGTAAAAGGAGAGTGCAGGTCGGGGGATAAACAAAGCAGATTAGGTTTCTATTGTGCTGCAGTAAAAAAAAGAGACTACACAACCAAAATGTTAGCAACAAAATATTTATAAGGGGAAAACATAAAACAATCCAACAATAAACTATAAAGGAAATGGAGGGAGTTTCAGGATTAAGATGCTCGGATGTCTTTCACAAGCAGTTTTCCCAGCAGAAGGTGGTGTTTGCTCTTGCTTTGAATGTGTCTGAATGATTTATGCACCTTGGCAAACTCACTCAGAAGGAGATTCGACAGCGCTCGGCTTTGAAATGAGACGACTGAAGTTTCAACAACAATGTACTGTGATAATTGTTAAGTTGGTTGCTGCGCTTGTTGCTGCTTGTTGCAAAAATAACATTGCAACATATCATTTGAATGGTTTGAAATTGTGCCAAAAAAAGGAAGTCAAGCAAATGTATTACTTTCAATATAAAATGACAAAATCTGGAAAGTCTTAGTTAAGAGATGACCCAAAAATGCAGCGCCCTACAGCCTGCATCATGGTTCCATGGCTGTGCATATAGACCAGCACTTGCAGAATCAGTGCTGGTCTATATGCACTGATTTCTATTGAGTGTTCACTGTAGGCAGTTAAGTGTGGTGCATCATACATGGTCATACATATAGACAGTGGGACATTTTAGCCTTGCATAAAAAATGCTTATAGCAGTGTAAATTAACAGCACTGCTCTGTGATGTGTATAACTGTGCTTACAAGAGAACTGGGTCAATATTTGAATGACAGCTGGGCCGGACCAACATTTGTAAAATATTTCTGCTCAGAGCAAACCAATGATTTGCTTAATCTTTCTGTACTCTTGACACTCACTCAGGTTCTGTCAATGGCGTGGTCTCGTTGGGCTCGGTGGCACCTCCTCCTTCTTGGTTTGGAGTGTTTTCTTCCTCTGTTCTCACTTCGACAATAGGCTCCTTACACTCATCTTTGCTGTTATTCAAAGGAAATATTGTTACCAGGGTAATGAATTAAGTGCACTTAACTAGGTGTGTTATTTTTCTACCCTACAAAGAGAAAAATCTGGCAGTAACAATGTCAAATGAACAGGTTAATTTTAATGAGCTAAAACATACAAAAACCCAGGAATAGCACTTCAAGCCGTCAAACGCACTCACCCTATCATCCTCTTTGATCATCCTCCACCTGCATTGACCTGTAAGCTCTGATTGGTGGTTTTCCCTGAGGCCTTGTTGTTATCATCACACTGCTCTCTGATTGTGCTGAGCTGTGTGCATTGCTGGGACTGACCTGTTTAAACGCAGGGTGCTAAATAACGCTACAACTCTCACGATGCACTTTCACTAAATTTGTTTTGTGCGAGCTGTCAGAGCTGAAATATTTATTTGTTGCTTTCGGAGCTGGCGAGATGACGGACATCTCGACGCATAGAACAAAATGTTTGATCAAACACAGGCGAACATGCAGTAACTGCATTTCAGCGCGATTAAATATTTATAGTTGGTGCTGAATAATTGAGGGAATTTCCCTAAGAATAAAATATAAAGATTTGCCTGCTTTCACTTTAGCTCAGCACCTTGGGAATTTTCTCTTTTGTCTCAAACTCTATGGCAAAGACTTAAAAACATGTTTTTAGTGTGTACTTACATACATCTACACAGGAATCAATATGGAGTCTAATAAGCCCTCATACTAACAGCTCTTTTAATAACCTGGTCACAATATAAAACTAGTATTTCAGAATCATATAAGTAAACAAAAGGAGATTTGGTTAAACAAGTAGTTTCAGTCTGCTTAGTTAGATTAAACCAATGTATCCCAGTACATCAGATACTGCTGGCCTCACAGAAACACATTAGTGGTGCTTTAGGATGGGTGTTTAGTGCACTGGCCATGGCAATACTGGATAACGATCCAGTTGTTAAAGAGTGATAAAATCTACAAGTTTCTCAGCTCTGAGACATGTCCTGCTTTGTTTTCCTTCGTTATCATTCCATTATTGGTTTCTTTTGTAACTCACATTTTATTGTGCTTTCACCCGCTGATTCCATTGCAGTTTAATACTTGCTGGGTAAGGTTTAGGACCCAAAACTACTAAAACATAAAGTTATTTTGCTCCTTAATAAAATGAATCCTTCACCCTGAAAAAACAATAGTCCAGAGTTTTTTTTTAAACAGGCATCCATGTGTGATTGGAACAGAGACTTTTCTTATCTTTGCTGTAACCAGGTGGATTTGGCACTGAAGCCAGTGGTTACCTTGTGCACAGAAGTCCCCCAAAATAAAGTGAGCTGAATAAGCACATCTTTACTGGCTTTATTCTAAAGTTATATAAATCATAAGCACTGATTTGTATTCATGGTTCAAAAGCTAACTTTAAGCCCTTTAAGTATTTATTCTATTTTTTAGCTCTGCCTTATTCTCAGTCAGCTCCTGAGAAATATGTTGATATTTGCTGCAAGTCCAACAGCTACACTCTAACTTAGGTTCTCTGATGATGGGCAGTAGGTTTCTCAGAGGTATTTTTGAAAATGTGCTAATTCTCTGTAGGCACACCACAAATAATCTGTGTTCCAGTCAAAAGATGACGCTTGCTTACGTGAATGCCGCCTTGCCCTCCTCGATGTCCTTGCTCTTTGCGCCTGGGCCAGCTTTCCCACAGAAGTTAACAGCAATACACATGAGGAGCCCGCACTTGTTGAGGAAATAGCAGGTGACATCCACGCCCACCAGCAGCAGGAAAAAGACAACAATAAGGATGCCTACGATGGCCCCGGTGCCCATGCCTGAGCCACCATCCATGGCGTCTGAAGGGACAAAGACAGGGAGAGGGGATATACAAGCAAAACAGGCAGAAGAGGAGAAGAGGGTTTAAATATAGAGGAGAGGGGATGGGAAGGAAGTTAGAAAGAGAGAGGGAGAGAGAGATGATGAGGAATGCAATCAGGCTTTTAATACAGTGCTTCAGGTTTCAGTCAAAACCTCAGATGTGTGTCGCTCTTTTCAGAGAAAAGCTGAAAATGAACGGTGCAAGAGGGACCAACGTAATTTCTAACAACTTTATATTTATTCTTGACATCCCCAGTGGCCGAAACACTATGTTCAATTTCATACAGAATCACAGAAATTGCAAAGAAAACAAATCAAAACAAATGCAAACAGTCAAAACTATTGGTAGCCTTTCGAGGGCTTCTAGGCATATCCTTGTTCTTGTCACTAGGCGTTTCATAATAGGCTTGTAACACGTTTATAGACATTTGTCGACCGACTATTAATATTTGTGCCTGAGGTGTCAATATGGCACCATTAAATATAAACACTACATTGCATAAATATTTTACAATAAGAAAAAATGCCTCAAAAACTGTATGAGGGGCAAATAAATTGCAATGACAGTCTACTAGGACATATTACAACACAGGAAAACAATGTCGTAGGAGACTATTCTATGTGTACTCATAGTTTTAGCTATTCACATTTTTTTTAAACACCCGCCCAATCATTTTACCAGTTTCAATCAAACTTTCTTTGGAAATGTGAAGGTTATGAAGGGTTACCTGAGCAGCATGTGTGAGCAGCCAACACATTTGTAATTCAGCTCTGAAGGCAGAGTACAAATGCAGATCATTTTCTCCTACAGATTATTCGAATAAACAAACGCACATGCAGATTATAGAGAGAATGGCATAAAGATGGATTTTGGAGGTCAAGGCCAGCTTAGACAGCTACATTTTCTACCTTTTTTATCTTTGCGTGCAACCTGCTGCTTGCTAGTCTTTAGAAAAAAGACAGAATTTAAGGGGAAAAAAAGCACAGAGCATGCATTGTTGTAGTGATCTCAGTCTGTGAACTAGCGCATCACACCTTTTATTAATGCCTAATTAATAATTTGCAAATTGACTGACATTTCATGTAAATTGTAATTGTTTCAGAGATTCAACTTAGAGCCACAGAATTCATGCCAGTGCAACTTCACTGAACACTATGACTTACTCCATTTCAACTTTCTTCTGGAAGAAACAACAGATCTGATTGATAACAGCAACAGAATACTGGAGAAACTGTATAATTGTTAAGAAAAAAAAGTGAATAAACTGTAATGCTTTGGATAAAAATGGAAAATCCTGCTGAGGAAAAGAATAAAAGGGATTCACTACTCCACTGAAAAAATGTGGATAAGTTAAACAGCAACAACAGAACAGAAAAAAATAATTTAAAAAACACATATTTCCTTGACTGAGGTAATCACAGTGTGCAGGATTCATGGTAACCAGGTATAACAAGATTTCTTGTAATAGTCAGTGCACACTTAAAGACAGGGGTCCCCAATCTCAGTCCACGAGGGCCGGTGTCCCTGCAGGTTTTAGATGGGTCCTTGATCCAACACAGCTGATTTAAATGGATAAATTACCTTCTCAACATGTCTTGAAGTTCTCCAGAGGCCTGGTAATGAGCTAATCATGTGATTCAGGTGTGTTGACCCAGGGCGAGATCTAAAACCTGCAGGGACACCGGCCCTCGTGGACTGAGATTGGGGACCCCTGCTTAAAGACATAAAGACAGGCCTTCCTCAACTTGCATCTGGCTTCTTACTGAGACTGTGAGAAACAAAAAGCATTCTCCGCTTGTTCATCCAATGAACTTAATGTTGTTCTACGAAAACATAACATTCAGGTGTATCCGAGCTCGGGCCTATTTCTACGTCATCATCAGAAAGGGGTGGTATTTCTCATTTTTGCAACCCATTTCTAGTCTTATGGGTCAGTCCCACTTCAGAGTGAGCCGTAAGAGAGGTTGGTGTTGCAAAAAACTTGTACGGTAGTTGCCCGGTGATTCAGAGACAGGTCACCTGGCAACGCGTCTCCAAACAATCTTTGTCTGGCTTTGATTGTCTGCAGTCACTCTCAGACAGACAAGGAAAAATTTGCAAATAACTGCAGTCTAATTCATAAATGCAGTAAGGTTACAAACATGTTGCACTTAATCTGAGTCAGTCTGCTCCAGTGAAAGAACCTCGTCTCCCATGTGTCTGTTAGCAATAGGAGACTCGACTCAGCTGGTTGTATTCTGGTTCTATTCCTAAAGCAAGGCTGCAAGCACCTACACAACTACCTCACTATTTGTTCAGACATTTCTGAACTTGTGTTTCAAATCTCTATCGTCCTAGCTTGACTCTGAATCTAAGCAGTTAGTTTGAAATTATGTTAAATGTGAATTTCTGTTCACGCAGATCATTTTTGCTGACTTGTTAAAAATATAATTACTGTGTTATGACAGCTTGCATGTAATTGCCAACTTGACCCCACTGACAAACCTGATAACAGACTCACTCCATCTTATTGCCATTTTAAGGCTGTCACGATGCACTAAAGCTACTTTGAAGATGACAGCTGACTGTGAGCGGTCGCAGACCCCGTCCTCCGTCCTTGAAGCAACGATTTCAAAGGCAACAAAATCACAAATTCCTTGCACACAGTCACGCTGCAGTCTCCAGCCACGGTTTTCCCCAGGGTGACTGTAGCCTTACTGACCACTACAAGTGACATTCACCCATTCACACCGAAGTTTAGTGAAAGCACTTTAACTGCCTCACAACCATACCTGAGGTAAATTTCAAATGAACAACCTCTGGACTGGAGAACCTGGAAAAAAATCTGATAACATCAGAACATCCTGAATTGCCTCAACTTATTAACACAATTTTTCCCAATCAAGGCATGCATTTAACATTAAGATGATTTAAAATCAAAGCTGGAAAGATGTTTGTTTGTGTTCAGCGTGTAAAGTGAGAATTATAGTTCCAACCCTGTTATGTTTGTTATTATGGTATCTACCGTGCCAGTAGGCAATCAAATTGGAAGACCTTCAGTTAAATTAAAGCCTCTCTTACATGTATCAATTTGGCTCTGCTTCAGGCAGTAAAGACTGTTGTAATGGCTCGCCAGGGTCTGGTAAGGATCAAGGGCTCATCAAAGTGTCTGAGGAGAATGTGAGCGCTGTGCAATTTGAGGACCATCTTTATGTTAACTGTTTATACCCTCAGCCTTGGATATGGGAAAAAGGGAAAGGATCAGCCAGTGACAAATATGTTCTGCAGTCGTGATTCACTGGAACTACAGAACGAACCCCTATTTATAATGGCCTCAGCACAGCCTGCAGCGTATTCTAAAAGCTTAAAGTATAAATAAATGACAGCAGCGTTACCACTGTAAGGAAGCGCTGTGAGCTGTGCTTTCAGTTTTCTGCCCATTTTGTGGTTTCACACATTCCCTACTCTCTAGATAAAAGGCCAAATATAGATAATGTACTGCCACACCAGTATACACTAGTTACTCCAGCAAAACAGACTTTGATCTGAAGTAACCACAACGAACGTGACGATTTAGTGTCAGTTCCATTAAATCCATGTGCACTGGTGTCTAAAACTGTCATTTTGTACAGCTGAGTAATCACATGGGGGGGAATATATATAAAGTGAAGCCGCTGTCTCTTTCAAATGGAGCAAAGCAGTAACTGCCACACTGAAGTATCATACTTAAAGATCCAGTGAATTTTTGTTTCCAAGTAAAGAGCATGTTCTGCTGGCTCTTTACCTGTCACACACATTTAACCACATGTGTCATTTGGGGTAACCAATTTACTCGTATGCGACCCTGCAATGAATAACTGCCACGCTAATCTTTGACTGTTAACATACGGCTTTACTTTATGAGATGTATGTCATTTTAGTATGACATCACACTTTCTGCCAGTGATTTAAATCGCCTACAGAGTGATGAATGCTCATAACGAAGATGAAACCTTATTGGGCCAGTTTATGTCACTAATTTGTCATTAATATGTAAAATGCAAGTACTTTATAAAAGCACTGTGCAAATGTACCATTAAAAAGGAGACTGAAACACATAAATTAGACCAAATGAATGCTCCAATTCTCTTGGCCTTTGAAGTAGAAACAATTGTTGACACACATAACACTCCTTAAATGCTGACAGGACACAGCCCATGGACAGCTATGCTGCAGACTTTGCAGGAAAAAAACATTTAATGCCTCTCAAAGATGTTGTGTTTGTGCTTACTGCACTCTGATGACAGATACATTCTCAAGTGAAAGCACTGCCCTGGGCCAACCGAGACGTTTAATTCAAATCCACCATCTTCCTCTTTCTGGCTGGCCCGGTATGCAAACCTTCAATTTCTCTGATGGTTGTGATGAAAATAGCAGGAGCATGCCAGAGTTCTGCGTACTTATAGGTGACTACAGTGGTGCAGAAAACACTTTTTTCTCTGCCCATTGCTTCATTTGCATTTTAACAGGCACAATAAATCATGTGCCATGTATTCAGTGCTGAGGGAGGGGGTTCTTACCGAGTGCTCTCACTGAGGGAGAAAGCACAAATCTACCTGTCAGGGTGGACTACACAAACATTTCTCTTTACGGGCTTGTTGGGTACAGTACTGAGACAGGTTTCCAGACGACTGCTGATAAACAGACCGCATGTGATAAAATATTTCACTACACACACTTCTGAGAAATCAATAAGACTGCCAGATATGTGCAGTTGTACCCTGATGAAACACCTTTATATCAGCAGTTAGATTTAAGTCCAACCGTGCAACTCTGACCGTGGGTTGCAGTATCTTTACAAACTTGTGCTGTAAAACACACAGAAATGCATTGAAAATCTTCCAGCACTCGCTTTACATTTCATGGATTGGTTCAGCCATAAGTAAAACAGCCAAGTCTAAATAAAAAAAATATTAATTTTAGAGTAGAAATAGGGTTTAAGACATTTTAACAACATTTATTTCACCAGAGGGGCCACATAATAAATAGTCTCAGAACAGTTTGTGTTTGAGATTCAGTGGAATGCTGAACATTGCAGTGATTAAAATAACCATATGCATGCAACAGACTGCAGAGAAGCAAACACAGTGTCCCCCTCATCTGTAAAGGAAGAAGCCCAGTTGAGGACAAATTTGTTTATACTGTAGACGGGGAATCCAGACGGTCTGACTGAGGTGTAAAAATGCGTAAGCTGTCACCGTTTTTCAACCAGTTCTACAACTGTATGTAACAACTGTCATTAAAATTGTTCATACGACACCATCACAGACTTCCCATGACTCTTATTTTCTTCTTTTCCTTTCCTTCGTTGGGTCTATTTTTCCACCTACGACACTTATTTCTGGATACTGCATTGACCTCATTTGGGTTAAAAAAAAGTTTCTTCAGTAATTCCCATGTCTGCATCCTCCATCAAAGCTCTGCCACAGTGTGGCACTGCACCACCATTAAAAATAAAATCGGCTTCAGAATCAGTTTTCTTTTGGGGCACAAGGAGGCAGGGTGACGCTCAACCGGCGACCGACTCCCTCTCTGATTTAAGATCCTTGGAAACTCTTCATGCAGAGAGCGGTGTGTGGCTAGATGGGATTTCAGCCCTTTTTAAATTAAGATGGTATGAAAACAAGTGCTACAAGCTGCTGTGCATGCTGGCTTGAAAGTTAGGAACTCTGGACTCATTTCCATAGAGTAAAGCTTATAGAGGAAAGAGGGGAATCGTTAATTTAAAAAAAAAAAATGTATCTATTTTAACATAGATATTTCTACACAGCGATGATTACGGTGATGCTTTCTGTGGATTGTTTTATGCTCTAACATTTGATTTGAAGTTTCTGCCATTAATCACACCGAGCTAACAAGCTGAAGAAATGTTTCAGGCTATACAAAAAAAAGGTAAAAATCCAATAGAAAGAGAGATGGCAGCTTTCCCTTTACTCTGCATGCAGTGGGCGACCTGAACCATTTGCTTCAGGGAAGAGAAATATTCTGTTTATATGCAACACAAGTAAGTTTGATGCAGACATTTAGATGGAGATCCTGATTAGCAAAAATGAAAATCACTCAGCACTGATCAGCACTATCATTACTCAGTAGGCACTGATGAACAACTGGGGGGACAAAGTGACAAAGAACACCTCAAGGGTGTCGTAAGCTCTTATTTTCCTTGTGACAGAACTTAGTTGAGATTAAACAGCAGTGCCAGGGATAATAAATGGAGGGAATACAAATCTTATTTTAGACCCCAACTCATAAAAAGGCGGGGGTGCCACGTTTCAAAAGTGAAAACTACTCAGAGAAAAAAAAGTCAATAACATTTGAAACTAACCTTGTTAACTTTTATTTTTTCTTTGCTAATAATTCCTCTGTTCTTCCTCACGCCTAATTCTCCTTCATTCCTGTTCAGAGAAACGGGGTGTTACAGATATTGATGTTATTCAGGTTTGATGATACTGCCTATTCTAAGGCTCAGGCAGAGAGCTTATGGGGATAGATTCACCTTAGCGTCCCATCAAAAGGCCATCAAAGATCATACGTTCAGTGGAAAAGCCTGAGACATTTGATTACTTGGAACTCGAGTGCTCTTTTCTGCAGACACTTTTTCTATGATCCCTTATGAGTTTTAGTTAGGTACGTGTTGTGCTGGATGTTAAAGCACTCACAAGCCACAAGAGCACGCTTGATGGGAAGATAAATTATTTCATATTTCCAGTATTACTGAAACTTCCACTTACACAGTCATGAATGTTACATCTGTCCATGCGAATCTGACTTTTAATACAGACATAATCAACTCCAATCCATCTGGACCATATGGCTCAGATTACCAGCAGCAGCACAAGTCTTAGTACCACTTAGCTGGAATTTGTGATAAATCAGAGAAAAATGGTTTTAAAACACGCACTAGCTTTAGCCGTTACAGCAAACGGACTTTCTGTATGACTGGCCTCTATGATGGAAAATGCTCATCAAGAAGGAATAAAAACAATGACCATTCACATATGTGTGATTACTGAAAATGTATCAATGCTTTATTAATTCTCTCACACTAAAATGCTGTTGATCATGGCTGCAGGTGATTTTAATCTCTTAAGTTATGCATTGCAATCTGTCATCTCTCATGACTCTGCAAACTTTAATGAGTTGTACAGCAGAGTGACGAACAAATGTTGGAACAAATGGAAACTATATAGAGGACTTTAAGTAACCCAAACTCTGACAGCCTTTTTTAAAAATCTCTAGCTTTTCATTGCCACTGTTAAAGACGGACATTTAAATTGGCCTAAGGTTATTCCCTTGTTAAGTCTCATGTAATTAGCAATTTCTTAGCCAAATGCTCCGTTAGTTAATAAGAGCTAATAAGCACTGAGGCATTACTGAGAGTTAAAACATTTAAATTCTTTAACTCCAATACAGTTGCTAGTGTGGCCGTTCTCCATGGTGTTACAATCAAACCAGGCCTCCATGAAAAACAACAACAACAACAACAACAAAAAACATACAGGAGCGTGGAAACAGAAGCTAGCAGCAAGCTAGCTAGCCATTAGACATGCTATTATGATGTACCATATTTCAAGTAAAGTATTAAAAACAAAATTACTGGACTAGGTTGCTACAGAATACATAACATCCACCCTTGCAAAACATAACCACAGTGGTGTCAGATCACAAAATACAAGTAAGAATCCTTCTGTAACTGTGGATTTTCATAGCTTTGATAGCTTTGATAAACTAGGTTGCCTGGCTGTCAGGTCAACAAAAATTAAATGTGGTCCGGAAAGACTTACAAACAATGTTGTCGGCCATTTAATAAGGAAATCAAATTTCGCTGTTCTTTGTTGTGTAAACACTGGATACATTATTTTGTTGCTTAGATCGTAGCAGCTAACAACAGCCAAAAGAATCTACTCGGCGCCATCAGGGTTGCATATTGGCTTCATTCTAATGTTTAGCTAATGTTTGCATATTAATATCCATATTTTTGTGCTGTTTTACGCTGCTGCAAGGCCTCTGTACAATATACAGTTTACCATTTGTTCCTTTTTTATGCAAAATGCATACTTTATCTTCTTCACTTAGGCTACAGCCAAGCCCCTGACCTCAAAACATCTGGGTTCAACAGTCATGTTTGATGTAATGCAACACTGAATGCAGAATACAGACATTTTGTTAAAGCTCCAGAGAAAAAAAAAGGGCTAAAATCAGCTTAACAATCAGCTTCCCAGAAGAGTCAGACAAAGATATCTTAGTATGTTTAGTCGCCAAAGCCTCAGAAAGTCATTACTTTCGTGAAAGAAAAAGAAACACAATTTATTTCAACCCTACAATGGTTACATGGAAATACACTGATAAGCACTTACAAAAATGTCTCAGGAATAGAGAATAAAATAATTCCACATTCTTTTAAACAAAATTTTTTAGTGTTTAACAGCTGTTTGGTTATGGGTTTGTTTTTTTTTTAGACATTTCACTGCTTTCAGGTAAAAAGAGAGCATGAATCCTCAAAATAACAGCCGATTTCTCGAATATCAGTTTGAAAAGAGTATGTACACTTCTTCACAAAACATGATTAGTTTTTCTGCACAACCTTCTGTTCTCTCCTGACAAGGCGGTTACATAACAATGTATTTGAAAATGAGCATAATATAATGTTGAAAATTAAGAATGAGTCTGGAAAAAATGAGTTCTCTGACCATAACCGATATTAAATTTCTCTGCAAATGTTATCTTCCCCTCAATTTGTACAGCAGGACATTTCAAGCTTGTATAAAAGAAGAAGAAGAAGAAAAAAAAAACAGCCAGAATTTAGGCACAGCATTTGTACTCATCTCCTGGTTAACACATTCATAATGCTTGACTGGGGAGCTTTGAAGCAGCTGCATAGCACATTCATGAATACTGGATCATGCCTTGTGTCAGCTTTCATGCAGTGTTCATGCTTTTATGTCACTTGTGACATAATAGTGGAATGGATGTGTTTGTTTAATAGGCAGTAAAGTCCAAAATAAAATCTCTTTACAATTTCGGTGTCTGATTAAACCACTGCAGACACAAAATTAAACAGTGTAATTATTCTATTTATCACCCCCTCTTCAGATCACATTAAGGCATTATGAATGTGTTACTAATCAAATCAAAAACAAAGCTACAATACTTTGTCTACATTGTATCCTGAAAGAGCACCCGGCGTCCAACTTGCAACATTGTCAAAACCCTAAAAATCTCTCTCCTTCGGAATCTATTCATACACAAGATGACATTACAGTGAAAACAGACGAAAAAAATATTAACAGAATCTAAAAACCAGAAACTGAGATTGATGCAAGTACTGAGCACCCTGTAATAACGTCATGAAACCAATGTCTTGACTCTTCAACTTTTTTTTTCTTGTGTGTGGCTGCACAAGGGTCAAAAGGCATAGAAAGCAAAGGTCTGGAGCCAAAGATTTGAACGGCTCAGACTATCCTCTTTCTCCTTGAATGCAATCAGTTTATGGGAGCCAGAGCACAGTCAGCACGGACAGAAGAAGAGCTGCCAGACTGCACGTCACACATTGGCAGCCGAGGGTGGCTGAGGTCATTGACCAACAATAAATAAATATCCACAACAGAGTATTTTGAGTGATAATCATAGTAATAAAGTGTGACAAGGAAAAAAAAAAAACACACAGTAAAAACACAGAGAAAGAAATTTGTGTGTATGGCAATGTCATGGTCCATAGGTGCCCAAGAAGATCACACATGGAGACAGGAAGGACACGGAGAAAAAAAGAAGCAGGAGAGAAAGAGGGAAAAGAGGGAGAGAGATAGAAAAATAGGTCAGAAATACAGAAATACAAGTCTGGAAGGTTGTTGTTTTTCTTTTCAAGACTGAATTGAAGAATAAAAAAGGAAGTCTAAGTTAAAGAGTAAAAATAAAAAGAAGTTACAGCATGTTAGTATCACGGCAAATGACACATGGTTCATGGCAGGCATGGGTGGAGGGTCACACAAAGGAAGGTAATGGGGGATGACATCGATAAGGAAGACATTTCAAACACACTGCAGCACAGTCTCTGTTTTCACCTTAAGGTTCAGTATAAAGAAGGGGAGTTTTAAATCAGCCATGGTGCAGAGCAGCGGCCAAGTTTAGGGTAAGATAGATGACAGCCTGAATGCAAGAACACATCCACATGAGTCAGGCTAGTATCTCTCACTCCTAATGGCCAGTGGTGTAATATAAAGTAAATGCAAGCACATGCTTGCTTGGCAGTGATGCATAAACTGAATGCCAAAGTCTCATTAATTCACAGATTCGGTAATAATGGAGTAATGAAAAACACAGCAACACGTCTCTATATTTTATTGCGTGTGTCTTTGGAAAGTTTGAGCCAAAGGCCAGAAAACTGGCGCATGGGTTTCCGATCAGCAGCTCTCTGAGCCTGCAGGGGAAAGAAGCTGGACTGCTTTGCTCACGTAGCCTTAGCTACTATTGTTGCTCTTGACTTATCAGTGAAGGCAGTGCAGATTGTAGATAGATTAATTAAAATGTTTTTTCTACATTACGTAAGACATTACCTTCAAATCCTATTGAATGCTGCAATTATAAATGGCTTCTGAATTCGGGTTCTAAAGGAACTCGATAATCACCTAAAAGAAATATTAAAAACAATATGGCACCTTTTTTTGCCAGTAGATAAAAAGGAAATTATCTTGTTGACAGACCTCGTGGTTCAAAGTTCAAATATGTCTGGACATCTGTTCTGTGTTAGTATCGACACTTACGGAAAGAAAGCACAGGGAAATATTCACAATAGTACCACTTGTTCATCTAGCATTACACCACTGGTCATGGCTGGGGGAATGGCCCATGCAAAACCAAACATCCAAAGCAGACGCTGGTTATGAAGGTAAAGTCTGTGACATGGATGAATGGATGACCTTATGTTACAAAACCTGGAAGATGTTATTAGCTTTATAGTTTTAGTCTTAAGTCAACCTTAGCTGGGGAGATTTGGATGGATCAAGATGTGCCACTTTGTTTTTAAAATTATCTCTTCACATTTGGGCAGCATTTTACTTTCTGTGAGACTGTGGCAAACAATTGCCGCTCAGCTGTACCTGTGTGCATTAAACCTAAAGCAAATTAGCTATACACAAACCCCTTCACACGTCCGGGTCAAATAAATTCAAAAAAACAACAAACTCCAATAGGTTTTCAGAGATCTTTTATGCTGAAGTGCATTCACATTACTGGGCTGAATGTATTCTTGTGCATATGGTTGTTTTTTGAACATAAAACAGAAATTTAAACAGGCTGAAGCTCAACCTTGCATCCGCACTGGACTCCCAATGTGAGATTCAGATAAAATTGAGCATGCAGAGCCCTGCATATAAAAAGGAGCAGCTGTTGATCAAGCAGTACAAAGAACAGCTGTGAGACTGCAAGGGAATAGTGGGATTAAATGCAGATGTTGTAGCTAAAAATAAACCTCAGCAATAGCCCGTGCTCCCTGAAGGGAAGAAAAACAACAGCAGCTTGGAAGTAATACTAAAAAATCTCAAAACAAAACCAAAAAAAATAAAAAACTTAAACAAAAGTAATTAGAAGACTTAAAGGGGGGCTGACTCGGATGATACTAAGGTTAACTTGTGGTCTGGTAGATTTATATGTGATCCAAACCTCCCACTGCTATATGGCTGTTGCCCAACAAGGACATGAAAAATAAAAAAACAATTACAGCATACAAAAAAACCCCAAAACCAACCAAACAACCAAACAGGTTTTTTCATGTGCCATGCACTGGCAGCAGTTGCCTTTTAACAACTCCAGTAAAGAGCAGAAAAACATTAATCCAGCTGGAAAAGGCACCATGCAAAGACTGTATGGGCTGCATCCCCACCTAACTAGGCCACACATTTCAATTCAGGTCAGTCTTGGAGCCTGAACTGTGAGACCTACTAAACCTGGTAGCAGAAGGGAAGACAGATGCTGACAGAAAGAATGAAAATCAGAGAAAATGTGAAACAAAGATAGAGGCAATGGAGGCTCAGATATCGTAATACAAACAGAGAGAGAGAGCGCAAACAAATCAAAAAACAATGAATGATATAAAAAATGAGGCAAGATAGTAAATTATGGAGTATTGTCATTAATGATTTAGGAAAAAACTATCTGGAAGCTTCATTAAATTTCATGTTTTTCATAAATAGTGACTTACCCAACTTCAAAAGCTGAAACTGTGATGAAATTTAGATTGCATGCATATAATAGTTTCTTCAAGATTTGTATTTTGGATGTAAAAAGTCAGTAAACTATCCCGATTAATAATAAAACTCAACTACAGTGACTATAACACACAGAAGAAGAATTTGGAATGAATAGCTATGTGTGTGATGATAGCTCTTTAAAGAACAAACACTCACTGGCCACTTTGTTAGGTATACCTGTTCAAATGCTTGTTGGTGCAAATATCAAACAGACAAAGTTAAGACGATCTGCTAAAGTTCAGGCCAAGCATCAGAATGTGGAAACAAAGGTGATTTAAGTGACTTTAAATGTGAGAAGGTTGTTGGTGCCAGACAGGCTGGTCAGACTGTTCCAAAAACTGCTGATCTGCTGGGATTTTCCCACACAACCATCTCCAGGGTTTACAGAAAACAGTTTAAAAGAGAGAAAATATCCAGTGAGCGGCAGTTCTCTGGGTGAAAATGCCTTCTCGATGCCAGAGGTCAGAGGAGAATGGCTACGCTCCTTCGAGCTGATACAGTAGCAACAGTATAACCTCTCGTTACAACCAAGTTATTCAGAAAAACAACACATTCTTCTACAATAGCAGAAGACTGCACTGGGTGCCAACTCCTGTCAGTTAAACAGGAGGTTGAGGTTATAATTTGCAAGGTCGTTTTTAAAATTGGAAAAACGTCGCCCGGTCTGATGAGTTTCGATTGTGAGATTTGGATGGTAGGGTAACAATTTGGTCTAAACAACATACAAACATGGATCCGTCCTTCCTTGTATCAAAAGCTGCTGGTGGTGGTGGTGGTGGTGGTGGTGGTGGTGGGGGGGTATTCTGAGTAAAGCCTTTAGTACCAACTGAGGATCCTTCAAACACTACAGCGTACCTGAATATTGCTGCTCACTGTGTCTATCCCTTTATGAGCACAGTGCACCCATCTTATCATAGCTGCTTCCAGCAGGATGCCAATGCCACAAAACTCAAATCATGTCTATATCTATCATGTCAATATGTATAAAATCTCTGAGGAAAGTTTATATAACTTCATGTGCCACAAAGAATTAAGATGCTCGGGGTTCAGCTCAGCACTTTCAAAGCGAACCTAACAAAGTAGCCGATGAGTGTAGTTGTCTGCTTTGACTGGTGGGAAATGATTACAGCATTGTCCTAAAAGTTGATGGCTTAATTTTGTGTATTATTTTATAAAAATGTTCTGTCAGTACTTTTAAATCTATAGCAAGGCACAGATTTTAGTTTGTGTTTATGACTTGTGGGCTGTTTTCGGGCACATTAGTTTAAACATTGGGGCATTTTATTTTTCGGGGGAAATCTTTTTCACAATGTGCACTTGACAGTTAAAAGAAAATACGACTGAGGCAATCAACACTTCCTTTCATAAGGAAGAAAAGGGCAGGCAAATAGTGAAAGGGAGGGTGACAAAGGAAGAAAAACAGCATGAAACAAAAAAAAGAAACACAGACAGAGTGTAAGATGTCAAAGAATTTTAAACTGTTAGCTAATTCAAGTGGGGAGGCAGCCCAAGTTAAAAAGTGCACTCTACACACAACACAGCAACAGAGCAAAGGCCGACCGTGACCACCTGTGTAGACGATGTATTTGGGAATAAATGGACAGAACTCTGTTTTCTCTGGGTCTGACTGAAGTCTGTTCTCACATCATTGGGCATTAAGATTGAGGAGTTGAAGTTACCTCATAACAAGTAATGAGACTTGGAAGAGCCGGATATCCAAGGAGAAATGCAGTGAGGATGCCTCTGCTTGTCATATGGACTCATTAGCTACTTTTGATCTTGTGCTGCCTGGGCTTCAACATTTTCTCAAGCGAGTGCAGTGTTTTAAAAAGGTGCTCTGTGCATAGAAATTCATTCCTCCACGAAGAGAGGATTTAGTGGAGATGACATTATTAAAGAAAACAAAAGTGTGGCACTGACAGAGAACTAGAAACAAAGAGCGTAGGCTGGGGGTAAAATGAAAATAGATTTCAAATGACCCAGCTTCCAGTCACTTGTGTATTTCTACTGACATCAAACTTTTGGTGCACACATGCTGTGTTCAGTCTTTGGTTTATCATTTAAAAACCCCTTTTGGCCTACAAGGAGAAAGCCTGTGCTTATTAACTATTGTAGAACAATGTTAGATTAGTTGCACTGGGCATTTTAAGGTCATCTACTACAGTAAACTTTGTAGGCAAGTTAGTTTAGTTCCTTAAATGTAAATCTAATTTTAAAAAAATCCCCAACCCACAAAAAGTAGCTCTTCAAAATACACCATTAGATAAAGTCTTTGTGTGATATTATATATAATACCTGGATTATAAACCTTACAGTTACAGTACTGCGCAAACTTTTAGCACCAGGTTCACTTTTTCTTTAAAATTTCCCCCCAAAATGAGAAATGGGTGATTTACTGAAACATATGCAAATATTTTCTCAATAGAAAACAACACATTTCCAATGGGAATGAAATTTAGAGTTTGTGCTCATTTCAAACACTCTGTATAGGCCACAACACTATGTGTCCCTCAGCTTATAATAGAGTCTTTGCTTTACGCATCAGTGGGGTTTGCATCGTGCATTTCCTTTTGGTTACCAGATATGAAAACAGTAAAAACAATACACCTCTGCCATGCGACAGACAGAGATAGATTATTCATGACCGACCCTGCAGCCAGCAAGCTCTGAATAAGCACCTAGCAAAAGTCAAAGATCCAAATAATAGATTTTCTGGTCACGGTAGAAGCCTATGTGCACTGTGGCTGATGTGTGTGGATGCTCGGGGTAGGTATGATGGGAATAGTACCTGGGACAGTTGTGGGCTCTGTATCTGTTTTGAAGGCGAGGATGCCGGGCTTAGATTTGCCCTGCTCATTCTCTGCCACCACATGAACCTCATACTCTGTGTTCCATTCCAGGCTGTTCAGGAGGATATAGGTACTGTCACTGGGAAGGCGGAGCTCTGGTTTCCAGTCAGATACACGCTTCTGAGAAAGGGATGTAGACAGGAACAAATCAACACTCTCAAAGGAAAAGATCATTTTAGATCATCTACAAATGTCTTGATTTCTCAAAGTGTTCTTGAGCTGACATAAAAGCAGTACATGTTCTTTCTCAGCATGTTTTTCAGTTCCAAAGAGATTAACCTGGTCCAAAACAGTTTAGAGAATAATGGGGAAAAAACAAGAAAATAATTAAATGTATAAAGTACTCACCGATTATTATACACAAATTGTACACAAGTAGATCTTATAAGAATAAATGAGAGTGGTGTTTGAGCATTTATCTTTTCCATCAGGTTAGTAATGAATCCTTTTGAATACATAGTTATAATTCAGTGGACAAGTGCTGCATGAGAACATAACTTTATATTACAGCCACTGCAGGAAAACTAGTCTGTGGTAAGGGTTGGTTGGTCTAATTACAGTCAGCCTTTCTTCCTAGTGACAACTGTTAATGCCAAAGAGGCAGAAGATACAAATTTAAGGGGGGGACATGACTTGGACGATGGGGTGGCTTAAAATGCTTTGGAGTCATTAGCAGGCACATATTTTGACAGATTCCAGTAGATTTACCCGTGCTCAAAGCCCTAGCCAGATTTGACTACTTTATTTTAACTGTTATTATTTTTTTTATGTTGTTTTTGTTTTTTATATCAAATGCTTAAAGCATACAAAACGTACAGAATTACCCCATTGCCAGAAATACTCACAGCCTTGTATCTGATCAGGTAATGTTTAATCTTGGAACCACCGTTATCTTGCGTGATCCAGTTGATCTTAAGAGAATTGCCCGGGCTGTGCACCTTGGCCTGCAGTTTGGGAGCACTGGGTTCCCCTAAACAGGAAACCAAGGAATGATGATTAGGTGACATAAACAATGGTTACTACATCAACATGTTACTACATCCTTTAAACACAAGCTACCTACAGTAATTAACATGTCTGACATTCTTTTCTTTAAAAGAAAAGAAAACTGCGCTACAATAGACACATTTTTTTCACCAGTGTCTACCAGGAGCAGATCAATAACATTAATAATTTTCATAATTTTCAAGCCTTCACCTCAAATAATATCTTAGATTTAAAATAATGCAATCGATGTTAACCTTGGTTAGTAATTTTTAGTTAATGTTAATTTCTTAACAACCAAAATCTTCCATTACCCTTGAACTATTTGTTTAACCCAAGCCATTAGTTTTTGTGCCTAAACCAGATCAGGGGGCACACAATGAAGGTGTATGTGATGATGTGTTGTAACAATTTTGGAACACCCATCAAAAGATTTTCAAAATAGTACATCTATGTGTTAAGTTTGGAGGACCCACTGAAAGAAATATAACCTCCATGAGAAGAGTATCTGATAATTAAAGACAGACTTTGGGTGGAATATTACTTCCAGGACGACTAGAGGCAACAGAGGTCAACGTGGCTGCCTCAGAACCACAGGCGGAGGTGTTGTTCTCCTTGAGGCCCTCATTATCTGCTCTGTCCTCCTGAGTAATGACTGCTGGGTCGCTGGATAATGAGCCTGTAGGCCTTGATTGGACATGTTCCTCTATTACTTTTAATAACATTTACATAGTCTTGTGGGAAAGGAGGTCAATGTGTTTTTTGCGTGTGTGTGTGTGTGCTGTAGCTCTTCGTGGCACTGTTAAGGCTATAAGGGTGGAGACTAACAACCCAAACTCATCAATTATGTGCATATTGGTTACACACAGTTAGCCTTGTTAATATGTTATTAAATCCCCTACCTTGTGATGCTATAATCTTTGCCCTGTGCTAACAATCTTAAAAGTAACAGCCACACCAGCAGGTAACAGAAAGACTGAGTGGTGCGATTTCTATATGCATGCTACTGATGCGAATTCAATAAGGAGGTAAAACAAAAATATATATATATATCTCTCCATATATATATATACACACACTTCTCTATTTTTTGATAGTCACAAGAAAAAAAAAGTCACGTATTCGGTATTTAACATTTCAAACATCAGTGTTAGTGGTTGTAGTTAATTAAATGAATATGCATGAAGGCACTTTTTCTTGAAGTAATCAAATAAGCACACTTTCTAAAAACTGCATCCCACCAGGCAGAAGTGAGCATGACACAGGCTGAAAGTGAATCAGACAGTATTAGTAACAGCAGTAGTAACTCTGTGACAGGCAGACATTGACACATTTAGCATTGCATCATTCTCGGTTAGGTGAATATTTCTGAAGGCTAAAACAGAGAAAGTGAAAGATTAGAATGAAAAAACTACACATGCAAAGCTTGAAACTTGGCCCACTGCTGTAAATTCAGAAGGGTATCGTGTGAAACACCACCCATGGCCTCGCTCTAACGTGCATGTGGATGGTGTGGTTCCACATGCAGCCCAAGCTAATCACAAAGACAGAATACAACAAAGTTATTAAAACATTCTGTAGAATAAAGAAATTCAAGTTTTACGAGTTCATAGATCATAACTGAAAATCATCTCGTAAGAGCTGTATGTGAGCGATTATTAATAGTGAATTATAAAAAAGAAAGGTGAATTTTGTAAATAGTAAATGTCTCAAAGTTAGAGTCTTTGTTCAGGTCAAATTTAAAAAAATAAAAAAAAAGATATATGTTTTGAACATTGCCCAATCGTCTCAATGACTTCCCAATACTAAAAAAATGTACCCAGTGTTAGCACTTTTGCATATGCAAACTACTAGAGAGACATTACATCAAAGACACAGACACATGCAGGTAGGACAGACATTTTCTTTAAGATACAACAAGACAGAGGATGCAACAAGAAAAAGGAAATAAACTTGCATGCTGCAGTAATGCAAAGGATTGTTGTGAGTCCAACCGGTAAAACATTGTGAGCTATGTAGCTCTCCAGGGGAAAAATATGAAACATTAGCCTTGTGGGTGACTATATTTAACAATGCATGCAATGCAAATTGCGGTTAGTGGCACTTTGTGGGGCTGCTCTTATGATGTTTAAAAAGAATTCATAATGAAATGGTTTGTTACAAAACCGGAAAAGTGGGGTTTAAAAAATGCTTTGCAATGCTATCTGGGAAGGTATTTGGCCATATTAAAGGCAAATCATGTTAACAATAACACATTTTTACATGAAACATAATATGACACAATTATGTGTGAATTTGTTAAAGATTAAGATTAAGCATATTCATCCAGTAGCACTTTGCTCTGCAGCACATCCAATACTGCCTAGGTGTCAAACATACCCGGAAAACTGGTGTGACGGCTTTGCAAAGTTTGATAATTACACTAATATCTTGAATTTTTCACTAAAATGCACTGGTATTACTGGTGCAGTTGTACCAGGATTACTACACAGGAGTGAAACTGTCTGCAAAGTTTAATGTGAACACTTTTGCGGCTTGCTGTTTGAATCAAATAAGTAAAACGCTATTATAGTTTTATTTCCAGAATACTCTGTGTGGAATGATTTTGCGCCTGTAATGGCCCACCGTTATCTACAAATTTTAACGTGCATTGTTGAAAACGCGATGATATTTTCAAAAGACCCCTCAAGCTGTGACTGTTTTGTAAATGTGAATGTGTCACTTTCAGAATGTAGTTTTTAACACTTACAGAGAGAGAAAATGTCAAAATACTGTTATTATTTATTATGCAGTGGTTTACTTATTGATCCAAGTTAAGGATATCGGCTGATTGTGGCCCCTGAGTTTAAGTGGGTTTAACAGATCTGAACCTGATCTTATGCATCAATTTAACGTACTGTGTATAAAATCTTTTGTCTATTTTCTCTGTATTATTGTGCTTTAAGATGACTGTTGTGCTGTGATTTGGCACTACAGAGAAAAAAACTGACTTTTCTACATGTTAATTCTTCAAACCTACATCACTCTTGCATTGCTGGCTCTATGGAAACAACCATATATGAAGATTAGTGTTGTTTGTGGTGTTAATTTTAGCTTAGTTGAAGCTCGGCTTCAGCTACATATATATATATATATATTCTACAAAGTTCTGTACACACACACCCACACACACAAAAATAATCAAGGCACTAAGAGTAAATTTGGTGTTACTCTATAAATGCAAGGGAAAATAATCATTGCGGTTATTATTAGTAATCGCTTTGATTATGAAAGTCATGGTTAGTGAATGTTTGTTACTTAATTACATAATGGCTCGTAGATGAAACACAAATGGCTAAATGAATAAAACTGAAAATGTTTTAATGCCTCTTCTATGAGCCTAATTTAACAAAGGCCTTGCGCATGATTATTGCTGATCTAATGGTCTCGAACTAAACAAAGGAAATTTACCTTCTGTTGGTCAGCGAAGACGACATCATCAGCACCATGCAAGAGCCACATGACAAAGTCACATGATGCGCACGGACATGAATGGTTGAAAGGATAACATAGAAGAAGAAAAAGAGGGGAAGTGTGGGGGTTGCAGGGACAGGTGGGGGGCATATGGGAAACATACAAAACATTTTGAAATGATGAAAACATGTCAAAATAATAATAAAAAAACACAAACAAGAATGTTAAAGACATAATGACAAAACAGAACAACAAAAACAAATCGTAAATTGATAAACAGAACTTTTTGAACATATAAAAAATATGTTATTGAATATATGAGGCACTGGATATTTAGTTATGGCTGTTAACAACACTGAGAATATCAGTAAATAACTAAACAAATAAACTAATAAAGATATAGAAGACTCAGCCAAAACTATACACCCAGAATTGCCTCATGCATCCAGTTGACAGCTTTTCCTCTGGCATTTTTTTTCCTCTGTTATTTATTTTGGTAACAATTTGGCCAGATCTGAATTTTAACTTGTACCCATTGTAGGAGGGTTGATTGCCTTTGAAAATAAATGACATTTAGAACAGAAAAATCAATTTTAGTTGTTTTTTTTTTTTCTGGTAACAATAGAGCTTAAATGAAAACAGAGGAAACTCTGCAGCTTTGGGAATAAAACCATGCCAACTAAGTATGATACACAACACAACAGACAACAATAGGAACACATGAAAAATCTGAAGAAATAAGTTCTAAGACAATCTAAAAAAGCATATGTGGCATTTGTTCTGAGGAATGCATTTGTAAAAGCACTGAGCAGATACACTGCCATCAGCTGCATCCTATTTCAAACTAATGAATAGCCACAACTGCATTAGACAAATGTTATTAAAATGGTGTGTCAAAAGGAAAGACTCGTTAAGAACAATATGGAGACATACAGATCTCACACAGCAGACACATCATACATCAGGAGCTTAAAAGGAGCAACTACACTTACAGCAATTACTCCAGTGACCAAACACACATGTTACTCTTCTTTACACACTGCACACTGTTAACCAAAGTGACGTTTTAAGGTCTGTGAAAACCACAAATGATAGCAATAAGCAGTCAGACAGGTTAGTCACTTAGCAGTGCTATTGGTTAAAATTTTACTGCACACAATAACGTTAAAAACCTCAACCCGGGTCTGCTTGGGCTGTGTTGATCAGTGTCAGCGATCTCTCTTTTCCTTGTTTTTCAGAAAACAGGCTAAATATTCACAAAAAGTATTCGTGGAAGAGCAAGTTATTTTTGGTCTGTTCCCTTAAAACATTCATTAGAAAATCCTGGTCTCTGCTAGTCACAGCTTTCGGTCCCAGTCAGATAAAGAACAATTGGCAGTGGCTATCCATGCTCTGGCGTAGTCAGTCAATACATGAAGGATGATATTGAGATGCTGTTAACACGCTGCTGTCTGGCTTTTCAGACAGAAATGGAGTGAATGCACACTAAGGGGAGGATTCAACTCATGAGCGATCTGGGAGAAAACAAGTTGTGATTAAATTGAGTGGATGAAACAACTGAAAGATTCACCGAAAAGACAGATATCCTTCTGTCATTTTAAAGAATGGGTCCTGATGGTTCGTTCAGCTGTGAATGCAACAACACTGCAGGACCAGCCAAACTGTACTTTAACAACTGTCAGATTAGCTTAACTATATGCTGCGTCTCACCTAAACAGATAACAGGGTAAGAAGCAGAAATAGCTTTCAATATCTAGTGACAAATTTTGATAAGGTCTACAATGCTGTATGTTGAGGAAAGACTGAGGAAATAGGAAGTGCAACAATGGCTCTTGGAATGGCTACTTTCCATGAAGTGTTGCATTTAGGATATACTTGGGAATACCAAAAAATATATATATATTTACTGCACCCTAAAAGCTGTGCTTGTTCAATTGCAACTGCTCATTATAAGATAAAAATACACATTATCTTAGTGTAAATTACATGACAGGAGTTATATAATGAGGGACAGTCCATGCGACTTTAATAGCGCCTCAGTATGTAAACTCTTAATAGTAAACTGTTTGATCGTTTTCTGGGCGGGTGCCTCCCCTTTTTTTGCACTCTTCTTATTTTTTACAAAGAAACAGATACATCTAAGAATTAGCTTTCATTTTTCATTAGCAGCTATGCCCATTAGCGTGAACAAATGGCACATTGAACATACAAGTAATGTTTAGCTATGTTTTTAGGGAAAAAAATGGTGCAAAATATATGTTCACTGACTCTTTCAACTAAATATGTAAGTACACTAGAATTTGCTTAAATTATGAATGTTTTTACTCGGTAAAAGTCTGGAAATTGCAATATTCTTTTATGACACAAACAGATTATAAGGTGTTAGCATGGACACTACTACCTTAATGTTTATAGCAAATAACAGCATAAACAACTTGTATGATATAGTGTTATGAGTTTGCTATAAACCACCTAACTTTATAATAAGGTGTTAGCATGATACCTCTACAAATAGCAATTAAACTACAGTAAGTGTCCTCCATCTACTGAGCCGCTTACTTTGACAGGTGTAAAGCAGGCCTGGTAAAACATAAACTCAATATATATTCCAACTGCACAGCACCGGTCTCAAGAATCTAATTTTGAATATTAATGAACAGGCACGTTGTGTTAATTCTGCAAACACAACACTATGTCAGATGGTTAACCTTTAAGTGTTAGTAAAAATCAACATTTTTAAGTATTTGAGACAGTTAGCAAAGCTATTTAATTTCCTTGTCAATTTTCACTCTGTAGAGGGACTCTGAGCCCTCCTATGACCCACAACAAATATAAATGAAAACTAGATGCAATGCCAAGCAGGTAAGAGAGGTAAAGAGACAGCGCACACTGCTGGACTGGCATACTCACTACGGGCCATACTGGTGGCAGCAATAGGGGGTGGTATCTCTGATGAAACTGAAAGATGGTGAAAACAACATGAGAGGCGCTGGAGTCCTCAACAAAAAAAACTCACGGATGGGACTGTTTCTTTTAGTCTCTTGGTCATAAAGAATTTGTCTGGATCACTGACAAATCTTATATTTCTGCATCTATACTAACCAGTGAGTTGGACATAATAATGTGTTAAGTATGGACATGAAATGATATTAATAATTTATATTTCCATCTGATATTTTCATACTGATTATATACTGGTTCTCTCAGGGTGCATTGTACAACTAAGAACACAACAATTACTGTGTAATTTGGGCCCAACCAGTAGCATTACATGCTCACTAAGCTCAGACCTTTGCTCTTTAACAGCAATGGAGATGTGAGCGCTTGCTAAGATATCATTTCTTCTTGCTGAGAACCACTGACAGCTATTCATCTAAGAGTTTAAAAAGCTCGTAGTTCTTGAAGTGTTTTTCTTTTCAGTAATTCACAGATATTGTAAACTAGTGGGCTGCAAATACACTAAGAATCATAAAATTTAGGCAGTTTACAGGAATAGGTTTGTTCATGTCCTCCCACAGATCCAACTGCAGCCAAATGGTTCACAACTGTGGTTCCCTAGGTTCCTCCCACATTACATGCATACATGCATTTTAGATATTTGCAAACAGATTTGGAATTTGCTTGCCTGAAATACTGGGCTCGGGTCTTGACAGCCCCCCTGGGTTCAAGAACGTGGCTGCTTATAGCTTCTCGATATTTAGAATGCATAAAAGGCTGAAATGAACAACTTATAAGCTGGCAGAAATTATCTTCCTTTATCTTTTGAAAGCTCAGGCCTGTAGCATTAAATTAAGTTCTTATGAAAACAAAATTATGACCAGATTTACCATAATTTTGCAGCGCTTGTAAGACTTGAGGATCCAAAGCTGCACTCTTGTTTGTACAGTAGTGACTGTAACATGTCCTATTGATTTCTTACTATACCTATGGCAACTGCCTTTTGTTTAAAGCAACAACATGCAATTACTTGCCTAACAAAATTATAAGCACAACAATCAGACACACACACACTCACCCAAACACTATTACACTCTTTAAACCAAGTTAATTAAATTCTTCTGTTTAACTTTCTTTTAAAAAGATGCAACTTATTTGTCCCTAAAAGTATTATACAGCAGAAACATACACATAATGTAAACAGCTGCACATTTCCCAGTCATGCTTCTGGAACTGAAGCTTTATATTGACAGTGGTACTATGAAGTCAGTGCACTGTGTTGAAGAAAATGTAATCAGAAAATACATTTTATCCATCTTTCTTCTGATTATCTAATTTAGAATCACGATGTGCTGGGTACGTTGGGGCGAGAGGCAGGGTACACCCTGGACAGGTCGCCTATCTATCGCAGGGCTAACACAGAGAGACAGACAACCATTCACTCAATCACATTCACAACTACGGCCAACTTAGAATGTCCTTAGACGGTGGGAGGAAGCCAGAATACTCAAAAACCCAAACAGTCAACAAGCAAACTCCACACAAAAAAGTCCCAGCAGACTGGTGGATTCAAACCCTGGACCCTCTTACTATGAGGCAATGGTGGTTAGCACTATTGCCTCGGGAAAAAAGGTCCTAGGTTCAAATCCAATTTACATTTCAACACTATCGTGTTTAAATGGCAATGGCAAGCATGTCGAGCTGTTTTCACTACTTTTTAGTTCTGGCTGGAAACTTTTCTGCTGAAGTTTACTTGCATTGCAGCGTTTCAGTATTTGTTTGTATTTTTTCACTTTGCAACATTCTTCTAAAGGTTGTAGATAAACTGAACTGGTGAAATGTTTTTCTGTGTGTGTATGTGTGTATTTTTCTATTTAGGTAGATACAATGCATTGAGCTTCTGGGTCTCTGTATTATACGAGATATTAAAACCTCTTCTTGTGTAACAGTAAACACAATCTTTTCTCCTCCTCCAGTAACCTACTGCAAAGTAGTAGTTTTTTTTACTTTCTTACTTTCCAGATATTAATCTCTGTGTCTGAAAAAGTCTAATATTAAAAGTTAAATCTAAAAGATCTAGGGCAGTTGAAGACTGGAACATGCGTAACACTATGTGCAAAGATGCCTGGTTATTAACACAATTACCAGGAATTATTCTACACATCATGGGAGAATGGAAATATATATAGCCTATTATTTAGGCAAAGTCATAGTCTGAAGAGAGTATATTGCCTTGTAATTCCTTATATAACATTCACTGACTGAACTACTGCAATGCAGAAGTACATAATGCTTTTTTAAACAAACAAACAAACAAAAAAAAACACCTTTAAGGCATCATGAGACAAAAAACACTAAACAGGAATTACAAGCAGGACTTTTGCAGAAAACAACCTGCTCTTTAAGATCATCACACATATCTCTAAAATGATCCTGACACTGCATAAAAGTAATCCATTTGTCATATTAGGAAAAAAAAAGAAGAAAAGACTAATGCTGATTGGTTGGGGGAAAAAGAAAATTCATAGTTTGGGGGCACTGGATGATGATTCTGTGGAACACTGTGTGATCAGTTCTTACATCCAGTTTGCTGTAGCATCATTTAGTAACCACTCAAGAATTGATTTTTTTTAACACAGAGAACGGTGAGGGTAAAATACAACGGGAGGATGGAGACAAAATGCAGACGAATATAAAGCGGCCGGGACATGGAGGAGAGAAACTTACTTGTGACAGAATACCCTGAGAAGTCCAATGGAACAGAGAACAGATGAAAAACCAGATGAGAAAACAATAAAACAAAGAGAAGAAAAAAAGACAATGAAATGAGAAATCTGATCAATGAAAGAGGCCAGTTGCCCTGTCAAATCGTTAACCTACTGTCTGTTGTGCCTTACTGAGTATTCTGTTCACAGAAAGTTTTGCTTCCCTCTGTTTTACAGTTGATAATACTGGTACTGTATCAGCAACTACAGTAGAAAATACTTTTACTGACTTCAAAGTGTCGATCAAGATAAGGAATCTGGATTTGCGGCTGATAACCCCCCCCCCCGTTACTCTGATGCAATATAACAAACTGATTACAGCATCTAATATGATTCTTCCATCAAATTTCAGTAAATTTTTGTAAAGTCTGAGCTGAACGTTTCCAAAAAAAGCATAATGAACACATGGAAGAGATTTTTTTTTTTTTTACTGCAAGCAAAATCAGAGGATGCTGAGGAGCTATTTCTAAAGGGGGGAGGGTGAAGAAGCACACAAATGGAAGTGTGACATGAAAGCAGGCACAAACTAAGACAAAGATTTATTCCTGACCTTGGTTTGAAGTGTTGACTGATAAAAAGCTCTGTTTCCTCTCCCATGAATTTACATCCTTATTATTTTTTACAATGTTAAGTGTAATCACTTGTTATCATGTTAAACAGCAGTTACTGGATCATTTTGGTATATGATTTGGATTTGAAAGAGAATCAAAATGCAGAATGTGCGCGTATTTACGCTTCTATCTGGCCCAATTTATACTTCAGTGAGAAAGCAATATGTGACAAAAATAAACTCAAAGTCACATTTCATGTCAGGCCGACACATCCTGGTGATGACAGGTGTCACGTACCTGCTCTTTGATGTAAGGTTTGCACCATATGTCTAACTAACTAAGCTGTGATATATAGGAAGCACCGAGGGCAACGACAAGTACGTCCAGAATATCAACCAAACCCGCTTTAACGCCGTTAAAAAGAAAATGTTCCTGACCTTCTAAAATATCCAGTAATTCATCATGCTCTGCCATCACTATCAGAAAATATAAACAATTCTCAGCAGGACTCGACCTGTGGCTGCTACATTAAAAATGCATGCTGTCAGTGAACTATAAATACAGAGATGACACTCCTTCACACTGAAGTATAAATCAGCTTTAAGAATGTGCAAGTACTTTGCAGAAAGCTTTCAGTAAATCACCTGAGCTGTGGGCTACGAAGACGGGGGTTCATTCAGACTTACACGCTGCAAACATTCACCAAAAAAAGAGGTACATAAAAGTGCTGGGTGATGAAGGAGAGGTAGGTTACACATTGCATCGTTAACCCTATTAACAAAGTTGGATTATGGAGTGACGGCATCGTTGTGAGTTATCGTTTCTTCTGGCCTGGATGGAAAAGGATTGCACTGGGGGCTTGGCATGAGAATAGAGGAATGTAAGGGTGAAAGCATCTGGGCACAGCTAGACACGGGGAGGCAGCGGAGTGAGCTACGGCATTAGGTTCAAAGCATTTGGGTCAGAGGAGCACTTAGAGCAGGAGAAAGAAGCGAGGGGAGTACTTACGGACTGGCTCAGTCTTGAAAGTGCTGGCCTGGCTGCTCTCGCCTTCACCTTTCCCATTGATGGCGGACATCCTGACCTCATATGTAGTTTCTGGTTTCAAATTAGTGATGGTGATCCCGGTCATGTCTGTTGGAGGCAAGGTGGTGTTATTCCATGAAGGTGTACAGTGACCCAAGGAATTCAGAACTGAGGCTCTGGGAACATTTCATATGTGACCCAATCATGTTGGCTTTTACCAATTAATGTGAGGTTGGTAAACCATCAGTGTGGCTGCCTGCGTGCTACTTACCTTCTCATAGGCCGCAGTAGAGTAACGCACTAGTCCACCCGTTCAAGATTGTTGCAATTTTTTGGGATTTTGTTTTTTTACACTCACACTTTGCTCTGCTACCCAAAATAGAGATCTGTGTCTCCTCCTTTCGCTTAAGCTCACCACAATATAATAAAAATGGGGTATTTCTCCTATAAGTTGCTCAGAATGATTCAGCAGGATGCCTGCTGTGGCCTGATCCATATTAGGATAAGACTATTTCCTACATGAAACCTTGGAACTACAAAAAACCGAGACAGTAGATCCATGCTGAAAACTTTTCGTTGACACTTGATGCGAGAACCCCACAGGTGAGCTACAATTTTAATGAGTTTATAACAATGACTCAGTCACCAGTGGGAGCAAAGTTGCATACAAACAGCAACCACAATGACCAATAGAGGGGTTATTAATTTTAATTGTAATTGAGAAAAACAAATCCCAAGAAGGGCATAAATTGTAATTGCGGAGCGGCTCTGTGATTTCATATTTCAGGTTCTATTGTTGGGGGGGGATCAAAGATCTATTGTTATACAAGAGCTCTCAGGTGTATTATTCAAAAAAGGCCAAAAAAAGCCATTACGGTAATCTTTAAATGCCATTTTTGTGGGTAAATTCCATTCATATAACCAATAATCTCCCAACAACAACAACAATCTGTAATGCATCATATAATATTATGACTTTCTAAAACTCAGAATTTTTTCTAGAGTTTAAAATTTGCTTTTGACAGTCACGTTGTTCCTTCCAAGGAACAGTTGAGATTTCAGTCACGATACACATTCACGGTCTTGACATTTGTTATAAAACTGAGTTGGCTGATCTCTCAGTGTGCTATACAAAGAATAGTAATTTCATGGATGAGAACAAATTTAGGCTGTGAAAACCAACTGAGAAACATCTCTCCATTACTGTGACCATTTATGTCTCAAATTTATGTATCAGTGAGACGGACTTGCAGAAAGAGCTGAGCGTAAGGCTGCTCGGAGAAACTGCATGAATACAGCTTTCAAGCATTAGAGAAGATGAATTGAGAACTGGGCTTTTAGCAGCAGCATAAAACTGATGTCTTTGCTGAGTCCATTAATGGTCAGATTAAATTTTTACAGCCAGCCCAAAGTAATATACCTGTGGGGGGGTTTTTCATGTTGGTTGCCTCTGCTTATGTAAAAGGTTTTCTCCACAAATAAATTTTATTAAATTCAGTGCGTCTTAATCAGTGTCTTTCGACATTACTGCAGCACTAATATTGTAATTATGTGTTCAATGTGAAAAATATACTTTCACATTGAATAAGGACTAAAATTCAATATTTGGTTAAAAACATACAAAAGGACATCGAGATACTGGGTAGTGTACGGTATCTGGGAAAAAAAAAATTAGTATTAAGGATTTGTGATTAGATTTAATTATAAAAATGTATAATATCCGGGTACAGATTAGTATTAATAATTTTCAGTCAAAAGATAGATAAATAATGTGCAATATTACTTGATATGCTCACTGATTTTGGAAATATGCAGAAATATGTCCTAAAATTATGTATTTTTAATTAATGCTTATTTGAATTCACAGCAACATCAGCCTGTCAATAGTCGAGCTCTTATATCTTCAATAAATCCCAAACTAAAGCCAAAAACACTAAAACAAAATGAGTATTTTCATGTATAGAACTGAATACTCCATGGCCCCAAAACCACTGCGCGCCATCAAAAACACATCAGCGAGATATAACAGTCAAGCACTGAGGTACATTACCATTAAGATCTACTCTGCACTGTATACTTTATGCATTATGGGAAAGCAAATGTGAGTATTTTAAATTTACAAAGAAATTACTACAAACTATATGGATACACACGCATGAAGCTACATATGATCTGTTAGTACATGCAAAAATATTTACACAGTGCATAGAAGTAAGGCTTTCTTGCTTTATGTGTGTGCACACATCATCAGTACCTATATAGCATGGACCCACAGTGATAAGGGTGTGGTATCTATATCTGGCAGTACTGCTTTTAAACATGTGATGGCAGCTCTGGGTCACAGTACTGTGACAGACACAAAAGCCTTTTTATTGACACAGTTCAGCCACTTGATAATTCAGTATCAGTAACAATATACTCCTTCCCTTCATGGCATATTGTAGCTTCAGTAGCTGGACCTTTAAAAAAAATTATATTACAAGTATCTTAGGAAATACGATGTGTTTTGCAAGGTCCTTTCACTGCACGTGTGTTTCAAAATTGCTCAGATTTATTAGAGACAGAGTGGTTTATCTAGCTGTATGAAATATTTCTGACAACACTGACTGTTTGCGTGTGGGTCCATGCGTTTCATTTTGTGTACACGCTCACATGTCAGGCGGCTCATGGGCCTTGAGCTGACAGCACAGCCTGTCAGCCACTGACTGATACATCCCATGTGGCAGACAGGACGAAAACCATCCAGATTTGCAGGAGCCACAAACCCTCAGTGGGACGGGGATATTATCTAGGGCCTGTCAGTGTCGGAGCTGACTGTCATTTAGGCTATACTGTGTTCCACATCTCTTCCTGACATCAGCTACTGTCATGTTTGGATTAAATGTTGTCGCAGAACTGTTTTCGGCATGTAGGAACTAGACATAAACACATAATAGTCGTGGAGCTGAAACGCTGTGCTGCGTTTCTCTTTGCACCGCAACCTTTACAGTGGATTACCCTGGAATTTAATGTTTAAATATTATGATTAACAAGAAAATCTCAAGCCTTGAGCCTTTTTTACCTAACGGCAGAAATGAATAATTCCATAGATTTGCTGACAAAGATGGACTCTTAGAGTCCTCCCCTTCAGGATGGCTCTTAAAGTATGATGCATCAGTTGGATGCTAAGAATTAAAGTGGCCTAAGTGGTACTAAGGTGTGGATGATGCAGCTGATGCAGACACGGAAAGTGGTAAATAACAACCCTTCCATCCACTGCGCTCCACTGAAAGTATATTTTTCAGGGCTCTAAGGGGAAATGTGCGGAAGAGGCGACTACTCAGGAATCATAACAAACCTAAATCATACAGAGAAATCTTTGTCCCAGCAGTCATTTTCAATCTCCTGCCAATAGCTAAATGACGCTACACAAGTCCTAAACTTCCATCATGGCATTTCTTGTAAAGGCTACCACTTCTACATGTGCTTGTTATACACAAGGACGGATAATCCAGCAAATTTAGTTTGCGTTATGACCGACTCACCATCCTCAACATCTTCCTCCTTGCCAGTCCAGTCCTGGCCAGGCAAACGCCATTCCACTCTATACTTGATAATAGGCACTCCACCCATTGAATCAGGCTCCTCAAACTTTACCACTGCTGTGCTTGAGAAAGGCTCCACTTGTTGAATTACAGGCGATGACGGCACCTCTGCAACGGCAAGCAGGGAAAATAATGTGTTAATACTTTTTTTCCAGTTTTCAAAAGCTTTTTAAAAAGCAAGAAAAAAAAAAAGATACAGCTATTCACAAACTGCTTCTAGCTTCCATTGTGCACACTATGTTCTTTGCTCTGCTGCAGTGTGGGGAAAAGAAAAACAACAAAAAAAGGACTAATATATAATTTTAGGAATCGGTTTAATTAATTTAAAATAGGTTTCAGAGCTTCATAAACTCTTCTTCAATCTACTAATTTGAAATCTAGCAGCAGCAGCCACGTGCTCTTATCATAGCGGTTTTATATTTCTGGCTGTATTTGCATCTCTATCATCTCTTTCTCCCTCTTTTCATGAAACTCAGCTTACTACAAAAATGTTACCATGCTGGAAAAGTGCTCACGTTGTGGCTAAACATAGGATGGCATTTACCACAGTGCAATTTCAGTCCTCACTTGAGATAACAATCACACCCACCACTGTGGGTACTATGACAAAGGTCCTCACTGACATGATCAGCATTAATTGTTTTCATTTGCGAGGCTTTGTTATCAAACTTAAAAGAAAATGCTTCACATCCATTAATTAGCAATTATGACACCAAGTTGCAGCCATGCTAACTGTGTGCCCGGTACTCAAAGTTTGCAGGGACAGTGCAACTTCAGCTCATCCCTGGGATTGATTTAATAACAAAATTAAACTTTCCTCTGTGGACAATGTCATTCTGTTTTGAATCTTTCAGTGGGAAGCCTTTATGATGCTAATCAGTATATCAGTTCTGTGGTACACTGGTCTATTATTTGTGTCCCATGTAAATCACTGGTTAAAAAGTGACAGTTTCTTTTATTCTAGCCTTTTTGTTGCATGTTCATGTCAAGTTAAAACATCTAGATACAGAAAAAATATCAGGCCTTACTGGAAAAAACCCCACATGGATCCAGGGGGATGAAGTCTTTTAACTTTGCTGACATTGTAATACCTTTTTTACCAGCAATACCACCGTCGCCACATACTAAAATCATGATTTTAATTGTGTTTAAACAATTATTCCACGTTATTATTTATTAATTTGTTTGGTGTAATGAACGTTGCAATGAAAGAGGTTCACTAGCGAGGCTGAAGCACGTTAATCTTCTTTGATAACAAACTGCTGATAATTTTTAAAAAAAAGCAAACTGGGATGACTATGTCACTGTCAAGAGGGATTAAGCTAATTATAAGCTCATCTGCATATGTCTGCATGCGTCCTGGATCTGCTTACCCAATGATTTTTTTAACCATGCCTTTTCTGGACTGCCTATCGTGGCTCAAATGGCTTGGTTTGGTCGAGCTCTCTGCCTCACATTACATGCAAAAATGTTCTCACGGACATAATTGCAGAGAAAAGGTGTGGAGACTTATTTACAGGGTTCTTTTTAGGATAACTCTGTTTGGAAGCCGTCACTATAGGCATACACACGAGTTATGCAGCAAATTACAAAAAATACCTCAAAGAGCCTACAGGATATTACACAATGTCAGCACAGGGTGTTACTATAATTAATTTGACCACCCTGCATTTAGACAAGGTCCTGAGCGGCCTTCCACTTCTAATGGGTCCAAAGCAATTTGCATACCAAATGAAGCTAACGCGAGAAAATAAGACTTAAAGGGCAGTTCCGCTGTGATTTCAATTTTCTTCCATTGCCTGTCTAGTCTGTGCTCTGAGTGTCTCCAAGTCCTGGTTTGTTTTTCTTCCCTATTTATACTGCAGGATGCCTTTGTGCTTCCTCATATACAAACACAATGCCACTTTTCATTTGTATCCAGGCAATACACGCATATCTTAGCTGGAACTCTTTTAATCATCTGAAGTCAATTCACACCATCCTGACTACACTTTCACAAGTAGATGCTTCAGATCTGTGCGCTGTCGCTGTAAATACAGACAAAGCAGATAAATTAGTTCATCATAAATTCTAAATCTTTCATTCATTACCACTTGTCTTGCATGCAGCAGTGGTTTTTCTGGTGGCATTAGTAACAGTTCTCTCAACTCCATTTGTTCCTGCTCTGCTAGAACTTCTGATGGAGATTTTTTTAAACCTTTGCTTCCTAAAATAGCTTCTGATTGCATTTAGAAATTACTTTTACATTTTACTGATAAACGGATTGACCTTTCCCTTGGTTTTATTGGTGAGTTGTCAAACCATTTGCTTTTAGGTGGTTAGATCCATACTAGGAATGTGACTCTAAAAATCAGTCCATGGCAGTGGTTTGTTCTTATTTCACTTCTGCATAAAAGACACTGGCCAGCCAGGAAACATGAAGTCTTGTCATTTCATTATTTAGAGTGTTTCTGTTGTTTCCCCAAGACACTAAAAATTTCACCTAAATGGGAGTAATTTCTGGTTTACAAACCTGCTTGGATAAGAAGGAATTCCTTGGATTCAGAACCCATCACATTGGTCGCTGTGCAGTTGTAACTGCCAAAGTCGTTTTGAGAATCAGGGGTAATCTGAAAGACAAAGAGAGACAAAAAAAAACGAGAAATATCAGGTCATGTCTCAAGTTTTTGGATGTGAACAAAAAAAAGAAAGAAAAAAAGAATCTGACTATATGCATGACAAACTTAAACACAGTGTAGATCATTAGGGTGTAGTCTCACTTAATGCTTTTCTGCTATTTAGCATTTGTGTTAGATCTGGAACCTGGTTGGTATGCAGATGCACAGATTTCTTGATTTTAATCATTACCCATTGGTTCATTAACACAGTGTCTAGCAGTTGAGTGTGCTCAATACTAGGCCTATAATTATAGTCCATTTAAAGTTGGTCTGGAACTACTTGTTAGCTTTTAATGCAATCATTCACGTTACTCTTTAATCTCACTCAAACAGTGGCTTATATTAGCCACAATTCATTCTTGTGTAACAAATAGAAAGCCTTTTGTGAGCTACAACTCTATTGTTTTTTTTGTGTGCGTTTTTGGATACTTCACAAAAGCAATAAAAAAATCGTTGAAAAAGGTTTGCTTGGGACTCGGCATGTAAAACTGTCAAAAAAAATAAGTGTAACACAACCTAATCTAATGGCTTCTAATGGCTTGATGTGTATCTGTGCAGTAACTGGAGCTGCGTTCTAAATAATCTGCCAAAATATGTCAAATATACAGAGCATGTTTGTGTGTTTTGTGCCTCTTTATGTCAGTAGAAATCAGCATTAAGACGACAGATGCAGCACACCTCAAGGTAGCTGACGGATGGTGTGTTATAGATCTTCATATTAGTGCTGTTGGCAGTGGGCAGCTGGAAGCCGTCTCTGAACCAAACCACCGAGGCTCCGGGATGAGCCTCCACCTCACAACTGATGTTGGCCGGGTTTCCCTCCCATGTATATACTGTCACCGAACCCAGGATCTTTGGAGTATCTGATGAGATAAGCAGATTGTCAAAGGTACTGAAATTACTTAGTGGAAATAAACTGAATCTGACAAGTTAAAGAAAACAACTCTTATGGTTCCCCAAATTTATGCCGATTACTGACAAACCCATGGAACAAACTCCTTTACTACACATCTGATGCATTTTTAGGTAGTGCACAAAGTAGTACTGGATACTCAATGGGGAGAAAAACAGAAGTAACAAAGGAAGACATTCTGGTTGATATAGGATTCATCAAACAGCACAATAATGACCCAAAATATCTGCAAGATGAAACAGCCAAGATGTAAATACTGCATATAATCAGCTGTATGTGAGTAAAACGTTCACTTTTACAACAGTCTAAATTGAATCCAACAGGAATCTGCTTGTAAAAAGCAGCACTGATTTTTAAGTATGTGCGGTATAATAAAAACTCCAAGCTCTGTTGAAAAGTCTAAAGGACAGAACGGTATCAGTCAGTTGGATATGGCCATTATATCTTGTCACGAATGGCAGTATTTCCTTTCATCCTTGAAGCTCTTCTCCACATTTCTAGCAGCTTTAATCAAGGCTACCAGTAAGAATACTCGATTTAGAATTCATGGTAGCAGAAAAAAGACATGTAAAACACACTCACTAAGGAAAAGAAAGCACTCGTGGCAATGGTGACAAAAGCTACAGTTTTACAGAATGGTAAACAGATGCTAAACGAATTCTAAAGCTTTAGTTGTTCTTTTATGGTATGCATTTATGTTTTACAGCCAACTTGGTTTTATAAGACATAAAAATGCTTCAGAGAGTTTATGAATATGTCACAAATAAAAAAAACATTATAATAATTATAAATTAGCACAACCAGTTAGTTAAAAGAAATAACACTGTGCATAGTGTCAGCTGTTGTAGGAATTTCATTTGGGTCATTTGGGGTTTGATGACCAGATTATTTTTCTTTGATTTCTTTAATCTTATATGTGCCTGTAACATACTTATGGGTTATGCAGCAAAAATCAAATAAAAGACTGGAGCCAAGCAGCAGTGCTACCAAGCTATTTTCACTTCCTACCTGAAATGAGTTGATACCATATAGCCAAACCTGTTACACTGCACCCTAATTTTTGACAGGAAAACTGACAAGTAAGAGTAAAGGTAACGGTAAAGTTAATTAATTCTTCCCTTCATTGTTTCCTTTTAAAATATCCTGCTCTTATCACTGAGCATTGATTTTAAATTCAGTGAAGTATGCTTTGCTTCATGAGTGCCGTAAAATGCAGTGGCCCCTGACACTGCCAGGGCTTTACTTCTGACCCTAGATCCTTGAAAACTCTGCAGCATGCTGCGGCTGGGATTGATGGACAAGGCTGAGTCAATAGACGCTCCATCTCCTGCAGCTCTGATTAGATTCTCACTCTTTCTGTCAGTGCTGCTTTTGGTCTCATTGACTCTATAGGGCCTGCGACCTGCCTGTTTGATTTCTGCAGCCTGCTAGCCTGGTATAGGTGAACATAGGAGGAATGCATCTGCCACATAGGGCTCATACATATCAAGTAGACTGCATAGAGCTCATGTATATTAAATAGACTGTTATATGATATCTATATGAGTACATACAAAAGCAATAATTATACAAAAATTATGACATCATCACATTTGTATGACTAGTACATTCATACAAATGTGACAGCAATGGCAATACTTACTACACATAATATAAAGACTGCATCACTATTAGAAAGAATTTAGTCTCTTTTAGAGAAACACTGAACTAATACTCCATTGTACAGCAAAAAAAAAAACCCCAAACTGTTTTACATTCAAAGTGTTTCCTGTTCAGCTTCTTTGGGAAATTAATCTGTAGTATGAATTAGTTTTTCTTTCTCTTATTGATCTGTCAGTTTCATACAATATGTAATCAATATCAGTATCGCAGAAAGAAATGCTGTCTTATGCCCATACACCAAGTATGTGAATTAGCTTGTCTTTGGCTATCAGGAACATCCTAACTTGAATGAATAATTGGCCATTGCAGGGGTTCATTAGAACTACAAGCACCTAACAATGGCTCTGTGCAGCCTCAATACTAAAATATCATCATGTTTGTTGATATTCAGCTGTTAACAACTGCAGGGGGAAAAATGCATAAGTCTGTAATAAAAAGCAAAATCTAGAGTTACAATTTCTAATTCTCCATCCAGCAGGACTAGGAGAATCAGAAAGAGTATGTAACAGGTGACCTGCTTGGAGCTCAAACAGTGTTTTCATTAGACATTCATGTTAAACAAACTTCAACCTCCGACAAAATGGAAGTCAAACAGAAAGGACATTAACACTTTCCTATCAGTCCTTCAGGAACAAACCTAGACATGTTCAGCCTAGCTAATGGGATCACGCTGTGAGGCAGATAGGAACTTCCATGCTTCGATAACGTCTCAATTGTGTGAGTGGGTGAGCGGTGATAGAGGGGACAGTGAGTGAGAGCTGTGCTCACGACAAAGCACCTTTTCTTATCGATAATTGCTTGGCAACAGTAAATCAGCTACCTGATAATTTGATGATTACTCTAGCAAGCCCTTAAACATCTCTATCAATGCTGAATTGTGATTATATCTCTAAGCAAATTACAAGCGCACTGAGCACAGGGCATATTAATCCAATTAAGCATCCACTGGCCTTATTTCCCTCTCTCATTCTCTCTCTATCTTTTTTTTTTTGTTGTTAATTAAGTAACATTTGATAGGCGTCAAAATGAGATCAAGTATAATTTCATACACATCAAAGCACTAGTTTATAGTTTGGTGCTGATGGAGCATTAAACCATCACCAGGGTACACACACTGTACTATTAGGGTCATTTTGTTTTTTCTTGGTGTTGTAGCACATTGGAGCTTTGTAGTGTCTACATACAAAAATCAAACTTGTTGAAATTGTAATTCTCTTGGTACACCGCCCTAAAGATCAAAAGGGCCAACAGTCTCGCACTGTTGACCCTTACTTGGAGTGTCACAGACTCTCACGGTTGACCAGCTGCAGAAAGTACAATTTAGGCTTTGCAGCATTTCTTGTAAGCTTCAAAGAACATGTCCAGTCCTGCAAAGACAGATGTGAAAAATGCCCACGATTCAGATCCAGAAACAGTTTTATCTAACTTATTTTTAGTCCTAGGTGAAACAACTTCAGCTACACTATAGAGTATATTCAAAGACTGTTGCTGAAAAATAAAGGGAAGTTTAAAAATCTGCTGTGTACCCCTGAGTGTACCCATTCATATTAACTGGTGAGTATGTCCAAACTTTTGACTGGTATTATAACTTTTGTTATAACCATCTGACTCTTAAGTCTGACGTCATTAGACCAAACTCTTCTTCACTTCCTAAATTCAAACATACACTGTGGCGTGTCTTCAATTAAATGATTAGTGTGACTGCTCTCCCAGGTGCTACTATAAAGTTTAACATCTGAAATGCATGAAAAAGAGTATTTACAAATTTTAATGGACTTTGAAGTTAGCAAAAAGCTAGCTGAGTAAAGCAAGTTCTGACTAAACACAGTACTTTGGACATAAATGAAGACAGAGAACTAAACAGCAGTAATGTTTGTAGGGTTACTTGGACTAGCTGGCTAGCAGGTATAAAACAGTATGCTACCTGGTGGCTACTTCTAGAACTATGATGATGTATGTTAACTCTCGATCAAAGGTAATGTGACAGTCCATCATATGGTAGTAGAAAGACTGAAAAATGACCACACTTTAGTCAAGAGAACATCAGAGATGATCCATCCACAACACGAGGTTAGTCATTAATATGCTGCTGTGCGCTCTGGATGATTCTGAACTGAAATCTTAGTTGGGCTCTGATTGATTCTTAGTGTGTGGCAAACTGTGAGCCAATGGGCTGTGGCTACATTGTAAGGTTTTAAAAACTGAGCTTAAAGGGACACTGCACATGAGTAGTACTAATGAAACGCCAGAGAGGCTGACAATGACCACAGATTGTTTTTAAAGGCTTCTTCATATCAAATACAAGAAGATACATATTAAAAAGACATCAGTTAGAACTTGGATCCAGAAGCAGGGTTGATACCTGATTACTTAACAAGCAGATACTAAAACTGGACTGCACCAGTGGTGAGTGAGAGAGCTGTAAGAGTTGTTCTTCATTACCTGTAACTGATGTAGTACATATAAAAACACTTCTTCTAAGTTTAGACATATGAAAGTTTGCTTTTGTATCAAGAAAATTCTGATAATGCTAATATACAAGCTATATTTTGTGCTGTAGTCAGTCATTTTTCATGCTTCAGTTAATTTGAGACCAGGCTTGAAGATGCAAATAAAAAGGATGCAAATGGAACATCTCACCCTTAAGGACCCTTAAGGACTTTAACTGATCTTGTTACTATCTGTGATAACATTGGTCACCTTTCTCACTCACTATGTGTTAATAGACCTCTCTGCATTGAATCACACTTGTTACTAATCTCTGTCTCTCTTCCGCAGCATGTCTTTTATCCTGTCTTCCTTCTCTCACCCCAACCAATCACAGCAGATGGCCCCGCCCCTCCCTGAGCCTGGTTCTGTTGGAGGTTTCTTCCTGTTAAAAGGGAGTTTTTCCTTCCCACTGTCACCAAAGTGCTTGCTCATAGGGGGTCATACAATTGATGGGTTTTTCTCTGTATTATGTATTCTCTGTATTATTGTAGGGTCTACCTTACAAAATAAAGCGCCTTGAGGCGACTGTTGTTGTGATTTGGCGCTGACAGCACACATTGCCTCTTTAAAGTCTGAATGCTTTTCTATCCTCTCTTTGTGAAACCAGCTCAAGGTTTTGGTGTCACACTGAGACCTTCCATCTAGAGACACCTTTTTGAATAAGCATTAAACATGCATATGAGGGGAAATATCTTGCGGAAGATAGGGGCAGCACGGTGGCATGGTGGTTAGCACTGTTGCCGCACAGCAAGAAGGTCCTGAGTTCAATTCCACCATCTGTGTGGAGTTTGCATGTTCTCCCCGTGGGTTCCCTCCGGGTACTCCGGCTTCCTCCCACTGTCCAAAGACATGCAGCTTGTGGGGATAGGTTAATTGGATAATCCAAATTGCCACTAGGTGTGAATGTGCGAGTGAATGTTAGTGCGAATGGTTGTCTGTCCCTATGTGTTGGCCCTGCGACAGACTGGCGACCTGTCCAGGGTGTACCCCGCCTCTCGCCCTATGAGAGCTGGGATAGGCTCCAGAGCCCCCCGCGACCCTGAAAAGGATAAGCGGAAGCGAATGGATGGATGGAAGATGAGAAAAAGATTTCCACATGCAAGGCAGATTGTGGTTTAAATCGATGTCACGAGTATCAAGTTATTCTTGACTGGAGAGACATGCTCTCTTGCTCTTACTGTTAAATTGCTAGTGCTATAGATTTCCTTGCCTACAGCTAAAACCATCAGCTAAAGAACAAAACCCGAGAAAGTTCTCTAGGTGCTGTCAGAAACCATTTTTGGAGACAGAGAAAAAAAGATCCAGTGCCTGAGCGCAGACAGAAGTCGAAAAAAACATCTGGGCTCCATATATGGAAAGAAATGAATTACTGCAGGAACAAACTGACCTTCACTGCCTGATAAATCAGTATACTGTATCACGGTTAACAGATTTTCGTAATTTAACAATACTAACTAACACTTTTAACATGCTCTTTGAAGACTGTTTTTTGGCTGATGCAACAACTTATAAAAGATGAATGTAGCAACAGAGTTTCCTTAAAAGAATTCTTTTAGACATTACTCCTACCCTGTTTCCAACAGACTAAAATGAAACGTTAAAACGATGACATTTTATTAAGCAGATGTCAGCAGCAACAGCAGCTCTTATCAGTTTCATATTTGTTCATATAACAGTGCAAACTTATGGTTATCTGTGTTGACAGCACAGATAAACCACTGGAGCGTGTGGCCAGGCAGAGTTTTGTGACTTACAGCGGACTTCCAGGTACATGTGTCGGGCGTCCTGGCCGATGGAGTTGCTGGCGGTGCAGAGGTACTGTCCGGCATATGTGAACTGGACATTTTTCAAGGTGAGAGAGGACACCCGCGCATGACTGCGCACCACCACATTTCTATCAAGGCTCTATAAAGAAGAAGAGAAAGAAATTATTCTCACTTATAAAGCAGGTAGTTTTATATACAACGGGGCTAAAGGATGAGTCTGTATTTGTTGTTTTGCTAGTGCAAATGGGACAAATGAGTAGAAGATAACGTGGGAACTATAAACTGAGAAAGCAAGAGTTAAAAAAAAAGAAAAAAAAATGTGACAACTGACTGACAGGTGAGCCATGTGAACTGCAGTGCAGAAATACCACAAGAACAGCAGGATGGAGACAACATAAAAGCTACAACTGCAATGAACTCTTCTGAGAGAGAATTTAGTATTCCTTGGATGCTATTAGCTGATAAGGCTAAAATTATTCTATGGGTTTTTTTAGCGTGTGAAGCGAGTGCCACAGGAGCAAACAAATCCTTCCTTTAAATCCTAAAAAAAATAAAAAATAACGTCAGTTGTAAAAATCGTACAAATATGCTGCTAAAATATATTCTTTTCTCATACATATATAAACAGCAACAGACTGTCTGAAAAACTATTGCTGGGATAACTATTAAACCAGTGTCAGAGCCCTGGCTAATAAACTGCAAACTCAATTGCTGTCTTTACCATTTAGCAGTCTGCTTGCAGGTTTACAGGCAGTCTAATTGCACTTGGAACAGTATAACTGCACTTTTAACAAACAGCTTGTTAAATCTGGTTTGTATTTGTATTAAGAGATCACATTTATTAGCCTGCCTACTGAGCTAATACCGCTATTCCAAGCATGTGTTATGCCTCACTTAGAGTGATCTCTTAACAGCTGTGCAGCTGACATCAAAAGTGGCCCAATGACCTCACTTGTTTTTTTAACAAATGCAGTGGATCCTAGCTTCATCTCTGTTGTGCATGTAACCTGATGCAAATACAGGGCCAAAGCAGAGGGGGCTTCAAGTTCTGCACCGTTTTGCGAAGACAGAAAGTGTATTTTCTGTAGGTTTTGAAATCACATGGCGAAAGTCAGTAGGTGAAAAAAACAACATCGGTAATAAAGAGAAGCCCTATGAAATGATTAATAAAACTGCAAGCCTATAAAACCTGTGGCTGTTAAAAAAACGTGTAACAGTTTATCTTTCCTTTGGGGGGACACAGCCGACACAAAAAGGAGATATACATCTTCGTTCTAGGTGCCATAGTATTCGCTTTTTATTTTCTATTCTAGCTAAAGCTTCGGCGTAAAAAGCTCTAGACAGTAAACTAGGATATAGATGTAGTATATAACCGAGTCACATTTGTTGTATAAGTATTATGTCAAAAATTGCTTTTCTTTGCAGAGCAGGGTGACGCAGATGTGGCAGAAATATTTCTGCTGTTTACTGAAGATCTGAGGGAGTGTCCTGGAACATTTTGAAAGGGCAGCATTAATCTTGTCTTACTGCAGTAACACAGGAAAGAGGTGTACTGGGTACACTGCTGGAATATAAACAGGAAAAAAGGTTAATAGAGAATAATGCCTTAATAATACAGCACAGGTAGAAGAGAGAGGGGAGACCTTTGAACAGGATTCATTCATTAACCAAATCATTTTAATTACAAAAATGAATTATGGTGGTAGACTTATAAGGTGATGTATGGACAGGAGTTTTTCAGTGTCTTGTATTTTGCAGTCACTGCTGATTTGCTCTGCAGAGCAAATCTTTGTACACGTGTTTTGCTTGTTGTACATTCTGTCCAGCAAGTGTTACATGAAGAGGGAGACTGTCAGGCATAGCATGCACAGGCTCTGTCGGTGTATTCATTAGATGTAGATCTGCTATTCTCAGCAATCACGGCGCAAGAGCCATTTATGCTTTATCTTTCCAAAACACTAGCTCAATAAAACTATGTTAACGCTGTACTAATGACATGCTGAAATTTTATAACCACCTCCTTCTTGAAAAAAAATGAGGCAGTTTAGGCAGATAAAAATAGAACTTTTTAACACAGCAGAGGTCGGTGAGCTGAGCCAACAGTTTAAAAAATGAACTCTACTACATCAAGAATTCAGCTCACGATTAACTGTCTCCCAATTTGGTATCAGGATCCTTTAACAGAACGTGGCACATGAAGATATATATTTGCGGAGAACACCTGAAGGACAGGCCGGACCTGTGCCTCCTCCAAAAATTAAACTTTGAATCTATTGGGAGTGGTCCTTGTCCACTTTAATGTCTAGAATGTTGATTTATGGAGCACCCTGATGGCCCAGGGGTTTAAGGAACAGAACATGAATATACAAAGGGGTAGGCTATTCTTAATTTTAATCCAGCCCGGGACTTGTGTTGCTTGCTTATCATTCCCCATCTATTTCTGCCCTTAATTCTCTTAATTTCTCCACTGTCAAATCTTTCATCAAGGAGAAATATACCAAGAAAACTAAGTGCAATTTCTCTACTTGGCATTCTCAAGCCCTCCGAAGTGTTAAGGCGGGAAAAAGGTTATGATTTTAAGACAACGGTTAATTTAAGGCGACATTTAACAAAAAGTTCTATTAAACCATTTCCTTTATCTAGAATTGTCTTTACTTAACATGCACTGAGTTGCTAAAAGAAAAACAAGCAGTCAACTTTGGTAAAACAACATGGTCATATGATCGTCTTATGAGTTGAAAATCAGTCAGTAGGCAGGTTATAATAATCAGACTGTTATCTGGTTTAAGTGTCAAACTGTCTTCCAAAGTGCACTTCTTAATGAAATAAAGATAAAGTGAAAAGGCTTTGCTGTTGTCCTTAGCATAATTTCACCTTTCATGTTCGATTGTCTTCTATGACTAATTGTTTAATGACTGCTTTTCCGGGTTGCTGATTAACACCTGTCAGCTCGGTTCAGCTAACGTCCAATGAAAGTAAGGCCGACGCTATTACTGAAGATCTGTTCGATCCATTCTGTGCTGCAATAAGTACATTCGCTGACAGCTGACTTTCTGTGTGGGCCTACAAGAAAAATGTTTAATGGGCTCGTTTGTTCACATCCAACTCTATGGCTTTATTCTTGGAATTTATTGAAGTAGTCCGCATGATTCACAGTTCAAAGTACCTGGGCCTAGGTGCAGCCCCTCAGTCTGAAACAGGCAAATTTAGATCCCTTCCTCCTCCCTTTAGGATAGCTTTCTTCTTATAGGTCTTTGCATAGGTCTGTGCTTAGGAATAGCTGCTCTCACTGACATCATACAAAGCCAAAAAAAACCTTTCAACTGAGATGAAGTCTTTAGCCTTACCTCTTTGCTCACGTGTATTCCTACATAACACTGAACTCTTTAATTTAACTTAAGGCATCTTAATTGTCCACAGTCCAGCAATAACAGTAAAATAGCTCAATAGATCGTATGTGCAACATGAAATTCAACATGTAAATACTGGAAGCAAGCAAAAAGTATCAGTAAATCACTCGAACAAAGTAATAGCAACAATAAAAACACCAAAGAAGTAGTCTTTAACATAACTTCTGTACTAAAGAGCACAGTCAAGGATGTACAAGTGCTGAAATTTCTGTAGTAACCCTTGGATTAGACTGGGCTCAGAGAGGTAAGAAAAACTGTGAAAGCGTTCCCGCTAAAACATAAAAGCATAGGTCACAGCAGCGGATCCATAAAACATGCAACTTAAAACCCAGTCAACAGCCCAACGAGGTGACATGATAATTGTCACATGCTGGGATAAGGCTGTTAAACAGGCGTGTGGAATTCGATAGTTTAAAAAAACCTTCACAGCATTACATCAGCAGGAAATGAGTGCCATGAATGATGCACTTATTAAAGCAAGTTATTGAAGCCAGTTAGGACAAACCTGTCAATACTCTGAATCTGTGTGTTATGGATGCTGAATATGACAGTTAATTCTTAGCTTGGTTCCTTGTCACACATGTGTGGCAGTGGTGAGTGAAGTGAGCTGATTGTACTGTGTCAGGTCTATCTAAAGGTAGTAATTGTTTTTGCAGTGGGCCAAGCGTGTGCATGTTTTTCTTTTGTGCCAAACAACAGAACAGGAAGCTCAAGTGCTTCGGGATTTTTAAAGAATGCAAACACACTTGGCATCCTTAAGCTTACCCTGTAAAACTGCTTGTTAATGCCATTCTAAGAGTTCTGCCTAAACATGAGCCTTAAAAGTGGACACTGCAAACAGAATTCTGTCAACCTTCTTTGTATTAGAGGTTGAAAAAAAACCTCTCAAATCCTGGAGAAACAAAATCAAAACTCTCTACTTGGCTACATATGATCAGGGGCAAGGAAGACATTTTTTTTCTTTTGGGTGAACTGACCTAGTGAGACCACAGTATAAATGAGGCCCCAGGTGACTGAATGAGGCAGCTTCTACAGTGTACAGTTGAAGCAAAAACATGCAGGCCCCTGGCCCATGACAGAAGGCTACACCATTAAAATCCAGTCTGTTATTTGCTAGAGTTTGGTGAGTTAGAGTTTGCTCACAGCAGAGCAGGCACTGTGTTTTTTTGGTGTCCAGCTGCTGATCAATCAACAATGCAGGATTTATCTTCTTTTTTTTTTTTTCATGCAAACTCTGAGCATTCACCACACTGTGCAGCAGGAAACAAAGAATGGAGCTACTTGGTCTACACTCAGATGCCTGTGTCTCACATGGAAATTTGTTGACAAAAATAAACAGGGATAAACTAATGGAGCAAGTCTAAATGTATACTGGAACTAAATGTATTAAATGAACTGTACTACGTGGCTATTAGTCTACACATTAAGTGCAAAACTAAATATGGTGCATATTAAATGTAGGCTGAGTGATAACACTTCTGCTCTGCAAACAAAAACAAAAAAAGGTGGTGGGGGTAAAAGTGGTAGTCTATGATGTAAGTCTGGGCTAGTACGTCTAGAATCAGGCTACGATATTTAGTAGCCATACCTCGTATGTGTCTGGTCGAGTCCAAGAGGCCTAGAGAGGACAGAAGCAAAGAGGCAAAGACAAACAGCGACACAGTGGAACAAAGTGAGCTTTTGGAAATGACCCACATAGAACGAATGCAGACTGGCTTCAATGTGCAATGATTGAATCTTTTAAATACCGTACCATGGTTTTGTTTTAGATTGTTAAAGCAAAATCATGCAAATACATTGTTGCCAATTAATTTCCAGAATATGTACAAGTGTGTTTTCTCCCTTCTTGGTAGTTTCTGGTTTATATCTGTCTTTTAAATGCTATCAATCATAGTTTACTTTGTTTTTGCGACAGACAACATATGAAAGATGGAAGTAAGCACTGTCCTGATTAATAAACGGTCATAAAATATTCACATTTAGAGTAAAATAGGTAACAGAGGAATGAGGGATTAAAGGTGTAACTACTTGTGGGAGAAAAGTTGAAAACTCATGAACATGTATCCTCATTTTCTCAGATTACTTCTTGCTTAATCATATGTGATTCCAAAAATGCCAAATGGGAACAGCCAAATACTCAAAATGGGACTTAATAAACCAGTGGCTGACATCAGAGTGGTAAAAACCTTAGGCACTCTTTTATAAACCATCTAAGATTTCTGCGTTTGTATTAAATCAGTGATGCCATCTTGCAGTAATGTAACTAGAATTTAAAAAAAAGATAGAATACCAAATATCAAGGGTAGTTACCACTTTGCCTTTCAGGCAAACAGCCGTGATTTTTTACAAGATTTCTAGAAGCGGGACTTGGCACTGTTCTGATGTTGTTTATGAAAACTACAGATTGGATCCAGCTGAATAATTTCATTCAAAGCTTTATTTATTATAATTAAATAATTAAGACTAATGATGTCATAAATATATTATATCTCTCTGTTGAGGTATTAAAGGCTAGCTGAACATTTGGCATTATCTAGTTCAAGGTTTTCTTAATGTGAAAATGACTGTTATGATGAGGGTCAGGCTTTCCAACTTGGCAATCAAGGAAGTAACAGAACTGGTCAAAATGCCAAACTCGAGCACATTTTCCTAGAGCTGCATGGGGCCAGTTATTAATTAATGTAGTCTAATAAGAGAGAATTTGGAGGCACACTAAGGAAAACAAGGCACTGCAACTAATTATACAAGAACCACTACCGGCACCTAGGGACTTTGTTTCCTAATCAGCACATTTTCTCATCATGGCTTATGTATCTTGATTAACTCATTCATGTAAGTACAGAACATTGACTTCCACCACTTATCCTCTATTAATATAAACTACATACAGATTTCTATCATGTGGTATAAACGTTGAAACCACAAAGACCCTCAGCTGAACTGAGATGATGTCTTAATCATACATTACACAATGACGCCATTAGCTGTGTTTTTCTCAACCCAGTAATATTCAAAAGAAGAAGCCGAAGCCAGTAAAATTCCTGTTCTGTCATTGCACATCATTACGAATATGTCTGTGCTCTTGTACCCTGGCTGGTATGATGTAGAACTAGAATGTGAATGGAAGGCAGAGCGTGGCAAACAGGAAAGTAATGATGAATGAAGATCCAATGAAAATTAGTGACAGCTATTACCAAATGATCAGCGGGATTTTCTGACTACAGCAACATTAAATCAAAATGTATCTGACAGTGATAGATAGGGAGGAGAGGGATGATGACAGCCTGTGAATAGAAGACATTCAGTGGCAACTGTGAATACGACATGCAAGTCCTGTCTTGCAGGTGGAAGATTACATTCAGAAAGTCGCAATACAGTCACGGCTGCCGCAGCTGATTGGCAGTGATAAATTGCACAGTTAATAGGAAAATATGAGAATATTTTAACTGACTCAAATGTACAAACTGATCATTTTCCAGCACAACCGGAGTGGTGAATGGATAATTTGCACAAGTTTGCCATTAAGTCTAAAATAAAATCCGTCTCAGTTTAAGAACAACTTATCGAGATAAATAACACATTCTTCTTTAGCGCAATGTTGTTCAGAAACTACAATATCCTACAGTTTATTCCATTCTTAAAGACCTCATCGTTCCATATTCCCCCAATAGAGCACTTTGCTCTTGGATTGAGGGCTTACATGCTAGGATATAAAAGTAGAGTGGGAGCTTCAGCTTCAGGCCCCTCGTCTGTCGAACCAGCTCCCAGCTTAAATTTGGGACACACACTGTGTCTAAACTTTTAAATTAAATTTAAAAAGTAAAGCTTAAAACTTTCCGTTTTTGATAAAGCTTAGCTATTTAGGACTCAAGTGTTTCTTGTTTGCATCTAACCATTAGTTATTATTAATCTCTGGCTCTCTTGCACAGTGTGTCTTTTGTCCCATGTCTCTCCCCAGTCGTAGCAGATGGCTGCCCCCTCCCTGAGCCTGGTTCTGGAGTTTTCTTCCTGCTAAAAATGAGTTTTTCCTTCCCACTGCCACTAAGTGCTCGCTCATATGGGGTCATCTCAATGCTGGAGCTTTCACTCTATTACAGTAGGGTAATAGATAATAGATGATAAAAAGCACCTTGAAGTGACTGTCGGGATTTGGTGCATTATAAATAAAACTGAATTGATTTAAATCATCCTGCTGCTGTAAATATAACTGCCACATTTGGTGCACAGTCTCACAATAATGTTATATTTTCTCCAATTAGCTATCTGAATGCTTAAACAACTGTATCAGCGATATTTACAATTATTAGTATAGAGAATGTTTACAATATGACTAGAAGAGAGTTTGTCAGAGTCATTACCATGGTCATTTTAGTTTTATATTATTCCACCAAAAATCAATAGTTCATTTCACAGAGATATATTTAATGTGAAAATGAGCTACATGGTACCTTTCAGACATAATTCATCACAATGCACCAGCTGACAGAGCATGTTAAATGAAGTAGGCCAACATGGCCCAAAATACTGTGCAGCTGACTCTCTTATGCCCTGTGGGAAATAACAGGACAGGTGCTTTCATTGCATTTAGAGTGTGTAGCTCCAAGAGTAGCTTCTCTATTGTTGTTACACACCTGTGTCATTTGAAACATTTGAAGAACAACTGTGTCTGCTATGGCAGGGCAACAAACATTGTTGAACCATTTTTGTGTGGGAACATATTTCACAGGAGTTACAATACCTCTCAACAGTCAAACAAAAAATGGACTCGGGGTTTTCATGCTAAATGCTGCTAGTAGTGACAGGGTACAGCTTATATTATGCCTAATTAAATGCCAGCATATTGTTGGCAGGAACAAGAAAATGTGTGATATACAAGTTTTATGCCAAATCATGTTTTTTTCCTGTTATTCCACAGCAAATGTCCCAAGGCCAGCAACCAGTCTGCAACCCAGCTGCTCTGTGTATCAGGAAAATATGCAGTGTCCAACTTTAGTGCTTTTAGAAGTAATATAAACATGTAGCAGTATGTAACGCATGCTGAATCACAAACCAGTGCATGAAATGTCTTTCCCGAATCCAAAAACCTGGTGGAGGCAGCGAGGTAATTATCTTAATACTGTTTACTGCATTCACAGAAAATTACCCCTGTGAAGTGACTAATCTGTTTGCTGCTAGCACGATGTGCATTGTCAGAATAGGCCGTTAAGATGGATTTTTCAAAATTATACAATTTTAATGAGCTGATAAGAGCATAACAATAGACTTCGGATGAGACTCTCTCACCAGGCTGGCAACTGCCAGAATGCTGTGACCACTGTAATGGAGAAAATAAGGAAAGGAATGGTGTTCATAGCTTCCACATCCTAAGAAGCCGTTTACCATACCCTATAAGCAAAGCTTTAATCCAGTGTTATCTCCAGTGCTCCTGAAGGACATGAAGAGGAAAAACTAGGATATACGCCAAAGCATGACAAAGATGCATAACCCTTATGTGGCTGCTTTACTCATATCATGTTCATCCTGGGAAAAAAGTGCCCACTCGTTCCCAAAGTGGATTATCGCAGTAGTTTGCCAGAGTGGCATAACTGGGATCACAACAATCTGATTCATAGCAATAATTAAGCTAATGCCAATTAAATCATTTTCACTTTGTTTTTTAAACTCTTGTTTGATTTCCTATGAATTTAAAAAGAGCGCTTTTTATAGTAAATTCACAAAAAAAGGAAAGAAATTTCCATTAAGATGTAAGATGCGCTGTTAAAAACATGAGGGGAGACATAGGAAGTCTACACTCTCTCTCCTCTATCAATCACAATGTAAATGTACAAAAGCATTAAAGCAACTCGGGCTGTATAAGACAAGGCTGTCAAAAGTTCACAGAGATCGTGAAGGCAACATCAAAACCTCACTGTGCAAAGTTCAAACTCATGTAACAATGAGAAATTTACTAAGCACTTTTAGCTGCATTCCCAGCATGCGGGTTGAGTTGAATGGCCAACTGATTAGTTATTAATGCCATGAGATGAAAAGTGACGGAAGTGAAAATAATTGGTGGGATTTCGAGGCTGAATTTAAAAACTGAAAGTTAGTGAACGGCTGACAAAATTCCTTAAAAATGTCCATGTGAGTTTTTGCAAATTGAGATTGCAGTCATGCCTTTTTCTGAAAATTGTATTTAATAACAGCTGTTCCACATCCAATGCCAACAAATCTGGACAGTATGTGCTGTATTGTATATTACAGTGCAGGTCATAATATGTAAGTGGTACAAATTATCTGGAAATATGTGGCGGCTCTGTTCTAGCTTTCATCCACTTTATCTTTTCTGAATGACAATTTTTTGAATATGTTGTTTGCCATATTGTTCCTTAAAAGCAAAAATGTTTTAGGCAAATTTCTCAAACAACTGTAGTTTTATTTTTTGGTACCTCTCTATCATTAGCACCCCTTTTCCTAAAAACACTTCTATTAACTGAAAAAGAGTTTCTGGTGCATGACCACACAACAACTCTACCTGTTCTCCTTCAGTGAAGACCTTGTTTCCAAAACTCCAGGAAATTGTAGGTGTTGGGTCACCGGAAGCCTGACATGTCAGGATGACTTGATCATCAAACTCCGAAGCAGTTTGGTTACTCAAGTAGGTAATGTTGGGTTGGACTAGAAACAAGACAGAAACTGTTATTAGAATTGGTTTTCTAGAGACCTCATAAATGTGGGTACCTTTGGTTTAATGCTCCTTCAACGAGAAGCAGCGGGGTAATTTCAAATATTTAATCTGTTTCTTTATTCTTTTTTAAACAGCTAATAGATGCTTGACATTTATTAACAGCTATTGCCACTAATCCACCTGCCCTTTTTCTATTAACTGGGTTTAACAGTAGAGGCGGAAAAATTCTGAGGTTCAAATCACCACATAAACTCATCAGCTGCTGGCCGATGAATAAATGCGATCAAATGACCATGTCACTGTGAATGACACATTTGACATGGCCATTTGATCCATGGCTGATAGAGACGTTTCAGTATTACTCACTGGGGTGGTTTCATACCCCAGTGAGTTATAACAGAGCCACAAGATTAGATAATTCCCTCATAAAGAAATACTGCACTTTATGTTTCACAGCTGTGTAAGGAAAAGCTGCGTAAGAGTCTGCAGCAAATGGCACAAAATACAACAAAGAAATGTCAGAGATGATAAAAAAAACCAGCCGCCGTGTTCTTTATGCTAAGCAAACCATCAGCAAATGGAGTCATTTTCTTACCAAACACGCTTAGGCTGACTTCCTCCGTTTTCTCTCCCGCCTTGTTCTTGGCGATGCACGTGTAATCTCCTTCATCCACTTTGGTGACATGTTTTATTAACAATTCTGAACCATCCTCATTGAGGTTGTACTTATCGCTGTCTTCAAGGACAACACCGTTACTGTAGCAAGGGGGAAAAAAAGAGGAAAAGACAAGTGTCCGCGTCACATGTATTTACTTGCACAACTTGAGGAGCCTACGAATAAGTTTCTAAACTCACTGACAAAGAACAGTTGGGGTTTTATCTACTGAGGCAAGCAGCTCGCAGACAACAAAGGCTGGCAGACCAAAAAACGCTGTCCTGTGCTCAGTGCTTCTAAGAACACCTCCAACATTGCCTCAGATTCTGTTTGCCTTTGGTCTCCTTCAGCCTTGTTTTTAAGAAGGTCATACACCAATTGTATGATGACGATGCTTCTTTTAGATTTCAGAAAACACTCCTACTCTCAGGAGCCAAACTTTCACTTGAGGTTAGAATCTCTCTCTTTTTTTTTGTAGTGAATTAAGTGTTCGTAGACCTGGAGTAGCAGCATCGCTCCAGCAGCCAGACAGTGAATGACAGGCCTGTCAGCAACTAGAACAAATAGAGCTTTACCCCTATGTTTTTTTCACCGCCTCACCCACCTATCCTCCCAACAACCTTCCAGTCCATCTAAACCCTCTTCTAACCAGGGCCTGCTTCTTCCTCAGGATCACACATTAGATCTGCTGCATGAAAGACAGCTGTGAGTGGGATTTGAGTTCAGTCGTCTTATTTACTCATGCAGCAGCAATAATGCTTTGTCTAAAGGTTCCTCCTCACAGCAGTGGTGCTGCTGCATTCAGACATGAATGATGCACCAAGAATATTAACGTGCACTGAGCAAACAGCTGCATGAAAAAAAAACGCGTTCGGGCTGACGTCCTCGGTTTCCTCTCCTGAAAACATACATTTGCACAAGTCGGTGGTCATCAAACAAAAATATCCTGTTCCAGCACACACATGCTAGGTGCACTGTTAAGTTTATGTTTAAAATCATTACTAACTTAGTAAACCTTTTTAATCATTAAACACAAATCAGGTACCAATTATCGAACTACTGATTAGTGGTTGCTAAGATGCATATACACTTTCTGCTTGTTGACCTATTCACAATCCCTTTAAATATAAATTAACAAGTGTCATGTAAAAATTAACTTTATCAAAAGCAAGCCTGCATGAAAGGGGTCAGAGACAGAAGGATAAAGGGGACTGACTGGTAAGCTATGAAGAGCAAAGTCACAAATCTGGTCTGGTCACTCTACTGTATGCAGAGATTTATTATTTCCTTATTATTACTGTGTCCAGCAGCTGGAGAAAAACAACAGAGATACCCCGACAGCTGCCTCGGGTAGCACACATCCTGCTAAAGGGTAGCCTCACACTTATGAAAATGTCCCTGTTAAATTGATGCTCCTTGCTGCACAAAAGATAAAAAACCCTGAGGTCCTTTTTGATTAGGAATGTTTGTAACTAATTGAACTGACCTGTAAATATAAATTGCAGCCATTAGCGTAGCATAACAAATTCCTAATTGCCATGGAATGAAGTTTCAGGAAGACTAATCTTATGCAGATGTAGCTCCGTCCTATCAACCTTTTATCTGGTAAGAGGCAAAAACACATGACTCATTTACCCTTTTACTGTGGAAGTTATTACACAGATTTTGATCATTAAGGTAAAAAGCCATCAGAATATCTCTCCATATCATTGTGTCATAAAATGGACTGCTGAAATGAAAAAGCAAAAGGTAACGGTATATAAATCTCCCGCTCGCTAATGAATACTAATCAGTGTGACTTATAATGAGTTTCCATTGAAAAGCTGGAATTAATAAAAGCCCTCTATGTGCTTTAAGTACTAGTACACTGTATAGTGCATAGTTTGTCTTTCATTGCTCTGCTGCAAATATCATTCATCTCAGCTTAATCTTATCAGGCTGCTTTTACCTGCTTGGCAGATTGCCACTTAGATGGGGGGGGGGCATTTGTATTGACTTCAGTGCTTCTTTTTGGAAGGATTACTGTGCATCAAACATAACATTTTGTAATTCATAATTATTCATACCATTGCTCTAACTAATATTACTTGTTTAGAGGTCAAGAACAAGCGGATCTGAACACGAAAAAAAAGAATAAATAAAATGCTTCATTTTTTGTGGAAGCTCAAAAGTGCTCCTGATGTGATCCGGGGTAAATCTGAACTCTACTCGTCACAACAGCCAGATAACAAGATTGAATGACGTACTGTGCCCAAGTAACGGTGGGTTCCGGGAAGCCATCTGCATCACAAGCCAGTAAAGCTGATTTACCAACGTCTGCTGTAGCGTTGACTCCTGGGTGCCTGACACGGATGGTGGGAAGCACTGAAAAAGATGCAAGATTAATTTGAATTTCAAGTAACTAATGTGTATTTATAAATTATATTTAAAGAGGTTTAATGTAGATATGTAGATTCCAAACCATTAAATGATTGTATTGCTTATTTTGGGGGTCTTTAATTCCATATAAAATTAACCAAACACTTAAAAAGGTTCACAAAAAAGACCCCTCATATGGTATGCCTTTTTTTAAACAACTACCGAACCCACATGGTGATGTGTAATTGTGGTAAAGTTTACCCAAAATGCAGTTTGCTCCAGTGAGTTGTGATAAAACAGACTGGATATTTCAAAATAACTGAAATGAACATATTTCACACACATAATTATATTTCCCATAGTTACACGTCTACTTCTTAAATTACTCAGGGGGTTCGAAAATAAAAATTCAATTATCGATGAAAATCTACAGAGTAGTTTTTAAGAAGTGATATTTCCTCAAGAAAATCGCCCAAAATAATCTTTTTAAATATATTTTTCAAAATTCTTCATCCTGACAGTTAAAGGACTTTGATATTTAAAAGCAATTTGGGGATAATGTTGCTACTAAAGGTCAGAGCATCTGCAACATTTTCTGAGAAATCCACAAATTTAAAACCAGTTTCTCGTCATTCTGGTCTGTAGTTGTTTGAATATGTTTCTCTAAACCAGAAACTTGAAAAAGATGGCTAGATGATCTGACTATCTAACTATCATTGGAGCAACAAAAAAGTTTTAAGGGTTTTAGAGCCATCTGGCTCATTACTGAACCCTGCTCTGTTAAGCCAAAACCACACATTGATAAACAGCAGGGCAGGCAGAGCATAGAAGGTGGTGTATACACTGCTTACCGTTAACAATGACCTTCATAGTCTTGAAGTCAATTTCTCCCCTGGCCATGACACGAGCCTCACAAGTGTATGTGCCCTCATCTGTCTTTTTAATGCTGCGGATCTGCAGATGGCCATTATCCATGATCTTAAATCGAACTACAAAAAAACAGGACAAAAAAAAACAAAGGTTCAAGATTGTGAAGATTACATTCTCAACAACACAGTGGGACAAAAGAAACGTATGATTTAATAAGTCTACCATTAATTAAGGGATGATCATAAAATGAGAGCAGCGTGAACTGTATGCTTAAATGAAACACTGAGACAGGAAGTTGGGGCAAGATTAAGAAAATCCTTCCTGGTAATCAAATTATTAGATAAGAGAGAGCTTCATGACACTCTGGCTACAGTAAACATACTTTATCAATGTTTTAATCAAACCCAGATCCCTGACAAACTGTTGCACCTCTAATTAAACAATGCACAGTAACACAGCGAGCTGGTGTTATTTTTCACACATTATTGAGAAAAACTATCCAGCACTTATTAAAATCCACAATTTAGACATTACACAGGGGACTTTTTTTTATTTACTTTTTGTTGACGATCTGCATATTATTAATTTTAGTAATGAATGTTGCCTCAATAAAGTGACGTGTTCTTCCTATCAAGTTTGAGAGTTATACAGTTTACTGAACCAACAATTCCACCTCAGCGACTCCTACCACATCACACCATCCGTGGAAGTGAAAAATTTACATAGTGTATAAAAAAATAAATGACTGAAATGTTCAAAAGCTTTTAAAGTTTAATCCAAGAGTCTAAAAGTTAAGAGGAAACAAAGCTTTTGTTAAACAGCTCTTATTCAGGTCACCGTGACACATTTTAGAAGGAAGAGTTACTGTTGGGATTTTTAACTCTGCAGCTTGCAGCACAGGGTTAGGTCAGCTACTGCACTGAAGAAAATTGCATAAGCAGTTTTTAGTTTTCAGTGTCGGTTACAATTAGTGGCTTTTCCAGTGAAAAACACATTCCTTGACAAGAATCCAAGAACAAAGGCAGGCTTAGCACAACAGTGTGGTGACTCCAGGCTCTCCAGCGGTCACCGAGGGAGGGGTTACTTTAAGGTTAAAATAGGCCCCGGTTCAAGTGTGAAACAAAACCCAGACTCCTGTTTTATGTCCAGCTCCCACACTAGATCCTAGTTTTTCACTGAACTTGCTAAGCCATGGCTGTTTTGGACCAATTTGGTCAATGCTCCTCCCAAGAAAGAAGCTATTGCCAGATTAAATGATTACCAAATATTGTACATGAATTTAGGCCCTCCTCATATTTTTGGCCAGAAGGGACCAAATGCTGAAAAGCTCATAATTTCATCTTACACAGAAGACAGCTTGGATTCACAGCAGCTACATTAGATTAGATTTTTTGGCCTAGACTTTCTGGCAAAATGTTCTCCCATCCCTTCAGCAACACTTACAGTTTTATATGTTCGGTATGTACACACTCACAGTTTCCTCCACAGCTGAGCTAAACACCTTGGTTTGTGTGCTTACTGGCAAAGCAGAAATGGTTCAAAACACAGGACAAACAACGAATAAAGGGATACAAGAAGAATTTTAAAAGTTTTTGTAGAGTTTTGAGTGTTTTTTCCCCTTTTTGCGTGACATGACTCATTACAGACAACCATGGTATCAAAGTAAAACTTGAACTCATTCCACTTTTTAAGCATAAAGGCAGTGTTTTTTTGATATACTAATGTGGCATATGGATAAAATAGATGTTCCACAACGTGTAACAATTACATCAAAGCTACATCTCTGATCACCCGTGCGCAGTGAGAACAAGACCCAATTGTGTACATCAAACACCTTTAACTCCCTAAACACGAAATTCCTTTATTAAGAAAGAGTTAGAGGTAAAAAATGTTGTTAAAATGTATGTATGTGTATATTTATAAAGATAAGACTATCCTGATGGCTGAGCTTTTTTTGTTTTTGGTCTTTTTTTATGCGTTTCAGGATTTCCTGCTTCCAGTTTTTCTATTCTTGTGGGTTTATGATTATTATTATTGTTGTTCTTGCCTCCCCACTGTTCCTCTGTAATGTGTTTACTATTAGTTGTCTTTTCTCTGTGATTACTAGGGTTGTTTCCTGCTTTACTTTAACAGTTAATTTTCTCTGGTGTTTCAATTCGGTTTTGAGCCTCTGTTTGTTTGATTTTTCTGCATAACTTTCATCTGCATTTCCTTCCTCTGCCGTGTGTGTGATCCACAATCAGTGTGCAGTGTATAAAGAGCCCTTTCCTTCTCTTTGTTGCATTGTCTGTGTTTTTATGCTTCTTTTTCTCCTCTAGTGCTGTCCATTTTCTTCTTTGGATTCATAATCTGGCTTTCTTTGGATTCCATCATTTTTCTTTTAAATTGTCTTTCATTATCTGTTGGAATTCATATGAAATCAAAACTGATTAAAGCTCGCTTTCTGTTTGAGATCTGCCTCATGCATCCTGGGTGTGGGTCCTTAAATCTGCACTCCGTACAAGATCAGATTGAGACATGAGGAGCAATAGTAAGATCTCATCACCGTGAATGAGCAGGCATGAAAGACGTCAGGTATGACCTGAAGTCAGAACATGAGATGGAGGAACTGTGATTGAGGTGGTTTGCAAACTGTTTTTGCACATGAGCAGCAATAATGGGCAGACTGAGGCAACTTTTGCTTTTGCGGCTGAACTTCACTTCATCATTGCCAAAACAGATGCTATGATTAAGATTTGCAAAGTAACAAAATAATCTGATTCTAAACTAGCAAATCTGGGTAGGTATTATTACAGTTTTTTTGTTGTTATTGTTGTTAGTGACAGCAGAAGCTTTCTTAGATTACACTTTCCTTCCTTAAAAAAAACATGCTGAGTTTTTCAGATTTTTTTTCCCAACTATAGTTTTCCTTTATTTGGCGAAATTAAACTCCGGTGTGCCCTCAGACACATTTTCTAGTGACAATAACCACCTCTTGCTAGGCCCAAAAATACAATTTTCATGTTCACGCATCATCTATGAGGTCTAAAACTACTTTCCCATGGAAAACGGTTGGCTTTGTTCATAGATGATGGGCAGCAGGAGAGGGAGATGAGGAATAGTGTGGCAAATTGATTGGAAAGCATGAACTGGCAAACAGCACTGGCAGGGAGGTAAGGTGGCTGCTCACAGAGTTAAGAAGATGGAATGGAAAGGCAGGTTGGAGGTGAGAAAGCAGCTAAGCAGTGGGGTGTTTTTTTTTCCTCTTTTTCTTCTTCTTTTTTTTTTGAACTGACTCACCATCTTTGGCAGGTTGGATCTTGGAGCCCTTGTGCTTCCAAATAATAGTGGGTGGTGGTGAACTGACAACATCACAGACTATGTCAGCATCATCACCCTCGATGAACTCCTGCGGGTTGGGAGCACTCTCGAAGGTGATCTTTTCTGTGGGGAAATGTACATATTACACATTTATATAGATATATGTATTAACACAGAGACTGACATTTGTAAAGGTGAAAACTCACACATTTTGAATTTCAGTGGTTCACTTTGGTGTTTATATTACACATACCAAAGTTTCCAATAATTAGGTCAGTATATGTGAAAAAATCCCCATGAGCCAAAAACTTCAGAGCGATCTAAACGCTCAGTTTCCAGTATGTTATAGTTCAGTTCTTACTATGGTCATTTCAGTCACACAGCCCTGGCTGGGAGAACAGCAACCCCTCACACCTGCTGTTTAAATCTCCTGTTTATGAGAGGGGCAGCCAGTCGGAAGAAAGCTGGCTTAAAGGGACGGGTGCTTAAACGGCTGGTTTCATACAGTGGATACACTCAGGGTTTGCACCAAAGTCCAGCTTGCCAAGCTAGACTGAGAATTACAGTATGGAGCTTGAAATCAGGTTACTTTTAATAATATAAACACTGTCTCTCTCTCTTAGAAATGCATTACTCAAAGAGAGCATAGTGGCTGAGTTACTACAGTTTATGCAGTAATGTTGACTAGCAACATGTGAAAAAATAACACTCTTCACTGGTAACGTCTGTAAAGACTGCAAAACCAGGTCACACTTACGGAAGATCTTTACTTGGACAGTGGCCTGGGCTTCCTTGTCTCCATCCTTTGCCACACACTTGTAGATGCCAGCACTGTCCACGGTGGCGTGGTATATGGTGAGAGTCGACGTGGCTTCATCAATGCGGCTCACTGCCCTGTTGGGAAGGATCTTCTCACCGCTGGGAAGGATCTTCTCACCGCTGGGAGCGTACCAGTCTATGTCTTTAGCATCTCCTACCACTGAAAATAACAAAGTAAATAATGAGATAGAAAAGCAAAACTTTTTTTTTAAGAATTTCACAAGTGGCCTGTAAATAATAGTCAGAACCTACAGGATTGCAACTGAAATCTGTTATCTTGTTTGGTGCTTTTGATGTTTTGCATTAGCTTAGATATGCCTCCTGCTTTGCAAGAAAAGATATGACTGAGCATGAACTTGTAGAGACTGCCATGGGCCTGTTACATCACATTACAAAGCTAGCGTATGCATCTTAATTTAAATTTAAACTTAATTTACTGCAACGATCACTGCACTGTGTGATGACCTGCGTCACTGACAGCAGTCGAGGGGAAGAACTGTCATCGCTGGCATTCATATTGTTCACATCTGTTCATGTTGGAATAAAGTAGTTGTAGTTCCTTATTTCCCTGATGAATGCATATGTGGAGCTGATTAAGGTTTGAGCAAGACTTTGCTCTCATGAGAAAATGTGAATAAAAATTGTTAAAAATGAATCGTAATTTGAACAGAATATATCAAAAGTGAAATTAAGAATTCTTGGTTTGAAGATGGTTTGGAAACATTATTGTGAAATCACAATCTGTTTTCAACCAGTGTATGTTACTAAACAGACGCAGCAAAACATAAAAAGGGAGATATGAATTATTTCTGTTTCCTCAGTAGGATTATTCAGTAGGAGGAAAATTTGACTAAAAGAAATATCAAACAACGTTTCAACATTATTCATCTTTTTATAAACAGTAGTACAAGCAGAGGCAGTTTTTTGTTTCCCGGAAAATTATTAATACTATCTCTTCTCTCGAGGAGCACAAAGAGCTCTAAATGTATTTTGACACCCTTTTCAAACGGAGGAATTCGAGTTCAAACTAATGCAAAAATTTCTTCATAGAACAAATAATGAAATCACTTAGTACTTAATGTCAAGGCTTCATATTCCACACATAGACGTCCATCTTTGCTTTTAGGACTTCATTTTTACAGAAACATTCTGCTAAAAGCAGTGAAACAACAGCTCATTAGTGGGAGAGAAGTGGTTATTTTTTTCAATATAATTACTTTTAAAGGGAAATTTTGCCCAGATCACAGAAACAAAACCTAAAAAATCAAAAAGAAAAAACAAAACCGATTGCATGTAGTATTCCTTAGAGTAATATGCAAAAGAAAATTTTGACTGTACTTTGTAATTCCTGTGAAAAAACACAAAGTCCAAAACTACTGCTTCCATAGGAATTAAGAGGGTATGTAGCTTCCAGGTGCTGAAAATCAAATGGACTTGTTGACTTGGATATGTGCAAGTGTGAGCACCTCTATAAAAGGAGACGTTTTGTCACTTTGCTGCTCTGGAGCATTCAGCAGTGAGTTAACACATTGCCACGATATTCCCAGGAGCGGACATCTCAGCAAATTCACCCCAAGGTCAGACCGTACAATGCTTAGAAACTGCATCTCGGATTCTGCAGGTCTCAGCCAACATGTGAAATATTAAAGTTCATGACAGTACAAGTATGGGAGGTCTGGAAGTGTTCTTTGGAGAACTGAGAAGTGGAGATGCTTTGGCGTAATACATAGCACCACCGTTGGCAAAAAGCAAATACAGCTTATCAGCACAAACACCTCAGAACAACTGTCGAGAGACAAAGTATTGTAGAAAATGATTATTTCAAGCTAGTCCAGCTACAGGTGGTTCAATAAACTATTGAATCATAAGTCCTATGAAGGTAGCTGTAGAGTGTTTTGAAGTTTCTATTTCAAATTCAAGAAAATGCAATGCATTCATTATCCAGCATGATCGTAACTCACATCAACCTGTGCTCACGGGATAACAAGAGAGATGCTTTGAAACTTTTCATACTGGACGACCCCTCGTAAGGGCTATGGGCATGCTGTTAATTCAGTCCCCATCAGCTTTGTTTTGTAGTGTAGAAGTAACCTGGGTTAATAAGACCAAATGAATGAATAATCTCTACTCAGAAAATTAGGACATTATTTAAATGTAAGAAGATGTTCTATAATGGCGGACTGCAGATCTGTCTTTTGTAAGTAACATCTGAATCACAGACAAGCTGACAAATGCACAGAGAGAATGTAAGACCTCTATCTCATTATCTTTTCATACCGCACCTCTCTCCCACCTCCTCTATGCCTTATTTCTTACATGACTCGGATCTCATCATCCCACCACCTCCACAGAATAAACTTGTCAATTTATCCTTGTGATCTTTTTCTTTTTTTTTTCTCCACCAGTACACCAATCTCATTATTTAACCTAACTTGTATTACTTTCATCAAATTACCTCAATAAATACTGCCAATATTGCTAGATGAGGTGACATTTGCATCAAGCTGTGTTAAATGAGGGATGTAGAAAGATCACTCTTACCTTCGCAGATGAAAAATTTGGAATCTCCTACGCTGATCTCCCCTTGTGGTGGAGTAATTTGCACCTGAATGGCAGCTGGGTGAAGAAAAAAAGACAGGACAAAATATAAATTAGTCTCTGGTTCAGTCGAAAGGAACGGTGACACGGGGCTGAGACACAATAAGGCAAGACTCAAAGTGAAATGGCCATGCCTGCTCAAAGGAACAACCATGTTCAGGCAAACACTTTGAAACTCTGGGATGTAATTTCTACGCTCACTAGAGTGCAACATCTCAATGTGCAAATGTGTTTGAGTTTAAAGTTGCACCCACAAAGCCAAGGAACTCACAGTTAAGAAGAAATAATATGCGTCTTTTGTGGCGTATTTATTTATTTTGCACCATGTTGTGAACTGAGACCTGCACTGCTGAGCCAGGACACGTTGGTTCTGGAATTTGCCTTCCCTTATTTATAGTTTGCGATTTACTCCTAGGAAGCAAAACTGTACCTTTTGCTACCAACACTTCCAGTTTTGTTGTTAGTGAATTGTGTATCTGATTTCCTCTCTGACACTTGACACTCAAAGCACAAAGCTGGCAGCTGAAGGCAGCATAAAAGAAAAAGTAGCAGAGTGAAAGACAAACTGAACTCTTAAAGAAGGACAAATCCTAACTAAGTTAGGCGAGACACCGACTTAACATTTGTTTGCTCACCTTATAAAAACGACCTGACTAAGCCACTCCGGAGCATTCTTGCATCCCGACTTCTGTTTACAGACGCTTAAGAATACATAATACCATAAAGGCTCTAATGCACATCTTCTCTCAGCATCAGCTAAAGCTACAATGACAGAGATGAGATTTAAAAAGAGAAGAGAGAAACGCTTGCGTGCACCCTAACAAATTTGAATAGATTTTCAAAGGCTTGATCAGCTAATCCCAACTCGCCAGTGCTCCACTGTACTACAAGGGATCTGATGACTTTTCAGTGTGACACGGTTTAATATATGAGTCCTATCTTCAATGATATGTGGCACAGGACTGAAGCAAAGCCTGTGAAGTAGAAATACCACAGAATCGTGATCGGAGCTTGACAGAGAAGTCCCGCGGAGCCTCCAGCATGTCGCCACTTCACACAAATGAGTGAGTCAGTCTCAGCTCAATTCTCACCAGGAGATTCATGGGAATGGTTTGCGAGGACTTGCCATTCATAGACAGGTAGCCAACTATCATCACAGCACAATGTGGCATTGTTTCGTAATGCTACAGTTTCGCCACTGCAGAGAAACCTGCATGACTAAGAAGATAATGTCGCATCAAAGACCTTTGTTGCTCTTTTTCTCCTACACACATTTTATGTGTAAAGGCATCATCATTATGGTGTGAAGCTTTACCTCAGCCATAATGCTGGAGTGAGCAGAGTGAATACCGCATCCAGATACACAATGTGCTTTTGTGTTTAGAAGCATTTTGAAACCAATATGGTGCTCGGTGTTTTGGCCAACCGTATTTTCTTCTTCTTTTTTTATGTTTGACAAAAACATTTCAGGAATGCTGTTAAGGGTCCAAAATGTCCTTTCATTATATTTACACACATTGTAAGACACTGTGAAATGCATGGTCCACATGAGCAGAGCAAAGCCACGAATAACAACAGCTAAATTATTAGGTACACCTGTTCGCAAATCAGCCAATCACATGGCAGAAACTCGATGCATTTAGGCAATGCTGTAGATGAGATAGGTAGATAGGTACTGGCATAACTATGCTACTTGTCAAGAAAATGTAAACACTGGTTCTTAAATTGAACCGGAAACAAATGCTGTAATCATCATGGTCAAGGACAGTCATAAATATTGATTTCATACATGTGTTCAAAGTGTGAATAATATTCCCTTTATGCCTTGGTCAAGAAGTCACACAAATATTGATTTGCAGTAAAACACTGCATCTGCCACATGAATGAACCAGCCTTTGTTCCAAGCCAGCACGCCGGCTGTAGAGGCACGGAAAACCACTACCCCACAGTATGTTTGCTTTTAGAGGCTGGAGGTAGATACAAAGACAACAACATATCTATTTCCTTCTCTCATCTAGTACGATCCCAGATACCATGCTATACCCATGCCTCCTAAGACTAAAACCACTGGCCCAGAACCAACTGATCATATCTGCAACACTAAAGACAACAAAAAGGAGTTCAGGCGGTGTGGGAAAGATAGCTATTCCCAGATCCACTTTCTCAGTCTATGTGTCTAAATGGGCACTTGTGCAGTATCTCTAGGATGAAGTGGTGGCTGAAAGTGTCAAGCAAGTGTCGAGTGCGACTGTGTCTTTGATGAGAGCGGATCATGGAAGTTAAAAATAAAGATTTAGTAAAGGTAAGCCATCGGGTTTAATCACTGCACAAATGTGAGTTATGACATGAGATCGACTGAGAGGAAGTTGCACTTTCAAAGGTGGGTACCAGTAAGTATACACCAAACACTCTGTGCTGCACACAACAGCACAAAGATTTACTGATCATTTGTCTCACTTGTCATTTGCAGTATTGTAAAGAATCTCCCCAGGCCCACTATTGTTGTCAAAGACACATACATAAAGCTGCTGACAAACTAACTACAAAGTGAATTATTTCTCTTTGTAGCAATTCATACCTAAGATTATTCATATTCATCTCAACAGCATCAAAATATAAGGCAGAAGCTGAATATTCCATGAGAGCCAGCTCTGAGAATCAATCAAATCAGAATCGAAATCAAAACTTGATTACCCCGGTGCCAGATGGGTAATGTTAAGCTTCTGTTCAGAGTAATAAAAAGCAGCGCAGCCCTGCTTCAGTCACGAATCTACTGGTAAAGAAATTCAAGTGAGGGAGATGACTCCAGGTGTGATCTATAGTATACAAAACTAACTGTGAAAGAACTGAAATATGTTATTTAAACAAACAAAAATAAAAAAGGTGTGATTTCGAAGAGCTGCTTTTTTTAAATATCCTGTTTTTGAAAGGTGCAATGAGTTTTCAGATAGGGATTTTTATCCTGCAGTTGAATGCGGTTCCTAGATTAAACCGTTTTGCAAGGATCAAAAGATTACACAAGTAACTTAATGCTAAATCAATGCTGGGGTGAGACAAATGCAAAGCACACCCAGAACACTCAAAAGTATCTGATTGCTGCAATTTGGGCTCAAATTAAATGCTCCTGGGAATTTTAACTGCATGTGCAATTTGCACTTAGTGTACATCTAATGATATCATCCAGATGCCCTTAGACTGTAAAAACATAAAAGATATTCTTCATAAAAAACATAAAGAGAGATTTTTAATGTTAAAATAATCCAATATTAGCTTCCATTACATTTATGGGTACAATAGAAAAAGGGAACAATCAGATATTTTAGGCATAATTTAGTGGCACAAGATAGCATTACATCATGTAAAAAACAAAGAAATCTGCCTTACGCATCTCACAGCTAAAAATACAGCATACAGCATAAAAACAAAAGTGATGTGTTGTAGATTAAAAGCAAGGAAAGAAAGAAGTGCTTGGTATTGTGAGGAGAGAGCTTAGATAAAGGATGAAGCTATCTTTGCCCTAACATGCTCTCTCATGACACCAATCTAATACCCATCCTCTAAGCCCGTCCCTCACTTCCAGTCCTCTAAAGACTCATAAACCTCTCCGTCTACTCTGAAGAGTCTCCCTTTAGTCTTCCTTCGACTCCTAACGCACATGCACAATAACCACATCACCTTGCTTTTTAATAAACAGAATTTACTGTCACTGCAACTGCATATTTTCACAGAGATAAAAGTATGCTGAAGGTAAGCTGGGTGGAAAAAAATTCTATAAATGAACGTAAATTTAAACTTCAGAGAAACACTGATGGCAGAAAGATGCTGTATAATTTTCACAGTTGCAGTCACATGCACTGCAGTATGCACATGTCTTCTATTCTAGCAACAATTTTTATCTCGGATCTAAATTAAGCATCATGTCTCTTTTTAGAGAAGCATGTTGTAGCTAATGAGCAGACCAGAGAAGTTAGGGACTTAACTTCAGTCAGCCTTAAGTCACAAAAATTAGGATGTTTTCCAAAAGTCTTAACACTTTAAGTTGTCCAGATGGACAAGTTTATAAAAGCTGCTTTTTAGCTTTTAGTTACAGATGTATGGCTAGGCTGGACCTTTCTCATTGTGGAGAATCTGAGCAATAGTTTAAAGCTCATCTACTTCAGTCCAATATTAATAGTTTACTGAAGTCTGTTGCTAAAGATTTGTTAGGCCAGTCATCCTGAACATGTGCTACTAACTGAACTAGCTCACTTAAGTGCTGTAGAAACACCAGGTAAATGTTTTTATCCGTTTCTGATTCGTGTCATGTATTTCTATTACAACTGTGATTGTCCTATTAACAAATCAGATTCTATGTATTGATTGCAACGGCTGTATTTTAGTTTACAGCGAGTCAAAAGACTTGAGTAACTTTTTTATATGTTAGATTTCTTTGTTTCTCTCGCACAAACAGGAAAATAACAACAAAAATACAACATTTATTTAAGCACCGATGGCCAAATTGCTGTTTCAAATATTTGTAATGCGTTAGAATTTTACAGTTTGTGCACAGGTGGTGAATATCTCACTTTACCTCACCCACAGCATAGCAGCTCAGCCTCGACCTCTTTGCATAAATAAAATGACCTCATCTCTCTTTAGCATAGCCTTTCTATGCTGCTGTATCCAACTGTTTAGCCACACATGGCAGCTTCCATACTCAAACCTCAGTGTTCATGTTCCAGGTTGCTCCCTTGTCATGGACCACACATGAGGGTTACAGTATTTAGACACCTTTTCTTTAGCGACATACACTTCCACACATAGACAAATGCCCATTCATGCATGAACAGCTTGCCAACCGTGCTGACCACTTATGCTATTAATTTGACAAAGTAAGAAAAGAAGTTAGATGGAAGAGCCCATTTAAAGCTACTTATGGTAAGCTCAGAGGCGAGATTAGTAATAGTGTATTAATCTACTGCTAAGCTGTCCATACTTTGAAGCAAATATGCCTGTGAGGCTTTAGTAACAATGACCAAAACTAAAATGGCAGTGCTGACTGTTCTCTAGCAAGAGGATTATGGAGTTTACAGCCTGCTGCTGGTAAACATTCTTTCAGCATCTAAACCACACAGTTCCTTAATGCCAAATTATGTAACAGCACAAGTATCTATACACGGCCACATTGCTGTCATTACTTCATTTTAGGACGTGCAAATTTGAAAAGAGAACAAATAAGAAGTTGTCAGGTTGGCTGGGAAAAACCTGAAGTTTGAAGCAGCTTCTGTCCCGTCTTGGATCAGGAGGTTTGCATGCCTAATTGGAGCCTGGCAGCCTGTGGTGACTGGCTCCATTACAAGGAGGCTACAACAGTCAGCTGTTGGTGCTTAACATGCAAGTCATGTCGGAGTAAGCACACACTATGGAGCAGACAGTGCTGTGTAGGGCTACACATCAATAGCACATATGCTTGAAAAGCCGTCGTCTGGGGACGTACAAGAACAGATGAAAATGTCGTCATGTGTGTCCAAGATTTACATTTCTCTGTTCTTCCTGTGGCTGGAAGAATGTCAAAATGTCAGCCATGAAGATTCCAAGCACACGCCAACCACATAATGTTACCCTCTCAAAGCTTTCCAACTGGAAACACATTTCTCTGAGATTTTGTATTCCTTAATTTAATACTAAATTGGTTAGACAGGTTAATCCTTAATTCCCATCTGGCTGTATGGAGGAGGAAATAGCTGAATTCTTGAGATATTACGAGGCAATTCTGATCACAAATTAGTGCTCCATCATTTTATATGAATATTTTGGGACACTTTTTTTATCCATTTGAAAGAGAAAGAAGACAGGGAAGTTTCAAACTCTATTTTAAAACTGTTATTGGATATGCCCTATTAAACTAAGGCATAAGGATTTCTGGTTGCTTTTCAAACTGCGATTTGCAAAAGACATTTTGCAGCATCCTTCTTGATACACTGGAGGAAGATTATATTTGCTATATTACAGTATAGCTATATTATTTATATAGCGAGTTTAATTATTTAAGTCACTATTTTGTCAGAGATTAATATGATTATAATTTAGTTTTTTAATATTTCTAAAACAACCAACCAAACAAATTTATCTTTTTTACTTACTTGTTTACACTCAGCCTAAATCTGATTGGATCAGCTGGTTGTTGTTACCAAAAGGAAAGGAAAGGTGAGAGAATAAAATTTCTATACACCTCACAAACCCACACTTAAGCTCCCTTTTGAACCCCTTTGCAAACTCTAGGAAACTTCTCTACAAAATTCGAGCAAGAGTTCTAGCAGGAATTGTCAAAACCTAGATTCTTTCCAGAAATCCATCTAAGTCATCATTCCCACAATTACTTCTCAGTTTCAGTTCCTCAAATACTCTAAAACTTTTTCACTAAACTTCTCTGACTTTCTCTGACTTGCCAGTCAATCCACAAAAACAACTCACACTACTTCTAGCAGTTTTTCACCCTGATAACCTTTACAAGATGTCTACACAAAGGGGGTTGCGGCCTGTTATTAGTTTCCATCAATGTCGTTTTGTTTTTGTCCTTTCCTTGCCCTGAAAAACACAACCTCTCTGATCTTTCCTGCAGTGTATACTGATTGAAAGAAAGCCTAAGTGAGCTGCACTTCTATTGCAAGACTCCAATCAGCTTGGCGTTTACCGTACGTAAATACTTTTACATTTTAGTAAAATGAAACTAATTCAATGTATATGTAGGTCTTCTAGCCAGATGTTGTACATGTTGTCTCTTGTATTCTGATAAAATATAGTCCCTCTTTTGGTGTTTTGATTTGTTGACGTTTGAGGCTATAGCTTAAACTTACTATTAGTAATTGTGCTGGTGAAACATAACCCAGAAGTAATTCTAAACACTTATTGGAACTTGAAAAGGAAACGAGTTTTGCAAGTAAACAATGAATATACATAACAGTTTTTAAAGCTATTTTCCTACCTCAGCTAACTTTGAACATTACGCTTCTAATTTGTTTTTCAGTAGCAGATAAATTAGCCTTACAGACGCACATTCCAAAGTGTCTCAACCACTTATCATTAACCTGCTGCACTTTGAGGCACTGCACGAAATACTAAGCAGCCGTTTCCATGTGCTGCGTGTGGGTGTCAGGCCTTAATCAAATTGACATAGACGTGTTACCTTCTAAGCTCCTTCTCCTCACATCTTTCAGTCATTCACCGCATCAGCTTTGTCAGGATTATGGTTGTTACCAGCATCCCCTCCAACCCTTCAGCACTTGAGGTGCCTTCCAAGTGCATTTTAAGTGGAGAAAAGTAATTGTGGAAGAGCACAAACGTGTGCTGCAGAATTCACACGTTTCAGATTGTTTTTGCACTAAAGTTTGGGGCAAACTATGGTGTGAGCAAAGGCTACTTCCAACTTCCAACTTTATATTTGCCCTCAAGTGCTGATGAAAAATGTGTAGTCTAATCTGTCCTCCTTAAAATACACAACACCGTGATATATTTCCAATAAAGGCTCTTCTTCCCTCGTAAATATTTGGATATTAAACAGAGGCCAGTATGTCCTTCTTTGATCTGACTAATTTAAGCCTTCTCATTTTGACAGCACCTAATTACAAATCGTGAGGAGAATGCTGTGCAAGAGGCTGAAAGGCTGGAGAGGGCAGCCGAAGGGAAAACGGCTACGGCTAGAAGTCTGGCTGTGAAGAGATTACATGTAAAGCCGACTGTGGTAATAAAAGGGGAAATGGCTAAAGATTACAAAACACAAGGCAAACATCGACAGTTCTGTATCAACGCTATAGGCCGCGGTATGCGTTACACCACGGAGTAGCTGGCCTTGACCGCAGTGGGAGTAAAAATGTGTAAAAAGTTTGTCTAAAGAGTTCTTGGGTGGTTCCTAAGGAAAGGAGATATGGTCATTTAAAACACTGAAAGGGGTCATTCACTGAGGAGCAAGACTGCTCAGCAGTTGCTTGGCATTGTGCCCCACTACTTTAATAAATATTGTGTGAACAAAGTTGGAATTTCAGCTTTATGCTGGCATACGAGTAGGAGAGTAAGATTTCAAAAATCGACAAAGGAAACTGATCATCTTCTGACAGCAGTGATTAAATATGTATTTATTGAGTGTAGACATTTTGCTATAGAGGTTTCTTTCATCTGGAGTCAATCTCTCAGGATGCCGAAGGGCAACATCAAAATTCATAGCACATCCGCCTCACCGGGTGAAGAGAAACTTATACAGGTTGACCAAAGATGACAATGCCCCCCAAAAGAGCCATGAATATTTACAGAAACCTATATGTGCATACAGACCAAACTTGGATCAGCATTAATAGAGCTCTGTAATGGTTAGGCACCCAAATATTAGACTTGTGCAATCAAGTATTGGTCCAATCGAAAGGCTGGATAGGAAACAACCATGCATCATCAGCAGTGGGTTGCTACTGGGAGAGCTAACGTAGCATGGAGGAAGCTAATGGCAAAGTGACAGCAGTTTGGAGTCACTTAGATACATGTGTGTGTCTGTGTGTGCGTGTGTGTGGCAGACTGAGAGGAGGAAAGGAGAAAGTAGCGTGACCGTAAATGACAGCAGTACACAGCAGTCTGTGACTCACAGTGAGCTGGATGACAGGTGGATAACACAAATACATTTTTAGTGTTATCTATTTAGTCCTGCTTACATTCATTTTGTAACTAATAAGTACAAATTCAGTCAATTTAAACTCCTTAGTTGTGATTATTTGCTACATATTATTTTTTAAATTAAATTAGGTATGTTTGAGTTGAACCAGAATGATTTCCGGTATTTTAGGAAAACAGCTTATACTAATATCAGATCAATAATTGGCATTAGAACATACTTTAAGCTATTTCTATATCGGATCAGAAATAGAAAAAGTTGGATGACTCACATGGTAATAATTCCATTACACTATTAGCAGCTTGTTTATAATTGTTATAACATGCACAATATACCATACTAGTGGTCATCCCGATTATTACGTGGAGACTGGCAGAATTCAAAGGTTAGCTCTCCAAAGCTTCAGATTATTGTCCTACATTTCACACACTCGACCAATTGCACTTCTCAGCTAAAGCAGATCATGAAAAGTATTTCCAAGTAATTTGAATCTGGCCTGACCTGAATATGCCACAGCTCCTACCAATTAACTTTCAGCAGGGTCTTTCTGTCACAAGGTCAAATCCCCTGGTGCAATATAATTAAAAGCAATACAAGTGAGGCCAAGCTTTAATTTGGAAGAAGAAAATGTAATATGTTTTAGGTGAAGGGAGGGCAGAAATTATAACAGATTTTCTCAACAAAACAATAATCACATTAGCAAAAAAAAATGGGTTCAAGTAACAAAAGAGCATTTTTGAAAAAGGAAAAAAGGAAAAGAAATGAAAATACTCTGTCTGCACTGACGCTGGTCTTTCTAGGCCATGCTGACGTCTTACTGTGCTTTCTTTTGGCATCTTGCAATGTCTTCTTTCAAAGTTAAAATTAAAAAAATCCAACCTTTATTAAAATGAAAAAAGCGAGCCATGGAGTGACGTGCACGCCTTTTCGTCCCTTCAGGTTTTATTTCTCTGCATGTGGTACTTCTACAGGCTTTTATGCCTTTAAAGTGGTGGATATGTTACTTTGATTTAAAGAAGAGTTCTGGCTCAGAATTCCTGAGCAGAGATGCTGCCAAGGTTTGAAAAAAATAAAGTGTTAATCACTGAGGAAGTACGAATGTCAGATAAAACCTCACCCGCACATCTCTGGTCTGTCTACAAAGCCTTCTTCTCCCAACTTAAAGCGTTGTCAGTCAAGCAAAGTTTACTTATATCGCTTGATAAGAGAACAACGTTTCTATAGAGCTCGCAGGATCACACCTATGCTCTCTATTGAGACCCTTGCAAAGTTGAAGAAACTTCTCTCCATGTTTCTAGCAAGAATTCTACCAGGTATTCTCAAACCGTATATCCTTTATATCATTCCTATAATAACTTCTGTTCTACTGAGTCTCCAAACACTCTGTAACTTTTTTAAACTAAACCTCTGGAAAAAACACAGATACATAAAATTCAATCAGCGCACAAAAACCCAAGAGCAAATGCAATTTTGGTGACCTGTTTTTCCAGACTCCTGGAAGCCATAAGTTCCCTCCAATAATTAAAAAAGCCCTTACCATTTCAATTTGGCATCACCTGTAATTACAACTAGTAGCTGTGACAACACCCCTTGGTTTGTACCTCTATGGCTGTGACCACTTTAAGAGCTAGAAATGACCCTATTTAGACTAGAGTGCTAAGCATTAAGGTATCACCTGGAAGCTCAGTTAGCATGGTGGATCCATAGACTTTATGGGTGCATGGCACAGATGTAGATACTTGATAATTAGGGATTCTACAGAAATTAACTTCCTTTTGGAGCCAGCATTGAGTAAAAGTTTAAGAAACAGCAGAAGAAGAGCCACTGGTCTACAGGAAAGTACGGCAAACATAAAATGGACTCACAAATTCCTTCTAAAGAACAGAATTTGAGTATTTGTTGTATTTTTATTTAGCATTATTGGCAGGTACCCAAGACGAAATGTGGAAAAGATTCAACTCCTCCAAAAACAATGTGATTGAATATAACCAGCGTGTTAAATGTACATGTAAACATACATTTAAGTTAGACAGATAATAAAAGTCTGTCTAATATCTACATAAGCGCCTGTATGTCCAAAGGCCAGTATGAGTGAAATTGCCAGTCTGCACCCTAATTAACTAATGAGGCCAAAAGGGTTAAACCACTACCCCTGTCTTCTTTCGTTGTTTGACCCTGAAGTGGCCCTGCATCTCACCAAGTTGATAATCACTGCAGAGCTGCAGAATACTCCCTGGCATACTAATGGCACCAAGTACAGCAGCAGTTTGTGTAAACAATCTTTACAATGTCAAAGTGCTTCTTTTACAGAGATTTTTTCACGCTCATGTCCACATTCAAAAGGAAACACAATCAGCGCATCCCACGGAGATATTTTTCCCTCTCTGTTCACATTCAGTTTATCTTTCACTGAATCGTGACCCCATTTTGTTTACAGTACAGCTCCAGTTTGAAGCCATAAAGTGAGTTTGAATGCATCTCACATCAAACCAGTGCAAAAGGGAACATTACCAGCAAAACAACTTGATTCTATAAGCTTCTTTTACTGCTTGTTTGTTCTAAGGTTGTGCTCCTCACAGTACTCCAGGTTTTATTTTGCTTTTACAAAGCCCAAGTAGCAAGTCTACACTGGCTGGGTTCATGATGCAGTTTATGTCAAATTATGCACACTGCAATTATTCACACTATTATTAACTGTCCTTCAGCCCGAGATAACGCAATAAAATGTGTCACCTAAAGGTCCCTATCATCACGTCCAATCATATCGTCCTTTTACTTTGCATGCCATATTTACAAACAAATTCGCAATTAATCAAATCTGCACAAACTGATTGGAATACCGTGAGCTCCAAGCCTCTTCGGGTCTCTGAGTGTCTAGGGCAGCATGAAAGTTAGCTGCTGTGCACAGGTTTTAATCTAGTATTGCTCACACTTTACTCAAACTTTTGGCTCTAGAGTAACAGTTGTTTTCTCTACTCTGTGTTTTGATGTAAATTCCTTTATCTACAGTAACTCGCTTCTTGGCTAAAGAAAGAAATTGCTTTCCAAAGCAGGAAAGCAACTGCCTATTTACAAAGTTCTGAGAGTTGCAGTAAGGTTTCTGTCTATCTGACGAATGGTAGTCCAACATTCACTCTTCTTTTTGCTCTGCACAGCCAATACAACAAGTGAAAAGGGCTGCAAAGTGTGTAGATGCTCAGGGGAATCTCAGAGACTGGAATGTTTTGTGTGCTCATCTTTTAAATGACATGTAGTGATGATTTTTTTAACACTAAAGTGACATTGGTATGGACAGCAATAAATTGCATATGATAACTTTAGTGTTCTAAAATGAAACCTATTTAATTTTAAATGCTATTCTGGCTCTAAGCTCTAACAGGAGTTGTGTTATCCTTCATGGACCAGTAGCCTCCTCATCTGAATTGTTGACAGTGGTTTAATGATCCGAGAGGCTTTTTTGGCAGCGACTGGTTTAGATTAACTTGCAGAAATTGAGTCAGCCAGAACTTCGCCTCGAGGCACCTCAAAGCCCCTTGGCTCCAGGATTGAGTGGTTATCGCCATCTATACTTATACTAAAATATTCTCCAGATATATGTCACACTTCAATGTCTGCACAACAAATGTGTAAATCGGGGCCAGTTTTGAGCAGAAATCCGAAAACTCGTTCAAATGGGTCTACTACAACAACAGTTTGGAGAGTCCAACATTTCAGTTTCTGAGAAACAAAATCAGCATGTTCCAGAAGCTCATACATTCATAGTAAACACAGTTATCACAATGAGAAAGTAAATTCTGTCAGTCTGCCAGAGGAGGACAGTATATGCCACAAATGAAAGGTGCAAAGAATGGCAGAGAATGAACAAGGCCGATCTTTTCAGAGAGCTGGGAGCTGAGCTGAGCTGACCCCTGTTTAAGACTTTATTCTTATCAGTCTAACCCACTCATGCAGTGGATGGCCTTCCTTTATAAAGGACTGGCATTTTTGCTCACTTACTTCCTTTATGACTCTTTGCTGGCTGATTGTAGGCTATGCAGGGCAAGAGATATTTTGGCTGGGTGATCTTTAGGTCAACACAAATGGTAGTGTGTGATTTAATTGGTTCAAAAACAGCTACAAAAGGTCTCAGGCACCTTACAAAAATCCAAAATTAAAAAGAGGGCATAAACGATGGAAAATCTAAAGAAGGAGCACTGGGTAAGGCTTGGAATGCGGGTGTATAAATTGTATAAATCAGAACCGACTGTGAACACCATCTTCTTACAAGGTGAACTGGTATGCTTCAGAGATTATCATGACGAACACATCGATAGCTTCCTAGAACCTCCTACAAGCAGCTTCTGTGCTGACCAAAATTGATGTGAGCCACATATGTATATCACTCACTTTATTGGTTAAGAAAATAAGCAGGAGAAATGGTAAAATGGTAAATGGCCTGTATTTATATAGCGCTTTACTAGTCCCTAAGGACCCCAAAGCGCTTTACATATCCAGACATCCACCCATTCACACACACATTCACACACTGGTGATGGCAAGCTACATAGTAGCCACAGCCACCCTGGGGCGCACTGACAGAGGCGAGGCTGCCGAACACTGGCGCCACCGGGCCCTCTGACCACCACCAGTAGGCAATGGGTGAAGTGTCTTGCCCAAGGACACAACGACCAAGACTGTCCAAGCTGGGGCTCGAACCGGCAACCTTCCGATTACAAGGCGAAGTCCCAACTCTTGAGCCACGATCGCCCAAGAAAGAACAAGAAAGACAGTAGAAATAGAGCCTGCTTTACACAATGGGGATGATATCATTGAACCAAAAACAAAAAAAAAGAGCTGTTCATAAATTCTGTTTCCTACTCAGAATAGAATTCAGAAATATTGTGATATTTTTGCTGTTATTCACCTTCTTGATCTTCACAACAAAGCAGTGGGACGTTTTCTTTGAAATATGAAACAAGGTGGTTCATACAGTACGTGATCTTCATTTAGAGAAACGCTAGCATTAACAATGCCCCCGCCAGTGTGAGAAATTCTTTCAGACATGTTCTCATTTGTTACGGGTGATTTTACAGAGGTACTGCAATTATCTCGACAGTGATATATGGGTGTTTAAATCTGCTAAACGTAGCACTTTCATAGCAAACTGTGGATGACTTGCATGTATACATGCAAAACAGCGCGTGGCATGTGACCAAGACACAGAGACCTCAGCCTTATATAGTCCACTGAATGTAACTGAGCCTGTAGAGGGGATTGGATATGGCAGGATCCATGAACAGAGGCTAACCTTAAATCCAATTGAATCTTTTGCAATTGTTTTACAGCCCCTGGCCAGTTCTGTGCTTATTCCTCACACCATGCCTCAAAGGACCAGATACAATTCCTGCTCTCTGTAAGCACTCTCAATATCATCCCGACACAGACATAAAAGCAAACCAAAGAACCCCTCGTTCATGTATCCATTGATGACATAAGGAGTCAGAGTAGATATTAAGAAACAGAGGCTATAACCTCTGGGATGTGGTTCTGGATTTATAATGGATGGGGATTCCACACTGGCTGCTTGAGATAGAATAAAATTCTTTTACATAATTGAGAGTGGCCTGTTAATTCTTTCCTCTTGGGCCTTTCCATTTGACCATGCACAACTTGCCATGGTGAAAGCTTCTAACAAAAGGATATTTATCTCAAACATTCATACACATCGCAAGAGTACATGACTGCAGGCATTTCTTGCCACCTTTGCAAAGTATCACTTGGGAGATGGACGATACTGGTCACAAAAAATAGAACTTGTTCTCGCAACTGAGACACTGTCTATCACTCATGCACAGCTGCAACTTCAATATCCTTTAGCTGCAATGGAGGGACCTTAATCCAGCTCTCAGTTTGGGCTGTGTTCCCGAAGCACATTTGTCATCTCAGATTAAACACTCTAGCAAACATCAAATGGCTCCTCCATGTAAGATGATACAGATTGAGTGCTTTTTTGTATACACTTGTAACAACCCTAAAATAAATAAGAATACCATTAAAAATAATTTAAAAACAAATACCCTTTTGTTCAGTTTTTTACAGTTTTATTTTATTGGAGATGCTGTATTTTTCAGACCATAAGGCGCATCGGATTATAAGGCGCATTAAGTGAAACAAAACAGTCAAACTTTACTCAACTCATTCTTCTTGCTTCCTCCACTTCCGTACCATTGATTCATTAATGTTGAATTCTCTCACAGCTGCTCTATTCCCATGTTGTTGCAGTATATTGTGGATGGATTATCTCAGTTGTTCTCCTGACTGAAGTTTGGTCCGTTTACAGCATCCTGCCATGCAATTGCATTTGTCCCTAACCATCGAGAACCCTCACGTTAACTTTTATCGACTGGGAAAAAGTTAGCGTTTATCCTCCAGCTTCACTGTGTTTATGTTATGCTAACATAGCTGTGTCGTTAGCGATCACGTAGGACATCATTATATACCAGCTAGTCCAACTTCAGTAACCCTACAAACGTTACTGCTGTTTAGTTTTCCGTCTGCATTTATGTTGGAAGTGATAGCAGAGCTGTACGTTTTAAATTTTTCAGAAATCTCTCAGTCAGAATATGCTATATCATGTTTAGCTGGAAACTAGTGAGCTAACTTCCTTCTAACTCTGTTAAATTTAATAAATTCTGTTTTCATGGATGCCTGGATGTTAAACTTAATTGTTACAGCTGGTAAAGCAGCAACGCTGATCATTTTATTACAGATGAAAGAATTTAGACAGTTTTTAACTCTCAGTGATGCCGCAGTGTTCGCTTGACTTTGGGACCTGAAGCGCAGTTTGGACCCAGATTACTCTGCGAGGCTCCTGACTACAGTAGCCGTAATGTGCCGACAATCCATCAAGCAGTGCGGCTTCGTAGCTTACCAAAGTCGTACTAAAACATTTTTTGACAGATTTTTCAGCGCCGTGTACCACATAAAATCAGTTCAAGGTCAGTAAACACAACCAGAATTCATACATAAGGCGCACCGGATTATAAGGCACATTGTCGATTTTTGAGAAAATTAAAGGATTTTAAGTGCGCCTTATAGCCAAAAAATACGGTAATTAATAAGACAGCCACATGTATAAAAATTTGACCCATAAATCAGACACTGACAAAAAGACAGTGAAAACAAACTCCCTCCTGTCATCCCCAACCAGGCTCATGGCTGCCCCTCCCTGTGCTTGGTTCGGCCGCAGGTTACTTCCTGTTAAAAGGAAGGTTTTCCTTCCTTTGTCACTCTTGGTAGTGACAAAGGAAGGAAAACCTTCTGTATAGGGGAGCATGTAGTTGCTCCCCTTATACAGAAAACCAGATTGTTCGTGTTTTCTGCATTATTTATATTTAAATATAAATAATATTTAAATATATAAAAAAAATATATATTTTATTATTTTATAATATATATATTGTATATTTTAACTTACAATATGAAGCTCCTTAATATGACCTTTGTTTTGATTTGGTGCTATAAATAAAAATTATAAAATAATAAGGTGTATTCAATAAATAAAACTGGAGAAAAGGTACAATTCCCTTTGTTGTGTTTATGGAAGATATACTCTCATTTCCTAATGTGAAGAATTTTATTGGCTGTGTTGTCAAATTATTTTAAAAAAATGAAGAATCATTTGTTTAAATTGGGCACATGGTTAATTTAAGTTTTTCCTTTGCCACTGCTTCTCATTTAATAAAATATCAAGAACTATCCAAGACTTCATAACTATATATTTGATAATATATATATATATATATATATATATACACACTAGCACAATAATGTGTCCCCTTGTGTTTTCTCTATTCCATTTCTGTTTAACTTTAGCACAGCCCTCAGTTCTTGGAAACAGCATTTAATCAAGTGGCAATACTCTCAGAGGTTATCTTCCAGAATACTGTACATTCATTATTTCCAGACTGCTAAAAATGTTCAATTAATAATTGCTGCCTGCGCTAATTTAGCATTTTGATCTTTCAAAGGCTTTATGAAGCAAAGTTTAGAGAACAGGGCTTTTTATTGATGAGTGAATTCATGTTCACCTCAAACGGCACAGAAAATCAAGCAAGCAGTGGTAATAAGCACACTAGTCATTGTGTGACACCGTGTGAAACTCCTTCTACCATCCCACCTCAACAACGAGGTCAAAGCTTTGTCTTCTACACAGCTGCACTCACGGACCCGGTCATGCTCATATTGACTTTGCATTGAAGGGAGGTCTCCCTAATCACTTCGCCACCCCGATGCCTACGTGAACTTTGGAACTTAAATGAAGACCACACCTATCTGAACTAACCTGGAAGTATACACAGAAATCTAGGAAATATTAGAAATACTCCAGCAGTCTGCAGGAATTCTACTCATGAAAGATTAGCAGTTAAGCTTTGATAACTGTTCATTGTAACTAATAATCAGTCAGTTAAATATTCAAACATTTCACGTTATTAAATCAAATAGATGAAATTTCTTTCTATCTTTTACAAATGTGCACCACTATGCACACCTATGCACCACTCAGACTACCATCACAACAAAATTAATCCTGAAATATTCAGCTTTTGAGATTTCTTTTTGAGAAGGGGGATGTTTTCCTACAACCTTGCTTCATGAATCTGGATGTTTTAAGGTCATCTACATTATTGAAGTAATTAATGAGCAAACTTTCCCTCTATTGCTATCTAATTTCTTCATTAAAAAGTGCTACTCTTTGGTATTTGATCATTGTCATATCCTAATGGGAGATTAAAAAAATATGGCACTACATTAAAATGTAAATAATCGAGGGAAACGGTGTAAAAATGCAAATGGCCTTTTGCTAAGTTAAAACAAAAATACTCACTGTGATATATGCTTAGATGAACCTAAACATGCACTCGTGTTTTACTTTCAGCATTGGGGGAAAAAAATATAAAAACTCTCTTAATTCACAAGTTGCTTTTGCGTGTTCTTTAAGCATTGCAACTGGATGCTGTTATTGTCACTTTTTTAGACGTATAACACAAGATATTGGGGGCTTAGAAATGAGAAATATTACATCTCTGTGGGGAAAAGTGTGACTTCACATAGTGGATTTGTTGCAGGTTTGAGGGCGTAGTTATTTGAAGTTGTTTTGTTTTTGTAAAGAATTGATTTACAGCCACAATGAAAATCTGCAATCAGCACAGACAATCTGTCTTATTTCAGCTTTTTGTAATCAAACAGGCAGACAGACATTTCATTTCAGCAAGTTTAGGTGGGCAGACTAACACACCGCAGATTAAACCATTTTTTTTTTAAAGAAAGAAAGAAATTTAAGCTCAAAGGTACACAGTCTCCGCTGAGGTATTATCATGTTATCCTTTATATACGACTACATATAGCAACAAATTCTTAAAACAATCCATTCAGCTTTGGCTCATTCAGCACAGAAAAATAAACTGTTTTTTTATTGCTTCTGTAACACAATCACCACAGAACTCACTAAAAGCCAAATGAAGAAACATATTCTTAAAACTGTCCTCAAGTGAAATTTTGTCACTGCTTTCACGCTAATTCAAACATCTAATTATCCATCTGTCCAATTTGTAAATCCTCAGAAGGAAATTGATGATTCCTGCTAACATGTGGAAGAAAAGGCTAATGTAATTCAGAATGTCAAGAAATGTTAGAAAACAACTTTAAAAACATGTGGTGAACCTCACAGTTGCACATTTAATTGTTAATTTAGAGTCTGGTAAGCACAGACTTAGTACATTCAGTATATAAAAAGAAGTAAATTAGGCATTTTGTATTAAAACAAAAGCATGCCTTCACTACATGATCATAATGGCTCAGTATAGCGTCCACATTGACCATTCACAAGACATGTAAACACTGCTTTGCGGATCCCTCATTTGGGTTTGAATTAGACTGTTGAATACAGTAGCACAATGAACTTAAGCTTGTTATGACATTGACAGCTGAAGTGAATGGAACTGTATCAAGAGCATTAGCACCATGTCAACTTCATTAGGCATGCAGCTGTACTTAACTTTTGTGTAATCAGTGTGGTCACATCATTTTTACCCCATCATCATTCCGAGAGATTCTCCCAGAAAGAATCTGCCTTAAAATAAACTCTGCTCCCTCTGACAACATAGGAGGGGAAGTTAAATATGTATCAACCATGAAATGTATGCTAACTAATTTATGACAGTGCTTAAAGTGCATTAGGTGCATATTTCTGACTTCTCATCCCACCCTCTCTGTCACCCAATAAATTTGTCTGGTTTACATGATTATGAACATTAGAAATGCATAACTCCTACAAGTTTTTTAGAGACTCTGGTGTTTGAACTTCTGTGGATGGCCGCCGGCCATTAGACGCGACTTATAAATGGAATGGAAGGGAGGACACACAGAATGGATGGTTCGTCTGCGTGTCTTGTGAGGAAATTGTGTGATCTGCAAGTTATCTGGCATGTCTGAGATATGGAGGGAGAATGAGTCAGTCTGCATCCCTATATTCAATCTAAAGAGATCGTGGTCCTGACAGATTCCATTTTAATTGGATTTTTCTGTCCAATTCTTTCTGGAATAAATCTTCCTCAAAAGGACACCTGATGTGACACTTGTCACTGTCAACAAAGGCCAGAGAACCATCGATTAAAGAGCTTATTGCTCTCGCTCTGCTAGAATTGCTGAGTTTCCTGAGGCTCGTTTGGACTCTGAAACATAAGGGAACATGTGAAGAGTTCTTCTTTATTACTGTTCTTATTTTGCTCATCGTTGTTTATATTCTGTTGGGTTTAAGATTTATAGTGCTTCAAAACACACTAATAAAGTCTACTACTTATTCTATTTAAATAGAGTATTATTTTCATTATTATTTTCAGTTTTCGTCCAAAGTGTCATAACAGTTGGATCCGGGTAAATCACTATGTGCAAAATGCCCCAAATAGCCTTTCAAAGAACCTCAGTGTTGGACAAACTGAAGCTTTAGTACACAAACAACTGTTCAAGATTTGCAGTCTGCTTCAAAGGGCAACACAGATTGTCAAAATAAAAATCCAAATCAAATTATATTGTATCTAAGAATATTTGTCAGAGAGTGACACGTATAATAATAAGAACAATGGATTGATCAGTGGTATTAATGAAAACTGACAGCCTACTCTGTATATACTGCAGTGTATTGGGTGGGCTGTGTTTCAAATACCTTTAATTAATATTTGGAGGGCTATGACACTATGAATAGCTGGGTTAGGACAATCCCCATGTTAGTACAAATTATTGTGTTCATTGTGATGCTCTGCACGCTGTTTAAACAAGAGCTTTGGAAGCAACCCAAAACGGAGAGTGATTTTCTCCAAAGCATACCTCATGGGTGCAAATGCCATGACCAGTGACTGACCCATTCAATTCCAGGCAAGCTGAACCTTTACTGCAAGTAATACCCCTGTTTTTTTTTTTTTGCCCCATACTTCCTGTTTCTCATTGTCCAATAACAGCAAAATGACCTAAACAAAAATAGTAAATGGACTCGCTGTTATGTAGTGCTTTTCTACTCTACTTGAGCACTCAAAACATGTCTCATTCACCCGAGAATGTTTTTCCTTTTTTCTAAGTGCTTTCTATCTACATTCACAGTCCGTTGAACACATCGAGAGCAACTCACATCGAGAGAGTTCAGTAGCTCGCCCGAGGATACTTTGGCATGCAGACTGGAGCAGGCAGGGATCAAAAAACCAAACTTCCGATTAGTAGACGACCTGCTCTCCTGAGCCACAACTACCCCTAAAAAAAGGTTTATGATTGGAAAGTCAAGACATCTCTCTGGAGTCTTGTTGTAGATTTAATAAACAAAATTACTTCTAGGGACAGTGCATTTAATTATGTATTTAAAAGGGCATGATATATAATAGGTATATAATACTGTAGGAAGATTATTAGACTGATTGTCATTCATTTAATTAAAATGAAATCAATCGACATAAAAATTTACAGGACATTTCTTTACTTTTAGTGGTTTTCTTTTTGTCAACCCCACAAGCCTGGGGTGCATATTGTTGAGAATCAATGTCTGTGTGACCGTATGCCAAATTGTATCTTATTATTGCACTATTGTGGATTTTTTAAATCTTACATTGTTATTGGGCTGACAGGTTTATAAAACAAGAATATTTTTGCATTTATTATTTTTTGAAACTAAACTCAAGCAACTCAAGCACAAGCACACCCACCCTGGAAACCACAATTACAACCCCCCCGAAAAACAAAAATGTTGAATAAAATTAAAACTAAACTTACAAATCTATACATACAATCCCTATAAAATTATATGCCAATCATCTGCTTGTGGATTTTGTTTGATTTCATCTTATTTCTTTTAGTATTTTGGCTATTACATGTGGGTACTAACAATGTTTCAATTGTATTAATTTTCATATATTGATAAATGCTTTATACTGTGGTATTGTAGTATTATGTCGTGAAGTAAGGAAAAAATAGAAAGTTGTATAAGCTTTAAATGTTTTAGCTTGACTGAAGCCCAAATAAAAATAGAGGCCTAAACAGGATAAAATAGCGAGCACAATCCACAAATAGCGCGCATTGGTATGGTTAGTTTTATGAGTCAAATCAGTTTCTCCCTATATTTTGTGAGTTGACAAAAGAACACCCTGAAATACATATGCAACAGGGTTCCAAAGAGAGCTGAGCTTCCACCTCATTTTAAATACAAATCATTTTAAATACTTCCACCTCATTTTAAAATTTAAGTACTTTTCTTACGCCAAAACCCAGTTTGGAGCACGGTGGTGGAGTGGTTAGCACTGTTGCCTCACAGCAAGAAGGTCCTGGGTTTGAATCCATCTGGATGGAGTTTTTCTTTGTGGAGTTTGCATCTTCTCCCCGTGTCTCCTCGTGTTTTTCCGGCTACTCTGGCTTCCTCCCACATTACAAACAGTGCTTTTAGGGCAGGGGTCTGCCCTAAAAGTGCAACCTTTTACACCCAAAGAGCCACTTGGACCCGGTTTCCACGTAAAAGAAAACACTGGGAGCCGCAAATACTTTTTGACATCTAAAATGAAGATAACACTGTATATATTGTTTTTTATCTTTATGCTTTGTGTGAACAACTAAGGTGTGCTGCTTATGAAATCCATGAAGTGCTACAGAGAAAATTAAATTATATTTATGTAATCAACACATTTTGAACTCTTAAAGAAATATAACAAAAGGAAAGACACCAACCTGAACTAAAATGATCCATGTAGCAAACAAAAACTGTTGTCAGCCGCCTCCCTTATATCTCCTTTGGGCTTTTGGAGCCTTGACCTGACTCTTAAAAAATAATTGGAAAAAAGCACTATGCTGCTGAAAAATGAAAAATAGATATTTGCAAAATTCTGCCTAAATATGTATTTTACCTGGTTAATGCGTGCGGCGGGGCGTGGTTTGCAGCGCCGCTGCAGGGGAGGCGGACGCACCTGAGCGACACCCGCAATCACGCCTCGCTGCCTTTACGTCTGCGCTATCTATGCTGTTGTGTTGTTGGTGGTGTATGTCGGGCTGTGAGCTGAAAAGCTACAGCCGGCTGTATGCGTACAGCAACCGTGTGTGAAAAGTGCTCAATAAAGAGATGCTCAAAAGCATGTTCATGGAAACATCGTCGGGTCTGCCGTGATTTGTTTACAATGGGACTTCTGCTCCTGAACCTCTGCGCACAGAGTCCGCAAATCGGGGCTATACGAAGTCAGTTTACGCAGGACTGTAAGCTGTCATCTGTCAGGCGTGAGCGGTGTTTGTTTTTAACATAGTTCACGGTGGAGAACAGCTGCTGACATAATGTGGATCCGAAGATCCACAATTGGCCTACCTGGGGTTGAAAGTCTCGATAAATGCACGGCGTTTCGGCGGGTACACCGGCTTCCGCGAGTGTGACTCTTATTTTGAGCGATGAAAAAATAATAGAATATAATTTTATTTTTATATTTCAATATCACAATAATCTTCCAATTTAGAACTACGAGTTAAAAAGAACTAACATAAATAAAATACACTTCAGCTAAATACCTCTAATTTATTTTCCCAAACCACGCGGAGCCGCAGTATAAGGACTAAAGAGCCGCATGCGGCTCCGGAGCCGCAGGTTGCCGACCCCTGTTTTAGGGTAATTGGTGATTCGAGTGTGAGTGTGAATGGTTTTCTGTCTCTGTGTGTTGGCCTTGCAACAGGCTGGCAACATTTCCAGGTGTACCCTGCATCTCGCCCTGTGCTAGCTGGGATAGGCTCCAGCCCCTCTGTGACCCTGAATTAGATAAGAGAATGGATGGATGGACTGGCATAATGATTTACTAAATATGGCTCTCTATGTGTTGTTATTATAGGATATGGAGTCTCAAGATGTCTCCTGGGTCAAGGGGCATTTCATAAAAACAAACAAACAGGACGGTATCCTCTCTCTGAAATGAGGAGCCATGCATAGAACAAAGTACTTGAAATCGCTAAATTGATTTTTTTTAAAGGTTAGATTTTTTCTACTGGGTTAATTACACTGTTTAGTATTAATGGTACCATTCCACAACTATGTCAGTAAATGCTTCACACCTGTTGCAGGAAATAATAATTGGCGACAAAGACAAATAATTACAGTGATTAACAAAATGTGAATTTTCAATTAGTATGCACACTGCATGCACACACTGACAGACTGATGTCACTGGCAAATAAACGCTGAAGTAAGGTAGGAAACAGTTTTGACTATTTCAGCAAACATTTTAATGAGAGAATACAAACAAACCCATAGAGCACAAGATCAGGAAGCGTTAGTCCTTTAAGGGAGACTCATAGGAAGGACATGAAATGACCACAACAACAAGGGAATTTGGTCTTTGTTACATCAAATATGTTGGAAAAACTCATATTACAGTTCACTGGGGACTCATAGTATATAAGAAAATCATACCTATGGACTGTATGCTATTGTAAACACAATGATAAAAACACAAGTAAAACACGTTTATCATTGAGAACAGCCAACTTCAGCATTACTATTCATTTATTCTTTACATTGCCGGGTAATAAGCGAACCGTGACTATGTTTTATATTGCAAACATTTCTCATTTAAATGTAGCATAATGCAGGTGTTTTGGAGCAAGGGACAGGGAGAAATTTCAGCTAATTTTATGGAAGGTGCAGAGATAAAATCATTTTGAGTCTGATAACAGTGGGTGGTGACAGGGATAGCGAACGTTATTGCTGTAAAATGGGGTGAAGCAGAGAAGCATGACATTCCTCTATATTGATGTTGAAGAATCTTATTGTTTAAAGGGAACAATTCCTGAGTGAGAAGCAACCTCAACTCTTACAGTATTCAATAAAAAATAAAAAAAAAAGCACAGGGCGATGACTACAAGCTCCGGAGACAAAATAAACATCCAGTTAGGGAGGGGGGTTAGAAGAAAGGGAACGAAATCAGATACTTGCACCAACTCCCTGTCCCACCCTATCTCATTTTCTCTGCAAGCATTCCATGGTGAAATTTGTCTGAAATCCGCAATCTGCCACTGGATGGTGTCATCCTAATGACACACTTGGCATACTGATGATTCCCATCTGCATCCCCCTACATCCAGCAGAGTGGATGTGCTGCTAACACATACATTATTTAACCATCTGAATGGGGCGAAGGAGATTGGTAAAAATAACATGTCTCTGTGGTCCAGCTGGATGCTGAGACACTCTATTATAGCATTTTCACTCCTTAGATTGTTTAATAATGTATGTACATAAGGCGGCAGGGAGGAAAGACTGAGCCAGTGCCAAGACAGAAGAACAGAGCGAAGTGTAGGATAGGAACAGACAGGAAGAAAGAGCAAGAGACTAGGTGCAGCCCACTGCTGATGGCATGAAAAAAATACCTTGCCCTTGAAAATGAGGACAAGCACCTAAAACTAGGCTGACACTAGTTCCCCTGTGAAAAAGCAGACAAGGTGGTTCTGACTTACATATAGGGATAGATCATCATCTGGACTTTTCTAGCCATATTGTGCAAAGTGTAGAAGAAACAGTATACTGTATTCTTTTATTTCCTTTAGCCCCCCCCCCCCCCCCCCCCCCCCCCCCCAAAAAAAAAAACGTGTTTTCAATATCTCTGAAGATCTTCAGTAATCCAAGTTTTATTAATGCATAGTGGTATTTCTTTAGGACTAAAAGCGTGCTTAATGTTCTCTACTGAATCTTTCTGGGAACTGAAGGGGAACTCTATTACTGATCGGGCTCTCCTGTGCTGCTTGAATCCAGCATCCTAGGAATGACTGTTATATTTCATGAAATAGACTCCAAGGGTGTGGAGTTGGGGTGGTGAATTGGACAGATATATCTGCCAATTCTCCTTGAGAATTGAAAAAAAAAAACCCCTTCTATATTGCTTGTATAGTGCGAATGCTGAGAAGTGCCACCCATTTGGTCCCTTTTTCTTTTTGTTGTGTTGACGTATAATGGTACATTGACACTGATAGAAATTTGTCAGCATGTGAGACTGATGAGACAAGGTATTATACGGTTGATGCAAAGTGCAGTTAAAAACACCAACACTGATGCCTCCACTGACACCACCACCACACATTATAGACTGCGTGCTGCTGTATCATCTAAATAATGTTTCTCTAAAATATTGCATAAAACAACGTATTTTAACAATAAAGACAATAAATGATGCTCATACAAAAATCACTGAGTATAGTGTTGGTATGAGGTCACCCCTTTTCTCACTTTATGAATGCTGTGTCTTTTTGGGTTAAAATGTGAAAACCGATGAATGCTAGTACACATTTTTTATTGAAATTTTTACTAAGTTCACATGTTTTTCACTTCAAAAAAATAAGACAACAATAGAAAACTGCTAATTGAAAAAAAGAGAAGAACATTCATTATTAACATTAGTAGGACTTTGTTTGCATTGTGACTGAATGACTGACCTCTAGAGTGAAACCAGAGGAGACATTTATGGATACGTGGGATTGCTGATTTGTACTCAAAGTTAACACACTGTAAAAGGTTAATGATAATCCCACAGGGTGGCCTGGTTTTAACGGCTAAGCCTACACGAGAGTGCTATAGCTGACAGCAATAGTTCTGTTTAATAGACCGACAGGTGTTGCATTGGAAAAACAGAGTGTCATGTGGACGTATTTAGGTAAGAATGCCGATTATGTCATGGTGTTTTCAGTTTACTGACTCTAGTTGTATTTTATTTTTAATATCTTCTGGTAATTCTTAGTTTGCCTTGTTATTCGCTTAATATTTCCCTTCATATTTTCCTTAGTTCCTGGTTATAGTTTTGTTTATATCTTTATGTTGTTTTTATGCCTTTTAGTTCTGTTCTCAGTTCTTGGTTGTTTGGAGTTTGTTCCAACCTCTTGTGTCAGTACTAAGTTCATTCGTGTCTCTGCTTCCCCGTTTAGTTATAACATTTCATTTCCAGTTTTATTTATATTTAGTTATTTGTCCTTTATGCCTTGTGTTCAGTTTTACTTCCCCTCATCTTGTTTTCCCCAGTTGTCTATCCCTGTGTCCTGTGTATTTCCCACAGCTGTTTCCAATTCCCATTATCCCTCAGTGTATAGATAAGCCCCCTCAGTCCTTTTGTCCTTTGTCAGTGCATTTGTTATCCCTTCCTATGCTGTTTCCTGGTTGATTGGTTTTCCTGTTTTTGTGGTTTTCCCTGGACTCCTGGATTTAGTTACCTCTCTGAACTTTGTTTTCCGTGGACTGCTCTTCTCATACCCATTAAAGGTACACTTTAAGTTTTCATTCTGCCTGCCTGTGTTCTGTTCTGCATCCACACTCAGCTATGACAGATTAGGCTAACTAAATGTCTTGGACCTCAGCCCGTCACTCCTGCCCAACTATATATATATATATATATATATATATATATATATATATATATATATATATATATATATATATATATATATATATATATATATATATATATATACACAATAATATTGTTGGGCAGGAGCAATAATCCAGAAATACGTGACCTTCATCTGTTATACAACCTCACAGAGTTGGTACAGCAGACACGTAGGGAGACCAAGTTTGGAGTGTCTGGATCAAAATATTTATGCATTATAATCATCTTAAAATACACCCAGTGAATCCTTGAAGCAATATTTTAAGCAGGAGTGCCTTCCTTTAGCTCCAAAGCCAACTGTTCTGCTGCCTGCCTCATCACCTCAATCTGTTGTTTGCTGCCTAGAGTGCCAACCCTGGCTTTCTCCCCTGACCAGTGCTATCAACACAGCAGCAAGCAATACACTATCTGGCTGCTAATCCTCATGGGGAAACTGTGATAAATGTAACAGTCGGCATGCTTTCAGCAGACTTTCCTGGCTAAACTTCTTGGAATGACGTTAACAATTCTTAATCATTATAATTTCTACAACTCTATCACAAAGAAACCCCCTAAAACAAATACAAATGCAATGCTTAAGTGTAGAGCATGGAAATGTGACCAAAAGACTATTTCTACACATTCATTCAAGTAATATAGATCTCAGTGCAAGAAAATAAAATGTACAAGGTCATAAGCTCCCATGACTATTTAATACCCTTCCATCTGTCAGCCAGAGCACTTCCATTGCCTAGAACTATTCCTTCTTCCTGATTTGTTAATGTTATATTTCAGCGTTGATCATTTCTAAAGGGGTAAACAGTTTGGCTTTCATTTCAGCTTGCTTGAAAATCATCATGTGCTGCACTATACGTGAGAAACAACTGCTCTTACCCCGTCCTATTTAACCATGTAAATGTGTCCAAACAAACAAATGCCTACTTGGTGAACACGGATTCATTTTTGGTCACAATGCCTTGCAGTTGCCTCTTTGCACTCCAGTAATTTCCTAGCCCTAGGTCCCTTTTAGCTGAAATGGATGAGTTAATTGCAATATCTTGGAAACTGAAACATTCCCCTTGTAAGCCTTTCTCATTAACACCAGTACATGTCTACAGCAGTGCAATGGAAGCCTTGACCTTCAGAAAAAAGATTTATTAGTAGAAGTCCACAACTCATGTGGGATTGTTTTCATGATTATACAGCAAACAGCTAGACAGATTTTTATTTGCTGTCGGCATACAGTGATGGATAATTCAGACCTTAGTGCTCAGTGTTGAACACTGACAGAAATTTGAAGTGTGGAGTTCAAAGAGTATTTCATTTATCGTCCTCTAATATCACAGTAATTAGAAAATAATGAAACTTTTTATGGTTGGGATTAAGCTACACTAGTTATGTTTAGACGCTTACAGAACATCTTTATGGTTAGGAATAAATTACAGGTTAAGTTTATTAAAGAGAATCTAAATCATGTTGGTTTTCCTTCCAACTTAGGTATTTGATAGGCAGTTATGGAAAATAGGAATTTATTGTCCTGACTTCTTCCACACTGGCTTTTGCAAAACATTTCCATTAGCTTGCAATATGTGCTACATTAACTGTCCCAATGCATTTGGACTGGTTAGAGTTTGGTATTAGTTTATTTTTATACAGCCACAAACCACAGGACTGCTTTACCAAGGCGAGTGAGACGAATAATTTAAGAGGATAATTTTAGAGAAAGCCCTGATTAAAGTCCATTGGCACAATTTTCAACCAATGGCAAAAAGGATGCTGATGTCTATAATGTGAGAGCAGAAAATGACAATGGGAATAAATGCACCAACGATGGTATCATTAGCCTGCATCAGAAATGAGCTCCCAAAGTGATGAAAAAGGTCTCGAACAGCAAGAGATAAGCGAATACTTTGTTGACTTTAGTTCTGCACTGCTTGCAAAAAGACTTGCTAAAAATGTCTGGTGAAGAAAAAAAGAAAAACAGGCAGAAACAAAGGAAACATTGGAACTCCCCAAATGCTTCCAATTTCTCATCCTGTGTGCTGCATATCTGTGGTCAGCTGTGGGTGGTGTGTTTCGGAACGGGATGTGTGTATGTTTCTAAAATTCTGTCGGGCTTATTTTTGTGTATACGTGCACGTTTGTAGACACTGCAAACAGTTTATGTGACTACGTGTGTGTAGCTGACAGATTTATATGTCAGCGTTGTGCCGCTTTCTCTGCGACAGCGGTGACCATTTCATGGCCCTCAGCTTTGTCATGGTAAATAGAGGCTTTTACTAGTGGTTCTTTACACAGAGTATCTATTGTTTTCTTCTGGCCACAGAAACAAAGAGAGAATCCCAAGAGTCCAGATGTACACAATAAAAGCAGCCAAGACTTGAGAGAGGGGTCAACATAGGCGTAACCTGGAGCTCAATTTAGGTAAAGAGCATTTCATCCACATCTTGTGTCCTTCTGCTCCTTCGGTCTTTGTTCTGACTGAAGGTTACTACTCAGGAACAACAATTTCCCATCAAACAAAACTAGAATGCCATGGGGCATAGACGCTCAGGAGCTTTCAGACACACCAGTTTATTGGAGATTGTCTGTAAGTGTTTCCTCAAGCACACTTGAAGCAAAGTCTTGTAAGACATATGACAGCAACACTTCTACAGTGAAAGTAAGACTAATTATTTTAAAATGGGTTAACAACCACTGTTTTATTGGGGAAAAAGAAATTGCGATCTGCAAAAGAATGAGTTGGGAAAACCCCGTAGGAGGCACAGTCTTTGTATCCCAAATTGTAGACTGTGTCCAACTGGGTGAAGCCACCGCACTGCCTGTAACTGTACGTTTGAACAAAGCAACACAGCACCCACAGCATCCTTATAAATGTCTGTAAATAACAAAATGCACTCACCAGACACTATTAGGTGTGTCTTGGTAATACTGCAGAACTGCCTTAACTCTTCTTGGCATAGATTCAACAAGGTGCTCCTCAGAGATTTTGATCTATATTGGCATAGTAGCATTAAAGTTGGTGCAGAGTTGTCAACGTCACATTTGTGGTTTAAAAAAAAAATCAACTCTTCCACCACACCATAACTTAATTACATAATTTCATACATAAGTGTTCTGATTCTTAAGGTGCTCTGTTGGATTGAGATCTGGTGACCATGAAGGCAATCTGAGTACAATGAAAAATTAAGTGTGGTACTTACTTTACTTTATATAACCATCCAGTGCAGTCTCACTTGTTAGCTAATTTGCAGTTTTATTCTTAAGCTACCTTTGAGTCATTATCACAGAACTGCACACACCTTGATTAGGAAAACTACAGTAATTTAAAGTATCTGAAAAATGGGTAGTGTCAGTGAAACTTTGGCCAGCTTTCTCAAAGTAATCTTTTATGTTAACAAGAAGAAAATTTAGCAAATGTATTGCTGGTGAAGACCATGTGACAAGATCAAAACCCTTTCAAATGGGCCCTGTTAGGAGTCTGTTTAGTGAAATCAAGATTAATCTAACACTTTTGTTTTTCTGGTGAAGACAGTGAGGGCACTTAGATAATGACTTTTTTCCTTGAGCAAAGTAAAATCTGAAGAGCTCTTTGGGGAGGACAAGCTCTCTGTATCCCTCACTGTGTTAACAAACGTTGCTAAGCAATACTTTTTTGAAACTACTGCTTTACTTAGGTTAAGTTTTAAATTTTAGCAGCTTCTTCTTCTCTGAGGGAAGCTAATTTTACCCCAGTTCTCTGCTTATGTGGAGCGCGCCCCAATTCCCAAAGCCATTTATTTTGACTGCGACCGCTGTCAGGAATTAATCTGACTTATAGTGGTTTCCATGGCAACCACCTACACCAATGATGTATGTGCTCATGTAAAACAAAAAAAGAAGATGATTTTTTGTTTTTTTTTTGTGCTCCAAAAATGGTTACTCCCTCCAGATATGAACATGGCCTGCCACATACACTCACTTTTGAAAAGGTTTATATTTCAAAGCGAACGGATTGGAAAAAAAAAACTGAAAACCACCAAAACAGACTTTGATAGACTTAAGCACTTTGGTTTGTTATTTAGGAGGCTGACTTCTTTGTTGCGTGGTTTTCTTTGGTCTTGTCCCCAAAAAACCTTGATGCCTGGGCCAAAGTTTCCTCTTTGATCCGCAGTGAGAAAAAAAAGCATAGCTACTGTTCATTTGCTTTAAGCTATTCTGGCATGCAATAGCTGGAAGAGAAACATTATGAAGATGGACACAGAATGCATAAACCATGGTCTTTCTAGCTTGTGGCTCTTATAATAATATAGCTAATCCTTTTAAGGGGTCATAAATTCTCATAAGCTTAAATTGAAGAGTAAGTGCTAATATACAATAAAGCAGTCACAACATCTTGTGCATTTCTATGAGACTAAAATGGACTTTCCAAATGGGTAAGGGAGAAACACAAATATAGTTACAAGCTATTATTCTATAAAAGCAACGTATTCTAGACTGAGTCAACTGTACAACATATTGACTTTTTTCAGCAAGTCAGCTCCTATAACCAGGAAATTAATTCCATTCTGAGTATGTGGTCAGAGAAGTATTGCAGCACTCCAATCCCATTTCCACTAAGATTCCACTGACTCATCCTAAGAGCCCTTAAATTTCTCAAAAGAACAGAGGTCGTCTTCTTAAATGACTGGTAGAAAAGGGGATGAGTAAGACGTGCAAGCGGTGAGGCAACCTAATCTGTTCCCAAATCACGCCACATTCTTTGTGCCATGAATACAGTGTAATGGGGAAATTATGGTTCAACAGTGGTAGCGTGTTGGCAGTCCGTTGGCAGCTGTAGACTATTTCTGTTGTCAAATGGGAGCTGTGTCAAAAACATGTGGCAGAATCAGCCTGTGGGCTACTCTTGGCTCGTGCTGTTGATGGTCCATCAGCCAGCCGTGGAGAAGTTATAACACACAAACAGCTCAAGTGAAACCAAGTGCTAAAAAAAGTGAAAAGTCTCCACTGCAGCCACAGTCGGTACTTTTCATGCAGTATTTGGTCGTTGATGGTTTTGTTTCCTGTTTCTCCCATTCCTGTCGCTCTCTTCCCTGTTCTGGCCCACTTGTCAACCAATCACCATTCGACCGATGCACAGCATCATCCTCAAGGAATGTGCAGTTGCACGGGAGCATGTTTGCGTTGCCTGAAAACCTATCTCTGTAGGTTCTCAGTTAGAAAATAAATTGGCACAATACAGTACCGGATACAGTACCATAAATGAAGAATGAGAATGCAAAAGAAGTTCTTCTTTTTTTTCCATTTTGTGTAGGTGGTAGTACTGTAATGAGGTGAAAAATATGAAGCTCAAAAAGGATTATTAAAATTATTGATTACTGCCACAAATAACAATATGTGCATCCTCTATAATGTCTTATATAATGGCTGTTTTTCACTTTGCATTTATGTATTATATATAGTTATATGTTCTAAAGTATCGACCTTGTGGCTTTGGCATACCTACACTGAAACCTTTCCTTACGTTTAGAGAAGAGAAACTGTTTCCTCGAGAAATCCTGAACACACCTGCTATGTTTGGAAAAAAAAAAAAAAAAAGCTTCCACTTTCCTGCTGTGAACATCTAAACAGAGCACCACAGACATTTTCTCCAGGCAACATGAAAGACCAAATAGATTAAAATGTAGATCAAATGTGGAAAATGCAATAAATAAATAATCTGATATTAAAGTAACAATATCTTGGTGGAAGGTCTTTCTTCAGTATGAGGAATTATTAATACATTTCTCGGAAAGGAATTCAAAATGCATTCTGAGAAAAATGAGTAAACCTCTGCAAAAGACGACTCGCGCTATCGAGAGAACACACTTTGTACAGTTTCTGGGTAATCAAGATCCCATTCACACTTAAACACTGATCAAAGCCATTAACATTTAAAATGTGCAGCTCTTCTACAAACAACCAGGAGATGACATCTTTGTGAAGCAGTCTTAATGGACAGTAATCAACAATCATGTCTCTTATATAGTCCAACAATCCACCTACGCCTTACAATTACCAAGTCTTTTGAGGGCTCATGTTATAGCATTATGTTATACCCGTTTGGTTCACAAATTCATTATCTGGACAAATCATATGAGCACCAGGAGAGCACAAATGTGCATGGAAATATGCTTAGTGTGAGGTATGTGTTTCCTGCACCTTGTTGACTCTATGCTACAAAAAAGGCAAAAGGGTTCCAAACCCCGTACTTCTTCATCAAGGTGTATTTTGCCAGATCAAGTGTGCAAAGAGGTATCTCCATAACTTACTAAAGTCTTAGGATGTAACAGTCCTAAGCCATTAGTACTTTTCATTTAGATTTACATCTACCTATGACACCAAATCCCCTGAAAAACCACCAGCTAAGCTACACAGAATGACCAGCATGATTATGTGCAGAAACCTTTTAAAACTACACTTTGCATTACTGAGTTCCATAAATCGCTACTAAGAAGCAAAACTTAAAATGTTTGATGAAAGAGGCAGACATAAGTGGTGCACCCCAATTTCAGTCTTTTCTAACGCAGCCAACCAGATGTCAAGCACACTATTTCTGGAAGGAATCTAGCACATTCTGCTGGCACACCCGTCACAGTTGCAGTTGAACAGGTTGCAAATTTTGAATGAAGTGAAATTATAATCACCTTTGCATTGGTGTAGATCTACAGTCCATGTTTACATTTTTCGAGCAAATGCTGTTGAGCAACAGGCCTTTTTTATTATCTTATCAAGTGAACTTAGAATATCTACTGAAGATTTTAGGTTGAGTGCTGCCGCTCACATAAGTGAAATTTCAGTTCATTTCAGACAGTTCAGTTCAACCGACTCATGGATTTGAGGATGAATCTTGAATCTTTGATTTATAGTGATCAAAAGTATCCAGTTTCACATAAAGAAAACTTGCTACTGCTGCTATCGCTGCTGCTGCTGCTATACACATGATGCTACTGACTGGACCGACCCAATATGACCTCGACAAACCAAGCACATAGACAGGTAGGGGTGACTGTAGAGCAGTTCATCTACTAATTGGAAGGTTGGTGGCTCAATGAACATGTCCCTTGCTGCTCCAGTCAGCATGCCAGTGCATCTTTGGGCCAGGTACTGAACCCCAAGCTGCTCTCTGATAAATCCATGAGAGTGTGAATGTTAGACAGAAAGCACTTATGTAGAAAAAGCATCGAAAAAAGTGCTTGTATGAATGGGTGAATGAAGCATGCTGTATAAAGCGCTTTGATTGCTCAAGTAGAGTAGAAAAGTGCAATATTCAAAGTCCAGTCCATTTACCATTTATGTCAAGAACAGAGGAGAAGAAAACTTGCAGGCTTTCAAATGCTGTAGAGGGAAATGTTCATTTGTTCCTACACCTTCAGACTCAAGATATGAAGAACTATGCCTATGTTTTATCATCTGTGAAGGGGTTCCCTTCACATAAGACATGAAAAAGGGAAAGAAAGAATATGACCAGTATCACGATACAGTATGCCTTAGCTAGAATTATGTACTTGAATTGGAAGTGGTAAGAAAACTGAATTCAGTTGACTGCAATCTGCAATCTACTGTCATCTACTGTAGCAGTGAGATTTCCCACATCGTACATTTAAGACATGGGTACCATTGAAGTCTTTTTCTGCACTCTAGGCATTCATAGAAAATAAATGACATTTTGAAGATTTACAAAAACATAATCCCAAATCAAACCAACCCTTTGACAGAAAAAAAAATCTAACTGCTAAGCCTACTTTTTCATCAGCAAGATATCCCACAGTGCTGAGACACCATAAAGAGTTCAGGGATTTGACAAGTTCAGATCAGAGGAGATTTTCGGGGGCTTCAGAAATGCACATAGTCACTAAGTTCCTAAGGCATGCTGCGTGTGTTGCGATAATTGTGCTCATCATTATTCACTTTAGCATTGCCCCCTTCACCTACATGCATTAGACAAGCTACAGAAGCAGTAACTGAGGTTAATGTAGATGAGGACCACTGAGGGAGAAATCTTCAGCTTCTAAGCGCATTACAGCAACAACAGAAAATGCACTAGGAATGCACTGAATATCATAAACTGTGGATTTGAGGAACTTTAGAATTTTCCTTTTGGTTCGTTTTACACCCACTCAAATCAATAAGAAGGTGCTCAGTGGACACCTAATGAATAGATGCCAAATAAGTCTCCTCGCTAGGAGGCTCTGGCCTTCAGTCTTTGCCTCTTATGTAGCGAGCCAGCCAGTTAACCCTGCTGCCTTGTTTGGACTGGCCTCTTCACACTGATTTATTGCTCAAACCTACCCAGAATGTCAACAGGAACCACACTCTTTAGGAATTTGCATAATTAAACAGTTTTGGTCTGAACTTTTTCCTTAATTCAAACTTAGCAGACACACAAACAACCCATAATAATAATAATGATAAGTGTATATTAGTACCAGAGAGAAAGTGGAAGGAGAAGTCCACATACTATAAAATGATTTCTCTTTATTCATCACTCTTTATTTCCTCCTAATATTCTTTTTTTTTTTTTATTATTATTATTTTTTAATGCTGCCTTCATATTCATCTCTCAGTAGTGCTTTGTGGAGCTATTAAGGCTTGAGTGATTTTTTGATTGCCATTTATGCTGAGGTAATTAAAAAAAAAGAAAGAAAAAAAGCCCAGGGGTATCAATATACAAAACAGCGTATCACTGTGTTACAGAAAACTGAATTTGAGATTTTCTCAAGGCATTTCATTGAATTGAAAAGACAAAATGACAAAATAAGCAAATTAAAACAACAATACCTCATTTTCATCTTAACAAAGATAATTAGTTCTGGGAAAAATATGTCTTCAACAATTCATTTTCTCATAGGACAAAATGAATTGTTGAAGGAATGATGTGAAATCATTTTTCTCCAGCAATCGCATTTAGCACAAAAATGCCTTTTGGGGTTGTGTCAGGAAGGTCAAAAAAAAAGAACACTGCCAAATCAAACATGCGGAGCTACCTGCTGTGGCGACCCTTTGTGAATAAGGCAGCAGCCGAAAGTAGGTTTAATTGCATTTAGTACGCGCTAATATGTTATGTTACATTTCCACGGCCTTGAATTGTACCTTGTAATTTCTTTGATATATTCATGGCCCTTTGCTGCACTGCTGATGCAAGTGATCACAAGATGAAAGTTACCGAGATAACACGTCAAGCAGACGAAATGGTACAGAAAAACGTAGCTCTTTCACCGTGCAGAAACAGGCATTCAATGGTGTGTCAGAATGATGAGCAAAAGTGCTTTTCTTTGGTTGGCTGTTCTAATTTAAAAGGTATAATTGATATTGATTGTTACTCTTATTTAGTCAGTGCCACACACATAATACACAGACAGTGTAGACACTGCATATAACTCCACAATCTATACACTAAGCAGGAACTGAACAGGCTCAGGCAGAAGCAATGTGTATGTACAGCATGTCTGGCCAATATATAATCATTAAAGGTACCATACATTCCCCCCCAAAAAATATCTCTGATTCATTTTTTCTTGTTTATATGCCAATTAAGTTTGGGAACAGGGCACACATACAACAAATAACACTTGTTAATGTAATGTAACAGATTAACTGTTGTCACCGTCCTTCCCCTGGTGAGCCAGCACTTTTTTAGCCCGTGCAGGTGGTGCTAGGGAAGCACTGCTAAGAGAATTTTCCTAGCAGGAGAGTATTTTTGCGTGTGAAGGCGATGCTGTGCCCCTGTCACAACAGTATAAGTGTGTGTTTTGAATATAACTTCCAGACTAATCCCGACTCTTGCATGTGCAAAGTGATATGAAGCGCTGTCAGTTTCTATCCAGCCATGCATTCAGCATCAATTGAAAACTACAGCTTTACTTTACTTATCGCTTCTTCTTATCAGCTGGTGGGCTTTCTAATCTCTCTGCCTCTCTGAGAGCGTCCCAGCTGTAAATCCACTAGTGGGGAGCAGATAGCATCTCATGTCAAGAAGAATCCACTGTATTCATCTCACTAGGGGAGACAATGTGGCTCAATCATATCTTCTTACCGCTTCCAAATACAATTCACATATACGCCCTACTTTTTTTCTTTTTTTTTTTTGATAGTGTAGCCTCAGGAAATAAATACAAAATATGCACACACACAAAAAAAGAAGAAGTCATTTGTTATGAGTGTTACATTTTGTTTTGGACTGCTCTGAGATGTGTCATACCAACTGCCTCTTTTGTGCTAACATGTCCATTCCTGACAGCTGTGTCTATTCTGGGAGCCTTTGTGAGTTATTTTAAACAGATGGTGCACAGGAGGATCTTAGTCATTATGATACAGGATGACATTAAATGACAAGACCCCCCAAAAAAGAAGAAGAATCACACAGTGCAGCAGGTTGGGTTGTTTTAGCTGGTTTCAGTAATATTAGACGATAGGAAAACACAATATTTTTGTGTACCTGGACTCCCCGTCTTTCACATTCGTTTAATCACATTTTATATTTTGCAGTGAAGTAAAAGCCTATAACAGCTCATCTTATCTGGCGCATTTCTAGTCCTCACATAAACATTGCATAAAAGGTCATTTATAAATGAGAACAACTGCGGTGCTGCTGCTGCCATCGCCCGTGTTGAGGTCACATGTTACATCTATAGGTGGCTTTTCTGTTTTCACAAAGAGCACATGGAAGCAACTAACAAGGCTGCTTGTTAATATTTGTATAGCTACAAAGATGAGGGGCAAACAGAAGATACAACCAAAACAAACAGATGCTATGGCGAGACACCATGAGCATCCAGAATAGCTTGCTCCTTGATACGCACTCCACACACCTTTGATGGTTTAGTGAGGGGATAAACACCGTTCTTCCAAAAGAAATTCTGTTTGAAATGGTGCTTTGAGTGCCGTTTCAGATGTTATTATGTACAAAATAGGTGTGCACTTGGGTCAAGATCTGGTGACTGTAAAAGGCCGTAGCATATGATTCACGCCGCTTTCACCTTTGTCCTGAATGAAAGCATCTATATTTGCTACACTTCCCCAGCTTTATACATGTAAACTGTAAAAAGTGTTGCTTGATAGGATAGCTAAAAGAGGAGAAGGAAAACATGTAAACAAGGAAAATCAACGAAGAAAGAGGATAATGGCCGCAGCTCAATTATAGCCAAGCTGGTATTTACCAGCTGCAGCATATAAAGATGCTATCCATAATGATGATGTCACCCTCTGCTAATTCTTTGTGTGCTTTCACAGCATTTTGGGGAATGAGACTGTCTCCGAGTACACCTCTTCCCAGACATGCTGCCTGTTTGCTAAGGTGATTAACGCCACATGTTCTTCAGGATAATCCTCGCAAGTAATAATGTCCTCTATGGTCATATGGCAAATAGCAACAATGGGTTGTAGCAACAAAAGAAAAGCTTTAAACAAAAAGTTAACAATACAACAATGCCAAAGCTTAGCCCACCATTTCCATATGGGCAAGTCGTAATTGGGCGAGAGCTTATGCGTACGCATTGTATGCACAATCTTAAAACTAAGGGCAATTACAGCGTTCTTCCTTGTAAAAGCGAACAAGAAGTTTATGCTGCGTTTTTCTCTTTTTTCTGTGTACTTCTGTGATAAAAAACCAAAAACAAAACACTCACGCATGTACTCATGCACACACATTACAGCCACCATGCCCCATCATAGCCTAGTTGCCACTGCCTGCACTGCAGTTGCTATGGAAACACCTGCATCTCTGGTAATCCTATGAATAGGATGCAATGAGCAGGGCTTCAGGGGGGAAAACAGCTTAACATGGTGGCAGGTGGAGACAGTAAACTGAAGCACATCGCTCAAAAGGACACTTGACTCTGATTTTCTCAGGTTGTCTGAACACCTGGTCTAGAAATAAATGGAAAATAAATATTCATTATTTTACTAGTATTTGCTGCACACAAGTGCTTTTGGTTGCATTTTGCCTCTGACGAGTATAATGTTTAAGTCGAATGTATTTTGTTCTTATGTAATGGTGTCCGTTTTACGCAAAAGCATTTATGTGGGCTGGAAAAAGTGCACTGCTATAAGTTAGTGTGGGAGGACCTTGTTGCAAACATGTAAAATGTTGTCTACTGAAGCACAGACGTTACATTTTAGTGCTCAGTTTAATCACAACGAATAGCAAAATAACTACTGCCCTGTGCTCTGCCCTATTTATCATAGAATGTTTTTCCTCATGGAGTAATTCCCCATCTATTTTACTTTATAAAACTTTGTAGTATGTTTTGTTGTGTTTAGTAAGACAATGATGATGCCTACCTCTAATAAAATGCATTGCATCTATTTCACAAAAAAATGTTTATTTTTGTGGATCAAATGCATTAAAAAAAGAAGAACCTAAAAAAACGTGATTATTTCTGGTGACAACCAAAAAACTAATGACCTCACATAAACAATGATTTATTTTTTTCCCAGCCTTTATACCAAACTGCACCAAACAAGCAAGATACAACGTATTGATTTTTGAGCTTTAGAGGTTCTGGTAGGTGGACTTTGCCACCTTTGAAGAGACAGGGAGCCAGACTCCCTGTTTCCTCTCAAAATAATTGTCTGGCCCTAAACTCGAACACCTACATGGTACGTGGTATGGTATCATTTTGTTGATAGTAAACACACAATAAGGGTAGGAACAGAAGTAGTTTTTGTTGTTGTACAAAAACCAATCTGTTCCTTTATATAAATACTGCATTCGTGTGTAGCACACCATATCTGATTTGCATTTCTTTCCTTTTCATTAACTGTGTTGTACCACATGATACGTAAAAGTGTCACAGTCCCTCAATTCACTGTCAAAAAATGCAACAATCAGAAAAGCATGCGTGATTCTAAACTGGCCAGCTTGTGACAGCTCAGGTAGGCTCTATCCACTGTGCTGCCCACTCACTTTGTGTAATTTGTAAATTTTTGCATAGCTTCCAAACCTCAGCACCTGCATTATTACCACCAATGGCTTCTGAAAGCCTTTTCTCACCAACTTTAAGCGAGAAGGACCTGGAGTATTTGCCAAAGACATGAATTGTAAGCATGTTTTATGAAGTCAACTTTATATTCTTGAATTATTTAAATTATTTTTCTTCTGATTGACAATTCCATTTAAACAGAAGAATCTGACGTTTTAATTTAAAAAAGATTCAGAGGTTATTTTCCCTTTCACACACTAAGAACAGTGTAACTAAAGACTTTATGATGTATCCCAAAAAAAAGTCGCTGCCACATATTTAGCTTTAAAAACACTACATTTACAGTACCCGAGTGATTTAAACATTTTTAATCACAAAATTCAAGTACAGAAGCTCTGCTCTCAGGTCAAAATCATCACAAAAAGTTTAACATCCAAAGATTATTCAATCAGTCGTTCTTTTCATCTTGAAATGGGCTCGGATGACACCAAAATCCTTGGCTCAATGCTAACAGAGCATAGCCACGTACTCTTTTGACAGAATAGTTGGGGAAACATTTGCAAATTAAAAGCCTTGTACTGTAATTTAGTGCAGTCATTTTGCCTCCATCTGCCTTTGGAGCAGGTCAATGGGTTTGCCAAAGAAATGAAAAGTGGCTGCTGTTAATGCACTTCTGCAGCTGTACTGTATCTCTGCTCGTCTCTTTTTTGCACTGACGTTGTTTGGCTCGGTTTGCTAGCCTCAGCGCATCGCCTTTGTCTGTTATCTGCTTAGTTTATGTTAATAATCTGTGTGAACATGAAACCAACCAGAATTTAAAGGCAAAAATGTGTAATTTGTTTCTTAGATCTGTATATGGATCAAATGCACTGCAACTTCAGAAAAAAACAGCAAATAGAAAAATGCTGCAAAGCCCTCAGAACACAAGGTGAATAAAACACAGCATGGTGGCTACGGTTGAGAACATTTGCAGTATTTTTGTATTAAGTTGAAGTGTGTTTGACCTCTCAGGGACACCGTAGTATGCATAGGCTGAACTGACAGAGCCACTGTGAAATCACTCATTGGTCTTGAAACCTCAAGGTTAAAAAACTTATGACTTTTACTGTGTTGGTGTTTTCAAAATGGAAGTGACAAATGACATATATATTTCAGAAAGAAACCAAGCAACAATGCACTTTCAAAGGGTTGCAACATTTGCTTTATCGTCCTTTCTGATTCAAACAGGGTCCATCATTTAAAAATATATAAAACAAAAGCTACAATTAGTCATCAAGGACTTAAACCAATTGGCAAGGTGTTCAAGGTAAACTCTAGGGTCATTTGAACTTTCGCAATGACTTCAAAACAGCTTTGCAACCCCTGCTGGCCACAAAATTAAAGCATTTTTTAATATTCAGCCTAAAATCTAAATCCGAGTATGAGAGACCTTCGATTGAGAAGCGAAAGGAACTCATAGGAGACAAAGAAAAGTACAGATGATGCACAACAATAAAGATCCCAGTAAAGAAATGCAGACACAGGATGTTCTTAATTGGCCTCTGTAGTTTGGATTGCTCTGAGAAGACTCGTCAGGTGTCAGCTGCTGATGAAAGCCATTTATCTGTTTCAGGCCTGTAGATGATACAGTGTTTACCATTGCTGGCGCTTCTTAATTCCCACCATTGTCTGCGCTCACTGCTTGCTACCATTAAACCAATCAACAGCCCCGGTGAGCCTCGGCTGATAATCGGTCAAGAAGAAATGACTCCAAGAGTCACAGAGGAAAGCAAACACGTCTCCGTGTTGCATCGCGCTGATTGAGTTGACAGTGACCATTCTGGCCCGTCAGTTTTAAAATGAGATTGTTATCAAACTCGGCTGTCAGAATGATGCAGTGTTTTAGCTGCTAACAAGAGCGATTTATATGGAAAAATGCAAGAAACAAAACAAAACATCTGGGCCATATCCATCAATGTATTTTTAGCCAAGACCTTCAACATGAGTCACTCTGTCAGCTGGTCAGTAAGCTACAAAAAGCTTCAGTAATATCTCGCCGGACTATTTAATTTTTTACAAATGCCCCTGGATATATATAAAAGGCACTGTCCATCGGGGAGGAAAAAATGAAGATAGACACTGGATCCATTTTTCTTTTCCTTTTACAAGAGCCTGCTGAACAAAAAGCATAAAATCATATAACAATCTCTTGCAATTGCAGGACTGAATAACCACTGCAGAGTCTGTCACTTGTCTAATGCAAACATAAACTGCATCCAAGGCTTGTACACTATTGCCTGTGTGGTCAGAAGGTGGGATTTTTTTTCCCTTTAAGTCTGTAATAGAAAAACGTCTGCGAGCAATAAGTGGACTGATTCTCTGGACATTTCAGAGCAACACAATGTAGCAGTCAGGCAGCTTTTGATCAGTTTCCGAGAAATGATTCCCTTCATGTCTTATGTCTCATGGTAGTTATGGAGCTTGCAGGTTACGAAGATTAACTTCTCAACAATTCTTTCCAGGAAGTAGATTCTCTGGGGTTTGTCCCGAGCTGGTGTCTAATCTGGAGTTCAGCACTGATGTGAAGAAGGAGCTTCTGACTGGAGGCAGCTGCCTTCACTGATATCACGCCAGTGTAGCCTAAAATCTGACATGCACTTAGTTTTTATTGTGCGAAGGAAGATTCCGACATCTAGCGCCACATATGCTTTAATCAGCCTGAGATGTTTTTGTGTACATTTCACTGAACTTGATATAAACGGCTAGAGCAGAAAAGAGTGATGGACAAAAGGGAAAACGATGGCAGCGAAAACAAAGAGGAGATTATATGCAGGATTGCAATACCGGTGCTCTGAGCATATAATAGAGGAGGAAAAGAGGAAAGTCACATTACCGTCCTGTTTTTTGTCTTTTGGTTTTTGCTCCTGGTTCCTATTCTTGAAACTGTCTAATTGAATCTGCTTTGTTTTTACAATAACCTCTGATCCAACAGCAGCGGGAATACAGTTGAATGGGGAATGAAAAACAGGCCTGAACTCTTTGTGGTTACATCGTGTTGTTTCCAAGTGTTTGGTTAGAGTCAAGAGAGGACTGTTGTACTTGGCATAGATATAGGTTCTTCACTTATTTTGTTTATGTCTTCCTGTCATCGTCCACCATTAATTACACAGTTATGCAGGAGATGTGGTTGGTCTGCACAAACGATGCAGTGCGTGTTATCTTAAAAGCTTATTAGGCTGACCTGTGATTCACATGTGTTAGTTCTGCTTTACTATTTCAGTTTTTGTTCTCTTGTCAAGCTTATCCTTCCACCATCTAGTTCCATTCATAGCTTAGAAAAAAGGAGGGGGCATTTTTGGGTGGACTTCATGATGTGTGACAGATGTAGGGCTCTATGTAGAATGAATAAAGAAAAGAGCTGTGACAGAGCAGAGAATGAGTCCCATGGGCACCACAATCACACTCAGTCTGATATGACTCACAGTGTAACGTACTCTGATTTTTTTAATTTTTTTTTTTAATTGAATGGTGTCCATATTAAGTAAGTTGTTATCTTCAAAAAGAGCTAATATCATAAGCCTCTGATGAGGAACACCGTTCACACATGCGTTTAATTTCACCCAAACAGCCGCATCAGAAGGATAATTGGTTCTTATAAATTAATCTCTGCAGTTTTGGAGCTTAAAAATGCCAATGCAACAGCAACACAAGCAGAAGAGCAGCTTTGATTGTTTTGAAAGGCAGCAGGGCTGAAGGCTGATTCCTAATGGCTGAGGAGAAGCTTGTGGGTTAGGGAGATTAACTTCAAACCTTCCCAGAATTAATTTAAGAATATTTTGCGTCTTAATAAGGGGGATGCATGAAAAAAAAGAAAACAAGTGTTATTTTTCAACCTACATCTTGTGGTTTCATGTAAAAGGCACGTTGCCCAGGATTACTGCCTGGGAGTAATAACTTTACGGAGGAAAATTAATCGCGTTGCATTACATTTGATGTAACTGTAGTTTTAGAAATTCATAAACCAAATGTAGTAAAATGCTTGAAGTGAGTAGTTTTCTTTTAGAAAAACAGTGGATATTACTCACATATCCAGCTAGAATAACACCATCAAAATGCCCACAGACGGTACGATTCTTACCTTTATGTAGATATGGAGTGGAGTTGCAGGATGCAGGGAGAAGCAGACATAAGGAGAAAGACGAAAACAAAAGGAAAACTGTTAATTTATCAAAAAGATGTTTCATTGTTGAATTAAATTCTAAGTTAAACTCGCTTATTGTCTGTCGGTTGTTTTCAAAGATTAAAGGGTATAACTTTAAGCACAAATCAGAACAAACCAGTAAAGTTCTATAAAATGAAACAGCATTAAAGAAACAATACATGATTTATTGTGATGGACATTTTTATCCAAATACAGTAGGACACACATCCAGCGCTGATGCACGAATTCTGTTACTTTAAGGTTGTTAAAAACTTTCAATACACACACAAAAAAGCAGCCAGTGATTAAACTGTATCTTACTGAATGTGGGCAAACTGGTTTCTATAATTACAGGCTAACTGCTTAGATGGAAAAGTGTGAATGAGAAGAAAAAGTACTGCTCAGGAAAGGTTCTGTAGGGACATGTAGGGAATTACACACATGAATAAAAACTACAGAAAAAATACAGATATAGATACAGGAAAAAATGGTTGTACATCGCTGGTCGGGGTCAGCACCTTATCTCGTTTTGCCTTCACACACTGTCACATACCGTTCACATCTCTGAAAGTGGTCCTTCCAAGTATTTTTCAGTTCAGTGAGTTTTAATTTGACTAAAAAAGAAGCTACAATTTTAATTTCTCTGTGTATTCTGAGTCACAGTTTGCTTCTGAATAGCATTACCCTAACCAATCGCCGCTACCACAAACAAAAATTTAAAATTAAAGAACAAAACAGTGGGAGGACATTCTTGCTGCTGATAAACAGCATTTCTAAGATTATCATATCTCAAAATAATAAATGAAGAGAAAAGGTTACTCAAGCATGCATCACTCAAAGGAACAACCAACTTTTTTTTTCCCGTACAAATGTATTTTGAACCCTGAAGGAACTTAATTTGTTTCTCTAAAAGCAGAGCTATTTGTTTGTAGAGTAGCACCTGATTATGAGAATGTGCAGTGGCCTAAGACACTGTGCAGACCTTTGCGGCCTTTTCCAGATGAGCAACGCATAATGAAGGTGAGATGAGCTGTGTTTGGAAACAACACGGTGTGTCTCAGAGTGAAAGCAGAAAACCAGAGGAAAGTTAGGACAAAAGAAGCTCATCTGTCTTAGACGAATGCTGGGAGGTCAGAGAGGAAAGCAGATGGTTTGAATCCCTGATTGCCCCGGGAGGAAGTGGGTGGAAAAAGGGAATGAGTAACACTTTTTCCTCCTTAAAATAGTCAAAATAAATAAGAAGGGCAGTGAATTCTCAGTCACAGTCTGTCTTGGAAATTTATCCAAGTTAGTGCCAAAATCTCACAGATGCTTCCTTGAGCCACCGCAGCACTGTTTCACGAGTCGGGTTGTTCTTTTATTTATTTATTTTTGCATAATCTTGCTGACAGACAACCTTCACTGACAACATGCCTCCAGGGGAAAAAGAGGTTTATGAAAAAAGTTTCCTAAAGGATGAATCAAGTTCATTACAGTTCCTGGGTCTTTATCTCACAGTTTGACATTTGTTCATATAACCTCCTGAGACCCGAGCTCGTGTTTACGATGCACTTTTCATATCTTTTATCTATCTAGGATTAGTTGGACATAATTAGTATGAAACCTAAGCTTCATGGTTGAACAGGGAGTCTTCCATAGTTGTTACATACTTTTATTTTTTCATTTTTTTAAGAGGATAATTTTGATAAGCTTGGAAACTCAGACATATGGAAAGTGTGATATGGCAAGAAACATGCAGATATGACGTTGAGTGAAGAGTTCACCTTATTTGGAGATTAAATTAAGCCAAATGAAAACTAAGTCAACATTTCAAAATCACTTTATGTTTAGACTGCCTAATGTTATCGGGTCTTTGTATTTTATGCAAATGTTGTCATCACACTCACTGCATAGCACTGATTACTTGAAATGAATCTCCATATTATAATGTGGGAGGTGAATCAAACTTTTTTTAAATATATTTTGTAATTTGAATGTCTGACCATTCAAATGTTTCCAGTTGTTTTCTTTTATCATTAACATTTTAGAACAATGAAGAGAACGAGCTTCGATTTTCAACTTTCTTGCTTGTCATACTTTGTCTAACTGTGTTATGTCTGTGTGTTGTATTTGTGACTATTACAAAACTGATACATACGAAAACTGCCACAATTATGGTTAATACTTGGTTAGTTTTATGAAAAATAACTACTTGGTTAAGGTTAGAAAGACAAAACCATCAAATGTCAAATTCATCAACTTTTTCTTCATATCAACTTGGATTTTTGTGCAATGCCCCAAATGCTGTAAGCCATTATTGACCAAGCTCTCTCTGCAGAAAGAGAATGCATATAAAGATGCTTTAATAGCAACTTGTACTAAATGAGACGTCTGCATCAGCCAGGCATGTCTAAACAATATGTGAGGAGCAGAATAAGCAGTGGGAAAGATAAGTGGATATGAAGAGAGGAAGCCAAAAAGAAAATGAGGAAAAGAGCAGTAGGTATGGAAAGAATAAGGAAATGAATCAACCACCACGGGCAATCGTTCTCACTAATACAGCAAATTAGCGCTGATAAATTAGGCATTGTCAGCAGCTCCTTTGCATCCTCTGGGCTAGAGTTATTATGAATACTGAAATTTAAATACTACTTAGGCAACATCCTGAAAGATTACATTCTGAATTCAGGGTTGATGCTATAGGAGCTGCAAGCAGAGGTTTAATTTCACCTTCAGACGGTGTGCACCTGCTAAGTGGAGCTATGATGAAGAAAGGAGTTCAAATTAGTCCATGTCATAGGATCTCAAGTCCTATTCAACACTTCAGACTATTAAAACGTAACCCAATCTCATTGGTGATACATTGTGCTGGCCTGAAAACTTTCTGGCTCTGATGCTGTGTATGTCAATGTTCTTATTATATGGATACAACAGCTGTGGCAAAGGCGCATATTTATAAAAATATATACACATATACTCAGAATATTTGCTGTATGCCAGTAAAAGCTCACAGCCAGATTTCTCAGCTTTTATCATCCAATAGTCTTTGAACTGCTAAATAGCAACATTACCAGCCTCCTGTTTCAAAGTAATGGGATACTGGCATTTAAATCCATGGGTACTGCTGCAGTTACATTTCTACATGAGTGCCTACCCACAGTTAGCTAATCTAGAACTCCAAATGCAGGTGTACAAGGTGCAAAATAACAGACTTTATCAGCGATTCTAAACAGCAAGGGGTGACGGCTAAAATCAAGGGAAATAATAGCCAGCAGCATCAAGCAGCATCATTGAGTCAACTGAACCTTCATTTTCCTGTTATTTCCATTCTCTTTTGCTCTACACACAACCACTAAAAGCAAGCAAGGCTGATTCATGTCTTTCTCTCTCTCTCTCTCTGCTGTTGCATTCGGTGCCTGTGCTAGCATCATACGGCTGTATTCAAATAATCTAAACAAATCTGCATTAGGAAAAGAGAAGGAACATGAATCTCCATTTCGTAGTTTTATCGGTGACAATGTTTCAAAACTGTGCATGTTTTGTATACTGTTCACTGTTTTTGTTGCTCTGCTATGTAAAAATGACACTGCTGAAGTCGCCTCGCGTTACCTCCTGGTGCCAATATCGATTATGTTTTGATTCTGTCTAAAACAGAGGAAACACGCTCACACATGTGAAAACTGTCAAAATGAATACATCAGTGATTTTGGCTTTAGGACCACTTCCCGAAAATCTTAAAAAATCTTATCTTAAGTATTTACGCAGACAATCTTCCACTTTATATTCCTCTTTTACCACAAAACTCAATCCATAATAGTTAAAATAGAGTTTCTCTTTATACTACAGTATGAAGGTTGCTGTGGTTGTTAGACTATTTCTCATTTTTATGCACTCTGAAGAAGGTCAGGTGTGCTAGAAATCCTTATCGCCATGGACACACATTGATCAAATTTAGTCCTGCATTACTGTGATTTAAATAAATACAAACCGTCCAAAACGTGCTCAAAAGACACTGAAGAGAAAACCTTGCCAAACATCTCAATAATCCTGATGTTTGAATGAAAAGTGAAATGTGATGGCTTTTCAACAAAGAGATAAGAATGTTCACCATAACTGAACTCAATTTACACAGAAAGAGAAGTCTTTTTCCAGACTTCTTTTCAAATCCCGAAAAGCCAGGTTTTAAGCCAAACTTAAGGATGTGGGTCTTTCTCTAGATATGCAGAAAAGATTACTTTTGAACTTTCCACACAAATATCAGGACTGTAATTGTTATGGTTCTTTGCTGGATGGGAGGCGATTACGTGTTCGCAGGTCTACGATGGCTATAAGCTGTCCAAAAAAGAAGCTTTATTTGGACCAAACCAAAGTGACTGAACATAAAACAATTTTTTATTACTTTCAAAATAAAGCCCAGAAGCGCCTCATCAGATTTAGCCCTGAACATCCATGGATGTCAGGTCGTTAGTGGGTATTGATCTGTTTTGGTACCCAAAAAGAAAGACAAAAAGTCAGCTTATATCATATCACAGTTGCTACATTAATACAAAAAGGGTCATTTTCTAATGCCACAATATTAAAAAACTATAAGTTCAAACATCTCTGTCCTTTTGCTGCTGCTGCTATTTAGAGGAGGTTTCACAAATAAGAGAGCAGAGCTCCGTCCTTTGGGAATCTGCTTCAAACCAAAGTGTCAGACTGAATCTGTCAATTTTCAACCGCACAGTGAGAAAATGGAACAAGAGGAACCAGTCAGTGGTCAGTTAGCTCAAGCTGACCTACATGTGAAAGAGAGGGAGGGAAGCCTCATTACGGAAGGCATTCAGTGTAAAAAAACTTGAAACTTAAAAAAGTGCAAAACGATTATAGTTTTAAGCATGACACGCGAAACACAGCATACAGTAGTTCCAGGGAATCTGTCATCATACTTTTCTGTGACATTTAAATGAGGATACCAGCTAAAAATTAACATGCAGAGTAGACAAAAAAATAAAGGCTGTGTCTAATGAGATCTTGCATTAATTGCTATTGTAAAGATTTTTTTTACTCACTACCATGTTCATTTCCATTCATACCATCACAAACCCATATGAGTCATAGAGCTCTGAATCATAAAAAATTCAGTGTGAATCACTGTATATTTCAAGCACATACACGGAAACAAATGTATATGCACACAGATCACAACCTTGCTTTCTGTGCTAATACACAGACAGTCACAGATGGCGGCTAGTGCAGTGACCTTGGAAACAAGCAGGTAATCCATTTCAAAAAGTGGGAAAGTGCTTTATCACTGGTTGAGCGCTGGACGTGACAAACTCGCCGTCTGCCAGGAGAGTGAGGAGGGCAATTGATTTTTAAAGAGAGTAAACAAAATTTGACAAATGAATTTCTGCACATAACTGCACCCCTTATGCTCACTCACATCCTGAAATATCAATAAATGGAGCTGAGCCAAACATGTTGCATAAGGGGAAAAAAAACAGGCAAATATCTTATTCAGTCCAAACACATTTTGGTTTTTGTTGTTTTTCCTAAACAACGGACTTTTTAGACACATAATAGCAAAAACTACAGCCGAAATCTCAAAAGAAAAACCTACATGGTTTCACATGATGCCCAGCAGTGTCCCCAAGCTTCCCACAGTTCAACAGAATGCAATTCAATCAGCAATCCAGTTTGTACCATGTTTACCTCTATTATTTGGCTAGCTGTGAGCTCTGGTAATGAGCTCACAACTAGCCAAATAATAGACAAATAACAATAAAATCAACACATTAAGGACAGATTAAAATACAAAGCAGACCAAAGAAATCCACCTTGAATGTGTGCTGAAACACATTAATGGTTGTTATTTGGTTATAGTCGATCTATAAACCCTAAAAGAACTCAACAGTGACATTTTTACGGGGTTCAAGTTCCATAAGAGAATTTCGCATTCATTTTCCCCATTGATGCTTCTGAAAATCCTTATATAAAGACTTTGAATCAAGCCAACAAGCTACTATGTGAAATGTCAGTGCACATAATTCCATTTAATTGTGAAGGATCTACTCATCCCATAATGCGCTGCAAACAACATTCCAGAGCAAAGGATTTCCACCTTTCTCAAATTTAATACTTTTCCTTTATTGTAGTGTTGTATAGCTCAGGATAGCTCAGTAGGCAGAGTGGTGGCCCCATGATTGGAAGGTTGGGGGTTCGAATCCACTGAACGGCTACCCTGAGGTACACCTGAGCAAGATACCGTCCTTCCACACTGCTCCCCGTGCGCCCAATGGCTGCCCACTGCTTCACTGAGTGAATGGGTTAAATGCAGAGAGGAATTTCCCCACGGGGATCAATAAAAGTATACATCATTATTATCATATAGCCCAGTTATTTATATTGTGCAGTATTTCCTGATTCCAATCACCAATCAGGTTCTGATTCATATGCTGATTCATAATGTTGCAGCTCTTAGTTAGGCTGATTTGGATGGTTACAAAATTATGGCTCATAATCAAAATCATAACGGAGAATATGACAGGTGTGTATCCAGAACCTCACTCTATAGGTCTTTGAAATATGAGAAACACAAACTGAAAACAGTGTCCTGGTGAGGCAGAGTGGAGACCCAAATGTAGACATGTGAAAACATTAAAAATGAGCTCATACTGGCTGACGCAACTATACAAAACAAAACAGAAGTCTAGAAAGGTGCAGAAACGGAAAGCCAAAGAGTAACAAAAGCCAGGAGATAAATCCAGCGAAAACACAGGATGCAGGAACTTAACAGACAGCTTGACAAACGAGAGGCAGGACTGTACCCTGACACTAACTGAGGACGACAAACAGGTGAGGAACAAAACACAGGTTAGAGGAATTAACAACAGGTGAAAACAATTCAGGATTCAGTGGAGGACAGAAAACGAGCTTTCAAGGTAAAAAAAAAAAGTTAACACCAAAAGAAAGTAACAGACATGACTACTGACACTAAACAAGATACTAAAGATAGGGGAACACAGAGGAACTGAGGCATAACCACAGAACAGAGGGAGGACAAACAGACTACTACAACTTCTAATACTGCTACTAATAATAAAAATAATAGACATGGACCAAACGACAAGATATCAAAGTTGAACTCAACCTTCATGTAAAAATAGGAAGTGAAAACTCAAGATCACCAGTATGTACTGCATGTAAGTATGGCTCACAAATGACCAGAATAATAAAGGAATCAAAGAGGAACGCAAAAATACACAAAAAACTCAAATCTTTGTTCAAATGATTAACGAAACACAAACCAAGACTCAAAGAAACAAAGCATAAACCAAGCAAGCATCAACTGGCTTAAGATTTACTCAACTAGATGAGGATATAACTCAAAAAAATGATGTGGAAAAAAATTGTTGAAAAATGAGGTCCGGCTATTATATGAAAAAAGAAAGAGGTAAACACAGCAGGGCATCCTTGAGCCGTATCACTTGAAGTTCCAATTTGGTTTTCGTCTCACAAAAGTTTCACTGTCACAGTAACTTCATCCTGGACTCAGTATCTTTACAGTCTTTTGAGGGTTATACTGATGTTTCTAAGCAAATAAAGCGCATTGCTTTCTTCATTTGTGAAAATGCTAATTATAGGACTATTATAATAGTATTTGATATTATGACCTGCACAGACTGTTGGCTTAAAATGATCAAATTCTCACTGAACTACAACTCTTTCTGCATTCTGTCATTATTCTACGCATCAAACACATGAAACTCCTACTTGACACCATGAGGATGTCACTGAATTATTTGAATGATTATAATTGTACATCTTTGTAATAATGAAAATGTAAATAACTTGCCTTTAATTACCCTCCAGCTACAGTACAAGCTTAGCCACTTCACTAGTACAGCTGAGTGTTCAAAGCCTTGCTCAAGTGCACTTGAATCAGTCGGAAAAGAGCAGACAGTATGTGACAACTGAGGGCTGATTGGACTATTTGACGTCTGGCCACAATTTGGCCAGACGTCATCTGGCCAAATTGTAGATTAAGCTCCTCATCCTATATACATTTTCCTCACATAACCGCTTTAGTGCTTCTTCACATTTACCCTCATGACATACAGCTTCTGCAATGGCGAGTCTCACGCCGAGCCAGCTGCGATGACTATCAAGTGATTACGAACAGTGCACAGGACATGTCTCCTCCAATTATCCCGACTACTTAACAGCAGACTGCCCTCGCCGCGTTGTGCCATCACCCGCAAAAGTCAAACTTGTAGACTTGGAGCTCACGGGATTGTTTTCTTCTCGTTCTGGCGCACATCGCAGCAAGCGAACCTGCACTGAGCTGAAAATTCATGAAAGGGACACAGCTGACAATAATCCCTTTCTTTTCACCATTCTCTTAAAGTAGGTAAAGTGGACAGCCCGTCCTGCTGATGTAAACTGACGCTCCAACTGAAACACCATTAATCCAGTTGTGAATTAATCATAAATCCACTCCATTCTGAATCCAGCTGATAGTTCTTTAAGTCATAATACCCTGAATTATTCACATCTCCCTTCTGAAGAGTAATTTCTCCCTGAATTATTGAATTTTACAATTCTACCACAGTCTGCCTGATTGGCCTGTTAATACAGCAACTGTGCCTTCAGCATTTCACACTCCACAATTTCATTTTTAATAATTGGAGCACTGCATTCAATTCTCTTTGAATTTCTGTTGCCATTTTGAATCATGGGATGAGTCAATCATTAATCTTAGGATTAAGGAAATATTTCACTTCATCGTTCCCTTGTCCCCCGCTCAATATGCTCACCCAATGTGACTCACTACCCTAACCACAGAGTTTCTCATTCTGTAATAGTAAAGGCAGAAAGTGCATATCCAGACTGTTAGTTCCTCAAAAATATACCAGCACTCAAAGGGAATAAGAAACTAGGGAGCACGCTGCTAATGGATGTACCACTACTGAAAGATTTCTGGTTGTTACAGAAGAACTCATGTGATGCATTTAAAGGTTTAAGCATACTTTTTCTTTAAATTAGATCGTAAAAGCTAATGTTTATGGATAATATTTTTCTACACATCTTCCTTAGGACAAAAGCTTTTCACACAAATATCTGAAATATATGAAATTTAACATAAGTCACATTATGTACAAAGAATATAATGGCCAATTGCTACTTGGTATCCACCATCTGTTTAAAAAAAAAAGGAATACTAAATATGAAATAAAAGGAAATTATATATATTTTCCAGAAATCGCAGGTCAAGAACAATGTAAAGTGTCATTGTGTCTATTGTGGGGGTTGAACTTTGAAAAAAAATGTATAGAACTAATATAATTATTCAAATGTTTAAATGTGAAAATGCTCTTAGATACAAAGAGTTCATTTATTGTTGGATTTAACACGAACGGTCTCTTCTTTTCCATCTTTTGTCACGATTTCATATTTAAATCAGAGGTTAAAGATGTAGCTGTAACAACCTATACCTTTGTTTTTTGTCATTTGATTTCTATTTTTCTCATTTAATTTCTTGTGGTATAAATGAATTAATAAAAAATACATTTTAATTATTGTATGGATAGCATATGTCAGAGGAAAGATTTATTGCAATAAAAACAAGTGTAAAATGTCTATTTTTAGAGTGGTAAAATGTTTTTTTTTCCACATCTAGTTTTAGTTTTCGGTTAACTATACCATCCTTAGCATTCCACTCTATAAGTGCACAAACTTGATTAAGGCTGACTTGGAACAGGATGTGTTTGTTAGACAAATCAGCCAGCTGACCTCCAGTGCTCTTTATGTCTGACTTCATATGCACATATAGTACATGGGGACATAATTAGAGCAAAGTGGAACATTGCCAAAACTGAGCCAACCTCAGAAAATTACTGTTAATGATCTTTGCGTCAGAATCTAATTCTCCTTTCGGCATATTAGGCCAAATAACCTTGATTGGAATACACATGATTTGTTTACACACCTCTGCTGTGAATACTTCATTATACCTAATTTTTCAAGTGCCACGCCCCCCACAGAGGCCTGGATGGTGTCCCACACAAGCTGCTGCTTAGCCTTAGCTGATGTTTGCTCGTTGACAACAAAATATATATTGCAAGGATTTACAGAAAGTGTGCACAGGAGCTGCAAGAGATATTAAAACCATTATGCTCTGATGATTTTCAAGCTGTACGTAAAAAATAAAATACATTCAACTCTTTATACGTGTGCAATGCCAGCCTGACTGGGTATGAAGTGCTTATTTCACGAGTAAGTAATATCTAACCAACACGTACATGAACTAGAGTAAAAGGTATGTCTGAAAACACACAAAACAACACAACAAGCACTCAGCAATGGTTCAAAATGTGTTCAAAGACTAAACAAAGGCTTAACAAAGCTGACCACAGTATCTGACTGACAAATGGTCTTTGGGAAATGTAGCACAGACACAACAGATCGACAGTAAATTGATGAAAAAGGGAAGTAGTTAACATAGCATGAAGCATGAAACAGAAACATCAGCTTCAGAAACAGAAAAGTGAGATTCAGGCAGCTCTGAAGTATTGATTTGGCCTTTCTAAATTCAGTTGTTTAGCTGGTGATTATTTTGACAAAACTCAACAAGGAATACATGCGTTTGTATTGGCTGGATATCAGTGGGGAAAAATAGACATGACATTCTACCGAAATGCTGAGCAGGAAGGGACTGGGGCTAAAAAGCCTTGCAGTTGTTTTACAGAGCGTTCAGCTCCCAGCAGCTCTCAAACATCGTTCTCATGAATATGAATGATGCTTAACCCCTGGGAGGAAAGCTGTCATGTCAAACACAACTGCAACACTGGCAGATTTCTCCAGACAGATCCCAGAGCCAGCCTTGACAACACAGCGTCCAGCACAGGTGATTCAGTCTGTCTGCACTTTTAGCACCACATTTCTTTGCTTCATTTTCCCACTTTTGTGACTGACTCATTACAAATTGTGGGAGAGTACCAAACACAGAGTCCAGTCTGTTTCTACTGAAACTCCAGAGCTTTATTCGGTACAGCCCTAATTGTTTCCCATGACAGACAGTTTAGTTTTCTAACTCCAGGTCACAAACATATACTGTGGAAGAAGGGGAAAAAAGAGACAGGTAAATTACAAATGCACACAGCTGGATTACACACTGTGTGCCAGTTGTGCGGGAATTGAGTCAAATATTCCATTCATGTTTTACAGATCCAATTGATTGAACATTAAACAATGACCATCAAGGTCACTTAAAGACAGCAAGCCCAGTCACATGTCCAACTGTCATACATTCTTCATTCTTAACACTGAGTCACCGTTGGTTGGAATAATAACAAATAAATATAAAAGATACAAGGTTATCCAGTCTCTACAGCTTCCTGCAAGCACAACAAAGCTGAATCCCACGATGCCCCACTGGAGGTTTACTTGCACTGTGGGTAATACAAGTACTCAGTTATTAGAAGGACAAAAAAATATGAATTGAAAGATCTTTGGGTGCCTGATATGTCTGATATGAGAGTATCTACTCATCAGCCACTATACTAGACTTTATTAGGTACACCGCTGACAACAGTACACACAATTGCCTTCATTCTTATTGGCATATATTCAACAAGAATTTGGTTCATGTTGACATGATAGCATCACACAGTTGTTGCAGATTTATCGGTTGCAGAAAAGGATTCCAATCTCCCATCCCACTCCAAAACATACCAGTTTGAGATGATTTGAGCTTTGTGATATGGCACATTATCCTGCTGGAAGCAGCCATCGGGAAAAGGTTACGCTGTGGTCATAAATGGATGGACATGATCACCATTTAAATGACGCTCAGTTGTTTCTGAGGGTTGCAAAGTGTGCCAAGACAATATCCTCCAGACCATTATACCACCACTACCACCACCACCATTCTGAACTATTGATAGACGGCAGAAAGATTAGAGATGCTCTTCTGCATACCTGGTTGTATGACCAGGTATGCAGACAAAGTCCAGTGCATTTTTTTCTGTTTTGGACCGTTCTCTGTAAATCCTAAGGATACTAATGAAGGAAAATCACAGTAAATTACCCATTTTGAAACAGTCTAACCTGGGTGGCAGCAACAACCACACCATGTTCAAAATCAGTTAAATCACCTTTCTTTCCCATTCTGATGCTCAGTTTGAACTTCAGCAGGTCGTCTTGGTCATGTCTATATGGCCCAAGTTGCTGCCATGTACTTGGCTGATTAGATACTTGTGCTAACGAGTAGTTAATCAGGTGAACCTATTAATGTGGCCAGCAAACGTTTGCATGTATTTCGTCCATTGTGAAATTGAAAATGTTATAGGAGGACAATGCTAAATGGGTAGAATCCTCAAGGCTGTGCAATGCTGTTTTTTCTAAATTCCTTCAGATACCATTTTATTTTCAAATAAGGGTTCCACTGGTGGCCTTGTGGGCTTATAGCCTGCTCTGTGTGCTGAGTGATGATATAAGATGGTACAAGAAGGCTAACACAGGAACAGGTGTAGCTGCATGCACTGCACCTGTAGAGCTGGACACTTCCCCTTTGTTTCTGAGCCATCCTGCTACAAACCATTCTTTAAACAAAGTCTGAAGAGCAGACCCTATTCCCATTCCACTGAAAAAAAAATGTCAACAAGCAGAGTTACACCTCTGAGCACACCTCTGATACACCTGCAACAATGTTAGTGCCCACTGAGACCACAGCGAGAAGTCTAAACCAGCAGCTTCCATCATACTCGAGGCCTACTAGCAGAGTGTGGCTCTCAGACAGCAGAGGGATTCCACTGTGTGAACAAATTCATTCAGCTGGCAGACCCTCTGGAACATTTTGCTCTGTCAGGGTAATCATCAATGATTATAATAAAAAACGGGGGAGGGGTTGGGGGGGGCTGCATGAAATCGACATTCTTCAGGAACAAAAGATGTATTAACAGTGTTAAAGCAGATGCAGTAAAGAGCTGGATGCACATGCATGCATTATGCACATACTGAGAGTCTTAAGCCCATAGGAAATGTTGGAAAACGTAAACCCGTCTACGATTATAATCACTGCTATTTAGTAGGATTACCAATATTACGTACACTTAAAAATATTGCCAACTTTTTCTCTATTGTTTCTACTTTTTACATTTTTTTCAATTTCAGAAAATTCCAGTAAGGTCTGATATCCATGATTTTCAGCCACTTTACCTTGAGAGTATGATGAAAAAAGTACAACTCAATGTTCCTGAGATCAGCTGCAGATTCAGAGAAAGTATCAGTGTTCTACTTGATAAAGTTTATAGCACACAGTGTTATTTGGAGGCCAAAAGAAGAAAAGAAAAATCAATCAGCATCAATCACAGTGCAGTGTGTGTGTAATGGGTTAAAAACAGACACACAAAGTACTTCTTGAGCAGTAACATATCAATGCACTAATGATCAGCTTTGTTCTGACATTCTGTGCTTTGCAGTTTCCTAATCCTGCCACATGTTGTTGTAGCTCAATTCACGTCTTGTCTCTCCCGTCACCATTGGCAGAAAAAGCTTAGGATGACTTCTGTCTCAATAGGCAGGAGGCAGGTGGAATTTGCTGAGGGATGGAGGGAAGGAAGGATATGAAGTGGAGGGGTGTTTGTGCAAGTGAGGGATAAGCAGGGTTGGATACGTGACAAGAAATGGGATCAATGGAAGGAAAGAAAGAGATAGGAAGGAAGAAAATCCCAAACCTAAGAAGAGACAGATGCTTCACAGCCAGTAGTGCTCCACCTCCAACACAAACACGGATGAGGGATGATGGTAAGAGGGGAGGGAGGAGCTGCGGTTGGTAAAAAGACAGACTGCACAGTGCGAGTCCTGCCCTGACTGAGTTGTTGTCCATTATCAGAAAAGCTCCAGCTCTCTCTCTTTTCGGTTCTCCGTTCTAACAGGCCATTCTGTTGCAAAGCACACTGGCCATTTTACGCCATTATAAAAGCTGCAAAAATAACACCAATTACTTTAGTGAAATAATTTTTGAGGGGTGTCAGCTAGAGAGGCAGCACAGAGATAAAAGACAGTTTTGCTGCCTAAACATGACCCCAAAGTGCAGCTCAAAACTACAAATATAAAAAAGGCCTAAAGGCAAATTTTCAGTGTCAGTACAAAGCGAAGAGTTACAACAATGTAGAAAAAAGGCTTGCATGTGACTGAGGTGTGAAAAAGCTTCAGTACAATGAGACTGACTTCATTGTTCTGTAATTTGCAGCTGTCAGGAAAAAAAAAAATGCTAGCAGCAATCTCAATATATATGGATACATATTACCAATTGCACATATTATATTACTGATATACCGATACCTTATACATATTACCGATACTGAGTTTTAGAGATAAAGTTAACATACTTTTACATTGCATTAATTTTTTGAATGATTTGTAAGTCACAGCATGCCAACTTTTTAATAAAAGTCACTACTCCATTCATGAATGCTACATTGTTTACTATATTTGATAAGAATTAAGTAAGAAAAAAAGATGACAAGCAAATGCAAATGTCGGAAGAGTTGCACACTATTACCTTTTTTTAAAAACAAATCCTACCACATTTATCATTTTTCAGTTTTATAAGTAAAGGATAGATCCATAATAGAGCCATTCTGCAATCTACAATTAAAAACTTTAAAAACATGTTTGTCCTTGCAGCTTCTGACATGACCAAAGCCAATGAGTTAGGGCACTCATTTTTCTCTTGCATTTCTGAACCACTCGGTCAGGATGAACATGTGCACAGCATTTTTCAGTCGTTTCCACATACAATCCATATTCTGCTGCAGTCCACGGCTAGTCCCCATCGAATGCATCTCTTACTTCTGTTTGAGTAACATCTGCTAAAAGCTTTAATTCCCATGTTTTAGGAAAGTAATGATAGACATTAACATCACTTACCTAAAACTAGACAATGTCTACTATATTATTATGATATTTGTCAGTTATTCGTAGCCACTTCCAAACACCGTTTTTCTGATACGTAGTGTTTTTCATTCTATATAACCTCTAGTTTCTAAAAACAAGTCATCCTGAACTACTTTGTCAACCTATAAGAGCTGGGATAGGGTCCAGCCTCTGTGTTGGATAAGCTGTCGAGAAGATGGATGGATGGATGGACAGACGGATGGACTATATTGTCTGAAACAAGGCTACAAAGAACTTTTAGATATTTGCCTGTTTTCATGTGGAATTTCACATCCTCATCCATATTTTTCTTCTTTAGTCATTTTTAATATTTGTTCCTTCTTTGCTCAAAAATAAACGTCTGTTTTGCTGCTCTCTGTTAACTTCTCATACACATATAGCTCGATCATCAAAGCTTTGAGGTGTCAGGGTAATTCCTCTGGTGAAGCACACTTTAGTGCACTGGAAGGCATGTTAAATGTCTTTGGCATCTGGAGCTTTGTTTTGTTTGGGCTGAAAACAATAAAAGAAAATGAAGCACTTAGCATGAGCAACTCGTCACCCCGGCAGGACAGACGCAGAGCGAGAGAGAGACGAGTAAGGGAGGGAAGACAGAAAAGACTAAAATAATGTTTTAAAGAGCAGCATCTTTGTTCTTTGGTGCTTGGCAACAACAAGCCTTCAGGACACGTACAATACTTCGACTACTGCCGGTGGTAAATAAAGCTGCTGTTCCATTATCAGAACACTGCTTTTTAATCTGGTGAAATATCATCGCTTAGAGGAAGCAGCCGTCATCACCCTCTGTTTCTGCTGCATGACCACTTCCTTTGCAATTTTACAGATAGCTCTATCTGAGAAAAAAAAAAGCCAGAGAGTGCAAATCGGGAGATGACAAACTGCTTCAGGCTTCATGATCCCATCTCTCAGATTGAAAATCTCATTTGTATGACTATGAGATGTTCTGCTGGTGTATTTCAGTAGACCATGTTTTGTACCGCAAACCCAGCACTTTCTCCACTCTTTTGTGAATTGCCAGTGTAATTAGATTTCCATCAGCCTAATGTGGCTGCACCTCTTATACAAAGCACACGGCAGCGACAGACTCCGTATTTTAATGCCAATACTGTCAGGAGATATTAAACTCTAACAGTAACTTCCATGGCACTCGCGGATCTGATCCACTAATTGAGGTCATTTGTTTGACAAGCTGTAATCGGTGGGCAGAAAATAAAAGACTCCTGTTCAAAAAATGAAGTAAACAGAGCTTCTGATGTACTGGTCACAGATGATGAGTTATTGATAAAGTCATTATACGGCTCGCATTAGTCAGGCTGCATATGTTCATGACAAATGACAAGATGTCAAATCGGCACAGTCTGTCTTTGGTTAAATGATGAATGGCAAGAGCCATCTCCTGCCCAACGTGTCCGATTAGCTGCCGAATCGATTGGCTCACCTGTCGGGTAGCTCTCGTGTGTTTGAGGTCATAATTTGAGAAGCCCAACCACGCACCAAGAGTTTAGGTTCAACTCCATCATTGTATTAAAGTAATTTCTTTTATATTATATACAGTAGATTATAACTACTATATGTGGCGGAGGCGTGGTCCCTGGCTCAGATGCAGGGGCGGAGTGGTGCAGTGAGCTCAAGGGGGCGGAGCCGGGAGGCAGGTGAGGCCACATGTGGTGGTGATTGGACTGATGACGGTCTGTTTCTTTTTATAGTGAAGGAAGAGACGAGCAGGGAGAAGACAGACTGAGGTCTGGACTGAGAGGAGACTGTCTGTGTGAAAACCAGTGAGCACTTGTGAGCCTTGTACACTATATTACTTCAATGATCGTATGTATATAAATCTGTATGTAGTCCATCTTTTCCTTATTGGGGGGGACAATCTGAACGAAAGTCACGCATGAACATTGTCACACATATGAAAATTGTTAACATCTGTGTGTTTCTAAGAAAGATTTGCTATAAATCCCATTATATATTATGTTCATTTAATCATCCCCCTGCTAATGCAATGATATATTCCCTTATTTGCACGTGTCACAGTTAATGTACGTCACCCATCCGCAACTTAACACTCATCAAAACTGGTATTCGCAATGAAATTTTGTTTAATTTGGAATGAAGTGTTTGGAAGAGTGCAGCAGGCCCGGGTTTTTGCTTGTATGACTAACAAATTATCATTAAATTTGCTGTAATGCTACAATAATTGTGACAGTGGTAGAAAATTAGGAAATAAAACCTATGGTGCGTTCAGCTTACTTTCCTCTGCATAAAGCTTGGATTTTGCAAATTCTGTCACAGGGAGCATAGAGTACTTAACTCACAGCATTTGCTCTTTAAACTCTGAGCTTCAAAATAAAACATGATTTACGATGGGAATGGATTATGATTACAATGTCACTTATAAGTTTGAATCGAAACCCTGTTTTCTGCCTAATATCACAGTCAGCTGAGATGAACCTCATCCAAAGTGACCTAATGGAATGTGGGTCAGCAGAAAGCAACCTCTGTGCTTTCACCAGCATGCGTCATGCAAGTCAGGAAAAAACTAATATAATTGTGTGCAGAGGGATATAACCAACCCAGGGCTGAGTGTATGTGCACTAATTCCGAGCATCCATGGATCCGGATTACTAAAGCCAGTAAAATTATCACAAGTAATCCAATTGTAAAAATTTGCTAAAATGCAACTTTCTAAATGACCCCTTTAAGCTGATTAATAGGTACACAGTAGATTAAATAAAGTAAAAGCAAATTACCACATTCCATTATTAGATTTCATCAGCACTTATTCTTTGAAATTTCCCCCTAATTAAACCTAGTATAACTTTAAGGATATTTTTGCCTACTTTTTTTAATAACTCAGAAAAATGAAGTGAAATCTCTGGTAAGTACTGTATCTTTAAATGTAGCAGTACCCACATTTCGGGCAATGAACCAGTCTTCCATCTCATTTTGATATACAACAAACGTCCTCTGAGTCCTGTTAAAGTGGGATGTATTGGCATTCTAATAAAGAGAATATTTCTCCGAGTGTGAAATATGATGTAGGGCACCCCGCCTAATAGTGCATTACTGCTACTCCCTTATTCTCATGGTCCTCCTGAGGAAGGCAGTAAGTGTTCTTAGTTAGCATTTTTTACAAGTAAAATATGAAACTTTGGTAAAAAAAACATGATGTGAGATACTGTGTCTGGTAACCAAGAAGACTCTTGGTTTTTCCAGTACAGAAATAACACCTGTTTTAACGCACCAAGGCGCAGTGACGGCCACTATAATCCCTGGAAATTCACTGAAGTCTGCCCTGCCCAGCTGATCACTGTGCATGTGTGCTTTTGTCAAGCATGCATATATAGATACACGCACATGGAAGATTGCTATGGAAAAAGGTATTTAAAATAGCCCGGTGGGATAATTAGCGAGTGATTTGCGAGCTGCTGAGGATGTGATATAGAGCCACGCTGTAGGCTGTATTGATGTCCTTACAGACTATTTATGATGGTTGACAGGACCAGCAAATGGCTGCATTGCGACAGGGTGACGACACAAGCATATGTTCTCACCCTGCTAGACATTTCTGAGAAACGGCTTTATGGCATTGGAGAGAGAAAGCGTGTGTTCAAGAGTAGCTTCGATGACTGCTGAATCCCCATTTATTACAGCGGTACTGAGGAAAGAATCATGTTCATACCAGAAGTCTCTCTCTGTCTGAGTCCCCACTGCAGTGGCAGCAGGCTGGTCAGAGCAGCTGAGCAGTACCCACTGCACTAATAAAAGCACTGATAAGAGTCTTTCACTTCACGTCAGGTTTCTCCTTCCCTCCCTCTTACTTCCAAGGGACACTGGGCTTTATATAATGGGGCACAATCCAGGAATCTTGAAGCCTGATGGCTAAACAAAGATCACTTTTCACCTGCGCAGAGAAAACAGTTTTCAATTTTCTTTGCTGCTGAATTTCTCAATGTTAAATTATTCTACTATTATGGTAATAGTAATGTAAATCGCTTATTATCAAGCTCTGAGATTAGGATTTCCTGTGTTTTTAACCTGATGCATAAAGAAAACAGTATTTCTGTGTGTATATTTCTATTTGCCGATGCTGAGAAGATAATTACTTGTCAGGTGGGGAAGCCTGACAGGGCAATAAAAGTGAGCAGTCAAACAGTCGCGCACATGTTTAGAAACTCTCAGACAAAACTAATTTATTTAGACGAGAAAAATGAAGGCTAAAACTGTCAAACTCGCTCGATTTTTTGATATTACAGAGTCATAGTCTGTACAATACAACGTCAGTTACAGATAAACAACATATAATACTGACCAATGTGTCCAACCCGCAAGCCTGCAATAGGAGAGCGCATAAACGTGGTGTAATTCTAATGCAGCGCATCTCTATTTGATGTATTTCTGGTTACAAATACATCTCTTTCTATCAATCTCTTTCTATGCTGATCACATCCTAGATGGGACTAGTGCTGCTTAAGTATTGAAGTATTCCCCTTCAACTTTCTGTTTTCGACAGAAGTATTCTGACATTTCAACTCTGTGTTTAAAACAGAAAGTTAAAACAGCAGAAATTATTTCACTTCAAGAACATTTGTCTCTGCCTTTGCTCTTCTTCATTGTAAAAGTGAACCTTTACTGTTAGTGTCAATTACAGATGATTACATTAAAGGACAGTCAGTCTTCCCACAGGCCATGTAGATGTCAACCCGTTCTTAGTATAAGTCTGATTAGGATCTGCATGAATAATAACAGGTCCCATTTGTTCTGCAGTATACAGTAATAGCTATGGTTATGAAAGATTACAACTGGCAAATGGGCTTTCCCAAGGCATCAGGCTGGCTGTGGAGGGTGGGCGTGATGCGGGTGTCAACTCTACATTCCTAAGGCGAACACAAGCATCGCCTGGGTGAATTTACAGTACATCTCTGCTCTCGCCCTGCTGGGCCTCTCTTCCGTAAAAATCAGACAAGTGCTTTCATGACAAACTGGGAAGCAGCAGAAGTAGCTGCCTGATGTGATGAGGACATGTTATTCACCCTTGGATGCTGTCAAACAACAGCCAAGTTTATCACTTCCTCTCAGGGTCCTCTTGGGCCATCTCACTCAGTTATACTCATGAATGGATTTGCAAGGCGAATCCTAAAACAAAAATCCATCAAAATGAAAGACTATGTAGCACATATTGAAGACACAAGGGAAGCGACAAAGGATTAGCATGTTGTGAGAATTAACACACAGAATAATAGTGAAGAAAGTCTCTCAGTCTTTCTGCTTTTGCTCCCACCTCGAGAAACATTCATGCCATCAACTTCAAACATGGCATAAGTCAACTCAGAGGTGAGTAGTGTGAATGAGCGATTTTGGTCAGACAGCATTGCAGGCTCTTATGACTGAATTGTGAATGATGTCATTATACTAGCTATTTTCTGATATATTGGTATTTGTAGTCATACTGAAAAGTGAATTTATAGAGTAAGGAAGAGACGGGAGAAACGCCTTTTAACCAGCTGACCCGAGGACAGCGTAAATGATCAACCCAAGTAGTCAAGTCGAGTGTATATTGTTGGGTTGACAAGAAGAATATAAGTATACAGTGGGATGAAATATCATCCTGTAAAAATAAAAATTCAAATATACAACTATACAGAAATAAGCTACATTAAGAATAAGTACAACAGTACTGTACTTGAATAGAAATAGAATGAGATATAGAGAAGAATAAGAATACATAAATACAATAGTACACAGACAGAGTGGAACAGTGCAATAAAGTATAGTCCAAGTATTGGAAGTATGACTTATTGTAACAGTAAAAGATTACTTTTAAACTGCACCATCATATTATCTTAGTAAGGACTCATAACTACACATAACACATGTTAGATAAATCCATTTATTTTTTATTTTTTTAAACATTGTCCAGTATATTATATTATTAAAATCACCAAGTATTAGTGATGTGCTGGTCTTAAAAATTCTTTATTGGTGGGGCCCTAGCAGGTACCTTTGCTGTTGCTAACATGGCTGCTACCACACACACTGCATTAGTACATCTAATCTGATTACCCCAGACTAGAAACACAAACGCAGAGGAAAACCTATAGCATACTGTGTGCTCTATTAGATTGCTTGTAGTATAATAGATCGGAATTAGGTGTAAGAAACTTAAATGTCAAGTACGAATTGGAATTAAAAGTGACCAGTCGATTCCTCTGTAAGCTATTTTACTTGAAATCATGATCTAATAGCCCACCGGTGAAAAGCACAAAGCACTTTTATTTTCTATTAAATTTTGCTTCACTAATTGAAACATATTTTCTTTTATTTTTATTTCAGCTCGCAGGTTCTCGTTTTTGGAATTACAGCCTGACTTAAATCAATCTAGTCTTCTACTGCTTTAATGTCAGATTCATGATTAATTGCGGATGGCTCTTCAAGGTTCAGGTATACATACAGAATATAAATGACATATGTTATTTACATACACAGTGGTAATATGTAACCTTCATTTCCTGAATCAAGGCACTAGAAATTCATGTCCATTAACATATAAATGACCAAATAAAGCAGGATGATGTAAGTGAATGAATCATTACACGAATGTTTATTCTGGGCACTCCAAGAGTCTCTTTTTGCCTTAAAAATGTAAACTTTGCACATAAATTGTGTCACAGTCTTCTTAAAATCTAAAAAAAAACCATTCATGTTTCTAAGAGTGTACATTGTTAATGTGTTTGTTTAAGAAATTTTATACTCTGTAAGAAGGGCTAGTTGGAGGTTTTTCTCCACTGCAAAAGAAATGTTCACTTATGATACAAATTTAAAGTGTGGTTAAAACAACAGACAAATTCTTTTCTATTTTGCCGTCAAAACATAAATAGGGTATTTTATAACAGCCATAGCTACCTAGAAAATGCCTAAAATCTGGATGTGGAGTTATTGATTGGCTGCAAGAAAAATTCAAATGTAACTGACATGAAAATATACGCTGGGAAACCTGTAAGCAGAAGCGGGGCATTCGAAAACCTCTGTAGTGTCTTTGTTGTTCCTCGTGAACAGCCTCTCTCACTCCCTTCTGTTGAAAGCACGGTTTAATCTATTTTATATCATCCATATTTATCAGCACAATAGCCCCTATTTTTCTGAAAACCATTTCATCCTGTGCATGAAGGGATTACTCTCCCCAGCTAACATCTTTCTTACTTAAGTAATGCTAAATGGATGAGCTATTGCTCGAGGTAAAATGCATGGTTGATGACAAACAAAAGTGACAAGTGAACAACAAATAAATTACAGTTTAAGGAAGGGTACTGCCATCAAGGACATGGAGGGGCCAGGGGTAACACACTCAGTCAATGACTGTGTAATATATCTCTGGTATGATGTTGTCAAGGCAATATGTTGGAATTTAAACACAGCAATATCAGCCAGCAACACAAGGACCAGACAAATGATGTACTACACACATCTCAAATTGCATTGCAAATGTAAGCTGGTCATTCCTGGGAAAGAAAATATGGAACATGACGAAAGATCACACGACCGCTTAAGCTGATTTAAATGATAGGTTGACTATTTTCCACCTCAGTCCTTATTGAAAAGTTGATTCACATCATTTATCACTGCGCATCACCCAGTTTTCAATGCAACGAAAAGCCTTCTCTGAAGGAAAGTGAGCACTTTATCACTTTTAGCAACAGAAACAATAGTGTTCTTCTGGGCGCTGCCTTAAAAATGATCATTTGAATAGGCAGAAAAGCAGCAAACCCATCCTCTAAGAAGTTTTCTAATTATCAGCATGGAATGTGGCGATTGTACGCTGGTATCATTTCAGTTATAGCTCTGCTTTGTAAATACATGTAAATACAACCTAATTACGAAGCATCTTGCAATGAAGTTGGTGCCAGCCCAGCGGTCTTGTCAAGGTAAAATAAATATGCTCTGAATAGGATGCTAAATTCAGAGCCTGCTTGAGCCGATGATAAGAAAACAGGAGATGGCAAAAGTTTTAGCAGCTATTTCTGTTATGGCAGTCTTCCAGACTTTCCTCTCATTTGCAAGCCAGTAGGTTGTTGCATATTCATTGTGTAAGACTAGAAGCACATAATTCAGATTCAGATAGGCTACTGGGAATTCTGCTCTAAAGACACTCTGCAAGGATTGTAAGACCCATGCAATTTAGCAGACAGGTGATGACCAAGATTCAAGGTCCATATCACAGAAGAATTTTGATCTGCCTCAGGGAGAATCGCTGCTTTTCTTCAGGTGGGTGCATTTACAGTGTCGATGTTTAATGGACAAAATTAAATGCTCTATGATATCAGTGCAAATTTTGCATAGACTTATTCTATAGTGGCCAACTTCCTTGAGTACGATAGTCTTTTTATTTATACACAGCGCCAGGCAGGACAAACATGCTGGTATCATGGCTGATACCAGGAATGTGATTTAAAGCCTTAGATGGAAACTTTAATACCCTCTGAGACAAAGCAAGGGAGCAAGGTCTCAGCTTTAGGCTGGTAGCTGGTTCAACAACCACTGAAATACAACCCAACATCCCTTGTGACAAAACACCTGACTGTTTTGTCCAGTTGACCTTGTGTTATTCATAGACGATATAAAAGATAAGCATAGCTTCTAAGAGTGAAGAGGGACTGAACCTGAGTTCTATGTAAGAGCCAACAGGGGTTACGTCCTGTGGTTGCTAAAAAGGAAGTCTGCTTGTATGGAAGTATAAGAGCAAATGGATCTCAGCTTTTTTGTTGTGGCTAGCAATTATTAATGATCAACTAGCAATTAAGTTAGTTTAAAGTTAATTTTGTAAATATGTCTTTATTAGAGTCAGAAAGGAAGTAGAAATAAAGGCATTGGTTTCTGAGTCAGTGGCACATTGGCTTCTTCCCATTTTACAATTATGTTATTGTCCACTTTGACTTGCTTTCCTTTTCTGTGTAACTTGGCAAAGCTTTTTAATATTTGACATAAAGCAAGCTCAAGTTCTACCTTTTTTTGGTAATTGCTGCTGTCCCACTCCAGCACATGAGACTTCAACATAATACACTAAGAATCTGCCTTCAACACTGGCCTTCTTGAGCACACTGTGATGTCAGAATCAATCAGCCAGATCAGTCCAGCTGTCTTCGAGAGTCTTGCGTGTCTGGACGGTTACACTAAGAGAACCAGAAGCAAAACCCAACTTTTGGTCCAAGTGGAAGCGATCCAGCTGATCACTCCACTGCAAAGGTGACATTCTGGACCTTATTATTATTATTCTTGTGAAATTCAAGTGAGCTTTTGTTTTGAAGACACGTTATACCTACTACCATTTTAAGAGCCCAGAAATGCCTTAGCTATTGGGAAGGTATCGTTAATGCTGACTGATGGTTCTTCATATGGGTTTTGGCTATGCAAATGTACATAGCATGGCGATGAGAGCGCTGTCTCTGGCTGAAACCTTTGACCACTTGCGGTAACCACGTAGAACCCTCAGACTTCCAGATTGCACTCTTTTTTCCTCCATGACTGGAAAAGTCAACACAGCAGAAGGCAGGCGAAAGGGAAAATTCTATGTAAGATGAAGTATTCCAGATGTAATTTCTCTTCTACCTCTTCTGCTGCTTTAAGGATTATTGGTTCCTTCAACTTGGGAGGGTAAATTCAAGTTTTCACCCTTCATTCAAAGCACTGGTTGAGAACAGCTTCTAAATTCAATATCTGTCTGTATGTAAAAGCAAAGCTAAGAAAGCTGTTAGAAATCACAATACTATCCTAGCTTTCGTGCTGCAGAGCTCTTCAAAGTCTCCTCATGCGTGTTCTTAAAACGCCTTGGGTGAGAGCATATGGACAAGAAAATACAGCCGTCTTTCTCTCAGTGTGTTCCTAATTTCCGGGAGAACTCTGTCCAAACTTAGTCTGACAATATTATGACTGGAGCGCTGAGTTATTTTGAGGCATACGAGATTTATTTTTCTTTGAAACAGGAAAGTGGAGATAAAGCTCTTGTAAAAATTAACACTGAAAATTCATGAACTAAGAGAAGGAAGTGTTGGGAGTTTAGTTACAACTGAAGTACAAAATGAGAAAATACTAATTATATTTAAAATCTTGTGAAGTAGATTATAATGTCTAAAAGAGCTTAACTTCTTAGACTGGACTCCGATAGCCTTTATGTTGAAGAAATAACTGAGCCAGTGAGTTACATTTTCTATTTAGGTATAAGAAACTTCAATAAGGGAAAAAAGCTAAAAACCAAACAGTGAAGTTTACATTCTACTTGAAAGACACCTCTCGTGGTCAAATCATACTAGTCAGCAATGACCTCTTTTAACCTCAACCCTGACCCTTTTCCAAAACTTATTAAAGAAATTAATTGTATGAAAACTACTCAGCCATTTAACTTTCAGTATGAAGAGTTGTTAAACAATATTGTCACACGGTGGATACGCACCAGACAACTGTGTGACAAGTCCTTGTGTCAGCATGGTTGCTTCCCCGCACATAATGAATTGAATCTTCATAGTGAGTTCTTCCTAATCAACAGTGACTAAGCACTTTGCCCAGAGAAAGTTGGACTAGTCCTTAGTCTGCCCCCACCCCCCCTTTTGGCATCCTTTGATATCTGCATGACTAACTGCCTGTGTGAGCATGCAGTTACAGTAACTGACAACTTGCAAGATTTTTGGCCGTTTGAGTCAGAAATTCTTCTGTTCTGTCTCACTGCTGTGTGGGGCCACAAGCGTGCAAAGCTGGCGAAAGCAGCTGTTGGTTTCCATCCTGAAAACTGCTTAGAAGAGCAGCAATGGAGGGAAAATCAGTAATGTGAGACCTTCTAAAGTCATACCCCATCACCCCTAAATACCTCTGTGTAATTCTGCAGATGTCCCAACTGAACAAACTTTATTTTTTCCTGATCCAGTTTTGGTAGTTTCAGAACTTTCTCTGGGTCCAAAGTTTTTGTTAATTTCCAGCAAACATATTTCCAAGTATTTAGATTATGCGGGTTGACTGGGTCATAATGTGACTTAATCATGGTCAAACTAGTGGTCGTATGGAGAGAGACTTAAAACCTGTCCTCTACTCAGAGGTGGTCTTTTAATCATTCCGTAGCTGCATTTTGGACTATTTCACCAAATACTGTAACCAGTTCAAGCAAACACATACTTGTTTTTCAAAGGATGAACGTGTAACTGAATCTTTCACTTTTCCCTCAAATTTGACCCCCCAAATTTTGAAGGGCTCTGGTATTTGTAGTTTTCAGCCAGATGTGTCTGTTTCTAACTATAACAGAGGATTCTTTCTCAATAGTATGTATAGTGTATAGTATAAAGGCTGAGCTGAACCCCTAAACTAAGATAAACATTGGACAAGGCAAAGTGAGACTTTGGGATCTTGAGGGGCACCAGAGATGGCAAATAAACACACCACACATGGACTACATGTGTTCTTAGCAGCAGGAATCAAAGACCATCCAACCCACTTTTTAAAATAAATGTTGCTGGGAAGTATGCACACACACAATACATGGAGATGCACACACCTACATACATTTCCTGACCAATAACAGCCAATCTCTGTCTCAGAGATTAGGGACTGATCATTGGAGGTTAAATTTAAGAAGGCTGCAATCCAGTTTTCATGAACTGTTTCTAATTAAGGGGATCCGTTTTTATAATATGAGGGCATTAAAGGAACAGACGTCTGTAGCAAAAAAAAGAGTCTCCCAGAAATGTATTTTAACAGATGGTCGTATTAACCTGGTATTTTCATCTCCTGTAGTAGCTGCCAAAGCCGAGCCTAGGGAACACTTTAATTTAGTTTAAAAATTAATATATTAGACCATGTCTGCATTTATACGCTGATTATATGGTGCTCTCAATGACTTCTTTCATGCAAGTATTAGCAACATCAAAGATATAAGGTACTGTGCAAAAGTCTCATGCCACCAATCACTTCTTTAAATTTGTCCAAGAATTTGATGTGGTAGCAAAGTTTGACACAGCTGTTCAACTGTCTGTCTACACTCAGTGTATAGCTGAAAAAGGGGCATCAGAGAGAAATGTTTGGGCAGGGGGTGGTAAAAAGAGTCAGTGACCTTAATTATCTGCGTAAATCCAACATTTTCATTTGCGCTCACTAAAATCATGTCCTGTCATGGTATTACCTGCCTTTGTGGAAACATGGTTTATGCAGTATGCATTCTGCCCTATTTCTTTGTCAGACTTTAAATAGTAAAAATATCTCCACATTACAGAATTCCTCCAAGTCTTCTTTTTAACCGTGACTCATCTTTCGAGCTTTGGGCCCTCCCCATTGGGGTGTCTTGTTTGGTAATGCTGCCACTCCCATTTTAAACATTTTCTGTGTTTAAAATGCTTCATTTCTGTCTGTCGTCATCTGGTCTTTTATCTTGCTCGCGTATTGGTGAATACAGCTGCACTACCCCAAACGTTAGAACATGTGCTGCTGCCAGGTGCTTCTTTTGCAGCCTGCCCTGTGTCCAAAATTTGGCATATCTTAGTACAGTGTGAAGTGTGACCTCAAAGAATTTGAGAAAACTGGACAAGTGGACAAGTGTAGGACAAAAAAAGAAGTGGCAAGGTCTAAAACTATCCACAGAAGATGAATGGTATCTGAAAGTCGTGTCCTTAAACGGGAAAAAACAAAAATCTAGCAATGACCTTGCACAGGACCTGAGAGATGCATCTGTCCCTTCCATTTTTGGTATAAACTCTCTTCAACATGTACAGAGGAGGTCAAGAGAGAAGAAGTCTATAGCCTACAGTCATCTGTAAAACACTGCCAAGACAGTAAAAGCATATCTGGGTAGAAAAAACACACAATGGAACACAATCAGTCATGGATTGGCCTCCCCAATGTTGGACAGCCAGAATCTGAAGAAGGGCTTCCATTGTCCTTCAAGAAGCCTGACAAATACTTCCTGAAGACTACCTAAAGAAATGGAAGTGTTCAGGCTATGTTGAAGAATAAATTTGATCATACCAAATATTGACTTTAAAGCCTGTTCGAACTGTTTTTGGGTTTGTTTGGTTTTTTGCCTTGTATTTTGTTTCCATTCACCATTGCAGATGTTTTAATAAATGAATAAATTACAGCACCTGTTTCTCATTTTCCAAGCAAAATACAGGTCGGCTTAACAGTTTTGCACAGAAATATAATTTTCAGATTTTACACTAAGGATTTAGCACAACTGACAAGAGGACCACCAATTAAACATGGCACTATTGACACTATTGCCTATATCTCTAAAGGCCTTTAATGTTTAGATGTAATTTCAACAAACCCTCGTCTTACACAATGTGATCAAAACCCCAGAGACAGGAAGAGAACAGAGAACATAATATTTATTTTCACACCAGATCGCTGAAATGCAGCTTTCTAAAACTGGCAGATGCCCATTTGTGCTCATTTCAGTGACAAACTTTAATTGAGACCTGGGGGGTGCGGGAGGGGGTTGAGTAAGAGGAAGGGGTGATGAACAGAGAGTGTGCAGCCACAGCTTGCACTGGTGAATCCACTTTGCGAGCTCTCCCCCATTTTTTTTTTCCCAGGGCGGCTCATCAAGCCAACATTAGCGCCTGATTTTTCCATTGTCAGCAAATGCCAGCATGTATTTGCATCAACACACTGCATCTGAAAAGATGCTCAGACTTCTTCACTGCCACCATGTACCAGTATCCGGGGACTGGAAAATCAAGTGATGTCCCTATTAAAAGATCATCACCCCTTCTGTACCAAAAGCCTTAATTAAGAAAAGCCTTGAAAATCTTATACTCTTATAATAACAAATCTTATAATTGTTGTAGATAGCAGAGCATTGGCACTCGATGCACATTTGTAAATTATAATTTTCACTGAGTTATGGCACTAAATCAGGAAAGCAGCTGATCGATCCCAATAATTTCACAAACTACAGCCGAAAATAGTTCAGAGATCTCAGCAAGAATAAAAACAGCATGTTGGGTGAACCTAAATGGCTTTGATAACATGTCAGATCTCTAGACCTATACATTGTAAAGAAGTATTTCCATCAGGTCAATTAGTGACAAGTAACAAAATCTTCTGGTTTATTTCCTGCATGTTACCAATTCTATCTTTCTAGAATTTTTGAGCCCTCATAAGTTTAAAGGACATTAACTGTCAGAAATGAACAATTCCATTCAATTCATACAGCGCCAAATCACAACAGTCGCCTCAAGGTGCTTTATATTGTAAGGTAGAACCTACAATAATACATACAGAGAAAAACCCAACAATCATATTTGGCGACAGTGGGAAGGAAAAACTCCCTTTTAACAAGAAGAAACCTCCGGCAGAACCAGGCTCAGAGAGGGGCGGGGCCATGTGCTGTGACCGGTTGGGGTGAGAGAAGGAAGACAGGATAAAAGACATGCTGTGGAAGAGATTAATAACAAGTATGATTCAATGCAGAGAGGTCTGTTATCACATAGTGAGTGAGAAAGCTGACTGAAGAAGAAATACTCAATGCATCATGGGAATCCCTCAGCAGCCTACACCTATTGCAGCATAACTAAGGGAGGATTCAGGGTCACCTGATCCAGCCCTAACTACATGCTTTAACAAAATGGAAAGTTTTAAGCCTAATCTTAAAAGTAGAGATGGTGTCTGTCTCCCGAATCCAGACTGGAAGCTGGTTCCATAGAAGAGGGGCCTGAAAACTGAAGGCTCTGCCTCCCATCCTACTTTTAAATACTCTAGGAACAACAAGTAAGCCTGCAGTGCGAGAGCAAAGTCTTCTAATGGGGTGATATGGTACTACAAGATCATTATGATAAGATGGGGCCTGATTATTTAAGACCTTGTATGTGAGGAGCAGGATTTTGAATTCAATTCTGGATTTAACGGGGAGCCAATGAAGGGAAGCCAATATAGGAGAAATCTGCTCTCAACAACACACTGAGCTAACACACGATCTAAAGCCAAAACCTCATTTTTATTCAGCACATTTTATTTCTATAATCAACTTTGAGGATCATTATCATGAGACAGATATTGTCAATAGCAAAACTTCACCAACGAACGTTTATAACAGAAGCGAGCATGGATGTTTTATCTGTTTTCAGAAGAGAAAAGTGCATTCTGGGTAAACTTTCAAATATGAAAACGTCTTTGAGGGCTTATTTATTCTGTGTCAAAATAGTTGTCTAGTATATTCATGTTTTAACACTATCCAGTGTAGGCTATGGTTTTGAAATGGGGAAACAACATTGGTCTTCACATGTTATATATAATAGTTTGGACGTATCACATTACTCAAACAGCTCCGGGTCCTAAAGAATTTTTCCCATGCGGCAGGGCCTGCACCACAGAGGGATTTCTGCCATTATCAGACAATAATACTGTCACAAGCAATGTCAGTCAGTTTCTAACAGAAACCACAAAGTGCATATACAGACAAAAACAATAACACGTTTCTATTACTGTGAAAGAAAACACAATATTTCATAAATGACCCTGACAATGCGTCTCATATTTGATTTAAATATCATTTGTGGAATACAAGTTTAGAATTAAAAGGTTTGCTTTCCTTTACTGCACACTATATACCTCCAAAGAAAAGGAATATGGTACACTTTTAGCAACATCTCATTGTGGTAACTTGCGACACACATGGCTGGAAACATGCATTTTAGACCTTTGCTGTAAGAAGCTGTGAGAAGCCACTGCTCCCCTTGTCTTGCATAAATCTGAAAAATATTCACTTTGGCCAATTATACTTTCATTTGAATATTTCGGGGATTTCCGATTCAAAAGGAGACAATATCCAAAGGCAAACGTTTTATACAAGCCAAGTGTGCCCTGGGGTTTGGGTTTACTGTACCTTGTCACTGTTCTCAGCAAATGGAGCTAGGTAATTTAAATTTTTAGACAAGGTTGCTGAGGTTGGAGCAATCAGCATAAACCACAGGTGATTTGTCCTTTACAGTAAGCACACACTGCACAATACCTTCTTTTCAGCCACACCAACTTCTGACTTGAACATTTATTCACTGAAATACGATTATGCTTTCAGAGTATTCACTAAGCTGTTAGTCTACATGAAATGACAGAACTCACAAAGTCATGTCAAAGAATAGAATCTGGAGATGCTGTTGAATGTATAAACTCTGGCATGCATACAGTCATTACTGTAGTCTAATGCAGGATCAAACACCGTGAGATGCATCAGAAAGACTAAAACCTCTGTGTGATTTAGTGGCCTTCAAACATAAAAGGCATTTTAAACCAACCAGCCAAGAGCACGAGCTCACCTGAAAATACCAAACGGGTTTAAAACTTCAACTACTCTATAAACGCAGTTGTTTCTGTGCAGTAAAACCTTTTTATTGTAGTGGAATATTGTCAATCTTCTTGAATGATCTGTGAAACATTTTCAAAAAAACAAAAACACATCCAGTACGCTTTAACCATTAGGAAGGACTTTAGCTATTAGAATCATACTTTTTCTGAGACTCTTCATAATTTAACAGATGATGCTTTTTCCAAGAAGACTACGCTCAAAGAAGAACTGGCCTCTGGAAAAGAACTGTTGGTTGTTTTTTTTACAGATTAGGACAATATTTCTAAAGTAAGTCCCTGTGTTTAATATTAACATTTAAAAAACAAAGAAAAACTTTTTAGCTTTAGCTAGGCACTTGGAAAAGACGTGCTTCTACAAAGCCTGCAGCACAGGAGCCTGAACCTGTATTCAGGTCTCTTTTGCTCGAGGCAAAGTCTAGGGTGATAACAGACTGCAGGCAAATCCTGCAATTATACAAAGCACTGCTGACCTTTATTACCTGGTTTAAGCCTTCTAAACATGTTGATCTGCATGGAGAGGCTGTGAGGGTCGATTATGATAAAGGGCCATGACTCATCACACAAAACAATGTCAGGTGTGAATGTTCAACAACAATTACTTCTTCAAAAAGATTTGAATCCACACATATAAGTATTTTTGCAATTTCACTTGAAGTAAGGGAAGTAAAATGACTTCACAATACTTTTTTGGCAATATGTTAATAAATGACTGAAATATTGCCAGCTGGCTCTAGATTAGACTTCTGAAAAAAGCATGACAAAATGTTCTTTGCAGGTCAGAATTTTTAATTATTGCCATGAAGAATCCTCCAGTAATGTGCAACTGATAAGAGCGAAGCACTGAATATTTATTTATTTTACAAAAAATATGTACATATCCTGAATACTCCTTAGCAGCACAGGAACGCTTTGATGCCACTATGTGGTAACATTATTTGGACTGCCCCACTTTATACCTGAAACCAGACCACCTTCATTAAAAAAATACAGCCAAAAAAGCTGGATGTAGGCCTTGTGTGCAGAGCTGATAAGATCCATCACAGGGATGGTTCATACACTGGAGGTCAGAGCTATGACTTATTAGTCCCCACTGGGTAGGATTAAACTGCTGTTGTCCCGTCAGCTTCCTCTGCCACTGAGCAAAGCTGATTAAAAATTATGAGCCAATAAATAAAATATTCAATATGCTCAGCTCAACAAACACCTGACAAAGTTTCCCTGTTGTTTAAAATGATCAAACACCAACTGTCACTCTCTCCTGGGAAAAATCAAATCAAACCAGAACTCTTAGTGGACATTGATCACATACCCACATATTTACTTCTTGGTGCAAGTCTTGATAGAGTTTTACATGGCAGGGAAAAAAATTAAATTTGAAAGGTGATGTAAACTATGCCTTTGTAATTTTACCAGTCTGATGATGTACCTCATAAATATTCATATAAAGATAAACAGCTGAAGTGCCTGCCTGTCCAGTGGAGAATCACAGAAATAGAAATGACAAAACCCTCTTCAGAGCCCATTGTCCATCATTCCCATAATACGCCACTTAAATGACTTGTCCTCAATTTCCCAGAGATGAAGGAGAGACGTGGACGACTTTCTATCCTCAAAAGGCCACACTGGTTCCTCCCTCCCCCCCAGCAGTGTATCACATTACTAATCAGATTATCTTCACTCTTCAAGAAACTCGTCACCCTCCGGCTTCCAAACTCCTCATTGAACATGCTGGTTAAGGCTTTTTGACATTTCCTTTTGTGCCAATAACAAATGCCTGGTAAATACATAAAGTTGTTAGAGGATAGTGAAGGATGAATCTGTTATCGACATCACATTTTAAATTTCAAGTCCAGGTGGTTAATTCAGACCAAACTAAAGTAAAAAAAAACAAAACTGTAGCGAATATTTTGTGTAACAATGTATCAATCATCTTTAACTAATTTTATAATATACTATCAGTAGTGATTTTTCAAATTCTAGTACTGTTACAGCAATGGATTTGTTACACCTTGAGAGAATTCACACAATATAAACTGGCATCTTCTATCATTTCTAAGCAACGCTGCATCTGCCAGAATTATTTTAAGACATTACTTACTGTACCGGATGCTCCAGATTGTAAATAAAGAGGTTGATGTAACAATGAAAGTCATTCTATTAGTGCTTAGCGGATTAAAATATGATCAGGATGTTGCTACGGATGCCTCTTTGGATTGAAATCAACACACAGGCCGGCTCTTACATATTTGCTTTCTTGAGGAAAACACAATAGAGTATTTTGCTGCCACGCATCATTCCATTCCAAAATCCAATACCCCTTTAAAAACAAAGGCAATAAACCTGCACACCGATCTGAATGATGACTCACTTGTGCAGCCCATAAAGGTCACATTATCAACAACAACACTCATTTGAGGGGAAAAAAAACAAAAATAAACTGCATTTTCCAAGCCTTACATTGAGTGAAAACTCAAACAAGTATGCCACTCCAATTTCTGGTAGTGCTCTGACTAACAGCATGCAAACACTTCTGAAGTGCACTCAAACATACGCCATCAAAAAATATTTTGTAACTCTTGTAATTATGCTTATACACAAACTAGAATAGTAGATCATGGTGGGGAATAAAGTTGACAGCTAAGAACTATAGCTGGCAGCTAAAATGCACAACAGAAATTATGGTTGACTTGTAGTATGGTGGCAGTATCCTGTATACATGTTTTCCTTTTATTCAGGGTTGCTCTACTGAGAAGCAAGGTGTTAACGTGGGAGATTATCTGGAGTGTATTACATTCCTGTTGTTTGTTTTGGGGGGCGGCTTCAGTGTTTCTTCCAGCTTTTAATGAATTTCAATATTAATGGCTTCCTGTCCTGTCTCACCCGATTACAAAAATAAAAGTGCACTGAATGACTACACTCCAATACAAACCCCTTATTGATAAAATGTTAAAAAGGCTTTCCACGCAGGTAGCATTTCCATTCTGTATTCTTTATTTACTCAAAATGAGGTCATCCCATTCCTCAACTTTTGGTCCTACGGGAAAGAATTAAACCTAATATCTTAAAATTAATTAAGTGACTGCAGCCACTGCCCATTGTTTGGCAGCTCGGCCATCTGTGGCCATGCAACCATACAATCCCCATGCTGCTGCTAATGGAAAAATATTGATCCTGGTTGTTCCATATTCAGAGAGGGGAAAAACACACAGGAGAATGAGAGGTAGAACAGAGTCAATATTGCCTGCATTTGCAGCCCTGCTTTTGTTTGCGTTGACAGATGGAGATATTGATGTGATGCACTGCATTAGCACATGTGATGGAGCGCCAGTTAAGATTTGAAACGAAAAATGTGTACAGGAAGTCCACATGGCAGAGATGAAACACAGCAGAATACACTTATACCGAACCAAACAGCCACCGAGGCGACTCCATGAAAAACATGGCAAACCCCATTTGCTTGCATAGACTTAATGTGATTGCAAGATTAGGGAAAAGCCGGTAAGTGGATACTGAGTTAAGGTTATTCTGTCACTACTTTCCTTATTGTCTAAATTCGGGGCATTAGTCAACACCTTCCACTCCTAGCTCATCACATGCAAATTCATGCACAGGACTCTTTCCTTTTTCCATAACAAACTAGATTCCCCATAGGTCTCGTTCTGATGTGGAGAAAAGCCAATGTTGCCAAATGAGGAAGAATAACAGCTGACAGACGTACACATGGCCATAATCGCATGACATCTAACCAGAAGACGGTAATCCAGTCAGGAACTGCTGGTTAGGTTTAGGCAACATAACTGCTTGGTTAGGTTTAGGAAAAGATTATACTTGGGATTTAAATGCACCCTTTCACAAAGTTAAACACACGTTTCAAGGGGCGCTTGCCTGATCTGCAACAAGATTCTCCGCCGTGACCTCGGTCACCACCATTACACATCCCGTAACAGAGCTGACACCAGCAGAGCGCATTTGTCTGCGGTCTCGCAGAATCTATTTCAGATAGTTAAGTGACTTCCATTTAAATCCCGTTGGGGAAAAAATGATGCTAAAACGGGGCCAGTGTGTTAAAATGGTAAGCCTATATGTTGCAACTAAGCCTCGGTATGTAAGGCAGGAAGTAGCAGCACTGTCTTGGTTAAAGGTGTTTCAGAATCTAATCTAATCTAAGTAGATAAATTTCTCTGCTGCTGGCATTATTTACTGTGCGCAAGGATTTATCTGATGTGTGGTGCACTCTTCATATCAGTGTTGAAGGATGTGTGCATGCCATAAATAACTGGATCAAAGGCATCTTTTGATGATGTGATTTTGACATTTACATCTTGGTAAAATCCTTGAGATTACTGTAGATATGACTTTAAAAATTCACTGATGTCTTTTTAAGAGTGGAAAACATTAAGCATGCAGAGATTTTATTCAGTGGAAGAGAATCTGTTTAACCTTGAGTGTTCTTCTTGGATAAGTTAGTGTCAAACCACCGCCTACAGACCTTGGCACAAATGTGACCACTGCATGTTTTTATCCATGTCTTAGCATTCTCATTTTTCTCAAAGTCACTTTGTCATAGAAATGTAACCTTTTCAAAGAGCAGCATAGCAAAGAAGAAGGGGAGTGCTGATCGATGGAGCAGCTGAGCCTTCAGAAAATGCAGTGCTAACTTGAGTCTGTGTGACTAAAGGGGTACTCTGGGATAAGACATCCCATTGGTTGGGGATGAATTGCACACGAAAATGTTTTTAAAATCTGAATTTGTGCAAAAATGACAAAACTAAGACTAAGGAAAGTAAAAGTTTCTGGGGAAAAAAAACAATAAATTCATATGAAATATGCAATAAATTAATAAATAAAATGCTACAGAGTCTAACTTGAAAAGTAAATTCTCTTATGCTGCAAATAGTAGAAGAGGCTTTAAAATGGTTTTTGAGAGAAGTAGCAGAGCAAGGTGAATTTAATGCATTTAATGGCTTTGACATGTCAACTGAAGTGTAAGTACTGGAAGGAGTAGGTGTGGGTTTAAGAGGGTGATAAATGATAAAAAGCAAATGTGAAAGTTACCGTAAACACTAAAATAAGCTTCAGTTACAACTAAGGATAAAAGGCTAGACACACTTGACATAAGCTGAAGTGTGCAGACACTGTTGGGAGCTGAGAGTATTGTGCTAATAATGTAAGCAGTTGAAAAATCAATTCTTCACTTAAAGCAGCCAAACTGTCACCTGAAAAGCAATAAATTGCAAATAAATTCAAAACCAGAAAATACATATCAGATTAGGTTTACACAATTTTCCGTCAGCAAATATCGCTCCAAACTTGTCACACATTGAAGCTTGGTCAGCAATCCCTTCTAATCATATTGTAATCTACATTTTCCATTGAGAGGATGACCTACAAAAGTCCATATTAGGAGGCAGGAAGGTAACAGACGTCTATAATTATACAACCTACAACAAGAAGAGAAAAGAGTCTGAGACCACTGTTTACACCTACAGTCTTCATCACTGACAACCCACAACCGTAGCCCCAACCCTAATCCTGTTTTGTGGAGAAAAGCAAGAGTCTCCTTTGGGAAAGCATATAAAAAGTTTTTTGATGTGTGTTGAATTATTTTTTGTCCCCAAATTGCCAAGACTTGAGAGAACAAATTTCAAAGCCCAAACAAAGGGACGTGGCATGGGACGGAGTCATCATCGATGAGGATAACTTGCAAAGCATAACATATCACACTATGTGACAAATGGTCTGTATGTTACGCCTTCGGCCACCCAACAGGTTCCTATGTTACGTGTTCGGAAAAAGGAGAACACATGAGATCTGTCTGGACTCAATCTGCACATGTGCATTTATTTTTCTTTAATCGCTTTGGAAAACACTAACACCATTAAGGTTGTGGTTACGGTTAGGGATACGTTTAGGGTTAGGATTAAGGTTAGGGCTGGAACGTCTGTTATTGCCGGGAGCATCATTCTATTGGATTTCATCCACAACCCAGGACCCCTCAGGAGGTGACAAATCCTCGGTACGTTATGCATCGGGAATGAGAACGAGCTGCAACCTAGACCACACATGGTTAACTTCTCAGTCAGCTTTCACTTAGGGCGCTAAAACACTGTGGTTGGGTTTAAAACCTGACCTCAGTGTTTGCAGTTGTCAGTGGCCAGAGATGGCTTTACATTTCTTAAGCTAACTGAAAATCATTAGAGTTTTGCAGGCTGCTGACCGACCAACAAGCACTGCTGTGGTGGATTTTCCTGCTCAAACTCTTTTCCAATTTTATGCTACACCGAGAGAACATGCTGAAGTTGATGCAACACAAAGGTGAACAATTGGTCTCGCGCACACAATGATGCAATCACAAACAATCAAACTCATCGTGAGCTCATCCTCTGTTTTAATATCCATACAGTACCTCGTTATCCACTTTTTATTGCCAGACTCTGTCCAATAAAACCTTTTTGTCTGTAACTCATGAATGACCGTGACCCACTCTGGGCCCAGATCCATAGAACTGTGTAGATTACAAATGATGTCTGTGCACATATTTAAATAGGAATGGATGTAGAACCAATAAACTGATCACTTGACTTTAAGAACACTGTTCACACCACTTTCATTTCAATGAAATTAAAAAAACAGCAAAGAAGACTCATAATTACAATCCTTGTGGATATGGAAATGCCAAAAATTATTTTTTATTCTTAATTTCATTTTATTTTATATTTTGAAGGCGCTAGTGTTGGTATCCAAAAAAGGCCTAAAGTCAACAGCTCTGTAAGTTCAGAGTAAAAGATCACTGGCAGAGGTAATAAATAAATACATAAAAAGGTCAGATTACAAAAACATCAGCAAGTTCCTGCACAGCCCCAAAGCAGCCAGAACCATGAAGCACAGCTGCAGCTATTTAATACACATGCAAATAAATAAAATACACAAATAAATGGCAGATCTGCTAAAAAACAAAGTTAAGCACACAGTCTATTAACAAGACAGTTGGTGAATGCAACATTCAGCAGATGTGTGAGCAGAGAGTTCTGTGTTACTGGCTTTTTATCTAGAAATGTCCTGCCTTATTTTTCATCTCCACTTAACAATATCAGGCTAAATTAGTTTACGTGTTGGACGAGGCATACAAATCATTTCTGTAGCTACATATTGTTTAAACATCCAGCTTCTGGGCTACTCAACAAGCCAATACAGAGCTCATGGGATAAACAGCTCATTTAATGTATTCGTCCAGCAAATAAAAGAACGCACAGGGAAACAGGGGCATAAATTCAATACCATTCACTTAAGATTGCAGACACACAAGCACTAACCCCAATTTAACACATCTTTACATCTGTCCTATAAAATAATCCAAGGATATAATCATGCACTCTAGATTTACTCTAACAGAATAAGAAATAAACAGTTTATTATATCTAAAGCACAACTAGAGACAAATACATTTTGTTGATAGCACTAAATTCAACAAGTGGACAGAAACCTTTCAGGCTTCATTATATGACCAACAATGGCTCATTTTGCTGTCTTTTAAAAAGAGATGGGAACGCAGTTAAAACTCTTTTGAAGGAGATCGTGCAAATTACATATATTTTGTACTGATGTTGCAAATGTCCGTGTATCAGATTCACATCTGCGAATGAGCAGACTTGCGGAGGTTATGCAGGTTAAGGCCTTTCAGTGGGTTGTAATGAAGATCTCGTAGCACGCAGATGACAAAGCAGACAATCAAGCACAAGAGCTCTTCATGTAATAGATTGGTATTTATAATTCCTGTTCAGTTTTTTCCCACAGCCATTGCACAAAGAAGAAAAAACAGAAAGGAAAAAAAATGAAAGAAAAACTTATCCAGCTGTTTCCCTAAAATGATTTATTAGCTTTTGCTACTGATCCTCACAGAATGCTCTAAAATTCATAATGTCAAGGTATCCCTTCAAGCTGTGATCAGACAAGCTTTGAAAAGGCGCAGAATAGTTCACTGCAGAATTCTGAAAAAACCCATAAACCACTGCTCATTTGAATGGCTTCACACATGCTGTTCTCCTGGGTGATGACAAAAGTGAAGGAATCGAATGTATGTGTGGGCGTGTCTCTGTACTAGTGCGGATGGATGATTATCAGTGTAGTTTTGCTATCAAATCAGCAGCTATTGATTGATCTGACAGTGCAGATAAATAAAGCTAGCCATTTGCGAGGTGTGAGAGAGTGTGTGTGTGTGTGCATGAAGGAGGGAGGGAGAGAGACACTGGAAAGTGTTTCACAGTAGCTTGAAATTGCACTGATCCACTAATGGGCTCGTGTTGCCTTGTTCCTCATTGATCTAGGCATTGGAGGGCTTGCCGATGGCTTATGGGCCATATCCTGCAATCCAGACGTTGGCATTTATGCTAGTCCATTAAACCTTGTAACACCCCCAAAATGACCCCATATGGGACATCTCAATTATTAGATCATCAGGGTATTGGTTCTGCTTTATGTTATTTCCTTTTTAGCCACTAGTCCCACCGCAAAAGCCTTTACAGATCTCCCAATCCCTCTTGTGCAGTTATGAAAACAACATAGTGTAGGGTTCAATTTGCTGGCATAATTAATCAGAAAACAAAATTAAACCCAACCAGACCAGATGTCCTTCTGCTCTGCAGAGCACCTTCTTGCATTAAGTCAAAGTTGTATTTCAGTCACAAACCACTTAGCAATATCTAGCTGAAGCGGAAAACCTTTCTGGTGAATGATTTAATACATAGAGGGTCACGAGTGTATCAACAACCATATTATATCTGCACTACATTTGTGAGAGCAGGTTGCGAGCTTGATTTACCACCTCACCTCTAAAAATGTCATTGCCTGGTGCATATTGTCATCTTGTAAGAGTGTGAAATGAAGCAAATACAAAGTTGCTCTACAGTCCCCTTCCAGAAAGGTTAGAGACTGCCTTCACAAGAAAAATGACAACAAGATGTATTTGCTCAATTTATAACAACCCATGTTTATGTTTACCTGACAATGACCTAACGTGGTCACAGCAATGATCACCAGTGTCCGTCTCGAAGGGAGTTTGGGATTTATGTGGCAGGATATTTTTACAGCATATGACTGGGTCAACTTTCACACAACAGACCATTGTCTCCATCCCGTCTCTTACCAGCAGTCAACATGGATTTCTTTTAACCGTGACCACAATCTTTCACTAACTCGAAACCCACTGGAAACAAAGCTAGCAGTGTCAGTTTGGAAAACAGCTAAATAAATCACGGCCGTTACAATCATTTGCAAAGGACAGAAGTCCCTGCCAAAGCATTGCCCCCGTCATTGCTCTATGCTTCGTGATGCTTGTGTTGATGGAGTATCAACATGGGTGAGCTTCGCTTGCTCAACCGGATTAACAAATCACAATATTATTCTGACCTCAAACGGGGCAACAGCATTCAATCAAATTTGATTCGCCATATTCTCTCAGGGAAAAGATATGAGCTCTGTGGTTAAATTCAGACAGGGTTATGTGGATTTCATAGCTCTCATGTCAATGGTTAAAAAAGACAATAATAAAAATCACAAGTAGGAATTAAAGGGTTTAAAAGAAAAGTGTTGAAGAAAGACCCATTGATCAAATTCCCGTTCTTTTTGTAAGGCCGTTGAAGGGCTAAGAATGCATTAGAGGCATTGTTTGTGAAATAATAACAATCAAGGAAGCTTTATGTCGGAGCTCAATGTATCCTTTGATCTTAAATATGTCCAGAAAACTTGCACAGTGTATGAACATTTTAAGTGCTTGGTCTAAATTAAAGGAAAACTCGAGACTATAATCAAAACCATAGAACTGAACACAGGAACATGTTTTGAAACTGGCTGTCAGGACTCGCACTAACAACAGCGTACAAAAACACCAATAAATCTGACAGTTTAGTAGTTATCTAAAGTGTTGCTGACAACACAAAGGCTATGAAACTGTGTTGAAGCAAATGTTTCGATAAATAAAAGTAATGTCTAACACCTTGTTGTTATTCTGCAGCATTTCTTCATAAGCTGAGCTGATTTTGTATTGTGTTTGAGGAGGAATGAACAAATATAATATGGCTTTAGCATATACCTTTCTCCAGCGCGGCAGTAAGCCGCCTTGACGTTGATGCATTATTTTGTTGCTCTGTGAGCACTCGGGCAAACACACAAGACTTACACTTCTAATAAACTGGATGAATTACATACATGATAATATTTTTGTGTCGAAAAGCACAAAATATGCAGTGTTTGTGTTTGCCTGTTCGTGCGTGTGTGCGTCTCTTGAATAATATCCTCGTAACAGGGCACATTTTTACATCATGCAGATGAGAGGAAATCTATTAAGCATTGCAGCAAACCACATATGCGCTCTTTTATCAATGGCGTGGCTGCCCACCATCATTTCTCTACATTATTAATACCCATAATTTTGAAATTCCAACAATATCAAATGCCTTATGATCAGCTGAGCCCTTTAGACATATTCGCTGTGTCTTAAATGTCCCAACCCCTCCCTCCTTTGACTCCATGCTTTCAAGGCTGGAGGAGCAGTAAATGTAAACTGCTGTTGCTATAATAGTTTCAGAAAACAATCTGGGACAAGTGGGCTGTGTCACACAGCCATCAGTCTCAAACCCACACTGTGTCACGAGGGAAGCCAGGTGAAGAATTACATCTGGAGTGCAGCAGAATTTCACACCTGTTGTTAACCCTGAGGTAGGAATGAATCAACTGAAGTGCTGTATGCATTTCCTTAACCATCATTCAAAAGGCATGCTCGCCGCTCCATAATTCTGTGATTTTGGGATGTTTTCACTACGCTTCATATTACAAAGAGTTGGGGAACTATTAGAAATATGATGCTTTATCAGAGTTTCCCCTGAAAGTTAAGACTAAATTGTGGCTAATATAAAAGTTACTCAAAGAGCATCTTAGGCCTTATAGGAACCCCTAAGGTGAAACACTGTCAGGAGCAGTGATAAGAACATTTAAGAGGCTTAAGAGCTTCTTAAGCAGAGGAGAAAATGGTGAAAGGACAAATAGGAAAGGAAAATATTCACCAAACGCTGAATGACGCCGAGTTAATGGAACGCCACAGATTAGATTGTGAAGGTATAATGGCATTTCTCATTAGAGATGTGCTCGCATTTCCCACTCAATGCAATAATGCCAGAAATTAAAAGTGGTCATAACGCTAACATTATCTGAAAACTGTCTAAATGCAACACTGAAATGATGCCTTGGGTGTGCCGCACCCTTCTTTCAGCACAAACAATCTCAGAGCTTTTACGGTCTCATATTGTGCAGCAATTAATTTAATCATATAAACAGATAAAGGCGGAATCATATTACCTCTAATATGAAATATTGAAGATTTAGCACTAAAATTACCAGTGTTACAAACTAAACAACATCAATAAAATATATAAGAACCATCAGAATGTGAAAAGGCGATTGCACAAACAGGCCACCCAACCGCACCTTTCAGTAAAATGCATCATAACAAAAGGGGTCTATCGCACTTTCACACAGAGTTAAGATTATTGCTCCGGGACATTTTCCTAAATCACTGCACTAGAATTGCCAGGTAAAGGAAGCATGCAGCTAGCTAACATTACAGCTTACAGAGCAGGCGCTGTTACTTCCACCTGTGCAGATGGAGAAGGTCACTGAGGTTTTTTCTTCTTTTTGCTTTGGGCAGTGCAAGGCAAACAATATCTGGTTCCATTATATTCAAGAGGCACATATGCAAAGCTTGTGGTTACGTTTTGGTGGGTGAAATTCTAGGATTTCATTAGCCTACTACATAGCAATAATTAGCAGACGTGTGTTTGTGTGTCACAGAAGTACAGTTTAAAGCCTGCTAACCAAGCTTTCTAGTGTTTGCTGATGACTTTGCACTCCACCCTCCTATCCCAGCAGCTACAGGCTGAAAAGTGGGGTGTACCATGGGCAGTTTGCCAGTTTGTCACAGGGCTGATACAGAGAGAAAGACCAGTCACAATTTAATTTAGAATCTAACCTAAGGAGAGTGGGAAGAAGCCAGATTACACAGGGAGAACCCAGACTGGCGTAGGCAGAACATGTGGACTCCACACAGAAAGGCTTCAGTCGGTCAGTGGATTCAAACCTTGAATCTTCCTTTTGATGGATCAACTGTGACATAGCAGTGGTTAATTGATCTTTGGTTGACTCTTGATTATCCAGACTTTGTTTTTTACATGTATATTTTAGAGCTGTCAGCGTTAATCTCGTTAATACAACATTAACGCCATAACTGCATTAACGCGGAAAATCCCTGTTAGCGAGTTAGCGCAGTTAGCTCGTTAATGCGTTAGCGCTGTGCAGACCTCGCACAGGCCGATCAGCGTTAACTCTCTAACAGGGATTTGCCGCGTTAATGCATTAGTATATTTTATTGAGTGGGGAACTATCCCTTTAAACTTAAAATCTAAAAACACAGAGAAGAGCACAGACGTAAGCCAAAATGTTTATTTTCCCACACACACATTTCACTTCTTTAAACTACTAAAACTTTTAAAGAACACACAGACTGCAGGTTTAATATTGCATTTGGCTGTTTTTCCTTTTTTGACCTTGTGTCAAAGAAGCTGCTAAAAAGTTTCCCTCTTAGACATTTGATAAATATGACGTGTGGCTTGATGTGTTGGTTGAATGCAGCTGTCTCGCTATCAGTGCTCAAGTGTTACTCTCAACAATGAGCCAAAGCAAACAGGCTTTTACATTAAAAATGCATTTCTGCGGTTAACTGCTAATTGCTGCAGACACAACAAATTAAAATGTATACAAAAGAGATCTATTTGGCAATGCTTTCTAGATTAGTGGCTCACTTAAAGATTATGAACCAAACAAACATTTTGAAATGCTAATTTATGCAAGACATCAAACTGTCCCCTGATGTACTTTTTAGCAATTCAGTTTTTAGATCACAGACACATTTCTGCTCCAGGCGGAAGACAATAGGCCTCTGTTCTGCTTCCATGACATCTTCCTTTTCAAGAATTAATGATCCCAATCTAGTCGCTGGGATTTTAAACGATATGGGAAGCCTGAAAACAAAGGAGAAGTTTTGCCGCTGTGATTCACTCTGTCATCGGTGATGTGGATGAGAAGCCCCTTAGGTCAGCAGCTCTATCAATTAGACATCAGACTCACCTTGCACGCACACACACACGCAGATTGGTTTCAATAAACGTCAGCAAAACAGATCCACTGGTTGCTATGACAACGTCTTCAGCAGCTGAACACACTATGTGAATAACAATATGGCCTGGTGCTGCTGCTGACTTCAGAGAATGACCAAGACCTGCAGGCTTTTTCTCAATATTTTAAGAAAAGACCGTGGGATGTTTTATCTTGCACAGAAAGACAGTTAACAGTGGAAAAAATTGATTTTCATTCTCAGTTTCTGGACTGCATAATGTGACTTATATCAGTTATAACAATCTTCAACAAAAAAAGAAGAAGAAAAAAATCATACAGCTTCCCGGCTTTTTTGCTTGCCAAAGAAACTTCAGCGGCTCCATGCACTGCTGTGCCTTTGATAAAAACAATATTTTAACATAATCAATGCATTTTAAATTTATTGAGCAATGGTTCATGCTTTGGGCTGTGTTTGTTGGCTTTTGTCTTTGTCAGAAAAAATGATAATTTTGGCAAAAAGGAAAGCAAGTGGCAACTGTCATAGGCTGAAGGTCTCTGGGAAGTTACTGTATAGATCAATATGCCATCTGCTCCCCAGCCTTACCCTCGCTGTCCACAACCACTGATGTGTTCATACTGCTGCTATGAAAAGAGTTGTCACTGTACTTCACCACTGTTTGTGCTGCAAACAAATTTACAGCAAACACAGCAAAGCCAAGCCAAAAGTCAGTGTTGACAGACTATATTGTTTGGGTCTGCTTAAAATAACACACACAGTTTAAACTATATCTCATGCTCTATTTTGACAGTGGCACAGATGGAACAATTTTACCCACTTACCACACTTCAAATGGCTTAGATGGTGTCCTACGCACTTTTTATAGAGGACATAATAATTTAAATTATGTCAAGTGTGAATCTTCACTTCAGAGTATCATACCCATCACAGCAAAATAAAAGCTTTAGCATTCTAAATGCAATTTGTTTCACTACCTCTTTCATCAAAACGCTCAAGCCTTTGATTTAAAAATTAGGATTTGTGCTTTTGCTACAAAATTCACAAACGTCTATCTGAGAGAATGTGAGTCCTCTCACAGAAAACATCTCTTTGTCGAAGTCTTAAAATGTTCTCTAAACAGCTCTTGCCAACGTGAAGCGATAGAGGATAAATTTAGGGTTTGTCGGAATGAGAGGTGAGCAATTTTGCTAACCAGCATGTCAGCATAGCGTCAATCAGTCAAGCAGTGTAACCGAGACTCGGTTTCACATGCTGTAATTTTGACTCAAATACACAGTGAAACGCGAACAGTCTAGAGATGCTGAAATTGCTTGACAAAGAATAGCACTTAAAATTAGGACCGTTAAAGTCCTAATTTAAAGATTTAAAGTGGCACTGGGCAGTCAGATCCTCCTATCACCCCGCTAATAACTGATACCACTGGCACTGCAAGGTGGAGGAAAGCATTAATGTGCACGCCTTCCATATTCAAGTCAGTCTTATAAATACAGAACCAATTCATAGCAGCAGCCACCTCACAGGACTTTATACTGTACTGTAATAGGTAATATTAAAGAGAAACCCCAACAATCAGATGACCACTCCCCCAAATGAGTAAACACTTAGCAAAAAAACCCTCCTTTTTATAACAGGAAGAAACCTCTGGCAGAACCAGGCTCAGGGAGGGGAAGCGATCTGCTGTGACCCGCTGGGAGTGAGGGGAAAGAGAAGAGAGCAGAGGGACAGGACAAAAGACACACATAGGAGTAAGCCAGAGTTTAATAACTGCTAATGATTAAATACAGCAGTGGTGTGTAAACAGACAATGAAATGAGGTGAGTGAAAAAGAAATGCTCAGTGCATTTCAAAGCACCCTAAGCCTATTGCAGCATAACTAAGGGATGGCAGAGGGTGACCCACCTCAAGCTTCCATCTCTAAAAGCAGGAAAGGCTTCAGGTTTACATACATTTTAGCCTACTCTAATAAGTGTACATAAGATAATTAGCAGTTGTAGAATATAAAGTCAAAATTTTTGCCTTATTTGTTTGGCCTGTGAGTCTATAAACTCATTAAAACTTTTATATATATCTGTAAAATGTCTAACCTTTAAGCGTCCTCTCCACAATCGGCCACGTTTGTCTTGAAAAACACACACCGAGTGGGGAAAACTACAGGAGAGCAGATACAGTAGCATCTGTGTAAACTGAACTACATTAGACTGTAATTTAAAATCAAATTAGTCAGTATTAAACTTCTTCTGTTTCTGACATTTTGAAATGATAATGGATCAGTGTAGCTGATTCCCACCAGTATGTCTTTGTTGGAAGTTCATTTAATTCATTAATATACTTATAAATGATTAGAACTTTAAATTGTGCTTTGTGTTTTTGGTGGTGTAAAAATCAAGAAGATCCTCAATTTTAACCAAAACCACAATATGTACTAACACGGTGTTTCGCCACAAATCTGATTAAATACAGGTGACATATTTTGGTGATATAGTTCGTGATCATATTCAGATGGTACAGACAGCCAAGCTGCATGGTTGTTCAGTGTGAAAGACTCGTCTTATAACAAGTGTGTGGGTTATGTTTGCATGTGCGAGCTGGTCTTCGTGATAGCATTCAGCGCTTGGGTAAATAAGAAGTCACTTACATTTTAAAGGCAGAACCATGGTTTACCAGACTGGAAGATTGCATCCACATGTTTTCACATCACTTTAAACTAACTCAATAATGGAGGGCAATTTTGCAGGTTGTTGCCCATTACCTCTGCAAATGCTGCTGAAGGCCAATTTAGTGGATTTGCTTACCTCTGTTTCCAATTTCAAACCTACAACATTTTCATTATAATCATGTAACTACCAGGTCATTCTCAAGTTCATAAATAAATACACAGCAGATAAAATATTAGTATGAGAGGAACCACAAATTGTTGCCTCTGATGATGATGATGGAACGGTGCTGTAAAAGATATGGACTCTTTCCTACCACAACAAAACGAGGCATGGCAAACTAGCTGGAAAAATGTTTCCGTGCAGCTCTCACTGTGCTTCCAACCATCCTTTTTATTAACATGAAGTATTGTCGCAGCCTGGCACCAAAACGACTCTCTGATCCAAAACTCCCCCAGAGAGAGGAAATGAGGGCCAGGGAAACGAAGAGGGAGAGAGGGAAAAAAACAGCAGAAGAAAGAAAAAGAACATAGTCAAAGTTAAAGTATTGAGGAAGAAGGTAAGAACAAAGCCACGAAGCGAAAACTAAGCAACACAAGGGGGGAAGGAGGGAATGCAAGGCGAGGCGATATAATGTAACAGAAAAGGGAATGACGATAAAAGAAAGGGAAAGCGGCTCAGGCTCTCAGATATGGCTTCCCTGAAGAAGAAGGATTTCAGAGTATTTAAATTGGCAGTTTTTGCTTCTTGCTTGTCATAGGTAACAGGGGCACATTGCTGAGGCTGTGCAATAAACCCACTGCATGCAGCATTTACATAAGCAATTCATTTACAAAGGAAGTCTGTCAAAGGAAAAGACAGAAGACTGCAAATTAGAGAATAGCTAACGGCCACTAGGTTTTAAGAAAACTTGACCAGCCGAAATCTCTGCGGCTCTGCATTTGTATGTATTAAACACTCCTGGATTCATGCACAAACATGCAAATCAGGAGGAAAAGACTAAAATATGCATCATCTACTATCAAGTTAATGTCAAGTGTTCCATGAAGACATTTGCACGGTGGTGTGCTGCTAATCTCTGGTTCCTCTGGTTTAACCCAACACCTACCTTTCCAGAAATCTGCCAAGAAGTACATGAGTTTCAGCAGACGGATAACTCCAGCAAAATGTCACTATTCCATCAATAGGTTGTTAGACCAGTGTGAAAGAAGAAACTAAAGCACTCCTACAATAGGAGAAGAGAAAGAAAAACAACAGCGTGGAAAATTTATGTGGACACTTGAGGACGAATAATAATCTATTGTTCTGGAAAATCCCAAAATATAATTAGGATTTGAATGCACAGAATCTGTTACAGCTACAGTCCACATGTTCTCATTAAAGCAGTGCTGATCACAGGTGTGCCACCCTTTCACAGGTTTTTCTCCTTTGAAAAAATTTGGATTTTTCTTTTCTTTTTTTTTTTACCCCAGTAAATGAGAAGGTACATTTTTGCTGGTGCTGTGCTCCCACAACACCAGCAAGAAGTGTGGAAAGTTACTGCCAGCACAAAGCTAACCACCATTATTTGTCTAACTCTGCTGAAAGCTCATTATCTTCAGCTGAACAAGGACAGCCACTAAATTCCAAACTTTTAAAACCACTCTTTTCTGAAGAAACCACTTATCATCCAACACGTTTCTTAAAAAGTTTAAGAAGAAACTCTAGGTAAGGTTAGCGCTTTCCTGTTTGAATGGCTGTGCTGTGATCGAGTTCGTGACTCTGCGTGGGATAATGATGTAACACTTCAAGGTAAACGGTTTCACTAATATCAGGCAGGTATTAGCTTTAAAGTTTCTGGGTGGCTTTTTTGAGTCAAAGTTTTGTGTGTTTGGTAATTTTTTGCAAAACAACCAAATCTCAGAGAAAAAGCAATTATAATAACCCAATACAAGTACAAGTACAAGCAATGCAAGTATGGATAACTGCGTCTTAAACTGCATCTTCCAGTATCACCGGCTGAACTGCTGTATCGTTCCTTCGACACACCCTGTCATGGTCAAACATTCACCCAGGGAATGATATGCTCATGTATATTCCTTTCCTAGACAATCCATCACTATTGCTTGAGGAAAATGTCAGGAGTGCTGCTTTGGACAGGTAGGGGTTATTTGTGCATGCTGCTGTCAAAAAACCAGCAAGGCACTCAGTGACCTTTGTGGAGCTCAAGAAGGATTTTATCTGCATGCAAAATTCAACCTTGGGAAATAAAAAAATTGAATCCACAGAGTGCTTTCCAGTGCACTGTCTGTGTACACAAAGGCTCCAAAAAGCACATAAACAAAATAGTAATCAATTTTTGCTGTTTATATGTTATGTTTATGAGAAGAGAATGCATATCCACTGGGAGCGATTAGCTACGATACTTCACATGGGAAGCAATGATAAATAATATTACTTTTCCTGTTACATACCCCTACTCCACATAGCGCTCTATTTATTTTGGTTCTCGGCCAAACTTCATTTACCACAGACGTAATAAATCCGCTCATAGCATGAATAGATTCCCTTTACGGTGCCAGCAATTTGTCAAGGACACAAAGCTGCTTTATGTACAAAAGTCTAATACTTTCTTGTTTAAAATATGAAACAAAGGAAAGACCGGTGGAGTTTATCTTCATATTCATTTAACTTTTTACACACTGTATCAGACGTCAGTAAATCATAGCGCATCACCCAAATTTAAAAGCTTTTTTTAAACACATTTGTGCAGGTCTACCTTTAAATTGCATACTCCATATATGCGAGGCAATGGTTTCAGTTATGTCATGGCCATAATCTGCTTGACAATACTTAGTTTATACCCCCCAAAAAGGTAGTTTCAACACCAGTTGTAATCAAACTGACCTAGTAAAAGTTAAGCTGAAGTGAAATGACACAGCAAATTGCCCAGGATTTGGTCTGGTGCATTTTAACCTCACTCAGTAAGAGTTTTCAGCACAGCTCTCTCAGAAAATACAGCATGACAATAGCTTAATAAATGATAAAACTTTATTGCTCTAGTACTGCATTACCATTTGACCTCACAGAATGTCACGCAATAGAAGTTCATGAGTCAAAATACACAGCTGAGAGGCCAATTAATGCTCTGTGTATTGTGCACATGCACCATGTTTACACTTGAGGATAATCTGTGACAGAATGATTCATACAGCTTCCCCTCTGGTGTGGAAAAAGGCAAAGATGGCTGATCCTCAATCCAATCCAGTTGAACACTAGCCATGCCCCGCAGCCACACCACCAAAATGAAACGCTTCATTCCTCTGTGAGCACTAAAGATGGACTCAAAAAACCTGTTGCATGTGAAGTAAATGCACCAATTCCTTTCTGCAGCACAGGTGCAAGTCTGCAAAAAGATGCTCTATGGACTTGAATAAATGTGACAAACAACAAATATCTCACAGCAGCTTTGAAAAACAAAAAAAAATTGGTCATCTTTCTCTAAAGGTTTTATCATTAGCAAGTAATTGCCTTGAAAACATTTTATTATGGACTCAGCAGGAGTTTAAAATAGTGGCAATGCCCATAATTGGCTTGATGTTTAAAAGAAATCTATGTAAACGCACAATCATAAAATTAAAATTAATCAAATGGAAAGCACTTTCAGTGCTTAATAAGACAAGAAACATGGCATAAAGATACCAATCCATTACATTCAAAACAGAAAAAGCTCTCAACTGTTATTACATGACACAAGAAAGGAAAATAAATATAACATCATTAGTAAGTGCTGTAGTCTATACTCATTAAAGCCTCCTTAATCGAAGCACTGGGACCAAACAAGAAGATTTAATTTACTAAACGCTTTTTACAAATAGATGTATGAATTTATCAGCTGTGGGTATTGAATTTAAGATTTAAACTTTCAGTATGCCAACATAGCCATATAATGGGTGGGGATGTCACAATATTAAAAATGTAGAAGTTGGTTCCAACACCTGTAGAAGTGCATAAATCTCAATACCTAATTCAATACCAAAATAAATCATGTACTTGTACTTGAATATACCAAAACATAATTTGAAATCACTGACATGATGGTGGCAGGCTCTTTATTTAAAATGTTAACATCACATATTGATGACAATTCACACAAAAAATGTGTTGACTAAAATTTTAGGGTGGTTGCCAAGCAGCCGAACATTTTACCTTGTTGCTACAAAGCATGACGTTACTTACATTATGTTAGTTGAAGCATTTATATCACATAATCATTTGTGGACATTTTAGCCTGTGGACATAGTTGATTTTACAACCACAAGCCAGCTGTATGAGCACATCATGAGAAGAATAATACTTAATATGAACTGAACCTCACTCTGGAGAGTTTAACCTGCTGGTCTTTCAGGTGGTTCACTACACTACACTAAGTATTTCCACCGTTGGTCTGATGAGCTCCATATTGTCATTTGCTTATTGCCAGTCAAAAAAAAAACAAGTACTATAGCATTTTCAGAATTTTGGTATCTTAAATGGGTACGATACACAAACCAGACTGCATTCATACCCAGCAAAACATATTAGTGAATACAGTCCTTACAAGAGAAGTGGCAGAGAGTCTCCAGTCCTCCAAGTTCAAATTCTTCTTGAAGACTAATTATGCTTTCTAACATACTTTGATGTGTAAATATTTCTTGCTTCATTTAAAAAGCAGCAAATTTAAAGCATCCCATGGAAAAATAGAGCATATCTTCCTGTCCAAGGTAAAATGCATACATAAACCTATATAGTAAATAGTGGCTACAGCGAAGGGTATGCAGTGAAGAATGACCATTACATGATGTAAACTAAAAAAAATGTCCCTTTGAGCACATGATTTGATTGTGCTTTGACCCTGTTAACCTGCGTCTCCAGTAAACCCAGCTTGGAGGCCCAGCTGCTCTTACTTCCCACTCAGAATAATGAAACAATTGGACTGGCAGGGGAAGCGTCAGAGGAGGGGAGGCCTCCTCATTAAAAACCCCTTTATTCATTCTTATTGCATTACAGACATCTTTTGTGCTGCTCTAATTCTCCATTCCTTCTTCTAATGTATTCACCTCAGCCTCTAACTGGTTGGAGTACCCATTGGCATAGACTACATGTGTTTCTGTATGTTTTCGAAACTGGGAAGGACTTTTTAGATGTTGTTTTCTAAATATATTGATTTAAAGGGTAAAAGTTTGAGGAAACTGAAATAAATTAAAGAAATAAGCATCTTGGCTTCAGCCTTTTCTACCACCCGGATGGATGGATGGATGGATGGATGGATGGAAGTGTTTTAAACGCTGGGGTGCAATGTTTTCTTTCTTTTTTTTAATTTAGCCTAACCAACACTCAAAATATCTGGATACAATTTATCAATTTATCAAAGGAAGCAACATCGGCGATATAACCTCTGCCCTACCCGAAGTCTACCTTTCTAACATCTGTAAAAATGGGTTTCCTTCAATAAGGACAAACATTCCACAGGTGGCCACGTACAATATGAAGTTATTCTTAATGCCCTACATGTCCTGATACTTTTCTTCATGTATGACTTCTTTTGATTGGTCAAGAGGGGCATTTGTTTTCAACTTCAGTTAATCTCAGTCTCGTACAGAAGATTTAAGTGCTCTTGGGTCTTGTATTTTACATTACACTTTTTATTACTGGCTATAAGACATGGAAAGAAGAAAATCTACTGAAATTACAACTAAAGTCTTAGAGTAAAGAACCTGAGTGAACCTGAGATGAAGCAGAAAAGGAAACATCTATCCAGGAACAAGAGCCATAATGGAACATTTATGAAAATCACAGTAAATAATGTACATCACAAGTGAAACTAGCATAAACTCATCTTTGAAGATGGGTTCAAGCTATGAAGGGTGGATTTTTCTTAAAAGATAAAAAGGGTTTTGTCATTTAACATATTTTACAACTGCACTACTATCTACTGACATTGTACAGGGTGTAGCAAAGAAATGTCAGCATCTGAAATGTCTATTAGTACAAGCTATGTAACTCCTGGGCCATGTCAGTTGTAAACAGAAGAAGTCTGGCACCTGGATGAATCCCAACAATAAAACACTTGGAATACTTCCAAATGATAGCCATGAAATGCCAGCCTGTTCCACTCTTTCCACTGTGACGTGAATCTGGCATTGATTCAACCCTCTTCAAGCTCCTCCTATTACCAAATGAGTATCAGTTAGCATTAGGACTGCATTTCTATCTTGTCCCTTAGCCCTATGAGGCTTTAGAAACATTTGCCACACTACACAGTTGCAGACTACTAAAATTTGCTATGAGTTCCTCTCAGGCCTCTTGGACAGCTGTGAAAAATATTCAGAGTACAGAAGACAGAGGCTGAGACAGAAACAGAGCATACTGCTCATCCATGTCAAACAGAATCCAGCCTATTGTCTCTGCAAGAGTGTAGGAGACAGGAGGAGATACATTTGCATTTAACATGTCCTCTAACCTGCTCCCTCTGTCCTTACCATCTCCCAGAAGAACTAAAGCCCTGTAATTCACCAGCAAGTCTCTCTGTTACATAAAGCAAACAGCAACGGTTGTGCACTCAAATATTACAATTTTATAAAAAGCCTGTTGTTTGCCTACTGGGGAGATTCATTAAGGCAGAACATTATGTGATTATGGTTATGATAATTCTGAAACAGTGAAGATTGCAAAATAACAGACGTGAAAGAAAGATGTGGGATTCATATTTCTGAGAATGTGGGGAAAATGGAGGTTGATATTGTAATGCAATACGTTCCAGCTTGGCTGCCCAATCTGTTGCAATATTATTAAACCAACAGCAGGCTTGCCCTGCGTGAACCATGAGTTGTTAGACTGTAGACAATGAATTCTCACTTGCCTTTAGCCAAAAGAAAACCTAACCTGAATTTCAATCTAACCTTCTGAGAACTGGAAAGGAGGACAAACAACTGGGTCATGCGAGGCCATATGTGCACAGACACGTGCGCCTCTTTCAGTTCAGCACTCTTTTCCCATGTCTCTGCTCAGCTAATTTTAACACTTATCTTAAAAACAATCAAATAAATACCGATTCCAGTTTCTTCAACATCATTTAACACAGGTCAACAATTTTAAGACCCAACTTTAGATGCTCCAAATAGCAATGACAGGTGCAAATACACACTGCGAAGATGTAATGTCAAATGGAAAATACAGTTAACAGTTTACATTAACTCCTAAGACCCCAGGCTCTTTTCAGTTCAGTTATACTTTACTTGTAGGCTATTGGTAAAAGTGCAGCTCCTAGTTCATAAGGCATGCCATATTTATATTATATTGTTGGGTTTTTAGAATATTTAGCATATCACTTTCTGAGAAATGCACATGTCCTTGGGCAGTTCTCAAAATGTCAGACCAAGGGGTTTCACCACATTATAATGGCTCTGTAACACCATTCTGGATGTTCTGATATTTATTAATGCCAAAGGTGCTCATTTTACTACAATGTAGCATTTTCTATTAGATTTGATTACTATTAGTGGAATATGATATGAATTATTTTCTTTTTACATTTTTGTCAGAATACACCATGAAAAGTCCTGTAAGTCGTGACTTTAACTACTTAGAAGCAACTTTTTTAGCAGATTGTGTGAATTTGATTGAGTTTCAGTCAACAGTCTTTGAAATGACTTCAAGGAATTATTTCTAGAACTTCACAGCCTAGTAACAAATGGGCAACATTATTAGAAATAACTGGTAAGTTGTAATAAAATATAACACAAGTTACCTGAGAAATTAATTAAGACACTGTGTTTAGCTTAAATTAGTATTTCAACACAGTTATTTAATTATTTGGTGGTTGTGGTGACTAAAGATATTAGTAATCTATTTATTTAAAGCACTACTGAAACACTGTATTAATGATTTTGATAAGAGATTTCAGCTCCCCATCATGCTGGCTGGTAAAAATATTCCTATTAAAATGAATATTCCTGCAAAATTTCTATTTACTTAGAAAAAAAATACAAAATACATTTTTTTTATTTACAGAATTATTTCAGATTTTATTTGGAATATGATAAAACCTAGAACTAAGATAATATATTAAAAAGGCCAGGTAGAAGAGGCCTGCACTATTTGCCATGTAACATTTTTGTTCTTTCCTTTTGAACCCAGGCGAGTGAACAACCTGAAAACCCAACATGGGCAGAAATGGAAAATAACTGTTGCTACCCACTGTCGCTTGATGTTTTTTTTATTTTCTTTAGTGCCTCTACCATTACATTATGTTAAGTAAAATCCCATTCTAATTGAATCTTAAGATACGGGCTGCTATTACGAAAAGCTTTGAATGGCAAGAAAATTGTTTCCATGCTCCGGTTTGCTCCAACCATCTCGTGCCCTCCATCTCTTTTGGAGGCCTCCTTTGGGATTTGGAAACAGACTGGTATAAGTAACATGAAGGCTCTTTTTGTGAACAAAATTTTTCCTTCCTTTGAGTAGTTACAAAATAGAGTGAATTTGCCACTGTTACAATGATTTTTTGAGGGGTTTTTTTTAGATTTCTTCAGAAGTCATTATAACTGTTTTTTGCAAATGTACTAAATGGAAACTGTATTCTCTGCTGAGCCTTTGAGAAGAGGTATAATTTCCTTTATCTACAGTTTCTTGATGCATGCTCAATCATCCAGGTAAGTAAACCCCAAAAAGTTGGGGGTTTATCTACAGTTATTTACTTAACCTACAAAACCATCAATGGTGTCTCCAAAATTTACATAGGAATGTGATTTGGAAATGATTATTTCAATGAATTCATTGGAAGGAACGACTGGAAGGAGTACATGCTGCCCCAGTTTGAGCTACACCTAGCCTAGCCTTATTCAGTATAAGTGTTGCAACATTTTCAAACTTAAAAAAAAATGTCTAAAGAAATAGATCCAACACGCAAATCCAACATTGGCACTTCTATCTGGTGTTCTTAAATGATTTAAAACAATGATTTTTAAATGAAGGTTCAGTCAGATCCACTTATAACCATAAATTGGTGTTGTGGGAGAAAACAATAGGGATCTCTCTAGAATTAGGCTTAAAGTAGCTACATTTGTCACCTTACGAGCACAGAGATTGAATCTTTTAAATTGGAAGAATTCTTATCCACCATGTTGGCCTGGTGGCTAAAGGAAGGTAATGCAACATATTACCTGGAGAAACTTAGACTTACTGTCTTGTCTGACCAAGCAGACGGCGTGGAGTAGAGAGAATGAGGACCCGAACGCAAACACAAGGGGATGAGGTCGGTATTAACAAAAGGAAAAAACACTTTAAAGTAAGAAACAAAGGGATGAACTAAAAACACTAACAAAAACCTAAACTGGGGGCAGCTAAACTAAAGAACACGAGAAAAATGGAAAACGTGACAAAAACCTTACAACCAGGAACGAGGAGCCTGAAGGAGGGAGCACAGATGAAACACCGGGGATGACATGCAGAGGTAACGCAGACGAACCAACAAGAAAAAGAGGAAAACACACTATAAATACACACAGAGGGAAAAGAGGAAATGCTAAACAGGCAGGGAACACAGCTGAACATAATCAGACAAGAAGAGACAGGAGGAAGTAGAATAGAAGACACTGACGCAGGGCACTGGACTGTCAAAGTAAAACAGGAAATACCACCAACATCGAACCAGGAACAAGAGACACAACACAAGGAACACAAGGGAGGCACAGAGACAAAACCTAAAGGCTGGAAAATCACAGAGGTGCTAAATAATAACTAAGGAACAAGGAATACAAAAGACAAAACCACGAAAACCCCACAAAATCCCAGAAAATAAAATAAACAAAACCTTGACACGGAGTCACTGTATGTAGCTTTTCTGATTCACTTGAAAAAAATCTGGAAAGCCTTTGTAGACTATATTAAAACACAACTGAAACTATCACCTTCCCCTTATTTATATTTGTGTTCATTTACATTCTTACATGTCTCATGTTTCATACATATCTATGTATTGCTATCAAAAAAATGAGTTAGTAATAATTATCTATTTTAATTTTTGTTTTGTCCTAGCCTAGAAATCTACTCCGACGAGATAGCAAAGTTTCACAACTGCTGGTTTGTTTTGTTGTTAATGTTATTTTTGGTTTTTTGAGTAGAATAAAAAAATTTTAAAAAGGGAAAAGAAAAAATTAAAAAAGGAAAAAGGAAGAAACTTTAAGCTTTAAAAGTAATTGCTTTGTAACCTTTCAGGTAATTACAGCTTTTAAAATGATGTTACCATAAAACTAGCCACTTATAACTAATCTGTAAAGTATTACCAGTGTTCATGAATTCTAAAACTCATTTAGCTTACGTTTCCCTCTTAGTACATCATAGAAATACATCATGAGACTTCTCCTGTGAACCAGCACCAAGCAAGCAAGCGAAGCTTATCACCACATGTGAAAAGATGAGCACCATGCAAGCAATGCAAATTATTCGGTGGGAGGGGGGAGGGGTACCGAAAACACCTGCTGTCTACTTTCTCTATCCAACAGTGGAATTTCACTGAGGATGAGACATAGCTGATAGATTTCTCTTTTCAGCTTAAAATGACACGGGGAAAGCTAAACTAGAACTCTTTTGAACATCATAAATTCCCACAGAGCCAGCAGCATGAGGACACTCCAGGTACAGTGTCTTGTAAGGATGAGCCCAGCAATAAGCCCACAGTGAAACACACCTGTCTGAAGTTGTGTGGAGAGGTTTAGAGACAGATTTGGTGCAGAGACAATAACATTTTTTTCTCACCTGAATTCCTGATATTCACTTAAATCAGCAGTGACTCTATGGTATTTACAGCAGACCTTTCAGGGTTTCAAGGACACTTCAGCCCAGTGAATGAATTCAGCAATATATTTAGTATTCTCTCTTTTTTTCTTGAATTTTCTTGATGTCAGAGATGCTCATCATAAACACTCTTGGTAATTACTTTTAAATTCTTCCGTGAACAACAATTCTTAAGGGTATATTGGCAAATGTCTCTTACCTTGATATGACGGATGAAACAGGGCGATTGAGTTCATCACATGGAAGAAGGAGAGAAAGAGAGAAAAAGCATCTGTTAGTAAAATTACAATATACATAGCCTGAGATGAGACACCCACACCAGGTTTTACACAATCTGTCAAGTTAAAGTCACCCTTATTGTGTCTGCACATGTGAACCTTGACAGATTGATAACTCCAAACAGAGCCAGAGAGTAATACACAGGAACATAAAAATATGTCTAATTTTAATGGTGAATGTGGAATGGATTGGGGGGATTTTAGCAAGAAAGAAAACCCAAAGTTGAGAATAGAACTTTTAAAAGAAGTGTCAAGAGTATGATGTAAATTTTCCTTGCAGGAGCTAATTAGGGCATGTTGTGTTTGCATTTTACCAAGACATGCAGAATCTTCTGGTATGAATACTTCCAAACTAGCATCGACCCAATAACAGTCTGATCCCACATGGTTTGTCGGAAAGAACAACAATTCTGGCAAAAGTCTTTGTGTCTATAGGGTATCTCGCTAGGCTAAAGAGAAAAGACTTGGATGTCTGAGACTTATGGAGTGTGGGGGCTTCAATGCTTTTGATTGCCTAGTTTGATGTTGATGACATGCTCAGTGAATGCCCCAGAAGCCATTGTTTTTGCATATACTTAATTTAAAAGCCCATCTCTAATCCAATCCTGCCCAAGTCCATAAGAAAAGGAAAAGAAAATACAAAACACAAATGAGGTCTATGGCTACAACAGAACCTAGATGCAGAGCTCTTGGTCTCATAGTGCAGTGCTGCTTCACTGCATGTTCTGGATACTGATTTTCTTTAGCCTTCATTCATCACAATTACACAAGACATAAGCCCATTCTATCATCATACAACACCACAAACTCACACAGAGACAAACGGCATGCAGAAGGAATTTCTTCACTTTACCAAGCAGATTTTAAAACTTGATGTACTATACGAAGTGAAAAGATTTTCCATGGTTTGACTTCAATCATTTATAATAGACTTTGCATTTCTACTGGGAATTTTTCAAGTTGTACCTTGAGAGTTTTTCCCCCTGATTTTTATTTGATTTCTTCCCTTTGAGTCTAACAGGCAGTTTTCAGGAGTTGGCTTGTAATAAAATGTGAAACTCAAAGGAGATCACTCAACTGGTAGTACATGTAGCAGTACATGATATCCCAGCCCCTATCCAAGATAAGTAGTCATTCTTGCTTTTGTAGCATTTCACAAATACAGAAAGCCGTGACACTGTGACAAAATAATGATTGAATAATAATTGCGTTTGGATTTTTTACACTTGTGAAATTAACCAATTTCTTCCCTTGAGAAACATATCTGAAAACTGATGATGTAGAAAATAATTGCAGAAATGTAAGTAGGTTACCTTTTGCAAAATTGAACCTGGTGCATTCAAACAGCTTCAATTTGCTGGCAACAAAACCCTCTAAAACCAAGTTCGTCATAAATCCTAAAATCAATTTGCATCTGTCAGCCCCGCTTTTATCCATGACAGTGGTGGTTTTTATTGGGTCATCATAAATCAGAGAGCTCTGGTTACTGAAAAGGACGGACACAGTATGCAAATCAGTCCTTTAGACATTCTAATGCACAATGTTAGGGAAAAAAGCACCTGGAAAACTGAATCACCCATTGAATGGGTGATGTACTTGGTGCAAATGACAAAAGGTAAAGCATGCTTGAATATCATCAACTTAGAGATAAGACTTAAGACTAGCTAATTTTTGGCACTTACATTGATATATGATCACAGCACTAAAGGGGAACCCTTCTTTTTTGTGTAATGAGAGGTTTTGAATTTTACAAAGTTATGCCATTTTTATCATGTTTGAGTTCTCACAATATAAATAAACTTCCATTTACTCTACAATGAAGAGCTAATTTTATCAGACTTAAGAGAAACTGCACTGATTGTACAGGACAACTCTAAGATGCTCTAAGCTGCAGAGAAGATAGAAAGCAAATGCAGCAGGGATAACAGTTGAAGAAGTGTAGTGCTTTAAAAAACAAGGACACAAAGTGTTGAGCAAGAAAAAGCAGAAATTCACAAATAAAACTCACCTACAATAAAGAGATAAAGGTGTACGAAGGCTGCTGAGCAAAAGTGAATTAACATTACTGGCCGGCATTCTCATCATAACAATGAAAATATTGAAAGAAATAATGACGTGCTGAGCTGTAAAGTCTTTTCAACAGTCCAGTGACCAAGTATGCAAGCAATCTGACAGAGGCACAGCTAATGCTCTGGTTTCATTAAGAACAAATCATGAAAATTCAGAGATTATACAAAATTCACAGTAAACCAATTAGCTCTAGAAAGAAGGGAAAGTTACGCAGCCAATATCAAAACTAACATAGGAAGACAGCAGGTTGCTGTTTTAGCCGCTGGACAAAAGCATGTGTACAAGAGGGCAATCATGGACACAATAAAACACTCAAAGCAGGCTTATTTCTTCAAAGGGAGGCACAGGAATGAAAACAACTGACAGTGTAATAACAAAGAAAGGGCTGGAGCTCGGCGTTTCACACAGCTCACGTGCAAAGGAACGTTGTCTTTGTTCAGGTTGGATGAGGTTATCTGCTTCATCTGTTGTTTCTGCTCTGTGGAATGCACGGACTGAAACCGTTTAATATCCTCTGAATATACCCGGTGTTGCAAATATTATGCTGATGGTTACTTTGAAGTCAGCTTCTGACTTTGCCCAACATCTCCCAGCGAATGTCAGAAGGGTTATGGGGATTGTGGTGTGTATGAAGCTTTCAGTGGCACTTGGCAGAAAAACACACACATATTGTTTATAAGTCTCGCTGGCTGGCTCTCCTCCATGGCTTTGGTTTTGGAGGGAAACACTCCCCTGTGGATATTTGGAATTACATTAGGAATGTGGTCAAAGGTAGCGAGGTTCAAGGGTTCAATTACTGGCTTTTAAGATCAAAGCTATTCTGGGTGTTCAGACTTAAATAATTAAGATATAAACCTGCACCACACTGGCTGACTTTGGAACAGACTTGAGGGCATGCTGAGCGTGCAGTTTATGTAGAAGATACAACATTGCATGAAGATTTAAGGAAGCCAGAAAATACAATTAAGGCTTACATAGATATGTAATTCCTCACTGTAACTCCACCATTTACATAAAGCATAGCACTAAAGCATTTTTCTTTTTTGTAATTTAATGTGTTTTTTTAAACTGCTTTTGTGGGAAAACATAAACTCTCCACATGATTAGGAGAACTATGCAAAAACTGTGTATATTGAGACTTATATGCTGTAATTTTGTGAGATTATTCCAATAGATTATAGGTTTTTCAATCATATGAAACAATGCAACTTTTGACTTACACTGACTCTTAACTGACTCCTGCTTTTTCTGATCATTTAGCATTATGAGAAGATCAAATTCAACAACTTAACACAGATAGATCCATATGTTGATTCCATGCATGTAACAGCATCAACAAAAGGTATCAGCAGTGAATTTATACCTGCATTTAATTATATTACATCATTTTGTTTACTTGCTCAGAAATGCAGAATGTGGTTTGTAAACCTAAGATTTAATGCCTTGAAGGGTTTATATCATGTGTGACGAGATGTTGTTGGTTTTTTTCAACCGTACTAATTATTTTTTATTTTCACCATTTTCCATCAGTGAGCCCAGGCAGCAGTACCTATGCAGAAATAGCTCTGAAATATAAAAACAGCCAGTTCCCACTGTAGTTGGCAATTCAGTCATCCAACCTCATCAGTCATGTGGTCTCCCGTGCCAACTTAATCACCCATTTACCAGGGAGAAGTGAACTGTGGACAAACAGCATCAATTCCAAAGTGTGGACAGGATGAATCCCAACATCATCACTTGCCCATCCAGAACCGCCTTATCAAAGGAGATGGATCAACTGCGTCTCAGAGACAAGTCAACATTTTGATGGCTGGTGATAAACTGCTGTTGCTTGTGACATTGAAATATTGTGACTGGTGTGAAATGCAAATTATTGCTTGCTGGTGTCCTTTCCAGTACAGTTAAATCCTCATGAAAGCCAGGCTAATTCGGAGGCAGAGTCTTGTTAAACGTGTTAACGGGAGTTTTGTGGTTAGCCGAAAATAGGTATTGTGACGGATGCATGGCTCGTCCTAAGTGCTAATGGTGTTTCATCAGCCCACAAAAACACTGCAGTGCACAATTCTGTAGCAATACTCCTAATTGAAATGCTGTGGACCTACCTATTTACACAAATGAACATCTGTTATTTATATAGGCACTGCTGGTAAGCCTCTTCCCACAGGGAGTGACAAATCGAAACTTATAGGTTGCTAAACAGATCTGTTTTGTGTAATAAGGTGGAACTTGTCGTACACACCACCATCAGGTTTTTTTGTTTTTGTTTTTTTACTAAACTAGCTGAAACACATGACCTTTTAGCTGGGTTAGTATTCACACAGTATTTGTCTCAGGTAAACTCTGGACTTAAATAAATTCCAACAGAATTTGTGTAACCTTAGTGTACAGAATTTATTTCTGCATGTTGTCAGGCAGCATTGGCAATGTGTTTTTGTGATGGCAATACAACAGCCAGACAACTAAAAATGCCTACATTCTAATCAAATATGTGTCTTGGTTAATGTTATATTCTTTCCCTCTGAGATACCGACCTACTACTCAAGTGCTTTCTTGTTGGACGAAAGAGATGAAGCCTGTAGAAATGCAATGCTTTGACAAAAGGTCCAGACTATTAGCTGTGACATTATGGGGAGCAATGGTGTACCTTTGTGTTTTCCTTTGTCATTTTCCCTTTTGTATTTTTAGTAGTCTGATAAGCAATTAAATATACGTTCAGTTCTCTCCCATTTAGTTAGGCCAGTTTGTTAAGTTAGAGTTTGGTTTTCTTAAGCAGTTTGTTTGACTACTGTTTTGTTTTCAGGGTTCAGTTATTTGTTAAAATTGCCCTTATTTCATTCCTTTGTATTCTGGGCAAAGCTTCATTGTCTTTTTGGCAAAATAACAACACTGCTTTGAATAGTAAGCCGGTGCCTTCCTGTCCTTTGACTGCTCTTCCCCTGACATTTCTTCTTTTACTTTGGTTTGCCACGAACAGCCAACCTTTGCCACTGCATGCTGGGAAATTGTTACTCTCCCATTTTTGCCAAGATGATCAAATAAACAAGCGGCTGCCTTTTGGCTGAACTGCAACTTTTAGACAACAGAGTTCAGTTCTAATTTACCAAATATTAGAGGTCCAAAGAACTTGTATATGTATTTCAGTACATGCTGCTGTTGCAAAACAACAGAAGAACACGGAGCCTTACTGTAGTTCTTCTGTCACTCTATTTGTGTATGTCACAGCAGACCTTTTCTTCAGCACGCATACGTGATGGAAAGGTCACTATACACCCAATTAGCTGTGACATTTCCAATTATGATTCCTGATGACAGGTAACAACAGTTTCACTAGGCCAGGGGATCACTTAATCCAGAGTTGGCAAAAGTATTTGGGAACAGGTCATCCATCAGGGGACTACATTTATCTAGTAGCTGGGGATAACTGAAGAATAGTTAAGCTCTTAATCATGCGTGTCAAATGTACAATAGACTAAGGGTAAATGCAGCAGAAAGAGGCAGCTCTCACTGTAAGCTTTCTTTTTTAACCTCTTGGGAGTAACACAAAAGCAGAAACAAAAACAACAAGATGTGATTGCCATTTTAAACATTGCTGTGAAAAAAAAGCTGGTATAGGCTCTGCCATTCTTGTGTGGATTCCCTTCACCACCTGCTAAAGCAAGATAAATTTCACAACCAATGAGCAGCCACTTAGGTTCACAATGCAGTAAGGGATGAAAGCAATGATGTATGTGTACTAAGCTGCAGAGAATGAAACTCACCACTGGCAAGCACAGTTCACCCCTGAAGAAACGAATTTGAGGATCACTGACAAAAAAGGGAAAGATATTCTTTGCAGCAAAATTATTTTATGTGGTCTAAGCGCTGGCACAAACACACGCTAGTGTAACAGTTGGATGTTTGGGATATTCACCGTTGGCTGTTTCTCTGGATTTCCGACATGCCCTGCTGATTTGGGACCGGTGCCCAAAAGCTTTGAGTTCATTCCTCCTTAAAGGTCTCTGAAGTGAAGCATGTTCACATCCTGGTTGCACTCTGGACTTCACAGTGTGAGGCATAAGAAATCACATAAGGAAACTTGTTTTTCGGCTGTGTTTTACCTCTTCATCCACCCTGCACAGCCGTTCAAGTGGACAAGTCCTCACAGAGAGAAGTACTGACCAATACAAATCAATCAACTCAAGCTTTAAAAAGTCTCAGGAAAAATGAGCATTTCCCACCTTGCTGACAAGCTTACTAGAGCTTTGCATAGTCAGAGCTGAAGAACATCTTTCAGTGTCTTTCTGTATTCATTTCCAGCATTCCAGCTGCAGCGGTGGCCCAAATGTCACTGCTTCCCAAGTGAAACATTAAAGAGAGAACAAACACATAGATTCTCATGGCAAACATATTTGTCATGGGAACAAATTTATCTTGTGTGGCATTTGGTGTGTAAATCGTGACACTTTGGAGACCTACAAAGGGCTAAATTATCGTTCAACCAACCCCAGACTACGTTTGCTCCACCCCAGTGGAGTGAGTTTCACTGAAAGGTGCTGAGGAGTCGTAGGAAAAACAAACTAAACTGTGGCACAAGCAATCGTATCAAAGTTTTTTCGCCACGCCAACATAATTGGCGATTAATTTGAGTTGGAGATTCGTTGTTTTGATAAAGTGGAGGAGATGCCATGCACATTGCAGATGGTACTTTAGGCTATTTCATATCTGGACTTCCAAGGAGCATTCCAAGCATGAAGGGGGTTTCACACTATGGGTGAGAGCCCTGTGAAACATGTATCACTGCAAAATTCGCCAGACTACCTTAGAGGGGTTTATGGCTCAATTTTAACTGGGTATAATTTCTCCTTACATAGAGTCACAGTTGATTTTGATTGCACCTAATACTATAAAGGATTTCAGTATCTTTTAAGTTTAACAATCTATTACCCAACAGAGCAATTTTCCCCATGGCACGAAAATAGAAAATAGATAGAAATTACGGTTTATAATTAGAATATAATTTATTAAATAATCTATCACTTCTTATTATATGGACAGATCATATTTCACTAAGCTTTGAAGTGGAGTGAAGATTTCTGCAGTTTCACTCCTGCTCTGTTCTCTGTCTGAGACTTTGAGTCTGACACTGGGCACCTGTGAAGCCAAATACCAGAGTTTAAGCTTATGACACATTAAACTGTACACCAACTTAAACAGGCTTGTGAATCTGACTCTTGGGTCACTGGGTAAAAGGAGACACTATCTATGTGATTAATTTGTAGCTTCTCATGGGAGGTGCTAAACGTGCCATAGGTCAAAGGAGAGATGACAAGTGGGGCCATTGTCTTGCCCCTGAAATGACCAAGGCTTCTTTTGTACTGCTTTCCCAGAGATTGTTGGCGCCCTTCTGCACTGCAGGTTTCCATACTGACCTCCAGACAACCTCTCATCCTCTAGGCTCATAGGGAGTCTTTTACATGGCTGCCTCTTAATTCAATGCCAGCTGAACAAGAGTGAATGAAGGGGGTTTCATGCCATGAGAAGCTCTCGCATGCTGTTTGACAATGCTCTGTCAGGAAAATTTGTCAGGACAATGAGGTTAAGTGTGGCGAGTGCTATCGGCCATGGGAACTTTGTTCTCTTCTCGGGTGTCTTGATTTGTTATTGTTTCATAATGCCTTCAAGAAGGGGAAGACTTTGAAAGTATGCCTCAGGGAGTCTTTTCTAACAGAATACTCGCTCTTCAAAAGTCGACATGGAGATTATGGTTACATTGCTGCGACTTGGTCTTAAAATCTATTTCTTAACTAAACACTTTAAGATAACACACAAAATAAGGCACCGATTTTCGACATGAATAATTCAAGGGGAACACTCCCCTGTGTATGAGGGCTAAAAATATTACAGCTTTCCTAAAAGATTTCCAGACAGAAACCAAGGATCCAGCTCATTAGAAATGAGTCACTGTGAAAGGGTTTTCATTTTATCCAGTGAGGAAATCTTTAAATGTAATCACCAATATACTAAAATCCCATTTATGTCCCATATTTTACACAGGGCAATCCAGTTTGACTCTATCAAGGTGCTTCCAGAGGAATAAGCATTTCTATCTTTCTTTGTGTGTAATACCTTTGCAATTCATTCACCTCCCAAATTTCATAAAGCCTACACTACATACTTTCTCTGGTTGGCCATTCAAATGGACAAGTAAAGAAATCTAATATTATCTCACAAATCCAATGTGATCCTACTATAATAATGAAGCATCTGTGCTTCCAAACATCAAAGGAGGTCAAAATGCCAAGGCTGCATATGGAAGAATGCTTAGGCTGCCCTGAGATGAACCATCACAACAATGGGCCAAAAATGTAAAAGCCAGACTCATGTTGTAATAAATCTGAATCTTAACTTTGGATTTTTACATCGACTACAAAGAAAACTCGGACGAACAGACGCACGAATGTGGAATTTTCTACCTATTTCAATATTTAGGATGAAATGCTGTCTGTGCTTGACTGGCCAAATGACATTCAGTTGACATTTGGTTAGCAAATAGGATTTATGGTAGTGCATTTGTGTCTGTTCGCGTAGGCATTTGTCAGCCCAGAGTGCTGGATTATGGATGTGGAACCAACGTAGATGTGCTTGAGTGAAATACTCCAAAAATCAACAGCACTTACTGTAGCTCAGCTTGAATAATGCTGTCCATAGGCTGAATGCTAACGTGAGCTGGGATAGGAAAGCGAGCAACCACTGAGTTTGACACACAGACAACATCTAAGATCCCAAAAACAGCATGATAAGCATGGACGGTAGCTGATTTTCATTGTTTTGTTTTTTTAACAATTCCCATCTTTGTATGAGTTAACCTCACTCTTTTCCAAGGAACAACAAGCAAGAGTAGCCAGTGGACCAGTTGTTTGTGACACTGCCCCCTGGTGACAGTAAACGGCCTCAACATATAGACAACTATCTGCAAACCTGACCAAAGGCACCTGAAAGGACCGATGTCTTTGTATCATAACCCCTCCGCCACACTCAACCTCTCCTTACCAAGCCAGCCCCGGCCAATTCTACAGGTCAAGTCAAGCAGACATTCATTTTATTTCAACAGGCTCATATGTTAAACTATTCACACTATAAATTCTCCCAGCCATTTAATCTCCAAGGAGTCTGTCATGCACAGCATCAAAACCACGACTTTTGGGATCTGGTGCAAGAATTACATTTTTCAGACCCTCTTAAGTATACACAGCTGTAAAGCTTTAGAGGAGGGTGAAGAAAATGTAAAATATCTTAGCAAACAATACCCCGTAGCTGGAAAATAGGAGTATCTGTATTTTATCTGAACCGTGGCTCGAGAACAGTGGTTTCAGTGAGAGCAGACGGTGACTACAGTATGGGAGTGTGTACATCAAAGCCAAGGGTGCATAATCTTTTCATCAAGTCGAGCTGGTACCGAGAGTGGTCACAGCTGGTTTCTATATCAGAGAGCTGTTGAAGCCACAATACAGAAGCGAAGGCATTTTTATTAAACAGCTTTGTGCTTCTCGGTGAATTTTGCATTCAAGTTGGTGTGCCTCTTTCAATATACATGTAAATCATTACAATGTGCATAATCGTGCTCCTGACAACAACAAAAGCCTTTGGATGATATATAAATAGATATCTGTTCATTTGCTCTGTTAAGGTTGGTGTGACAGTATTTGCTAAGCTTTTATGCACTCTGATCAAAGTGTGACAATGCAGCACACAGAGACACACACACACTCTCAGCCCAATTGCTGAGGAATAGTCATATCTCTTGATGCTTATGCAGAATATGAATGCCCAGAGTGCAAAACTTCCTGTAGCGCAATGTCACACTGGATGCAAAGAGCTGGATGCTTAAAATGTAATGTGTCTAGTTGTTCGTTAAGAGAAAATAGTTCAATTCTTAACAGATGTTGGTCTGCTGTTTGATATTTCAGGAACAACTAATCTCCATCTTTGCACCAACACCATATGCGCACAAAAAAAAAAAATCTATACAGCTGGCTGGCAATAACTTTGTTTTTAATGTCAGCTTGTGGCTCGTGATATTAAAAACAAATGGAGTGGGATTTTCATTTTCATTTTCTTAATGCCGGTCTAAATGAGCACATCATGGATGAGTTATTAATAAAAGCTTCTCTCTGTCGGGGTCGTGATGCCTGTCATTGTAAAACATTATTGGTTTTAGTTTATTCATTAAAAATGCAGGAGACAGCAGGGGAAATGCACCATGTGCAGGGTTTGAAACCTTTTTATCCCCTGTGCACCCTTTGATTTTATTGTGGAACAAACAGATCCAAGTGGAAATCCCATGAGATCTAAAAGATAAATATAAACTTGGTCTCTCAGTGGCTACCAAAAATACAAAAATAACCTAAAATCATACGGTACATAGGTGCAACCTATTTTTGCATTTTGGGGCATCAGTTCTGATAACGAGTAGCTGCATGATCAGACAGGATGCTGTTGTCATACAGCCATGCCAAATTAATATTGAGTACCTTTGCAAGAAGAACACATGGTTGTAAAGGTAGGCAGGGACATTATAGCTCATGTGCATGAGCAACTCTCAAATTAGGAGAATTCTGTGGTAGCCCAAAAGGTGGTTGCACCACCCATGATCTGGCAACATGATATTTTTACTGTCTACATAGTATCGAGTTCCCAGCAGATCAACGGTGTGTTAGCAAGCATACCTACTCATTATTGTAGTAAAGCTGAGTTAAGTGTGTGCAACTTTTTTTGTTTGACTTACTGTGGCCATAACTCAAACTGGCATTTGTTCAGTGCTTTGTTGGGAAAAACCTGGGATGACATCATGTGGTCACCTTTGACCGATCCCAAAATAAATGACGCAATGTTGTGTGTTCTAGCAGAGGTATAATTTGAAGGGAGAAAAAGCTTTTTAAATCTTATTTTGGCCAAAGTTACCAAACCGGTTTTTCTTGTGATTCTATACATGCCATTTTTATATCACTATGACCACTCAAATTACAGATACGGGTAACCACCAGATCATTTAGATAGGGACCCACATAACTACTTAGTAGCATTCTCAAGATGGCTGCTAAATGATGAGACCAAACAAAATAGTTGTTGTTAATTCAACATCATTATCGTAATCTTCCTCCTACACACACACACCAAACAGATTAGGAAATATTAACAGGAATCTTTTTGTCTCTATGCTATGTAAAACGTTTGGAAAGGGACTGTTCCTGCTTATAAATCCAGCTTTAAAGGAAATGAAAAACATTTTGTTTTTGAGTTTTAATCCTAAAATCACATTGGAATAAATAGAAATCCAATGTTATTTTTAGACTAAATATGGTATGGTCTTGCTCATGAGAAAATAAGATTTTCTTTCATAAGAAATGTGATGGATTTGTAAGGAAATAAATATAAAACTACATGGATATAACTTGTTTTGGCCCTAGGGGATGTGGGGAGGGCCTTATTCACACAATGTGCCTCAGGTTCATATTCTCCCTCGGGGGCCCACGTGGGGATATAAATTAGAGGGATGTCAACCATAAAGCACCCTCTTAAAAGGGAGTGTGGCTGATGCAGCTGGCCCTTTTTGTTACAAACAGGCAAATGCAACCATATATGGAGCCTTGCTCCTTGGGCAAACAATATATAACTAAGCCTTAAGGCTAAATTTCCCTTTTGGTAAAGGGTCAAAGCAACGTTCAAGACAAAATATGAATCACTGTAAAACAAATTTGCACTGATTCTCGCAATTTTGTTCCATTTAATGTTTGTCTTATATATATTGCCTATACCGCCAAATGGCAGGAAGCATTTTAGAACATCGTATAACCTATAAGGCAATTGCTCGGATGGGCCTTTAATTCTGTTATGGCAGCAGCTCAGGTTTTCCCTACTCTGGATTCAGTTACTAGCAGTAAGAGCAAATGTGTCTAGCAGCTGGTAGCATATGGGATCTCTCTCCTTCGCCGCTTGCATAGGATAAGAGCACAAAGACGCCAGCAGTGCACAGCTGTCTAGACAAAGGCAGGCAAAAGTTGGAGGGAAAAGGGGAAGAACGTAAATGTACTTCGCCCAGACACCCTAAAAATTTGATATATTATGGTCCTTGTTGAGGATATTTGCATATGTGACTCTCATTCAGTCTGGGAGGCTTTGAGCTATAGCAAGTTCAGTAAGCTCTACAGAGAGTTCTCTGAACCTATGTGCAAGCATAAGACCAAAAAATGTAACCTTACTCCGCAACACATGTTTCTAGGCTTCCTTCTGTACAGGGGGGCTGACGGATTGGATGAGGATGGGGGAGTGAAGCTAGACTGTGTGAACAACAACATCACACTTAAAAGAGAATAGCAAAACACTGGCCTGGCTACTAAGTATGTAATCCAAAAACAGCAACCCCCCAGCAGTAACTATAGAACAGCATGTTCTCCACTGACAGAAAAAAAATAATGAGATGGGGGGAAAAGGTGCAGATCTATTTTTTGCAAAGTGTTGCTGAGTACAAAGGCAGAATATGTTGAGTGGAGGCCTACTGCATATTCAAAAGGTCAATATTTAAGATTTCTATTGGTCTTAATGCACAGTGTGATCAGGGATGTTGATCAATAGCTGTGAAATAGATAGTGAAATTACTGGAGTACAAACCTCATATCAAGCCCTGTGAGTACATTCTGCTTTAGTGTTCAAACTCAATTACCCGAGGCTCTTATCCACATGTAGTCTGCACCACCATTTTGATCCTATTAGTTATGGACTTTGAGTGCTTTTCATTTTGTTCTTCACAAGGCAGAGAGAAAAGTAAACAACAGTAAAGAGTATATGAAAGATCAATGGCCACAACAACTATTAAAAATAAAAAAAAAGTGATTTTTACTTTTACTCAATACCTTCACAAAGTGACTCAACGGTCCAGACAGTGAAGTGGATAATGCATCCAGCCAGTTTATCTCATTAGCACAGAAATGCTGAAGACAACAAAACATCCACCTGTGTGTCTGCGAGTGCATGTGTGTGTGTGAGAGGGTATATGTATATGTATATATATCTGTATAAGCATTAAACGAATAGCCCATATGCAGGCCTATTTTAAGCTCCTACAGTTTCATCTATCAGATTTAATTACTTTCCCACAGCTGAGGGAAATCATAACAATCTAAATTTGGGATGGCGAAAATGAGTATTGTCAGCTCATTTTGTTTTAGCTGTCCTCTGGGCTCAGAGTCATTTTCACTGCTTATCGTGTGCTCTATCAGCCCCCAGTCATTGGGAAACGGCACGCTAGGAGCCAGCTAGGGTTCCTTCGCTTTGTTCTTGGAGCCAAGTGGTGGAAAGGAAACACTTGAATCATCTGCTTGTCTTCATTAGTGTAGAAGAGGAACGATCTTGTTTCCCTTTAAAGTGTGAAAAGCAGTCATGCAATCTCGCTGACATGTACTATAGATGACCAGTGTGGAGAGATCATACGGACCTAAAAAAAAGAATATTTGCAAATCAAGAGAAAATAATCAAAAAGTCCTGCAGTTCCCTGGTGCGGACAGAGATTGAAGACTGAGGCTCTGCAGTTATTTTTTTTTTAAGCAAGGGTCATTTGTAATACTACACAGTGAAAGATGATCTTATTTTTGGTAAAGCTATAAGTCCAGCTTATTGATTTATGAAACAACCCTTCACACTATGGTTTCTGACGTTACTTTTCTCAAATACCTACTTTATCCACCAGTGAGAACTAAAAACCTGTGAGCTTTTTGCCTTCTAAGCTCAGGACTCTGAAGAATCGCTTAGCTAAACTGTAAATACTTCTAAATTCGTGCTAATGCGCTCACAGTTGCGAGTTCATTGGATTTCGTTCAGTGGGTTTTTACTGTGTGAGACTCACATTAAGGTGAACATATTTAATATAGCACAAAATCTTTGGCTTAACTGCGTATCCACATGTCCACTAACTAGAGACGTTCTCTGATGACTCTACCATTGTTGGCTTCATCACAGATGAGGATGAGGATAGTGCAGACCGCTAACCCCGGCGTTTGTGGACTGGTGCCCGTGTAACTGCATCCAGATCAGTTTTGGATAAACCAAAGAACCGGTGGTGGACTTCCCCAAGTGCAAACATTCACCTACTATGCGAACATCTGAAGCGTTCATCTGAAGACTGAAATGAATAAACTCATCTGGTCAGACAATTCAAGCGCACTTTATAAGAAAGGACAGGACAGACTGCTCAGGAGACTCAGGTTCTGCAGACAGGTAGAGACTGAACAGAGATAAAGGTAAAGAAGGGTAACTCTGTACTGAGATGCCCTTTTGATGCAATGGAGGTGATGAGCGAGAGGCAAATGATGGACGAAACTTCCCACAGCATGGCATGGCACAGTGACATCACTGAGTATTTCCTTTAGTAATAAGCTGCTTCTACCACAGTGTCCAAGGAGGAGGCACAACAAATCATTCCTTTCTGCTGTAGCCAGACTAAACATTCAACACTGCCCTGCACACGACTCTCAGTCCCCATCACTCACATGTTTTCCAAAATCACAAACTTAGTCAACAATGCTACCTACAAAAATAGCTATGCATTTATCTGTATTTCATCATATCTCATTTCACAGTGCATCTTAAATTTGTGCAGGCATCCCGAGTCACATTCTAAACATCAGTTTATGTGCCACAAGAGTTTTCTATGGAAATGAGCTGGACAGATTTATGCAGAAAGTATATTTTGCGCTGTCCAACTTCAAGTATAGTTCAGGTAACTTTTACACTTAAAAACACACAGACCTTTGCAGGAATTCAGTTGTACTCAGTGCCAGGCATAAGCCGCCCTGGGGAACTACTGTCACTGCTGACATCCAGCATTTATTTCTTATCTGTCAAGATCAATATCTGTAAAGATTCTTGAAAGTATGCACCTGAGACATAAACAGAATTCTCTATTGTTTGCAGTATATCCGGCAGAAGGTTTTTAGAAATGTCTCACTTGTGTGTGCGCGTGTGTGTGTGAGAGGTATTTTCATTTTCAAATTCTTGAAGGTTCCTCTGCAATAATGGGTACCAACAAAAATTATACATAAAGAAAAACCTTGTGGAAGATAACAAAAGTAAGAACGTCCATACAGAGAAAGTGGAGCTGAATAAATGAACATTTTGGAAATGTTTAACAATGGTCTGCATCAGTCCTTCAGTCATTTTAAACGACAATAATGAGATTTCAGAAAAAATGCACACTACTCTCATTCATCAAATAAAAATATATATATATATATATATATATATATATATATATACAATTTTCTGGTTTAAAAAAAAAATGTAATCAGTTTTTTTTTTAGTTGTATTTTTCTCCTATAGAAGAGGTAAGTCAAAATTTTAAGTTATTATCTCAGAATTCTTGTCTATTATGTCAAATTTAGAGTTTGGTATTTATCTACTTTCTTCTTTTTCCCCTCTTCCTCAACCAGCTGCAGTGAAAGGCTGCCCCTCCCTCAGCCTGGTTCTGCTGGAGGTTTCTGTGAATTGGCACTAGATTAACGAAACTGAATACAAATTAATTAGGCATTTCGAAATTTTGAGTTGTGTTAAGAGAATATTGTATATATGTGATCAGCTGCATGAAATGTATCCTTTCATTATTTGTGATTAAGCATATTTCTACATGACTTTTTACCTAGTAACTTGTGTGCTGAACTTATGCAGATACTAACCGCATCCTGTCGTTCTGAACATTTAGATGTAGAAAAGGGAAAAACCTGCTGCTTTGAGTGATGTTATCTTTGTACACACACACGCACACACACATACACATGCACATACATACAAAACAATCTTGTATAAATAAAGGTCGCAGGCAGTCGTGGGGCGCAGTTCGTGCGTTCCATGACTGCCCCTCGCGAGTGAAAAACTTCTGCAGTGTTTGTGTGTTTTCTAACTCAGACGTCTCAGCTGAAGAACGGCAGGGTGATTTAAAGAAATCCCCTGTCAAGTTGTTACAGAGTAACTCAAAATTTTGAGATAGACAAGTCGACGTTTCAAGTTATTGAGTCAGAATTTCTAGATAGCAACCCCGAATTTTGACTTAAGGAAAGACCTTTTTTCAGTGATGAAAACAAGCATTCATACGATCCAGTACTACAATTAAAATGTAGAGATTTTATCTGGGCTTCCCACAAAGATACAAAGTGTCCTACCAGTGGGAAATAGTACCCTAAAGAATGCCCCTTCTTTGGCCATAGGAAAAAAAGTGATGTCCAGTACATTCCTTATTCCATCACTGTAATTTTTGCATTTGATATTTTTCCAGTTGTTTCTGGTAAACAGGTGCTACCTTTTATGATCTTAGCTAATAGTAGGTTTGTTGAAATGCAACGAATGCATTTCAACAAATGCAACGAATCGAACGATTGCAGCGGTCCCAGATCAGATGTACACACTGGAACTCTTTCCCATGTTGCTCGTCTGTGATTTATTGTGCTATGGTGTGTTGATATCTGTCCATTCCTGTATTATCCTTTTGTGTTACACATTTCGATGTTTTTTCCTCGCTACCTAGCCTGACCTGTCTCCCCAATGTGATGTTGTGTAATGTATGTACGGTCGGCAAGGTCTGTCATCTCGGTTGCGGGCAAAAGACCTGCAACTGACAAATAAAGGCTATCTCATCTCTCATCTCATATTAATTAAATACTAATCTTCATATCTAATTTTTGTAAAGAGAAAAAGGCTTCCTGTGCTGCTTACGGTGTATTTTGAAAACTTCTATTAACATGTAGTCCTGAAGCAAAGTCTAGTGGTCATAAAACATGCATGCATGGCAGATTAAGACCTGTTAATCAAAACTGCAATAGTCTAATCAAAAATTAATATGATAAATATTGGCAGTTGGGCTTAAACGACAGGTTGGCGGGTTATGGGAGGCTCTGCTTTTTTTGCTGATCTGCAAGCTTAAATGGAATGATTGTGGCAGTTTTCAAGGTCATCTTTTTCTCAGATCTCCTCGTGCAAAGCACAGGCTTCTGTAAATGAAGTCTGTAAGTCACTACAGCAATATAGAAAAAAGCACTGGGGAAGCAAATATTGATGGTTTGTTGTGCCCTCACTCTGAAAATTCAAATATAGCTCAAACATTAGGACGCCCAGCAGACAATTTTCTGTGCACAGACATACTGTTTCTGAAAGCGAAATACGGCCACTCTTAAAGCTCATTTTGAAAAGAGCCACCAATTTCTGCCCTTCAAAAGACATTTCCTGCTCCTACAGATATAGCAGCAGATAAATTAAATTTCAGCATGAGGGCAACTGTCTCTTTCTTCCTGTTTCTATTTGACTACACTGTATGAGCGGCTGATTACCTGCCATCTGTTCTTATGGCAGCACCGACTCAGACTGAACATTATCATCATAATTATTTTTACCTGAATCCATGGCATTATCTGCAATAAGCCGAAATGTCTCGCCACTGGCCTTCTCCTGACAGCTAATTAATAGGACTACATACATTTGTCTGAAACGCACCTCATTCAGAAACTCCGCTGTGCTTTCTAGACTGTTGAGTACTGATGCTGAAATGCCCAAACCCTGCTGACAGTCACTTGCAAAATAGAACACAATTTGTAAGTGGTAAAGTAAAGTTGGCTCCCTTCAATTATTTAAAAGACCCGGGGGAGTGTTCGAAAACTTTCACAGAGCACTTGCAGAGATCTTTGTGACTGAAACTTTCAAGCCACTAGTTTCAGTTCAGGAATAGTTCAGCAGTGTTGTCACATTGTGACACATTCAGGGAGCCGTAGGTAGGAATTTCTTTATCTGTTTGGAGATGACGCTAGCTGCAGTGGGTAGGATGCTTTTCTGCTAAACAGTTGCACTGGCCGAGCAATAGACACTGTGGTGCAGTTCAGTGGAATAAAAAAAATATACTACCTATGAAAATAAACGAAAACCTGCTCAGCATGGGATTTTTGGAAGAAAACGACTATGCAGCTGCCTCCTCCAAGCCCTCTTCTGTTTCACAGGTCATGGCCATTTATGGGATAGAAATTGTCTGGCGGTGCAAAGGCTGAGTGAGAGAGAGGAAGACGTAGTGCTTCCTTAATAGCTCCCAGCCAATAAACACATAAATAAACATTATAGCAGCAGATAGTTTTACAGGCACAGGTGGTGAAAGGTTGGTTAAGTGGCACAGAAAGCTAGTAAAACGCCAAGAGTCTGGCCTTTAATCAAGTTTTTGTTGGGCTCTCAGCAGAGATCTGATTAGATGCAGACACAAGGCTCCCAATAACGATTGTGGGTGGGACTGGGCGCTTCAAGTTTCAAGCTCACCCCCCCCCAACCACTAACTCTCCCACCCCATAACTCTTCGAGGTACAGACACAAGATGGTAGCTGAGCAGATTCACAAACACATTGATTTCCAACCGTTTGCCTGGATGCACCATATGGCGCAGGCTATCAGCGTGGCTTCTGCCAACCTCACAGTACACACTCATAAGTAAACAGAGCAAGCTGATTGGCTCATTTTCCCTGCTGTCATCAAGATATTCAGCACCGTCTTTCCACAGAACCCACAGAAATCCAATAATTGCAAGGTCAAGAGTTGCACGATGGAGCGACTATGGCCGTTCTGTCTATTAAATCTATATATTAAACAAGGAGATAAGGAGAATTCCCTCACTCATCACTCTCTGACTGACAAATTTAGATTAGAATCACAAGAAAGCTTACTGAGATGACTTGATTGTCTAAAAACACCACAAACAAACAGAAAAGTAAAAAATGTAACAACAGCTTTTTTACATAGTTTTCTTCGGGGTTCGCAGTTACTGGGAAGAAACAAAAAAGAAGATATGGCAAATACAGTTATTAATCTCTGTTGGTCTGATGAATGTTGATTATATTCACAAGGATGCTGTCTGACAAAGAAGCATTAGGTGCTTCATGTTTGTCCAGCAGGATTGAAGCTTAATACAAGGTTGCTCCTCTTCACTTAAAGTAAATCCTTATTCATTTGTCAAAATAATCAAAGATTAAGACGGGAATTGTAAGATACCAAACATTTCAATCCGATGGGAGATTTCTGACAGTTCTAAGTACCATTCAAATTGAATAGCATCAACCCAAGAGGACATGACTTGTAGACTACTTGAATAAGGCTTTCTGTGTGTTTTCGCATTTCATTTGTCACATCTAAATTTCAATAAAAATGTTGAAACGGAAGAAGCTCCCGGGGCACACGGGGCGAAATGAGCACAGTGGTATGACAGTAAGCGAGTAATTTCTCACCACCACCAAGTTTCTTTGTTTTGTCACAGATAATGAGAAAAATCAAACAACAAGAACGAAACATATTTTCTTTAACCTTTCTCTTGTTTTTCTTCTTTATCGGCAGGTTCAGGTTAACACTGCACATTATGCTAATCTTCTGTGTAGTGCCAAATTATCACTGTGTAACACACAATATCTGCTTTGCCCTCAGATGCGATGGACTGTTTAAAAGATAGCGAGAGACAAAAAGACTAACCACCTGTAGGTTTTTTCTTCTCTTTTTTTTACATTTAGCATTTTATGTAGCAACTTTTACAGAAACACTGAACAAGGTCTCAATTTATATTCTGTTCTTCTCTGGTATCTTCTAACATTAGTTTGAATCAATTCTGATTAAGCAGCTGTATATAAGCTTCTGTTAGGTCCCCCTGGCATCTTTTTTTCTCATTAGCCTGGTATTATCCTCTATGCAATTAAAGCCTTCAGCCATCCTCATCCAAAACTGCTTCATAATGACAGCCTTCCCTGCTCAATTCACTCTGGCCGGTGTCATATGGGGGCAAATACCTTGCTGTGCAACAACTTCACCATAGTAGTACAGGGCCCTATTTGAAAACCCTGATACCGTTAACTCACTTATGAAGAAAAGGTTTGAATTGCATATTGTATCTAAAATGTGACAGTTTATATACAATCTAAAAACAGTATGACTGTTTATTTTATGCCAGGTAAAAATCAATCCCCGGTCAGGAGTGTGTAAACACACTGATGGATGGATGGAGGCATAGACTGGGGTTCAATAACTTGCTAAAGGACGCCTCAATATACAGATTGGAGGAGCCGTGGCTCTTACCACCGTTGGATTAACGGATGACCTCTAATTTATGAGGCACGGCTGCTGGTTTAGCTGTGTAAAGCATATACTTGTGGTGCACATAGTAGATGTGCAAATGTTTCACAATAATTCAATTCAATTCAGTTTCATTTATATAGTGCCAAATCACAACAACAGTCGCCTCAAGGTGCTTTATATTGTAACATTGACCCTACAATAATACATACAGAGAAAAAAACAACGATCATATGACCCCCTATGAGCAAGCACTTTGGCAACAGTGGGAAGGAAAATTTCCCTTTTAACAGGAAGAAACCTCCGGTAGAACCAGGCTCAGGGAGGGGCGGGGCCAACTGCTGCGACCGGTTGGGGTGAGAGAAGGAAGACAGGCTAAAAGACATGCTGTGGAAGAGACAGAGATTAATAACAAGTGTGATTCAGTGCAGAGAGGTGTGTTAACACATAGTGAGTGAGAAAGGTGACTGAAGAAGAAATACTCAATGCATCATGGGAATCCACCAGCAGCTTACACCTATTCTGAAAGGGAAACTTTAAGAAATGTTTTTAAACCTGTGTCCAGATGAAACTTTTATTTTCAACTATTTTATTCTTTTCCTTTACAGAAAAAAGTAACTAATGAAAAAAATAACATTCATTGCCTGAATGTCTTATCAGTCACAAAAGTTAAACCCCAACATCAGACTTTTCTTTCCCATCTGGTAATAAAAAGCTACGAGTGCTGCTCAAATATGTGATTGTATGCACTTTGCATCAACTTCCAAACCATATTCTCTGCTGCACTGACTTTTTTATGCTCATGTGTTACTTTTAGCAACAGTTTCAACTTGTTGTCAGTTCAGCCAAAGTAATTTCCGGGCTTCCATTTTACTGTTGCTGTTTAAAAAAAAAAAAATTCTACTATTTGTATGTACTGTTAGTTTTTCGGCTTCTATTTATCTTATTTATTTCTTATTTATCTGCTGCAATAGGGATACCAAAATCCTGCATGAACGTGGATGCTAAGAGTCAACAATAAACATTAAAAAAGGATCGAGAGCCAATTATGTGACGGATTCCAACAATAGAAAGAAACACAAAGTTTTGTATATACTAAGTACCATTGCTTTCACTAAAGAGGCTCTAAAGAAAACCAAATGAAGGAAATTTCAACACTTGATAATGAACATGGACTTTAGTCTTAAAGATGACTGGAACTATCTAAGAATGCCCCACACTTACATCAGCTCAGCTCTAATTTATTGAGAAGAAAGTCCCTTTCTTCTCAATAAATTTAACAGCTTTCTGTGTGTCACAGTATAAAACCCCAGATGGGCAACTTTGTGACAACTCAGCCTCAGTGGCGGTCAGACAGAATTTAAGTTTCAGCACATTAGAAGTGCCAGGGGATTATAATCATAGTAAAACAATTAACACATAAGCTCACACAAAAAAAGTAGAATATTGTTTACAGTATGCAATTTGACATTACATGTTCACCATCTGTGAGTTAAAACTATGTTGGCTGAGATTTTTGCTATTACAAGTCTTATGATGGCATGCTCCATATTTATTTGCAAAAATGTGTTTGCTGTTCTTCCCACTGATGCGGTTAACATTTTCTAACATGTTCTGTTCTTCAGGCTCCACACAACTCCTAGACTCACCTACATTTCATTTGACCCCTTTCTGCAGCCCCGATCGCCCATCCCCTTAACATTGTAATTGTAGCTATATTGGGATAGATTTGAGAACGACAGACCATACGGGGGAGTGCATGCAGTGTCATCTTTGAAAAATGGGGCTCAGCCATGAATAATCTAAGGCTTTTCAGAATGTTGACAACATTTTGGAATGTTGTTTTGACCGACAGCTGGGGATGGGTGTGCCAGACGTATGGGAGTGCCTTGGAAATGATCCTGATCTCTTTCGGGTAGGGGAGTCATTATCTAGCCATGGCTAGATAAGAGGTAAGTCTGGCTACTTGGTGGGCAGTGCGGTAAGTGTGTGTTTCAGGGGGGTTGTTAGACTCGACCTGCTCAGTACGCGGGCGACAGATGGAAGGGAATGCCATGTGCCACAAGCAACGGACACAATCCTTCACAGCTGTCCAATAGGGCGAGGGCGTGCAAAAATAGCAGGCCGGGCCCATAACAGCTCACTGTGGGTATGTGGGATGAGGAGTAAACATTGTCATCGCTCACTTTCCGCCAGGGTTTGCTCAGTGCTGTGCCGCAGCTGATTAGACAGGCCTCTGAACACTTCCACACAGGCAGGAGGTGGGATTGGAGACCCCCTACCTGAGCACCTCAGGTTGTCTGCCTTTAAAAAGCACTATCTCTTCCTTCTATTTTCTCCCCAGAAGCACAGCCCCAACAACCACGCCTCCTTATCACCCACTGTGAACTATTCACCAATAAAAAAAAAGATGTAACTTGAACACAGGCTGTAGAGGATAATACCATCTCTTCAGTTGAACACTTAATAAAACAGAGGAACCGGCAGAAGAAAGATATAATATAACTGAATGAACATCTGAAGGAGAATTTGGTGAACAAGATTGTGAATTTGAGTCATTCAGGTTTCATCTTATCAAAATATAAAGTCAATAATTAGTGTAGCAATGTACAAATTGCTTGGTCTTGTATTCAAAAACAGTCAATATGTGATTGAAGTGCAGACTTTCAGCTTTATTTAACTGGATTTGACAAAAATGCTGCAGTTACTGTTTAGCCATCTTCAGTGGCTGAAAATTAATTGTCAGTCAGATGACTGACAAGCAGTTTCATTGCCAGATGAGGCCTGTTACCTTGTTATTTCATGACAAATGAGGCAGACATTGTATTGGAAGCTCATCCAAGCTGTTTAATAGCCTTTCACTATAACTTTAAAGAGATATCAACACAAGCCAGGGAGGCCATGGTTCAGCACAAAAAGTCCTGAAACACCACAGAAGCACAAACATGCATGATGACAGAATTGTTTCTATGGTTATGAATAACCCCTTCACAACATCTAGTTATAAACAGTCTCAAGGAGGTAGGTCTAGTGTCAAGGGATGACTTCATGAATGGAAATACTGATAGTTTACAACAGAGTGCAAACTGCTGATAACACTGAAGCAAAAGGAGGACAGATTAGACTTTGCCAAAAAAAACATCTTACATGTCCTGCACAGTTCTGATAAAGAATTCTTTAGATGGATGAATATAATATTAACTTCTACTAGTATGAGGGCAAGAAAAAAGTGTGGAGAAAGAAAGGAAAAGTTTATGATTAGAAGCTTACCACATCATCTGTCAAACACGGTAAAGAGCATGTGACATCAGCATGGGCATGTGTGGTTGCCAGTGGAACTAGGTCACTGATGTTCAGTGGTGATGTGACTGCTGATAGAAGTACCAGAATGAATTCTAAATTGTACAGGGCTATTCTCTCTGCTCAGATTCAGGCAAATGCTGCAAATCTGATTAGACATTGCTTCACATTGCAAATAGATAATGACCCAAAGCACACTGCAAAAGCAACCCAAGAGTTTCCCAAAGCAACGGAATGGGATATTCTTCAATGGGCAGCTCAATAGAGCATGCTTTTCACTTCCTGAGAACAAAACTGAAAACAGAGCAAACCACAAACAAGCAACAACTGAAGGTAGCTGCAGTGAAAGCCTCAAGGGAAGACGCAGCATTTGTGATGTCCATGAGTTCTAGACTTTGTTTGTTAGTTTAATCCAATTAATTTTGAGCCTGTGAAAACAAGGGCGTATGAAAGAAATGGCAATAATTCCTGAACAGTTGATGCAAAATTATCCTGTCTACCAGCACCCCAAATACTCAACTGCATGTCAGTAAACCCCCTTGAATCAAAGCTGAAAGTCGGCTTTTCAATCACACATTGATTGCTTGACTTGAAAAATCCACTGTGGGAGTGTATAAAGGCAAAACGGCAAGAACTGTATTTTTCTTCAACAAATTATAGGCCTAACTGTATACTACAGTAAACCAGCACAAACTATTCATCCATATCTCTGAATTCCTTTTGCTTCTTGCTCGATACAAAGGAATGTGTGCAGAACTTCCAAAAAATAACATTTTGAAAAATTCTACCAAAGCATATCTTCCTGGACACGGTGTTTGTGTTCCTCTAGATTAGCCACATATCACACTGTCAACAGTGTTCATGGGGACTATTTCATTGGAAGAAAAAAGAAATGCAGTAAGGTGAGTAATGGTGGCATTGATTCTGGAAAAGATTGCTGCTGTTTGTTGAACAGCAATTGCTTTCTATTCATTTGTCCCTTTCTGAGAGGATTTTGTGCTTGTTTGTTTGTGTGTGTTTTTGGATTGCTAAGTATTATAATTTGATCAAAGTAACATTCATATTAGCTACACAGGTAGGCACAGTGATGTTTGGGGGGGGGGTTACTTCTCTTAATAATACATTGATAAGGGGCGCTCCACTAACTGATGTCGGCCATCACCACATTTAAACAATACATTTGTCAACCTTCCCAAAACATGAATGGAAAAATGCCAAGCAGTTTTGGTGCAGCAAAGTGTTTTTCATTCCTTTCTTAGTTTTTACACACATTCTTTGCCTGTACAGTCTGTGCAATTATCCTGTCTGCCGACGTACCCCAAATACTCAACCGCATGTCAGCGTGATGTGCCGATGATACAGCCCTGAAAAGAACCTGTCAATCCTGGCCCCCGATGACAGCAGAGATGGCACTGGCATTTGCTCAGTATTCAATTAGAACTGCATTTGTTCGCTTCTCCGTGTGCATCACTCATCAGAGAGGTCATCAACCCATGACATAAAATTACTGTGTAAAGGAAAATGATGAGCTCTAATGAAATCTTTTAGAAAAAATTTGTTACACAGGTAATGGATGTTATAGCCGAGGCTTAAATAATCTTTCATTTAAGGAAAAGTCTAATCACTCGTCACATGGTCGACAGTTACCTTTGCCCTTTAAAACAAATACAGTACATAAGAAAGTAATTCAAGGCTGACTTAAATAAATTCTTATGAGCAAGCTGGAAATTTTGATTAGTTACATTAATTAATTACCAAATGACCAGTTTTCCCGACTTAGGGAAAACTAGGATTCCACTTGAATATAACTGTGTAGCTTCAGTTTTGAATTTTTTGTACCCAAATTTTGATTTATCTGTTTATTTAATGGGCAGATATGCACTATATGGACGAAAGCACTAGGCCACAGCACTTAATCTTTGAATTCAGGTGTTTTACATCCCATTGCCACAGGTGTATATAATTAAGTACCTAGCCATGCAGTCTACCTTTACATACATTTTTTGAAGAATGTGCTGTTCTAAGGAGCTCAGTGCATTAGAGAATGGTAATGTAATAGGATGCCACCATGGCAACAAGTGAGTTTGTGAAATTTCTTCCCTCCTAAATATCCACAAAGTGGTTTTATCAGCTGTGAGTAAAAGTGTTTAGGAACCACAGCAACTAAACCACAAAGTTATAAAGTCACAGAGTGCTGAGGCACATAGTGAGTTACTGAGTCACCAATGCTCTGCTGACTCACAGGTCCAAACTTGCTCTACCATTAACATCAGCACAAAAATGGTGCGCTGGGAGCTTCATGCCGTGCGTTTCCTTGGCTGCAAAGCTTCTGTAGCAGTAATAAATAGGTGGCCCAGCACTCTTGTCCATATAGTGTACATCCTATCAGCTCATAACATAACTCTCATTGACAGCAGTGATTACACATCTCAGTTCACCTCATTAACTAAGTTAGCATTAATCAAGTTTTAGGGGTTTTTCATAGCTAAAACATCTCTCGCCAGTGCTGCTTTGCAAACAGAGCTTTTGCTCTCCAGCTGCTCTGTCAGTCTGCCCTGTTCAGCGACTGAGGGAGCAACAAAGGCTTTCAGCTCGTGACAGTGAGCAAACTGTGCGCTGTGCTAGACACAAAAGTAAAAGATATTCTACTGTTTCCAGTTTTCTCTCTATGATCATTTTACATGTAAATATAGCCCATATCAAAGCCTAGGCATTATCTTTAACTTTAACTTTATCTGCCACAGTTGAAAAATCTCACATCGCCGTTGGCTTGAAATATTCACAATACCACTGAAGCTCTGGAGCCCAAAATCTGCTGTAAACGGTTGATGTTAGTTTAGATAGCCCCAGTGAAACCACATTAAAATAAGAAAAAGAGAAAAACATTAAAGTAAACTTTGCAAAATGGTCAGCAATAATACATTCTTGATCTGTATTGTATAACAACTGATTCACCTATATTACAGGGAAAAGGCCTTTTGTAATAATATGTTCTGCTTTTCATATACCCATCTTTGAGATGGCTACAATTCCCAAAATCAGGGACATCTGTCCCCAGTCTCTTCATCACTATATATTCTAACAGAGATTTTCAGCACGCACTTAAAAATATTCACTGTCCGCATTGTAATTTCATTTTCACATAACGCATCTTATTTTGTTGGTTATTTTAATGACACATACATCTAGAAAAATCATATCTGGGTGGAGACATATTCCAAAACCTGAAAAGGTGACAAACAACCTGCACAGGAAGCCACCAGCAATGAAAATTTTAGAAAATATGTAATTTTGTCATTTTGGTAAACCAGCCTCTTAATGGACTGAAGTATTATCCTTACAAAAAAAAGCCAATTTTCCTTTTTTTTTTTACTCGAGGGAGTGTTCCTGATGGGAAGCTAAGTTTAAAATAACCTTCATGTGGTTCCGTAAGAACTACACGCGATCCCATCAGTGAGAAAACCATGATAAATTCTGAGCTGAAACCTTATATCACCATGAGCAAAACCCCATCACCGATCACCTCACGGAGCAGGAGGCTGACACTTGATAGTCCCCGTGGAGAGGACCCTAAGACACTAAAACAGTGGTTTTAGCGGGCTGACACGGCCCCTCTCTTTTGAATAAATGCACAGAGGCTGACGGCCAGCAGCAGACGGGAGCATTTAAGGAGGGACCCGTGCGGCGAGGGCCTTGGACAGCATCCAGGGACTCTCACTGAGCAGCTTAATCACAACCAGATTTGGAAATTTAAGATGAAAACAAAACTGCGGAAGCCTGTAAAATTTATGGGGTCTTTGAAAGGTGAGACTGCAACTGTGTGAGGGGCTGTATGTGTTCGTCCTTTATCATCTGCAACATTATCGCGAGAAAGTCATTACAGTCATGCCCTATATCCTATACTAGCTGTCATCTTCACAACATGCTGACACTTTCATTTTAACACTACTGACTCCTGTGCATTGATGTGATTATTGGCAGGGTAGCTAGACGCTGCTTGTTGGTGGTACAAAATAACGCCCACAATCACATCTTTACACCCACCAAAAAAAGAAAAGCACTACCACAACCATCCCGATAGTCGTATAAATAATATCTTTTTTTATTATTTTTTAACCTGTTTTTAAACAAACTTCCCCCCCAAAGGCCAAAGTGAAAACATTTAAATGTCTTACCTATTGAAGATAACATGACAAGGTATCAGCAAGTGATCCAAAGGAGCAGCAGTGGGAGAAAGGGAGAGAAGAGAAGAATTAGTTACCTTGTACGCAATTTTCAAACGGTGCAAACACACCAGTCAAACATGAAAAGCATTCGAATGCAAGGTGAGTGAAGCCAAGACGCCTTTGAGCAGTGCAGCTTTACAAATAACTAAATCATTTCCCGAAGACTGAAAAAAGTATTTAGCTATTTTCGGCTGCCCTTTAAACAAAGTCATAGTTTCAGGGGGAATTGCAGTCCTGACTCTTTCCCATTGTTACCCTCTGCAAGCTTGACTGTGTTCTCGCACTAATGATAATGGCACACGACAAGGGCACGGTAGCACATGGCATTATCAAAATGATCAAGGTGTACTTTATTAAAAATAACACTGAATGCTATGATGTCAGATCTGTAGTGATTTTCCAACTATTAAATCCCTGCTGCTCAGCGTGGCATTGTTTGCTTGTTTAATTTAAGTCAGCTTAAAGGATTAACACTGTCTCAGGTTACATCACAACCTTTTACCACTGAGATCACACTATAATAAGGGCCTTATACACGGCTTTAAACACTCATATTTGCTTTTTCTCTTCTGTCTTGGTGCGGGGTCAGGATTCTACTAGGTCTTCTTTTTTTTGAGGAAATTATCATACTAGGTTTCACCTCTCACACCATTTCCTCAAGTCAAAATCACTTCTTCATTTATGTCAGCAAATCATGTCAATTTTGCAGAAGTGAAAAGGCTGTGGGAAGCTAGTACCAAGGTCAGCTTATTAATCTACCTGAAGAAAAGCCCTGCTGTTCTTTTTCTTTGGTAAAAGGACCACTTTCTAAAGTAGCAATCATCTCGGCCCTCTTGAGTGCTAAAGAAAAGGGGGTTGGCAAAGGGCAAAGAAGAGAGTGAAAAAGTAACTTTGAGGTAATAGGAGTGTAAGAAAAAGGCTGGAAAGGTCACTGATATTCAAAGTAAAATGCCTTAATAAGAGTCTGCCTGCAGATTGCACATTGGAAGCAACACTTAGCAGCATCCTGAAAGTGGAATTTAGAGATGGCATTTATCAGCTGTTTGATCTGCAAGTGCTCTTAAACCTCTTTAATGATATTCTTGTGAAAAGTCAAGGAATAGTGCAAGGGGAGGGTACCACTAATTTTTTTTGCCATTAAAGAGCATGCTTACAGAGACTTGTGACATCTGTCAGCTGAAGTTTACCCAAATGACACAAGGTCTTTGTTATTCATTCAGACTAAATGTAATAAATGAGATTCAGCATAATAAAAGTAGGTAGGCAGCTCACTTTCTCAAATAGAAATCCTTTGTACGCACCTTTCATGAGTGAAATGTGCTAATGTTAAAATTCTTTATACACAAGTAACAGAAGCACTGCTATGGATGTCAAAAGGGTGGGCTGTTAAATGTTTTTGTACCAGTTAAAGGTGTAATATAACTTTGCTTTTCTCGGTCAAGTATAAGATCGATCAGTTTGCTTTTGTTCTTTTAAATGGTATACAAGACAAATCTAAAATATTAGTAGACCTGACTTATTTTGACTTATCCTTTTTTAAACACTCGAAACTATTCCAGCTAGGTGAGAGGTGGCGACCAATCTAAACTGAATATGATGGACTGAGACGTCTCCAGGACATCACAGAGCTAACACAACAGACAGACAACCTTTCACATGTGCCTTTGGATTGTAGGTGGGCACCAGTGCATACAGACAAAACCCTGCAGGCTCAGAACTTACAAATAACAAATATTTCAGTAGATGATTTGCCTGCAGTTTAAAAGCAAACTAATATATCTTTGATAATCTAATATTGATGAAATACACAACATCCGAGAGGAGAGGGATCTGCGCTGTCCGAGCGATCTGAACAACTGTTGGCTCTATCAGTTTCTGCTTTCACCGCTGGCAAAGTATTGTGTGGACTCCTGAAACTGATTAAACTGTCAGCTTAAAGATCCACGGGCAAACGTCTTATTACTGACACTAATAACCCATTAGAAACTTCAATGCTACTAGATTGCCTGACCTGACAATATTCCTAATCTCGCGCTCTGTGAAGAAAGAACTAAGAGTAATATCCATGATTCCACGGAAAAAAGAAACTAGACACGTGAGAAGATTACTCAGACTTGTTATCACAAGTTCAGTTGAAGTCAGCTGGTGTCAAATGATCTTAGTGCTGCCAGCATGGACTCTTCCCACCGCTTCTCATCTGCTGATGGAGAGTTTTACTCTGCAAGATAAACGCACAGAACATCAGGGAGGAGAGTGTTCTGTGCTGTTTGAGCCACCAGAAAAAAAAACTGTATATCAGTTTCTGCTTTCTACGCTGGCAAAGTAATGTGTGGACTCTTCTGAAATTGAGAACTGAAATGATTTCCTGTCAGTGCAAACAAATAAATCAGTAAATATTTCTGGAGTGTGCCCAGCCTCTTTGAAAAAAAGCAACGTAGAGTAGCTTAAATAACTGTGGTCAGTTTAAACCTTGGTGGTGCACATCGCAGCAAGAAAAAATCAACAGGTAAGGCAAAATCAGGAAATTCATGTCATTTAACTAACTATTATATTTCAAAGTAAATGGTACTCCCTCTGTCAACAACAACAACCATTTAAATTGTGCATCTTTAAACTGATGAACTGCTACACGTGTAGCTCTTTATGGTGCAGGATAAAGGATAGTAACAACGTCATCTGACACTGTTATCCTCATGATCAAATGCCATCTGTATCATATGAAATGGAACATAATTCCCGAGCATATGGCCACTTTTGGAATCCTGATACCTCTGACTCCACAGAGGTAATTACAGCAGATAGATGAGTATGCTGGTAAAACAAAATCCATAAAGCTAACTAATCAGACGATGAACTAATAACAGAGAAGGGTTAAAGGGGAACGATGATGTAACTGCAATCTCCCAAAGGAAATAAAACACATGTCACATGCATTTCTTTTGCTGAAAATATGTTTAAATGATGTACACCTTGCCACGGGCAAGCTCATCAATCCTCTGCTCGCATGAGCTAAAACTTATCACAAGATACGAATAATGAACGAGGCGGGTTGGACTCTCTTGTCGGGTGTTTTGGCGCTACATGACCTCTTTATCAGCAGGTGATTTCACAAAATGAAGGCTGTGAGGCTATAAGCATCGACTCTGTGTTTACAGCAGCTGACCGTGAGTGAGATCTGCCTGTCTGAGTTGGAAATCTCAAGAAAATAAATCAAAAGAGATGGAACCAATTCTTCATTTAAACTGCTGCTGCTTTGACAATGAAAAAAGCCTTTGGCTTTTCCTCCTTGTAATTTAAAGGAGTCAACACCATGTCTGCTCCATACAGCTCCAACTAAATCTGTGGTGTTGTCCAAGCTGACAGCAGAAAACAAGCACAACGGAGCAGAGAGTGTGCCAGTGGCAGAGCACACAGGCACAGATAACAGGCTTAAGCACTGGCTGAGCTGTATTAGGACCGCAAACTTTTTTTCAGACTCCTCCAACAAAGCCGCCGACTTTGTACCCAACTATTTCCAGACAAGGTCTTACTATATACCATTGCCGCATAACCTGACTTACCTTTAGATGTGCCTTAACTGTCTCTCTGACTCTTAACAAATATGCAAGCATACACCAAAATCATGAATGCACAAAGAACAAGACGGTGAAACTGACGGTGCTCAAGCCGTGGCACCCCCAAAGCCTTTTCAGTTTTAGAGTACCAGGCAGTCAATCTAACAGTAAACAAAGCAACACTAAAAAGCTTTCTGTTTGCCTCTCATACTGTGCCTAAAGACTGTTCTCACTCCTACGTGTATGACTCGTGAATGCATATGTGCAAAGATAGCAAGTCATAATTTAGCCCGCACACACTATACTGAGGCGTAGGAGAGGTTCAAACAACAAACACTTTTATGTACAGCTAGTAGAGGCTTGGAAGTCAATAAGAAAAGTCACATAAATTTCTGTCCTAATAACAGGCTATGCTAAGGTGGAACAAGTAAGCAGCAGTGAGTGCTTTGTGTATTGATAGCACCGTAAGAATACAGCCTGAAAATGAGCCCACAAGTCCAGCATCTCAGAGCTGTGTGCTGGGAGGGCGAGTTAAAAAAGATCTTATGAAAGATGTGCTAAGCAGGCAGCATATTGCCTGTCATTAAATATTGATATGTCTCAGTGGTAAGCTGACATATTTTTCATGCCGTTTATTAAGTTCTTTCCGTTGTAGAAATTTGCCAGTGCTTCACACACTGTTGCAATCCATTAACTTTTTAGTGTTTCGGTACCTTCACGCTCCCGCTTACAGTATGCAAAATGCTCTTCAGGTATTTGGAATTTATTGCAAGCATTGTGTAGATACAAAATTATTAGTCTTTTATCCCTTTGCCAGTAATCAGGAAGTAACTGGCGACACATTACATTTCCTAACACTATGTTGCCATTAATGCCAGTTCAGTCAGTCGCACTACTGTGTGGAAGTTGGAAGACTAAAGAACTTACAGTTGTGCAGTTGCAGTGCGCGGTTTGAAACTATAAAGGAATACATTAAATTAATTTGCGCAGCATTTCTCTTTCATTAATGCTTCACATTCAATCAAAGCTAATGATGAGTTTTTAGACAGAGAGGACGATTTCCGATGCTTGAATTATACTTGTAATTATCAAAACAGTTGTGCACACAGCCAATCGACTTTTTCTCTAATGAGCTTGCCGCGATAGCTCAGGAGGGGACAGTGCAGTCTGTCAAACACCCATGCTGAGTGTTGTTCAAACAAAACCAAGTCTGATGTTTTGGGGGAATTAGAGCTTTTTAATAAACAAAGCACAAGTACTGAGGGAATCGACTCAAGCGCAGCCTGGTTATAATTTTAATTGTCCAAATTGATAAGTTTATGACACCTGAAAGTTTGTTTTTTTTAAACAAGTAGATAGCCTCAAATAAAAAAGGTGTGAAAATTGAATCTTGAAAACAGCTACTAGTTGTAAAAATAGATCAGATTGCGTAGAAGTCTATAAGAAAACAACCCCGCTGCTCACATGTGTGGATTTTTAGATCGATAAACATTTTTCTAACATAGTTGGATGACTCTAGCTAGCTACGGCTTTCAACAGATATTAACTAAGCATGTGTTTTGCTAACAGGACCTGGCCCCGCTAGGATGGCTATCTATGCTAACCATGTCTTTTTCCTATGTATTCAGTGCATTGAAATGTGATGAGAAGAGTCCTGACCAAGCGTCAGTGAGAGTGGGAGTGTAAATGCGTCGAATAAGTATTTGTATCACAGTGACCCATCTCTCGCCGTCTCTCCCTTGGAAGCTATTAACGTGGACACAAACTGGTAAGTGCTTTTCATCTGCTTTGTGAAACTAACAATCATAGTTTCCACTCTAATTTGACAGGACAAATGTAATTTACACAACGTCTCCTGAGTGATTTGTGTTTTTTTTTCTTTTTCTAGGCGAGACTTCAGAGGATATCAGAAATAATGAAGTGTTGTAAGCGGGGAAAGGCTCCATTGGAAAATTGGTTAAGAAAACAGATGAATGAATATAATTCAACATCTGTACAACAACAAAAAAAACAGAATTTTCAAGCTCACACAAAATATAATACAACAAGGTAGCTAAGTGGGAGTTAAGTATTCAGGAACATGTGGATTCAATCTCTTGAGGTTTCAGTTTTTGATGTGGGTTGGTGGTAGCCGATGTAGTTATAAACCTCTTTTTAACACTACAGAGTCAACAGTGTTCACAGCCAGAATGAATCATTATCACACATTTTATAGCTCATCAAACAAAGGTACGGTACTCTTAAACTACCTAATTTGCATGTCTCGGATGCCCCTTACAGTCTTTGATCTAACAGCCCCGGTACCTGCAGCTCTTTGGAAAAAGAAGATATCACTCCAATGTGCATGTGTTGATATTATGAAATCGTTTTCAAAACTCCCAACTTCAAGCCCCCCTGGGGATTTTTGATTTTTTTTTTTTAAATCAATAAACTCATACCTAGGCAATCTCATTATTACATCCCAGACGGCCAGATGTGTAATCGGAGCCTCTATTATCTCTACTCCTGTCGTTTGCCCTGTATGGCAGTGAATTCAATTGTAACATAATTAGTGTCTTTTATAAGGGCAACGACCCCTAAGTCTTCCGATAAATGCTCTGAAGATTGCAGGGGCGGGACTTATCTATAACATTAGAACATGCACCACTAAAGGTCTAGATCCAGATCCAGATAGGACGGTTCTCAGAAATGTACTCATTCATCAAGCTGTTGAGGAACAGCAGTGAGACTATAGTGGATGTAGTTAGAAACACATTGCTGTGCCCCCAGAAAAAATACTTTTAGTCATCCCCCCCCCCAGTACTAAATCAGGGTTAGAAGTTTATTATTTTTCCAACACAGCAGTAATAATACACTTCTGAAATGTAATTATAAAAGTGGGAAGTCTGAATAGATTTTGAGCAGATTCTAAAGGACATTTAAAATGATTTATATTTCTTTATAATTACGCACATCACATTTACATTTATATTATTGCATAACTGCTCCTCTAGAAACTAAATATTTCTGTTGTAAGACAGTCTCCACCTCCTTCCTGCAATCAAAACTCATGACTGTGCACCAAGCTCTGCAGGAGCATCATTTCTGCGGGAGGCCTTACAGTCTTGATATTACTAGATCAGCTGACTGGAAGAAATGAACAATGATGGAATACACAATAAAGAATCAGACCTGTAAAAAAAAAAGAAAGAAAGATCAATTATTCACTGAAGTAATTAAATGTGTGTTTGTCATTTTTCTTACAGACTTCAATAGAAAACTGCTATAAAAAGTCATGATGAAATATTTTAAGTACGAGCAACTCACGCTTCTGTACGACTGTTTTAATCTATAATACAAGCTATCCTCAAGGTTATTGTTTTCTGACTTAAATAACAAACAAGAGTTTTTGTCTTACATAACAGGTTTATATGAAAAGTAAGTCAGATTCTAAATAAATAACACTCCAGCTGTGTTCACAAACACTGAGGTAGCAGATAAGCTTGGATGCTTTTCAGTGTAAGCTCATGCATTTAAAAAAAATGGAGTGTTTTCCTGCTCTCTCATTTATTTTTGTTAGCGAAGTTACAGGATGTTCAGGAAATGAATAGCACTGGAAAATAAACTAGCACGCTTGTTTCCGATGCTATTGGTATTTAGAAGTCCGCAATGAGACAACAGTGTGTTTCCTGTTTAATAAATGTGGTCACAAACTAGACTTTCACTTCACAGCTAAAGGCAACACGGGCTCATATAACAAAGGAGATGTCTTACATGCCCCCTTACTACTTGTTTTCAAGCGCAGAAACAAATGCTCTTTGTCAATGCCACTTTCACAATCACTCTGCGTTACCCCTTCCTCCTAAGAAACATATCCCTGTGGGGTAGGACAGGAAATAGTTGTGATTCTCATCAGGAACCTGTCAGGAACCAGTGAGTGATGGCTCCAAATCCCTGATTTAATATAATTTCCAATACACCTGTCAAATTTAATGACATGTTGCTCTAAAGGTACAAAGTCACTGGCTCTGTTACAGCTGGTTTCACAGTGACAAGCCACCTGCTATCCTTACAGGGGCTACAAATATAAACAATAAAAATCATTTCTGGAATGGTGTAAAAACACGGTGAGACGGGACACTGAATTTCCCTGTTGCAGATAAATCCCAGTGGGAACTCAGAATGTGATTCCAAAGACTCCTCTGTGCCATCCAATACATTTCTCAAATAAAATAGTTCCATGGAAACTTTGTAACTGTTTCTGGAAGGTGTGTTTTAAAGAAGGTATTATAAATAAGCCTTTGCAAGGTTAGTGTGAATTTGGTCATTTAATCTCTGGCATGTGGAAAATCTTGCTTTGCATTTGCTGATAGCAGGAATTCAAGTAACCGATCCCCCGAGCAATCTATATAATTATGCAGGATCACACGTAGGGAGGAGCAAAAAGCGAAAAGAGTTGAAAGATGCGTGATGTGCTTTTGTGATTTTACCCTTTTAATGTTTGGGAATTTAAATTTTCTTTCCCAGGTCATGGCAGGTGTGAAAAACTGCTTACTTTGCACTGTATTCATCTTGTAAATGCTCTGCTTATCGTTTGAGGTCACAGAAAGGTAAACAGTGCCGGCGAACAATAGTTTTAGACAATGTGATAAAAACTGCCACAGGAACTCGTTCAACAGATCCCCTCAAACTGGAAATTAAATTGTTGTGTATGCTTCTGCCTCTTGGAAGCAGTGCTGCAGGTAAATTTTTGTAGCCTCCCAACCACTTATTGACAGAAAGATTGGCTGGTATAATCCTTTCATCTTTCTATGCTGCCTTAAGCCTCTCGCAATATCTGTATCCATCTGGTACACCACAACGCTTGGGTCCCTTGGCTTATCATGTCTAAACTATCTCATTCCTTCTACCTCATAGACAGACTTAATCACAACCTTGCTTTCTTCATTTCCAGCTGGCCGGTAAACAGATAGAGGCTCCCACCAGTCTGCAAAGCTTTGACAGCTAATGCACCTCTCTAAAATTCTTCCAAATCTAAGCAATGCATGTTGGGCGTGATCCAAGAGGGATACCAAACAATGCTCCTGGGTGTGACAGGGTTTCGTCTGGATACCTGAAACTTGTATTAAAGATGTAGAGATCTTGATTTTTCATAATTCTCTTTTTAGCTTCCTCTCTTTTAAGGCTAAAAAGTTCTTGTCATTGTAGAATAATTTTAATCAACATAAAAAAAAAACACTTTTCGAAAATTGCTATGGACGTTAAACAGTTTTTATTGTCACACTTTAGAAAGACTATCAATATACATCTGCATCCAGTGCTTTTAATTAGAATATGTATAATTAAATGCTGTTACTGTCAAGAGTGTAAGCTGTAGTTTCCCATTGTATGAACATTGTGATGGCTCTTAAAGATGTAAGGATGACAAATCAACACTATTCAGTACTTGTGCAGCATGTTATTTTGCATTTGATAAGAGTAAAAACCCAATAATTATTGCTAGCGCTTAGCACACTCCTTGTCACAAAAAATAACTAAATAAAATGGGCTAATGTCAGCAGCGCTGGCTTTCAGCTCCCGTTCTTTTGTCTCAATAGCTTACAGATGTCGCTTGCCTCAGTTCCCGCAATCTAAAATACTGTAAACAAAAGGGCTGGCTGGCCATGAACCACTAAATTTGAAACATACTACTAGACTGTGGATAGAGCTACAGCCTTGAGGTGGATGACGCCAAAGAAAACATGTACCGTTTGATTTAACATTTGCAATGAGCTGTCACAGCCCACAGCTCATTTCAAGCCACGTGCCGCTGAAATGTATTCACAGATGTATGGGAGGGGCTTTGTGCTCCACAAGAGGCCAATTAATGCTCACCAATTAAAAAACCAATGTAAATAAATCTATCTATTATCTATTACTAGATTGTGCTAGATTATGTTACATCGTGTTGATGCTATCAATATCATATTTAAACATGAACTGAGCTCGCCTTGATGTCAGTGTTAGGCCCTGTATGAAAATGAGGCAACACTCACTTTTGTTTCATTGCATTTCAGGATTCCTTGGACAAAGACCCATTAACCAAATTAGCTAGTGGCTGGATACATTTCCATTTTATTAAATTACCACGGGTACAATTGTCATTAGTGGTCCCCAATTGAAGTCTTTGCTGACCAAACCTCTTCTGGGGCTGTCTAATAAAGGCAAAATTGCCACTACAGAGAAAAAAATATTCAAATCAAAGCAGAGATCTTGAAGTATCAAGCATGAAAACGTGTCAGCTTTCTGGAAGCTGAAGCACGGCGTGTCATTAGCACTAATTCATAACAATACATTTCCATAAAAATGTTAATCTTTGAGCTTTGATAACTTGTTCAACCGACTGCTCCTCTCTGCGGTCCATCTGCGGTGCCAATATCACTTGACTTGGGGTGGACTTTAGGCTTACTACACTTAGCATTAACAAGTGACTTGACTCAGCTCAACAGCACTGTTCTCTAAGCGATAATAGAAATAGGGCATGGCTGACAGTTCTTTGGCTCTAGCTTGAAGCCCTACTAAAAAGAAACAATTAATGGACTATTAATGAGCTAAATGGAGCCTTTTAAGTGGCAAAAGTAATGAGGCTTTTCATAAGGCCTGGCAAATGTCCACAGAGAAAAGTGAACCACAGTAAGTGAGAATAAGTGGCTATAAATATTTAATAACTTTGAGAGACTGGTTTTACTTACACTGCTGACGGCGGAAACAAAAACTATAATGCCCACGATTTTTTAAAAACAAATACATTAAAAGCTGCATGGTCAGGTGTGATATTGCCATTTTGGATTTGGTCAATTTACAACTCTTCTAGTTCATTTTGGTTCTATAAATATACCTAAAATATTGAGATCTTGCTTGAGATTAATTTTTTCTATATTAAACACTAAGTTAGAAATACGAATTAAGATTTAGAATATCCTTTGAAAACCATTAAGACGTTTTAAGTAGCTATAGCAGAGATTATGTAAAATTACAAGATGTGAATTTACCAGGACTGGAATTTGCTTGACTCAAATGCCTAGAAAATGCTCTCACAATTATGATATATAAGAGCCAACTGTGTAATTATAGCATTAACTGAATCCACTTAAAGGCAAAAATGGCTATATTCCCTTTGCAACCACAATTCTTTATCAGTTGTGTTTTATTTGCTCAGCATCTCATCAGCTTATGGAAGCTTTTCCCATTAAAGGTTGCTATCTACTGTTGATGGTAACTCAGTGGGTGCTGTTGAGGCCTGTGTAAGCAAGATGATAGCTGCAAATTGACAAGAGGCCAGCTAAGCCCCTTGGTAGAACCTTGCCCTGATTAATTAGAGCCATGGAAGATGGAAAAAAAAAATCTGGAGCTTAGTCCTCCTGTAATCCCTCTCTCTAGAGATCATGTGGTCAGAGCTTGACCAAGCAAAAATAGAGTGAAGTTGACTTTGTAAGGCAGATGGCGGTCCTCTCTGTGTTTATTCATTTTTCATTGATCTCCACTCCACTATCACCAGCAGAATTAACTGCAGGCAACCCAAGAGAATTCGTTTTTTAATTTCTTAAATATTTTATATATGAGAATTGACACAGGGACAAAATAAACTGCGTTTTTTGGATGGAGATGAAAAGGAAGGAAAAAGTTACTGCGGAGCTATTAGATAAACTGAACCTTCACTGCAATATTTTTGGGCAAACCCCATGGGAATCTGGACTCTTTGGTAAGCAATCATACTTTATCTGCCTTTAATAAAGTCATTATGAATTATGTTTGCACTCTGCTTTTCTGTGTACTCTGTCACGTCGCAAGAAGAAACACAGCATATAATCAAACTAACAGGCCATAAAAATGACTATGACAGGCATAAAATTAAGAAAACAAAACAGAACAGGCTGTTCAACAAACAGATAAAAAACAAAGGAGGTGAATTAAAATTTAGTCTTTTTTTTAATGGGAGATGGATTCTAATTACATTTCGGGTCATATTGATGTAGTTTGGGTCATTATTTTTATCAGTGACAGCAACATTTTTCTTACCAGTTAATCAAAGAAGATAATGCTGATGACTGGTAAAGGACCACTGTCATGGCTGTGTGCGGGCAGGCAGGAAAAAGGACCCAAAATGCAGACTCGTGGAGGCGGAATTTAAACTCAAAGTCCACTGCTTTAGTGCAGGCATAAATCAGGAAACGGAACAGAACGATGAGGGCAGGAAACTGAACTACACAGGCCAGAATGAGGGTACGACGCGCAGAAGCAGACACGGACATTAAATACAAAAGGAGCAGGAAAAAGGGAAAACACCTCGAAGACGCAGCTGACATCAATAAGCAGACTGGACAGGGAGATGCCAAACTAGAAACGCTAACGTAGGGCACAGACTGTCATAGTAAAGCAGGAAACAAACTAGTATTGGTTTTGTTCTGTGCCAAACACTGGAAATCTCAAACTACAAGAAAATCATAAAATAACAATACACAAAACACTGGCTAACCGACCCAGGACCGTGACAACCACAAGCAGTAAGGAAGACACAAGCTATCCAAATGCATTATAAAATACAAAACAAAAGCAAACCGCTGGGCTACGATCTAAACTGACCCTTCTAAGGACCCATCACAGTTTACACAGGGACTTCCTGCATGTAGATCTGCCCAGGAAAGCCTTTATCTACAAGTCACTGTGTTACTGTTTTTAATTATTTATCTTACTTATACTGGTGGTCTGTTATTGGTGCCATTATTTCAAGTTATTTGGTTTTCTTCTAGATAAGAATTGGAATGATAATTAAGGTTTAGTAAGCCCGTTTTATCTTTTGTTTTAGCTGTAAACACGATTAGAATTACTGAAGACTTTTTGGATGACTTAGCTGATTAAAGGAAAAGTGAAAAGTGGTTTCAAGAAGAACAACCAAATAATTTCCACATTGCTGTTGTGGACACTGTTCAGCTCCCGCTCATAAATTACCCCAGTTCTTTTCCAAGTCAGAGCAGCAGGTGATGAGTTAAGAGTTGGATGTCTCCTTGGGTGCCCTGCTTTGTCATTCACCTCCTTTCTGATCTTCAGCAATGAACTCCCCACTAGGAGGGCAACAACACCCATTGACTTCTGTTTCTGTCATCTTGGCTGGCTAGAATTACTCCTTAGATCTATATGGAGCATGACCTCAGAAAGTGTTTTCAATTACTTGCTGCTGGTGTCAAACTCTTGTGCTGAGCTTATTGAAATTGAACACCCCAAACTTTAACCAAGGCCAACAAGTTACACTGTGCTAAAACCACTACAAACATGCAATTACATATTTTACAAATGCTTCTCAGCAACAATTATGTTCATTATTGAGTTCAGGAAAATCACTTGGGGCTGCACTGGGTTCAGCGCAATATTAAAATATCAGCATTCAATTGCTGCTTTTAAATTGGAAAGGCATTTATGCCAGTTCTCAGGTGACGTTGTCCACAGAGGTCAGGAAACACACAGGCTGAGCACTGTTTCCACTCAAAATGTAAATGCCGTAATGGTGCCAGTCACAGTGGAATAAACTGTCAGGGAAGGGAACTGAATAATATGATGTATACAGACTACACACACAGGCACATGGGACTGAGATTACAATAGTTCTGCAACCTTTTTACATTCCAATTGCAAAGTATCATTATTGAATTATTGTTATTATTGATGGTTTTTAAGGAAAACATTTTTTTTTAATTATGCAGTTGCTAATGTTTTTTCCTTTGCCATCTGACACTACGTACAACAAAAATTACAAAGGTCATCTCATCCAAACACTTGCATCAATGCTAATAGCAGAATAAGAAGATGATAACAAGCAGCCTCTGGGGCTTAAAAAATAAAGCCGAAGCTCAGTTCCAAAAACAATTTGTTATTGTTTTACAGCAGATTATTTCTATCTTAACAACTTGATAATAATAATAATGGGGTCCTCAAATTTATAAGCCTCCAACATAAATCTTTTTATGTTGGAGGCTTATGAATATGTTTATGATTTTATGATTGATTTTATGACAGTTTATGATTATCCCTTTTGGAGCATTTGCAATGCACTTTTCTGAAAAAGAACTGCACCTTGTTTAACTATATAGGAGTTCAATGTTTTAGTCTGTGGTCCTGTAAGTTCTTTTGTACATTATTTAGCGCTAACTAGAAGGTCTGTGTGTTGCACCCACATAGACTATAGATGCACCTTGCTTACACACCTTGCTAGCAGAAACTTCTGCCCTCAATTAAGTACAAGGCAATAGCCAAAATGCTAAAATGAGCATGACCCAAAGCAATGTATGATGTCAAAGTGACAACATCCATCAGTCTATTTGGATAAAATTGTGTGTCTTTTGTCCTATCTTGCGTCCATTACCCCTGACTCTGGTTCTGCTAAAAGTGTCTTCCTGTTACAAGGGAGTTCTTCCTTTCCACTGTTGCCAAATGCTTGCTCATAAGGGACTGTCTGATTGTTGGGTTTTTCCCATATTATTTTATGGTCTTTATCTTACTATATAAAGTGCACTGAGGCAGCTGTTGTTGTGATTTGGCACTATATAAATAAAACTGAATTGAACTGAGTTGAAAATAAGTGACGGCTCCCTGGGTGAACCAAGCTGGGGCAGGAAGTGGTAGTAACAGTTGTTAAATATACAGGAAAAACATGAATATATTCATGCACGTATAAAATATACTTCTAAAATCAAACACAGTTATCTTAAACCAGTACATCAAACAGTGGATATTGTCCTGTCTTGGAGCAAATACCCACAATAATTTAATTCTTCAGGTAACCTGTGCAACTGCACAATGTAATTTCCACCATCTGAAATGTAACATTTGTGCCATGTTTTTACTCTATTTGATAACTATATTTCTTTTAATATATCCATTTACTTGCCAGAGATGTGCCACTCCTTTCCCTGTATCCCTGAGCTATTATAGCCTTGGCTGGCACAGCGTCATGTTGTCAAGGGTGACAACTTTGCACTCATGTATTGTGTCAGGTGTAAACTCTGCTCACACTGATTTGCGGTGGCAACTATAAAGTTCAAATCCTCTGCCCCCTTCCTCTCATCTGTCTCTCTCTCTGGAGTCCTTGCCCCTGGCTGTATGCCATAACACGATGCTAGGCCAGGCAGGACTTTCCCATCAATCACACTTAAGGGAATGAAGTGTGGATGAAGGTAGTGATGCGGTAGTGGTCTTGATAATGGCCTTGAAAAGTTGGATACTGCCAGCTTTCACCACCACATTCTCTAGGGAGAAGAGGATCCCTGCCCAGAGAAGGTGAGTCATGGAATATTCCAGAGATAGGTTTCTGTTTCGCTGTGATTCTGCCTTACCTTAGATAACCCCCAGATTTCATAAAGGCATGATTCACCCAAGACAAATTCTCAACTGTTTTACTCATGAGATTCTTTTCTACTACTGCCAAATGTTCTAAAATGAATCACATCTGTATCTTATTAATTTACCACGTTGTGTTTTTGCTTCTTAATTGTGCAACTTTTAATATAAACGAACTAAAGATAGCTGCATTACAATTATCTTTGCACCCAGAGGTTAAATAGTTCAAAGAATTGAGTAAGGATATTTTAATACTATAACCTGAGTGTCTGACAAATTTGATTCCAGGCCTCTAAACCGTCATCAGGCTGCCACGATATAAAACTACATGATTATCATCATCATAAGATTTCATGATAATAATAATGACACTTATAGACAGACCTGTGAATAAACGTTAACGGCACAGTAGCTCAGTTTAACCGCACAGTTAGTATTAACTTGGAGTTTTATGAAAGTAGAGAGGGGGAGATGGGAGAGGAGGAGCAGCGGCAAAAGTAAACACAACAAATATATCGGTAATTAGGGCTGCACGATTACTCGTTAAAAAATCGCGATCTCGATTCATACTTATGTGCGATCTCATTTCCAAATGACAACGATTTTAAAAAAAAAAAAAAAAAAAAAAAAAAAAAAAAAAGACGACGACGATTGTACCGCATTTTGATCCGGGACGTAATCTGCATGAAAACAAGCGCTCCCTCTTCCTGCTCAACAAATGACAAGGGCGGAGCCTTATACCACGTGATACAGAAGCTGTGCCATGATGCTCAAATTGGCAGGGAAAAAACAACGGAGAACACGTCAGGGATGACGAGAAAATGACAGGAGAAAATTCGTCCCGGTCAACCACCCAAACATCAATAACGGGAACCTTATACAGCGCTTCCATATACACGTCGAACTCCCGCAGGCACAAAGAAATTACGGAGGCTATTACTTATCACCTGACCAAAGATATATCAACACTGTGCAAAACGAGGGATTTAGGAAAATGATCAACACCCTAGACAAACGCTACACAGTGCCGTCCCGCAACTATTTTTCTATTGTTGCACTACCTGCTCTATACAGCAGTGTCGAGCAACGGTGGAGACAGAATTTCAAGCAGTACAACATTTTGCGGCAACCACAAAATGTGAGGCATTTATTGTTTTTATTTTTATTTATTGTTTTTATGTTCAGTTTCAACTGTTACGAAGTTGATGTGCAGTTAATAAGTGCAATAAATATTTATATTGGAAAAGAAAATCGTGAGAGAATCGTGATCTCAATTCTAAGCAAAAAAGTCGTGATTCTAATTTTATGCAAAATCGTGCAGCCCTATCGGTAATTAAATTATGAATTAAGTCCTCATAATCTGCCTGTCTCCAGTGCTTCGCTCAACAATATTTGCTCTGTGGAGTGTGAGAGAAGTAGCTGCAGTGACAAAAGTGAACGCCGTTACAGGCAATCACCTTAATTCAGTCAGTCAAAGTGTGTAGATAAGCTGAGGGTGTAGCGTAATAGTAACTGAAAGGAAACGTAGCTGTGGTGAACTGGATAGTGAACCTACAACAACTGCCCTGGTGCATGATTCTTTACAATATCATAATGTTCGCAAAATCGTTTACCAATTTTTCATTTTTGATGAACACGGTGATCGCTAACACTAGTAAGCTCCTTCAAACCATAATTTTGCTTATTGATATTACTGACTGAGCTTTAGAGGATACTTTAAGTTATCGTGCATGAATAAAATCATCAAGCTTCCAGTCCTTTTTTTTATTTTGAAAGCACAAAGTTACAGTAATGTCACTCTCATGTCGTGTGTAACCTTCTTTAAGTAAAATGAGACATGTCTTAGCCTCACAATAAATAGCTAAATGTTAAGTCAGGTATTTAAAGCAACAGAATCGAATGTAATGCTGGATTGGGAACGTTGTGCCAAAAAGGTTCATGATACATGAATACAACTGGAAAATGAGGTGAAAATGTCATGGCAATTCATGCTCCTTCAGCCTCATCGTTCATTTTAGGAGGACAAACACACCAATCAATGCCAATTCCAGGCTTCATCCCACTCCAATTCAGTCCAACAGCCCAGGAGCAACTCCCCTGGATATCTGACAATTTAAATGTCAAGACTGGTACCAGCAATCTTTAAAATGCGAGTGGAATTTGGTAACCTAGATACACAATTTCAGTTTAGTCTTCAATAGATGGAATAAAACACCAGAGTCTTTTAGAAATATCTTACTAAAGTCATACATATTTGCTTGGATTTCTACCTACACAATCTAATAATGGATTAAGTCACAGAAAGGACAAGGCCAGTGGCAAGTTTTTCTGAAATTTTAAGTCAGAGGATTTGAGAGGATAAGCGCAGTAATGATGTCCTTTTATATGTACCTATGTTAAATATACCTTTTTATTTTCTTCAGTTAACTATGCTTAGTATAGTTTTGTGTACATACATATATATATATATATACACTTATTTCCTATGGCCTAATATGAAATGGAGAAGCCTATCTAACCACAGAAGAACATTAACGGCACTCACAATCCTCCATTTCTCAAAATGCGCCTGACAAGTGAATGCAAGTCATAATTAAAACAGAACTGCCAGCGCCTTTTTGCATGAAATCACTCAAGCAGTTACCATGTTCCTTGAAAAATGAACAAGTCTGAAAATAGATGTGTTGAATGTGCTGATGAGCAGATGAGAAAAACATCTATTCATCACTGAAGAATTTGCTGCTGTACTAGCTTCTCCAGCCCTATCAGCTAGCAAGTACAAGAACAATGACCCTCATTCTTCCATCTATTTGCACTGTTAAGATTGCAGTTTTACAGTAAATGTTACAATGTGTTATCTGTTATATCACAAATACGCGAAATATGTCACTTATATATATAAGTGACATATTATTATTACAGTAGTTGTAGAGTAAATGAACATGTGGAAAATCAATAGTATTTATTTACTGCCAAGAAAAACAGGAAAATCATTCAGAGATTTTCATTGCTAAATCTGTGTAATATGGCTTAAGTACATTCATTACTCAAGTATATACTCAGCTAAGAATGTCTGTACAGCTATAGAAAAAAAAGAGCCATAAAGAGTCTGATTTTCAATCATTTGCTTTCCAACAGAAATGATGAAAGCTTGTTGCTAGTCTCTTAAAGTTGTTTTAAGACAACTAAATGTATGAAAAGAAATGTGAAATAGTTCATTTATCATTAAAGAGGATAATGTTTAACGTTTCTTGTTGTATAAAAGTGACATTGAAATAAGAGAAGTTTCACAGCTCGGGTATCGTACACAATAATTCAATTCAGTTCTACATTTTAACCTGCGTGCATGTGCCGATACCAACACGCATGTATTCTTTCTTTCACACTTGTGACTTACTTGTGATTTAAGAGTAAACAATCAGTGACCTAATGCATTTTAAGACCATGAAAAAAAGTCAATCAAAATTTGTAATAATCTTCATTCTCATGATTATTAATTCTCTTATTTTTCTCCTATTTTTTTCACGTTGTTGGCACTTTAACTTTACATAGCGACCCACTTTTGATTCATTTTTGAGACTGAACTCAAATCATATAAGTATACAGTTTGCATGTAACGTCACATGTGACGTCAGGCACATGCGCACATTCTCGTTCTTCACCAAACCCATGGAGACATCTGCCATGTTTGTTCTGCTCGCTTTGGATCAGATATGTAGAGAACAGTTTGCTGCTTGTGATCAGCTCGGCATTTTGAAGTTATAGAAAAACTGAGAAATTTATTTTCAAGTAAATTCACTATGGCATTGCCTCAACTTTACATCAGCACTCATGTTTTTGGCTTACTGAGGTTTTATAATAATTTGATGCAATGACACCATCTCATGTCTCAGAACTGTTTTGCTGTGTACAAAATAAAGGCTCGCAATTTCTGTGAAAAAGTGCAATGTCACAGTTAGGGAGAATTTTACCAGAAAGTGTAGCTGCCACAGCCTACAGCAGGGGAAGAGGGTAAGTAAGGCTATCAAGCAGCATTACTGCAAACAATGCAGTATATATCTCAGAAAGCAGCAGGCTACAAAAGCAGGACATGAAACTGTATTTGCCCCCTTCCCGATTTTTTATTTGCATATTTATCACACTGAAATGTTTCAAAGCATCAAATACGGCAAATACAGCAATGAATTACAGCCCAATATAATACCTGAAAATAAGCAGATGGATATCAGATTCACAGGTAAAACAGTATTAAGTCATAAAAACTGCTTGTTTTTTAAACATATTTAAGCTTTTATTGACATGTGTTTAAAAAAAAAGAAGACATTAGGTGAATAAGACATATTAGCTAAGGTGACTGATTATAGCTTAGTGTTTCTTACCTTTAAGTGGTAACCTTTCAAAGTTCGAGTGTTAATAAGCCACAGAGTCAAAACACCAACAAGCAGTAATTATCTGTTTTAGTTTTTAGTCCATTAGGAAAAGCTTGAGGTAATACTGTGTTACTCATAACCTTTTATATTTCAAAAAGTAAACTGTACTTTACAAAGAACTAAAGATTATACATTTTTTAAACCACCTGCACCATGTCAAAAGCATTTAGGTTGCAGTACAGAGACCTTTCTTTTTCACATGATGCTTTATGCTTTAGTCGAATAGAGTCAAATCCTTGTTTTTTGCTCATAAACTGTAAAAGAAACAGTTAACTTAGGAAATGTGGAGTAACAATATGTTACAGTCTTGTTTTTTAATGGTACCAATTATCAGCCAATACCCACAGCCTTGCTTATTGGTGGTGAAAATACAGTACCAATGAAATACATGCTGAATACAGCAAAGTTTTATCCTTAAACAAAATCACAGTAATGCTTCACGAAGGGCAAATAAACATATATAAAGCCAGTGAGCAGTGCTCCGGAGAAGCATCTCCAGAATAAAGGACATATCATCAGGGTTGGAATTCCACCCCTCATCTAGTCAGACAACAGACGGCACCTGCAGAGAGGCAAGTCCATTTTCCTGAACTTGAAAACGGCTGCTCAGTAGAGCTTTTACTTCAGAGCAGACGAAACTTAAAACATTTGTTCTCCACACCACAACTATTTTAGAGTGAGATGTACTTCTCTACTAAATGGAGGCCAGAAGTAAGGGCAGTGAGAGGCAAAACAAATGCTTACTCACGAGCCCTTTATAATGTGTCTCTTGCTCCAATCTTATATTTGTCTTTAGATCAAAAGCCATCAGGGCATTATCTTCTGTACATACAGCAATAGTTGTTCCTATATCTACGACTGCCATAACAAGCATTTACTTTAAGGTAAATCTTGGTTAATGGGTCCATCATTGGTTTACTACACTTGTTATGACAGTAATATACCCAATATGTCAGGGCAGTCTGGTTTAGGGCTCAAATACATTCTTGAAAACAAAAAAACAGGATTGTTTATATCAAAGCATGAGCTGGGACAGCATTTGGAACTGCAAAGGGGCTCGTGGCTAGCTTTATTACCCTCACTACCATCAATACATTCCTGAGTGATACTGAGCTCCTACTACCATACCCGACATATTCTCCATCCTTTTCATGTCCACCCCGACTCCACATTCCCACAGTACACTTCTCATTCCCATATTTCTCGGTTAAGAAACACCAAATGAAACTCTCATCTCCCGTTACAACTCCTGACATTTATGTAAACGGAGCAGGCATTTTTCAATATCAGCTCTGTGTGCTTTTGGAGGTCTTACGTAAACACATTTTTAAGGCCACTGACAAGGTACAAGGGTCATTTTGGCTGTTCTTCTTGTAAGAAGCTTCTGCATTTCCCTCGAGTCCTATTTCAATTAGTGAGCAAGAAAAGACAAAAGTTACAGACTGAAACAAACTTTTTTAAACATCTGCAATCATGAAAAAGCAGCAGTTAGCACAACTCAGCTCTACAGAAAATAAAATCTGTGTTTTCAGACAGATAGACTTTGTTGGTTTGAGGTCGCCAGCAATTCCAGTCTGTCAATTCAGTCTTTGAAAGTGGTGGACACATCTGGTTTCTTCTGTTTCTTCTTGCAGACTGGAGGCTTTTCTTTTAATGGGTTTTTAATAGAAAAGAGGTGCAACTGTTATCCCTTTTAGGTTCATTGGACTGTGTCACAAGCTCAGGCAGTATATTCCAATGGTCTGCTTGTGAACAAAAAAGAAAGCCGAACGAGCAATCACCGTGAGCACGCATGAGGTGCTGCTGTCCGAGGGCTTGAAATAGTTAACATCACACAGGAAGAAGGAAACACGGACGTTTCAGTGGGTTTGTTCAACCCAGTGGAAAAGTAAATAAGTGCTACTGTGCACTGTTAATGCGAGGGCCATAAGAGGTTAAATGATGCATCCTTTTTAACCGTAGAGAACTACTGCACAAGCACATCTGCCAGGGGGACTCCAAAAACCCGGCAACGCCACAGACATCTGGTCATAAAAAAAAAAAAAATGAGATAGAAATAGTCACAGGGATACAGAGGTACCAAGGGACGCTAAGCAATGTGACTCCAGTGGAGCAAAAGTACCAATTTCACTGTCAGAGCTGCAAGCAACACGAGAGTTGTAATATGCACTGAACAGAGAGAAGAGGAGAGAGGAACTTTTTCACTGTGCCGCTGTATAAATCTGAGTGTATATATCCAAAAACAGCAATACCTTATCTAATCCTGTAAAACCCTCAGGCAGTATAACATTAAGGTAAAATTTATCTTTTCCTCCTACAACTGTAAATGTATTTCTCTCCTTCTCTTCTTTATGTAGTTCATCTCTAAAGAAACACAAACAGTACAATAAAGGTCACATTTGGTTGCCTTTTTCACGTAAGTAAGAGGTTAAATACAAAGCTGTGATTTAAAAATACATAACTGAGTTAGAATTGGTCTCCTCTTTTCAATAGGATCTTTTTTGTTTGTTTCACAAAATATAATGACATAAAAAAAACTGCATGAAGGGTTTTTTTGGCTTGTTGTTACCTCACACACCAGTGTGAATTGTGAAGTACATATAAGAAATATCAAATCTTTTTCTAAGTTTTGAAATACTAAAATTAAGCGTGGACAGCATAGCCTTAAAACTGTAAGAAAAATTTCAATAAAAAAGAGAAAAAAATACTGAATATTTTATTGATGCTTGCAGCTTGTAGGCATTTACAAGTCTAAATAAATGAAGCTGTATCCTTCTTTCACAACGAGCCACTGTCATTTATGACACACTAACTTTAAAGTGTGAATCTACTGAAACAAGGCGCCAGTAGCACCATTATAGTACAATAGTAGTCACAAAGCATTTTATCCATTAACACAGCATAAATTAAATGTGCGCACAACAGAAGTCCATCTAATGATTTCCCTGGAGATTTGAAGTAAACCCATAAAATAACTGCCTGACACTTTATTTTACTAATAGCCAAAGTAACAGTAATAAAAAGTATAAATATTTTCAACTTGTTTTCTATTGGGTGAAGCTTTTTAGCCAGTTCCTTATGGCCCTGCTCTTTTCACATTGTCACCATATCAGCAATTCCCATTAACTGCTTGCTCTTCCTGTCACATGAAGTGCAACTACGAAGTGCAACTTGCTTGATGTGAAACATTTGGGTTGCACATCACCAGCTGTTAGTGTCTCCTCCTTTGTCCTCTGGTTGTACTCGATGGTGTGTATTTGCCTCAAAAGGTGAGAAAAAGTGTGTTGTGCTTGTAGGAAGTTGTTAAAGTACCATCCATTGTGTCAGCCTGTGTGTCATCAGAAGCTGACATATGGCCCTTGCTTTCAGACATGCCTGGGTTTGTCCCTTTGTTGTGCACACTTAGGGAATGTAAACACATGGCTTTGCTATAGAAATGACATTGCAATGTCACTGTGGTATATTTATATCATCTAAAATTTTATGATAAGGCACAACTCTAAACAAAATGTAATCGTGTTTTATTTAATTTCTCCGTCCTTTAAGTTAAAATTAGCAATGCTAACATCATTCTAAATAACTTAATTTCTCCTGAAATGGGAAAAAAACTCCTCAAAGTCCGAAGCGGCTGACTGATATCTGACAGAGATGGATGCCTCATCACTTCACTGGCCACACAGCTACATTCTCACCCATTGTTCTACCTTTGCAGCCAATACAGATGGAACTCTTACCCCCACAGTGGCAACAGTCCACAGTGTGAAGGTGAATTGTGAGAATTTTTCCAAACTGTCTAGACTTTCCATCCTTCCAGACCAGCATGGGATCCCTGATAGTGGAAATCTATTTTGCGAAATGCTCAGAACCTCTAATGAAGAAATGAAGCGTGGCAGAACCATGACAGACCACGGCCAGAGGGTACCATACAGAGGGGGAAAAGGGCTACTGACAGAGAGCTGGTTAGAAAAGACGGTTGGATATGACAGGAAAGAAGGAAAAACATTAGCGGATACAAATAAAGTGGAAAAAGTATGTAAATATAGAAAAAGAGGCTTTAAATTAATAACATATCGGACTGTAAAAAGCCTGCATTATGTATTACATTAGATCCATGTTAGACTATTGTGAGTTTACACAATGCTGCTGATGAGAGAAAGAGAAGCGCCCAAAGAGTAGCTGTGTGTCTTTCACTTTTCTTCTTTGTGTGTCTACTAATTCTTTCGATTGGCTTTTGTAAAAAAAACATCAACACTGACTGTCGGCTAATATGATTACATCAGCAATTTTGTGTGTAATTCCGATATTTTAGTCAACTTATACATCCCTGATATATATATATCAGGGATGTATATGTATGTATATCTATCTATATATATATATATATATATATATATATATATATATATATATATATATATATATATATATATATACGAAGAGTAAGATATAGCGAGTACTATGTAATATGGGGAATGTAGGCATTGTGGGCTTTGGTGTACACTAGTTTGTTGGCAGTGTTTTCAGTCCCCACAGGTCACTGTCACCCTTATTCACCTTTGGCACAAATCTGGCAGGCTGACGCATTGTTTCAGGTGAAGTCAAGCGGAAAACATGGCTGCCCCAACCCCTCAGAACCACGCCTTCCAACACACACACACACACACACACACACACACACACAAACAGCAACCCTCCTCCTCACCACTGCTACCTCCAGAGCCCCACTCCAGGGATTCCCGTTATTTTTTTATGTCTGCCGGGGGGACCTCTGGGATCACATCTCATATTGGCTTGGCGCCTTGCCTACTGCTACCAGCAGTCATAAGGGGGCCACACCCACGCTCAGCTTGGCTCCACTTTCAACATAAAAACGTCTTTGGTACTCATTATTTATGACATTTTCAACATGATTATTAATTCATTGCAATTATATTATATTTCAGGCACAGTCCAGACACTGCCACATCTGTGATGTCTCAGGAGCCTCGCAGGTCCAATAGGAGTCACCCCCGCCCCCTCCATTACTGTTTTTCCATTTCACTAATTGGGTTTTTGTTTATGGGTACTGTGATCACCGGTGATAGTATGATCAGTGCTGTTGACTCCCTGAAGTCTAATCGGGGGAAACTTGTCTATTTATCTGCTGTGTGCTTCACTCACAGTAATCAAATTAACTCTCAAACTTTTTTTTAATCTTAAACATGCTATCATCTGCTAATTTTACAACAGTGTATACATGTTTATTATACTGATGCAATATTAAAGTCACTTGATACGTTTCACTGTTCAAGAAATGCAACCTTCCTGGATCAATGGGGGGTTCGAAGGGTCAACAAGTCATGGGTTAGGGTTACAGTCTTTAGTATGGCCTTTTTAACGCTTCACTAATCAATATTTACTATGGATCAAATGACTAAAGAGGTTGGCTGCTAATGGTGATAAACCCAGTCCCCTTTTCAGGCATCCCTTTACATAAAAAAACCAACAGAAAATCTTGCCCAAACAAGACTATAGAAAGATAAAAATAACAACCGCCTGGTGAAACATTTCAATGCTAAGGAATTAGCAATTCGTCCAAATGAAAAATCCTGTAGACTATACAGACAAATGTATTGGGCTACAATTCTTATTGTTTGAATTCAGGTGTTTACAGTCCCTTTGTCACAGATGCCAATTGCAAATTCAGTACTTAACCATTCAGTCTTTAAAGTGGCTATTCTTTCACAAACAACTGTGAAAGAATGGGTCGTTCTAAAAAACTTACTGAATTCAAGCGTGGTACTGTAATAGGGGGTCACATAACAAGTCAGTTTGTGATAGTTCTTCCTTCCACTATGCATGTTATTCCAAATGAACCACCGTTTAGGGACCACACAAACTTAGCCAAATAGTGGCAAACTTCCTCTGGCATTAACGTCAAAACAAAAAGTGTATGCCGGGAGCTTCTGGCATGGGTTTTCATGCCCATATGTGGCCTCTCTCCATCATTAAGATGCACACATCCTCTCCAGGGCCCTATTATAAGAAGCACGCTTGACAAACTCTGACTTTAAAAGAAAACTCAGAGTTGATTAATGCTGAGATTGGCAACTTTGAGTTTGCAGTTTCTGAAATGCTGCTCAGAGTAGGTTCGATCAACACGAGTTAAGCACATGAGTGAGTAAAGAAAGAAAGCAATTGTCAACGGAGCTCCAATAACAAGATTCACCGTGGCAACAGGTAAATAATGAGCAGCCAATGAGGACTACGATGCTTAGGGAGACAGGTATCGTTTTTATTGGCGTTGTCATCTCTGTTATCATCATAAACAGCATTTAAGTTTGACATAAAATATGAAATATATAATTTTTTTCCACTGTCTGAGGTCTTCAATTACCCATCTTGAATTTCCATTAGATGAAGCTCAAATGGTCATTTTAAATTTGATTTTTAAATCTACTTATTCAGTTGTAACCTGACACGAACAAACTGAAAAATTGAAGATAAAAATATCAAAATAGAGAGAACTATATCCGACACAGTTTACCGGTGGGCCTGTTTTGATAGCTACAGAGATAGCGACAGACTTCAGGGTGTAAAGACATTTCAGCCCGATCTTCACTCATATATTCATATCATCTCTAAGATCTCAACAGTGACAGACATTTTTCCATCAGTGTGACCGATTACAACACAACAAATGATACAATAAATGGTCCCAGTGCAAAGAGACTGGCTGACAGTCTGACAGCTGCCTGAATGTCCGCAGTGTCACACAGTTAGAAAGATATTCTGATAATGAATCTGTGATGTAATTGCTTTCTCCATCTGTACACTGACAGCTGATTGATTATAAAAGTGGTCATATTAAGTCCAAAAAATAACAAACCTGTTCATAAAAATGTGAACTTTTTCAAATTAATTCACTCCACCACGAGCTTTGATAGCAACTTTATGAATGAGGAAATGAAATGGAGTTTATTCAGTTGCAGCGGGAGAGGTGGAGTCAGCGAGAAACTCTGAGTTTGATAAAGAAAACCTGCCAGTGAGCAGGTTCACAGAGTCTGGCATAATTTTGAAGGTAACTCTCTTTTGTTAACAAAAACCTGCAAAAACTCTAGATTTTAGCTCTTCCTTGGCTTTTGACTTGGTTGCAATGGAAGTGAGAACAGCTTTACTAATGCTCTTCGCCTATCAAGAGTTTCCAGTCTGTAGATTCAAACCTCTAAGCAATCGCTCTGACACAAAAAAGGGACAGTGCTCTAAGCAAACACAAGACCAGTGTCAAAAATAGCACAAGTGCTGGATCCTTTTTTGTTGTTAATGTGATGTATATCTCTGTGGACAAGACTGCCAACAAACTGCTGGCTTGTCTCAACAGTGCAGTGAAATCCAGGACATAGTCTCAAATCAAAAGAACAGAGGTCCAGTAGCAACTTGCTCCTTCTAGACAGCTGCACTTTTGAAAATGCAACTGAAAATTGAAAAGAAAAGGACAGTCTGTGTGTAGCAGAATAATTTCTCTGGTCATCAGATATAGTCAAAATTTCATGAGTGCTATTGCAGTGCAAGCAATAATGCGGTCGAAGCTTTTCTCTAATCCCGGCCATAAATTGATCAGAACATACCTGCCAGGGTGTAAAAGGATTGTCGATCAATACTATATTTTACCTTTAAGCGCAAACACAATGTACATTACAAACGCATGGACTGAAAATTCAGCATGAATAATAATATTTAAGAAGTTACTGTTCTTATAATAACACAGCAGTGTGTTAATTACAATGTTTCCAACATATTTAAGGATACAGCTTTGTCAACTTGCTTGACAGACTTTACTTTCCATAATGCAGGCTCATCATGACCGACCACTTTAATAAGCAGGTTAAGCTGCCTATAAATCAGCAGTGACATGTGCCCTTTAAGACACCAAAGCCTTGCCACTACTTCATATCTATCCCAAATACCCTGTGAAAAAACAAAGAATCAAAGCTAAGACGCCAAACTTTGAGAATTTCTCTATGAATTTTTTGTCTTTTATGAAGTCTGAACAGAACACGTTTCATTTGGTAATAAAAATGACACGCCGGCTTCAGTTTCTTTATCTCTTCTTAAATTATTCTCTCTCAAAAAAGACACTTTTGCCTCATCAAATGATTACGATGTTCTCATGGGAATCCGTTTTTCTTTTCATTCCCTCATTATGAAATTCTCTGCTTAGGGGGGAAAAAAATGGCTGAGAAAGTTGTCAGCAATCCGGAAGACGGAACAACAGAAAACAAAGCTCTGATCAGACAATAGTGAAACATTGAAAGGCAGAAGCAGAGCGGTCCTCGGAAAATGACTTTTAGGAAACTCATAGCTGATGCGGCATAAATTCCATGTAGGTTAGTGAAGTCTTAATTTAGACTTTGATGAGACTTCATATGGTAAAAACAGAAAAAGCACAAATGTCAGCACACTGTCGTATTCAGCCCTCTTTCCTGGGCACCAACAGGGACGCAGGCAACGGCATCCGAGCGCTGCATCAAATCCAACACACAATGTTCCAAACATAGACAAAGGACCTCCTCCACCCATAGTGAGCGACAGGACAGTGATTAATGAGGCCACACTAGTGGAGAGTGGCTCTGTTATACTGCACCTCCACTCCTGTCTCTGCTTCAGCAATAAGCGTGTCAACAAGTAACTAATGACTGCCAAGATGTCCTCTGTTATACATTTCCTCATAACATCGCACTCCTTATCACCTCTAATGCTGCATTCACATTGTAGTCAAACATGGCTGGGAGCAAGCTAGGTGGTAATTATTTTCAAGAACAGATTAGCATTAAAGTCAACCATTGCTGCCACAAAGTGTCAGCAAGTCTTTTACTGTGAAAACAATTTTCTGACCAAGTATACATGAAATGAAGTATTGATTGATCAAATTTACTTTTATTTAATTGATTCATTGATTTAGCCATCCATCGACCTACCCCTAACATTAACGCAGACGTGTGACAATCATGGTGACAGCGTAGGATCGAGTGAATTAGGTACGAGTCATAAAGGTCTAGAGACTGGTCTGCGATCATTTGGCAACCACTGGTTGTAAGTATTGTCAAGTGGTTGCTGGAGGTTGATGATTGCTCCAAAGACACACTTTTTTGCAATGATTGTTTAAAGCCCCAATCACCTGGGCCTACAAACCAATCAGTGACCCCCTCTTGCTAGAAAAAAATGTATATTCCTCAACTGTTTGCAAAAACCTCCTTGTGAGTGTTTTGGTTGTAAGCACATTGTTGCAGTCGTCATTTGAATGGGGTTGGACTCCACAAACACTGTCCAGCTACTCTCACAGCTTTAGTGAACCTGTGAACAATGTGACACAAACCAAAAATGGAGATCTTTGTATTCAAAATAGAAGATGCACCTTTTTAAACAGTTCCTAGGATAAGTAACAGCAGAATGAGAGGAAGAGCCTTCAGCTTTTAGGCCCTTCTTCTGTGGAAACAGCTCCTAGTTTGCATTCAGGAGAGAGACACCCTCTCTACTTTTAGGATTAGGATTAAAACTTTCCTTTTTGATAAGGCATATAGGTAGGGCTGGATCAGGTGACACTGAATCGTCCCTGCCAGAGGTTTCTTCCTGTTAAAAGGGAGTTTTTCCTTCTCACTGTTGCTAAGTGCTTGCTCAAATAGGTCGTTTGATTGTTGGGTATTTTCTGCATTATTGTAGGTTCTTCGCCTTGCAATATAAAAGCTCCTTGAGGCAAATGCTGTTGTGATATGGTGATATATAAATAAAATGGAATTGAACTGAATATGAAAAACTACATGTACAAGAGGTTTTTCGTGCCACACCTTCTTTGCAGCCGATTTCACCTGGCAACAGCCAGCAGACTCCAGGAACCACTGCCAGCAGCAACCAAAGTTTGTATTGCGTCCAACATGGCAGACAACTCATGTGTGCACGATAAACCTCAAGAGTAGGCTTCTCATCATGCTATTCTCCATTGCTTTCTTTTATAATACTCCAGCCTGAACTCAAAATAATACTGATACTCATTCAGACTTCACGGTCTGCTCATGCTGATGATAATTTAACCTGCATCACATCATTGAAAAAGAAAACAAAAAAACAAAAAGACAGCACTCTGCAGGAATCTTCCCTCAATTCTGATGGTCAGAGAGTCCCTCCAGCCACTGATCAAACTGCAATGTCCCTGTTCAAACACAGCTGCATCAATGGGCTTTTATCACACCACATCCCCCCACCTCTCCCATCACCCCGGGTACAAAGATATGCACAGCTGCTGCCCTGTTGCCCAGAAACTGAATGTCACTTAAGGAATACCCCCATTCCACAAACAAGATAGTGTTACAGGAAGCACTGCAAACAGCCTAAGCCTCCAAACTTGATTTTCTTTTCCGACAGAGCACCCTATACTGCTCAAATGCATCAATTTTCTGGGGCCCCTCTATCTAATGAGAGTTCAGATGTCATTGAAACTGTGAAGATAGGATGAAAAGAATTACATAATTGCACCTTTTCTAAAGCAGGCCTTCTCTGTTATTGAGTTTTCAGTATCATTTTCCCATCACCGGGGAATGACCTAAACCTCTGTTCAATCAATGCATACTGAGTTATGAGTCCTGTAATTTAAAAATCACATTATTGGATGTAGCTCATTTAGTCGGAGCGTCTAACCAAGAAACCTTTTATGTCAGTCTGTTATGTCCAAAAGCACAAAGGAAGTGCATTAGCAGGTTATTTGTTTAGCAAATTACTTTCAGCCCTCAATTTAGGCGAAAAGTCCTTTTGAAGGCTCTTAGATGACTGTTAACATCAATTTTACACTTTTTTATGTATGTATTTATTCAGTATCGGGGAAAAATATGAACATTTTATATTATAAAACAATGTGAGCTTTATAAGAATTTTATTATGTTAAAAAGTTAGGAAATGGGAAACTGCATCAGGAAAAAAAAAAAACTTTAGTACTTCAGTGATTTATTTAAAGACATTCATTAGACCAAACAACCTTCCTAAGCACTGAATCCCCTTTTTCACCAATCTATGCTCCGTTAGTTCTGCCTTTATGCAATTTGGCCTTGTTTTGAACAGAGCAAGCCAAGACTGGAAGACAGCAGCGATTTAAAAAAAAATGCATGCTCTTTCTTCATTCGGCTACGGCAGTGCTAAGAGACTGCCACTCTGAATCCTCCAAAGAAGCCACAAACACACGTATGAATAAACTGAGGAGTTTTGCTGGGGTTCCTCCTTATTAACCTGACAGGTATTTTATATTCTGTACAGTTCGAGGCTGTTCTGCAAGGGAGAGATGGCATTTAAGGCCCTCCAGAGGCATTAAAGCCACTAGGCTAGTAAGAAGAGCCATATCCCTGAATGAACTAATTAAGCTCCACAATGTCCTCTGCAAAATGGTGCCCTGAGATTGGTCTCTGCAATAGCAGTAATGAGAAAGACAGAGACGGGAGGGTAAAAACATGGGAGGGAAAAAAATCAGGGGGGGGCAAACCTCAAATGCATAAGGAGTGTGCGCTATTCAGATAAGACAGATTAGCGAGGAGGCGGGTTGTCAGGTTCTTTCTGCCCCTCTCCTGGACGCGTTACATTTTTGAATCCAAGGTCCGGATTTTCTTGTCTTTGTTTTTCTACCCTTGGTTGCAGCAAGGCTCATTAAAGTCCATAAACAATGAGAGATGTGCTCTCTAATGAGCAAATGTTTCTGTAAAAGGGATCTGTCCTTGGGAAGCTGGCCATGTCATCTAACACTGTATCCAAACCCAGTCTCATGCATCTCAGGACAAACAACCAGGCCATTCTCACTAGGCTTGATTGTCTCTTCAGTCTCATTTTCGTTGTCCCCTGGTTTTTGGGTTTTTTTTGTAGTCTACTTCACATGAAAATTATCGGCCGCTATGATTCCTGACATGGAGGGCAGTGTCGCAAAATCTGGCAAAGTGACTCATAATGAAGAGCTGAGACTTCTATGCTCCCTTCCTTAACGGCTGCATAGAGAGAATGGAGAGTCCCAGGAGGTTTCTATGACACAGGGTGGCTAACTAAGCCATCTCCTTTGCTGGCTACGGTGTGCAGTGAAGCTGAATAAAGCAGAAGTCAAAAACAGTGAGCTTTCACTGCATTAGCAGTCCATAACAGATGCTGCTCTGGAGATAGAGAGAAAGAAAAAAAGCATTTAGTGAAACAAACAGTGGAAAGCAGATGTATGACATCACATTCTGATTTGATCTTTTACACCGACAGCGGGTCAGACGCTGATAAGTGATCTATCTATGGCTCACTAATTGCAGCAATACTGTATAATGATAGCAGGGATTGAGAGAAATCACTGCAAGTCCTCAAACACAAAATCAGTTTGTAAAAAATTCCACAAATGAGAGAAAATACAGAGACAAGACACATGCTACAATTGTGTTTTATTGGAGAAAGATACAGTCCCGAAGGCCTAAAGTGCTTCATTATAACCACAGTGGGCCGAGTTGTATTAATCTTCAGTTTATCAACAGAGGAAAAGTTTGCAGGATGATTGAAGTCAAGAGTTTTCTCTTTGTGAAATGCTGGATGTTTGTCTGTTAGATCTTAAATTACATTTGGTGCCAAGAAATGTAGTGGAAAAATCTTGAGACAACTCACAGTAAAAGAAAAAAAAGAAGACTAGAGTTATAATGTCATTTTATGGAGAGGATTAATATAATATACACATATACACATATACATATATACATATCTATATATAGATATAGATATATATATAGTTATTCCCATATATAAAAGTGGGAATTTTGTTCCAAATGTAGGTGAAAATAGATCAGTCGAAATCAAAATGGCACAATATCATCAAATGCTGAAAAGACAAAATAAATTTACAATTCTAAAAAACAAAATCATGACATTAAAAATGCAGTGAGTATTGATTGATGTCTACCAGCTTGGCCAACCTGCATGTGCTCCACATCTATTACAACTCCAGCAAGGCAACATCTGGTAACAGCTCCCCTTCATATCAGTATTATTGAAACGAGAACATAAGGCAAGAACATTTTCTCACAACTGCAGCTGACTCGAAAGTAGGAAAAACAGTGAATATTCAGATGTATCACAATGGAAACATCTGAAGTGTTGACTTCTTTTGCTTTGCTGTTTGTTGGAAAATTGGGGAAAATAATAAAGCATACTTAACATATATAAAGAATAAAGAATGTAAGTAAATACACCCAAAAATACTGAGATGAAACTGACTTCTCCTGCAAAGGATATTACAATATACTAAAAACACACATGCTAGCTACCTGACAAGAACCTAACTCTTACTTATGAAGTATTCATTTTGCTTTTGCTCTAAAAATTTGTTCAGAATAATAATAAACATGCAATTTTGATGTATAATCAAACACCTGTTCACTGCTTGGTAATGCTTAATATCCTATCTGCCACTAACATAGCAGCAAGTCAATGAAATTGGGCAAGACGACTCGCTAAAGCTCAAATCAAGCATCACAATGGGGAAGACAAGTGACTGGAGTGAGTTTGAATGTGGCATGGTTGTTGGTGCCAGATGGGCTGGTCTGAGTATATCAGAAACTGCTGACCTTTTATTTTATATCAGCAAAATAAAAATTTCCCACACAACCATCTCTGGGGTTTACAGAGAACAGTCCCAAAGAAAGAAACACATTTTTGAATGATCAGCAGTTCTCTTAGCAAAAATCGCCGATTCCAGAAATCAGGAGGAACATTTCCAGACTGTTTTGAGCTGATAGGAAGGAAATAAAGGGATGCAGAGGAGCATCTCTGAATGCACTATAGGTAAACTTTGACACAGATGAGCTACAGTAGCAGAAGACCATACTGTGTGCCACTCCTGTTAGCTAAGAACAGGTAACAGAGACTACAGTTTATATTTTGGCATAAACAACATGAAAGCATGGGTCCATCCTGCCTTGGATCAATGGTTCAGGCTGGTGGTGTTGTAATGGTGTGGGAGATGTTTTGTTGGCCTACCTTGTGGCCATTACTACCAACTGACTGTTGTATAAACACCATAGTCTATCTGGGTATTGTTGCTAACTGTGTCCATCCCTTTATGACCACAGTGTACCCATCTTCACATGGCTGCTTCCCGCAGGATAACACACCATGTCTCAAAGCTCAAATCATCTCAAACTGGTTTCTCGAGCATAACACTGAGGCATGCCAAGCACACTGCAAGTCTCTGAGCTGCAGTCTTTGGGCAGCACAGTCTCTAATGCCTCTGTTGGATGAGCTAAAAAGGCCCAAGCCCTCAACTCCTGATGCTGAGTCTTCTGAGTTTGGCCCATCTGGCTTCCTGCACTGTGAGCCAGTATCAATCACTTGCAGCATGACACGCTCCCTTTGTTCCTGCAACGCAAACATATTTCATCCTTCTGGTGTTCAGAAAGAGAGCAAGTCTTCAACTGACATTTACCCCCCCAGTCTCTCATAAAAGCAAGATAAAAAATTAAGTAAAATGTAAAATATCAAGATGAAAGTGTCAGCATCTGTATGTATGTATGCATTAAAGCATCAAACATTTCAGGTGAGATTTTGACCTAAATGTATTTGGTCAGAATATTTTGACCTTGAGACTTCATCAAAGTGTATGAAGCTTTGAAAGCACAAAAACACTTTTTATACCTTCTGTAGCCTGTCTTGCCCATTTCAACCGTGAGATGAAAGTCAAATGTGTTAATACCATCCTCAGCACTTGGTAAAAGCATATGCTTCTGGCATTAAATTAAAAATTCAAAAGAATTTCAGAGAGGGCTTAATTTGGAGTTTACTGACTGGTTCAAGGTTTTAGAGAAAGTGCATTATTGCCCAAAATGCATCAATACCAAAAGGCAACCACCGAAGGCTGCAGATATTTCTTCTTCATGTATTCATATGGCAGGGATTTACATTTAAATTTTGAGCATTTACAGTAAATCGTGCAGCACAAATACTGCAAGCTGCCAAATACTATGGAAGCGGAAGTGCAACACAGGAGTGCCAAGAAAACCGAGAGCATTTCTTTATCACCTGTCAACATTCATGTATCACCATCAGAGCAAGTTCTGTTCTCCAACTAAAGCAAAAAAATGTCTTTTAGGATCCATTTCTATGTGCAGGCATAATTTGCGAACCGTCAATAGTGCAATATAATTACACAGCTACAGAACTTTGTGGTAACAGTGGCTTATTAAAGCAGCAGAGCAGCAAATTATGCAAAAAAGCTTTTCTAGATAAAATGAGACAGCTGTCAGTCAGGAGAGCGGCTATTCATTTCACAGACATAATCAGGCTGCGATACATAAGCAAAAATTTAGCTCCTTTTACAGCTTAGTTTACCAGCAAGGTTTGTCTTATTTTTAGATATTATTTCCTGGAATTGAAAAAAAAAAAGGATGAACCTGCATCATATCATCATCATCATCATCATTCACGGCAAAGATGTTTCTTTTCATGGCATCTCAGATCGTGTGAATGCACTCATTTAGTAACAAGAACGGTGAAGAAAAGACCTTCGTTCTGCACGCTGAAGAACGCCAGTCAACTAACAAGTAAGAAAACATACTGAGCATCACACTCTTCTTTAAATTCGAGCCAGGAGGAAGGCCTGAACGCAACGTGTCCGTGTCTCATGCTACTACTGGTCTCTGCAAGCTTCAGTGCACAAAACAAGGGTCTGGCAACAAAACGGGAAACAATGAATCCAGAGGTTGGAGTACCCTGCCGGCACAGTGGCTCCTCCTTGACAACACTTTGCATTGTGTCCCGCCTATTTTTCAACCTCCACCCCTCCTCCTCCTGCCCGTCACCCTGCACCTTTGTCTGCAACCCCACCTCACAGTGAGCCACTACAGTCTTTTCTTCACAAGCAGCTCTTCAACAGAGCTGTTAGTGTAAAAGCATAATAAATCACAGACCTCTCCTGATTTTATTAATTGCAGCAGCTTGAACATAAATGCTAAACAGATTTTCTTTAATCTTATTAGAAGTGTTTACGTTAAATAATCCCATCCTTGTTTAGCCCCTTACACTTTACTTGATATATATGAGATAGGACAAAATGAGCGCATTAATAGTTGGCCTTTTAATAAATTTGATTTGCTCTTCAATCTTCATCCATATTTTACTACATCAGTATTGCTTTGTTCCATATAACTCCACAGAGGCTCAGTTGAATACACCGGTATTGATTACTGCAAATTAGCTTTTGTTTTCAAGTAGAACTCGGACTAATCTCATGCTCGCTTGGCCTCAATTTCATCAGGAAAGTAAGGATTTATATTTTTAAGATACAATTAAGAAAAAGATGGCGATAACATGCATTCTAAAATGTAAATATTTCCTCATTTAGACATGGAAACATCTCATTAAAGCATAAGTACACATACGTTTCACCAAGCATTTGAGGCCAATTTCAATATGCACCACATTTTGAGAGTTTTTGATAGATATTTTGCTTTGAGGTTTATAACACAGCATTACGCATTAAAAGTGTTAATGGAAAGCCACCCAGTTATAGCAACAGCCTAGGGCTGTTCGATATAACGATATATATCGGATGACGATAGAAAAACGTCTATCGTTTCATTTTACGCTATCGTTTGTTTCGTGGTGTCGCAAAATAAACTGTTTACGGCAATATTTTTTCATTATTTTGATGGTCACTGTAGTGGCTATATTAATTTCTTAAAGTTCTCTCTTTCTCTTATATTTAATATAACCACACTATGGACGGACAAGCGCTTGTCTTTTATGCGTTGTGGTTAGCAACAACGACAGTAAAACCACGGCGTGTCCGCTTGTTTATTTTCCACATAAACCTTTCACAATAAAGCTCAAGATCCTGTTGAGGCTTTTCAAAATAAAACGAGTCACGTGAAAGATGCAGAGTATTAACGGATGAGAAGCAAAAAAGAGCCGCCAGGTGCTAAAAAATAAACCTTAGACTCAAACGTTAGAACAGACTTTTCTCCGCAGCACGCTGTGTAATAAATACTCACAAAGAAAACGGCGGCCGTTACAACTTACGTCTAAAAATGTATAGTTCCATGCATCAGTTAAAACACTCGACTCCAGGTACACGACGCCCAGCTGGAAACGCTTCACGCAAGTCGAGATGCCCGAGATTCACAGAATTTACAGGAAATGTTACATTTTTGTAATTTATATCGTTATATCGACGATAGATGTCTTAATATCGGGATATGAGATTTTGGTCATATCGCACAGCCCTACAACAGCCACTCCCTCTCAGCACTGAGCTGGTGTTACCCTGCAACCACCTGCTACACAAAAACACCATTTATTTTGATCAGTCTAACCTCATCAGCGGCTGCATGTGAAAGCCGTATGGGTACCAGCGACGGGGCTCTGGTTGTATGTGACTCCCATATTAGATTGGTGGCAGGATTTTACGAGTTAATTTGATGATTTTTGACACACCGGTTTGATCAAACGGTCCACAGAGTCTGAGCTGCATCCACCATCAAATCAACAGCTTCAAGATGTGTCTGTGTTTCATGCTGTTTCCATACCACACAGAGGATTTCACAGAAACCTCTGCAAAACAGCTCTGAATACCGTTTAAATGCAACAGGAAACCAACATCTATCACCTCTGACAAGCTGTTTTTGTTTTGGGGGGGTTTTCCCCCATCAAGAGACCATAAACCCAATATTTTATATTTAACAAACTCTTATTATATTTTATTATGTATTTAATATGCTTTTCCGTCTATGTGAATTCACTATTTTCTCATGAAGCGTTGTTTCTCCACACATTTGAATGCATAGCAGCAAGGCTGAAGAACTCCCCAAGTCCGGAACAAGTTCTGTGAACTGAGCTTCCACAAAACTTAAAGAGAGCACATTAAGTTAGGATAAAACCTATCGGTGGCTTTTATTTTTAATATCTGAGAACTTCCAACAGTCTGTGATTGTGCCACCTGAGTGTGTGAACAGCACTCGGTGAAAGAAGTCATTCTCGTTCTTTGCTGGCATGGTCTGAAAAACACTACAGAGCCACAGCGGATGCCTCAAGAATGTGCTCGCTGACAATTGTGCCAATTTAGGAAGTAAACAAGTCTACAAAAAAACTGCGCATGGTGCACATCTCGCCTTGTTCCTTTCTCCCAGAAGACATGCTTGGGTGTTTTTTTTTCCTTTCCTTTCTTTACACACACACGCTGAGGCAACTTGGCACCTGAGGAAGCCAGCCAATCACAGAGTCCCTGGGATGAGCCAGCTGTCATTGCTAGGCATTACATCATGATGGTGAGTCACTCCCTGGGATTTAGAGACAGTAGAACAAATGCTCAAATACACTATGGCCTTAACTCTCTATGACAGCTCAGCCAAGGTAAGCCATGTGAGAAGGTAGATTTCTGACTGTGGGAAAAACATAAGAAACCAAGAGTGCCTGTGTGCACATAAGGTGCATCAGATATATGCCGTTTATCGCTAAAGAAGAGAATAATCCTCAGGTTGGTCTCAGAGCTGGAACGGTGAAATCACGTAGAGCAACTTTTGCTGTGCCAAGACACCGCAGAAAGTGATACGGAGTTTATAAGGTGCGACATCAAACTTACAGTCTGCATGCGCCAGCACAAAACACCCACACTGCCCGAGGGCCTAGACACATCTCTTAATATCAGTGGTGATCACAGGAAACAGAGCACATCCCCTGAAGCTAAATTACAGGTCAGCAAGTTGTGTGTTTAAGATTTCAAATCAACACATCAAAGTGCTTTTTATAATAATTGTAATAATAATAATAAGCCAAGTGGAGCCTTAGTGGTATCAAAAATATACCCCTATGTTTACTCTTCATATTGTTCTTAATTTAGTCACTGGGTTTCTTGTTTGCTGTCGCTGTTGCTGTTCATTATTTTGTGCATAAGCAGAAATGTTAAGTGCCGGCATCCACACTCAGGCAAATAACTGCCAGCTGCCATTGTTATGTGAATGACTGGTCACTCCTAAGAAACCTATTATGCAAGCTGCAATCTGAAACCTGAGGTTAAGATGGCCAACACCGCACATTTGTAGCAGGAGGAAAAAAATATCTCCAAGCAGGACTCATAGGGGAGTAATAACGATTCTCAAAGAAAAAAGACGAGTGATAAGAAAAGGAGGAATGTTTCAAAATGGGAGACACACTCGAAATGAACTGTGTGGAAAAACATCGCTGCATGCATCTTAAATGAGCAGCAATTATCCCTGCAGACACCAGGTGTACAGGAAAATGAGTTGACTCTTCAGGTGGTTTGAAAAGCAGGATTTCTGAGCAGAAAATCCTCCCCCCCCATCTACAAATGAATGCAGCAGGTGTGGTATCAGCTAGGCTGTGGAAATACTGGAACAAACCACTTTAAACTGTTTTACACTCTTACTTCAGTGAGTGCCTTAGCTGCAGTCCTAGAAAGTAGCCACTGAAAAATACAGATGTGAAAGTCAGCGTCACTGATACACAGGGCTGCCCTGATTACAGTTTTGTGACCTACAGAAAAGTTTCTCAATCTAATGACAAATTTGCTAAGATGACGACAAAAATTAGGTGAACTCAAGTGTAGTGTGCACTACTAAAAACTCGATCAGAGAACGTATTTTCCACTAATAAGTATTGTGAATCCCAAAAATGACAAATGAATTAGCAGCCTAACACAACCATATGCTGGTGTTCAGTCAAATGCACAGGACATTTCTCATATTAGGGCTGTTCGATATAACGATATATATCGGATGACGATATGAAAACGACTATCGTTGCATATGAAGCCATCGTTTGTTTCGTGGTGTCGCAAAATAAACTGTTTACAGCAATATTTTTTCATCGTTTTGATGGTCACTGTAGAATTTCTTAAAGTTCTCTCTTCCTCTTATATTTAATATAACCACACTACGGAGGGACAAGCGACTGTTTTTATGCGTTGACGTTAGCAACAACAACGGTAAAACCATCGCGCGGCTCCGCCATCCGCTTGTTTATTTTCCACATTGTCAAAGGAAAATCGTGTATTTTGTGATCAGCTAACATGAAATGTATTCTTTATTGATCATTAAGCACATGGAAGATACAGACTTAGAAAAGGGGAACCTCAGCTCTGAGTTCTGAGAATAACTCTGTTATCTTTACACACACACACACACACACACACACACACACACACACAGAAAAGTATAAATAAAAAACGCAGACAGAGATGAGACGCCGCGTAATAAATAATCACAAAGAAAATGCCTAAAAATGTATAGTTTCATCCATCGGTCAAAACACTTGACTCCAGGTACACGACCAGCTAAAAAAAAAAAAAAAACTTCACGCAAATCGAGTTGCCCGAGATTCACAGAATATACAGAAAATGTAAAATGTTACTGATATATACCTTTGTCGGGACGATAAATGTCTTATATCGGGATATGACATTTTGGTCATATCGCACAGCCCTATCTCATACTATGTCATTATTTACATTTTAATACTATGATGATATATAATAAACACATCACAAGAGTGATTACCACTTCTGGCCCAGAGTACCCCTGGCAGGTGCCTACAGATGGGGGCAATGAGATGCTCGGGCAGCAGCGCCTCGGGACAGAGAGAACGATGGAGAGCTAACAGCCAATCCCTGTTTGTGTACCGTCGACAAAGGCAGCTTCAACTATTAATGACTCTTTCACACGCTCACCTATTGAAACCTTTTAAAACTTTGACTTCTTACAGATAAATGTTGACCAAAGGCTCTTTGTCCATCATCTCGACTCCTGGAGAACTAGACAGCATGTGAGACTGAGCTTTTAGGGAGGGGTGAAAGCGATCACTGTAAAGGAAAAAGCAGGGTGCTTGATTTATAACACAAGATGAAACAATAATGACTCATGATTGTTATATCAGGATTGCTTTTATAGTCACTGGAAGCCAAAAAGATATGGTAAAAACCTGATTAATCAGCAAGCGGGGACCCGTGTCACTTTTGCCACAGGTTTCTGCAGAACAGCCAGTCTCTTTGACAAAACAGCAGTATTTGATCAGGCATCAGTAATCTATCAGGGATCAGATCCTTTAGAAGAACTGATAATAGCATCAAAGTTGGTCAAAGCTTTAAAAAGAAATACCTTTCTTTTTAAAGCTAACCAACATGGCTGACGAGAGAAACATGGGGACCTGGTGGCAGCAGTATAGCAAAAAGTCAGGCAATCACTAGAGCCCTCTACTTTTCGCTTTTCCAGAATGCACCAAACCGGCTTTCCTGGAGAGATAATGTTGGGGAAGAAGGTAGAAGACAATGCTGTGCACAGGCTTGAATAGAAAACAGCAGGTGTTTTAATGGAAGCAATGATATGCAGCTTATTCGTGTATGCCCTTCAGTATTTCTATAGGTTATTGCATTTCAAAAGCTTTTTCTATAAAACTGCAAGACTTGTAACTTACTATTTTTACATTGCTAAGCATATAGCTTTGCAGGAGATCACACCCGCAGCCAGTCATCGCATGCGGTAGGTGTTTGTTTAAGTGATGAAGCATAAGCATTAAAAGTCTGCCAAGTACACTCGGATGATAATGCCGCCGTTTTTCTGCACTTGAAGGCTCAGTTGAACAAAGAGACAATAAAGCAAAAACTGCTCTCTGCACTTTTAGCTCAAAGATTGTCGGTAATCCAACATTAAGAAAATTACTCAGGGCTGACAAGCGTTCGTGTCATCCCTGATGAAGGTTGCCGCAGCTAAGCCAAGGCATTTTATATCGAGGCGCTGTCACTCCAAGCATATTTATTACATTTTATGCCTTTGGTTGAAACAGGTGGGGGAAAAAAAAGTTATGCAAAGTAAAAAATACTGTTTTTTTTTTCTTCTCCACCTGAAAATTAACACAACATAAGTCTGGAGTGACTTTCAGAGACAAAATACCATCTGTTAATCAGTGCAAGTCCTGAGGGAAGTAAGTTATAACGGTGACAGGCTATAAATAACACGGAGTCCCATGCTGACAATAAAGAAAACTGGAACATCAATAAACACAGTATCTATTCCAAATAAAAATCGGTGTTTGTAGCTCTCCAGGCATTTCAAGGAGGACAGGGACATCATGCTGGGATTCTGTTGCGCAGCAATGTAGTCCATCGTCACCTTGGGCAACCTCACCAGACTTGGCAGCCTCACTTAAAGAGCTCAGTAAAAGGGAAAAAAAATATAGGGAGTCCACTGCCAAAGCAGCACAGATCATTAGTTCTAATGTAGAAAATCTAGTGAGGTTGGGGCTAAGCAAGTATGCTGAGGAGTGCCACAACAAACACCTGAATATTCTCTATTGCCTTGCAAAACTCACACGAGCAGCATCCCGGTCAGCCTTAGAGCAACAGCAGCTTGTTTGAAATCGCAGCCACTCCCACAGATATTTCACCTTCTTGGATGCGATCTTAGGGAACATCAAGCATTGTTTATCTGAATTCATTAGAAGCTGATGCTGCTTCACTCTGCCAAAATGAGTTTAGCCTAAGGAAACTGGAGAAGTATTTTGTTTCAGACCCCGTTTTTTTTTTAACCAGAACAGAAGAAAAGACCACAACAGAAAGGATCAGAAACAAGATTTTACTGAGCTGAAATGGATGGCTAAGCAGAAAGTGTGTCAACAAGCTCAGTGAAGGCATATTTTCATTTTGACAAGAAAAAAATGTGACTTTCATGAATAACTTCATTTTCGAATATAACATGCATATTCACATATTATATAATCATAATGCTTGTGGTTATGTTATAAAGACATGTTGTTTTAACCATGGGTGACTGTGCTGGGTTGCCTTGCGTCTGAATTAACTACATATTGTATCAATTTTTCTGCTCCCTTTAGGCATCGCCACAACAGATCGTCTACCTCCGTCTCACCCTATCTCTAGCATCCTCCTCTGTCACATCGACCCTCTGCATGTCCTCCTTCGCTACATCCATGAATCTTCTCTATGAACTTCCTCTTTTGCTCAGCTCCATATTGCCTCTGCCTCTGATGTACTCATTTCTAATCCTGCCCATCCCGGTCAGCTCTGCCCCCTCCAGCTCCACTTCCTTTTTTGTCAGTGTCACCCTCTGCACTCATACATCATAGCAGGTTTCGCTACCATCTTGTAAACCTATTCTTTCCCTCTTGCTGCTATCTTTTGTCACAAATGACCCCCTGACACTCGTCCCCACCCACTGCACCCTGGCTGACCCCGTCTTCACTACCTCTGCTCCTTCCATCTTCACTGTTACACCTGTCTCCCTCCCTTTAGACATACTGTTTTGCTTCTAGCGCCTCTTCTCTCCAGAGCATAGCTCCACAGCTCCAGCTCTACAGATTATCCTCCACCTGCTCCCTGTCTGCAAGTATCACAGTGCACGGAGACTCATGGCTGACCTCTTCCATCATCCTGCAGCTTATCGCACCCCCACCCTTTACCCATCTTCCAGTCCTTCCATACACCATGCCACAAGTTGCGGTAAGTAATATAATATTAAATTTGTGTGTACTGACTCATCAAACTTTAAGTTACCATTAGATGAGTCATTGTGCATTAACTCATCTAATGGTAACTTAAAAAATTCATGTTACATTAGTTAGTATTACTTGTGGCATTCCATTAGAACATAATGACATAATGTGAATATACATGACTAAAGGCTACCTTCCTCTGTGAATATTATATCTGCTTGAGAATTTTGGGAGACATTACCTCATTAACATCAGTTGTCCATTTAGGTACACACTCTAAAGACAGCATTAAGATCTGGAAATCATGTCCAATGTTGCACTCAATGGCAAAGGAGGGGGCTGCTGATTGGGTTGCATAACAAGTCTGTCTCTTTTTTTCTGGGTTTTTCCCCCCACATTCAATTCTCTATAGGACGCCTTCAGAGCTCACACAATAAAAATCACTCATGGTCTCTATTCATGTCCTGATTAATATGCAAAGACAGCCTATCCTCATCTAACAGTCAGAAGAAATATTATAGCCAGTCAAGTCATTTTGAGCTCATCTGGATGGAATTATCAGCACTTTCAGAAGCTCTGTGATATGACATGAATTTATGGATTATGTAAAACTTGTATCATCTGCATTTCAAACTAAGTTTTTAGACTTTACGTGCCTCTTTATCATCCACGGACGAAGAGCTTCTAATGGCATAGTGACTGGAATCAAATTAAAACTGTCTTTGTGTTCCTGTGTTTATTTTAGTGGTTAAAAACCCCCAGAAATGATTGTTTTTTGGAATTAAGATCAAAAGTGTTTGTAAAGTGTTGTTCAAATTTGTGGATTTCAGCTCGATTTAACGGCCACACAGTGAAGCTGAACAGCACAGTTCCATTAAATATTAACAGTTTGGTGGGGCAATAACAGATTTTGCACAGATAAGCAAACCCATATGTGCAGGTGCGTATTGTATATCTGTGGTACAGAGAGCAGTGTTTACAGCAGGAAATGCACAACATCGCACTGAAAAGAAATGTTGAGTGTCAGTAAACTAAATAATATTACTGACAAAAGACTGAGTGGAGTCTGGAAAGAATGAAGAACTGACATTAGGCACCATCACTCATCTCCTCAGTCCGGCTTTTTCCCTTGCTGCTGATGTGGAACCAGCAAGTGCAGATAACACTGAGGGGGTGGCTGCTGTCTCAGACTGTAGATAAGTCTAAAAGAATCTGCCAAATTCAAATATACTTGGCAACTCAAGCTAGCACCTAGGCTACAGACAGGCAGCTCTCATTTTACCTTGATTGTACTAGCCTAACAAATGCTCTGCGTTTGTGTAAAAGCATACCAACAGTGGATGTAAATAAGTGTTAACATCCTTTTCTATTAGTGAGATTAGGGACTTATAGTGGGTTCTGGCTCCAACGGCACTTAACGAGCATTGTTGTTGTCACATCTAAATGAACTGATACTTGTTCAGTGCTTTTCTACTCAATTTGAGCTCCCAAAGCGTTTTCTTACCACAAGCCTCATTCACCCATTCATCCACACATTAACCTAAGTGGGGGGTTTTCGTAATGTCCAAACACTCAGACTCCAATGCATGCATCGAGGGCAACTCGGGATCCAGTATCTTGCCCAACTTCAATCAGAATGGAGGAGGCACGGATAAGGCCACCGACCGTCTGATTAGTACGTGACCTACTCTACCTCCTGAACACACCCATCTAGAAAAATGATATCCAAGTGGCTGAAGATGGAGAATCTGATGTACACAGGTCTTCGTCTGATAGGTGAGTGTCACTGCGTTTCGAATCGTGATCATGATGAAGTACAGTTTATCACCAGTACTGTCTGGGGCGAACAGCAGCCTCCAGGTCTGGAGAACGAAGCCAAGGAATAAGTGCCAAAAACTGCATTTCCTCTAATGCCCACTCAAAAAGCGAGCGAATCAACATAGAGTCCTGTGTTTAAAACAGCCAATTTCCCAGCATTAAAAAGCATGTTTACAGCCTCGTACACAAAACGGTTTGGGCCTCCAGAGTTCCCCCTTCGTGGCAAGTGTACAGGGGGTGCATTTTCTAAAACTCAACCATCTGCATATTGGAGTTAGTGTGCAGATGGATGCTGTGACTGACAGGGGTTCCAACACAGACTGCTGGACTACTCAGAGTCAATTACTGCACCTCTCCACCATGTCTGTGCTGTTGTTGCCTGTTGGAGCATTTTAAAAGGAATTATCTACCAGACTGTGCTGTGTGGTACAAAGGATCCAAGGAGTTTCTGTTTCAGTTTTAGTGAGTAAAATTTTTAGCATTTTATTAGTCTGCACTAATTAGCAGATAATGCAACTCAAGCACACAGGGCTCTGTGTCTGTGCTGCTGTGTGGGCTGGTTTGAGTTGAACTCTCAGGGGAGAAAGGATAATATGACATATAATAAAAGCTGCAAAAGATGGAGATCAATAAACAAATCCAGGGTAAAAAAGCACAGCAAGAAGGGAAAAAAAGAAAGCTATAGGGCGAAAATGTAGACACAGTAATGACTGAACTTTATGTAAATGTAGGCAGCAGCAAAGAACTCACATCTTGAGAATCAACTTGCAATTATGATGACAAGTCACTTGATCTGTTGCTCTTTTGCGCTTACATAAACTGTACGGCGACACAGGCATGCAGTATTTAGCTAAACAGAAGCTGAATCTAAGTAGGAGTACTGCTATAATCTGAACAGTCCATGTACTGACGAGAATTTGATCATAACAAGCCGTAATAGTACATTAGTACAAAATGTCTCCAAGCCAAATGGTGCATGGACCAGAGTGCAACTACGGAGCAAAGCTTGAAAGAGCCAGAATCTAGTTTTATTTAAAGAGCGGACTAAAAATGCCTTATAATTTTCCTGTGTTTGGCTGCTTTTTCCAGTTCCCCCAAGTCAAAAATAGCCTGTATTATTTTCATAGTGGCTTTGAACCCACCACAGCAGTTAAAGTCCCATATGTTAGCCATTTAGGATTTGTGTATTTTCTCCCTCAAAATGTTAAGCTAAAGTTTTTCTTCCCTTCTGTAGTTCAGCTGACTGATTAAAGTACACACATGCTGCTTTACAGCCAGAACAGTACGTGGATTTGCACTGCTCTGCAGTTTCATATAACTGTATGAACTGAATGGCAAGTACACATCAGCATCTAGCCTGCCTTCAGCCTGCAAACTTGTTGTTTCAGGAACAAAAGGAATAAAGAAATCCAACAGAGGCAATCCACTTTCAGCAAGAGAGAGGAGACTCTGACATTCTGTCAGATGCTAAAACACTGCACAGCAGTTTGCAATATCATGAGAAAAGGCGATTCAACTTAATAACATAATAATGTAATTGGATCATAAATATATGTTATCCTCAAGTCAGACTAATCGATCAGGAGTGCCCAGTAGTACATATTTTACATATTTGGTTGCATATTTGGTCAGTGCAGGGTGCTGCTGGACGACGCTGCGCTGCAATGCAACAAAAGCCAGTTTAAACTTTTACTGGCAGGCAACCCTGCTTTGGTTTTTCTATATCCAACAGCACAGAACATGAAAGGGTTAAAAAAAAGAATAGAAATGCCTCAGATCTGTAACTTCACATTCTTGAAGTCATAAATCTGAGGCGGTGTCATTTTCACTTTAATAAATGGGGCTTCTTTTCCCCTCAGATTACCCTGCATCACCTTCTACTTTTTCCGGTTTCAAACTGATCACCATGGATGTGGTGGCTTAATTCAGTAACACAGTCAGAACGGGCACTGCACACTCGACTTGAATTTAAGTCGAGAAAGATCACTACCTGTGTCGACTCCTAAAATTGCATTATAATGCACTTACATCTTGGAAGGTGGTGTAGCTCTGCATTCTAATGTTTGGCGCGAGCCTCAAAAATTTAATTATCATCGAACTGGAACAGAAACTGGAAATCAATAAATGTAATTAAATTGCTCAGCCCTCAAAGTGTGTGATACTGTCATTACCCCTTCAATATACCCCGGGTCCATCAAATAATGCGATCAATTTATTTGAATTTCTCCTTGTTGCAAGAGGGTACAGCTAAGGTACAGTTGTCTAATTATCTCCCTCTTGGTTCCTTTCTCTTTCCCTCCCCTGCGGAGGCGCGGTAAATTGTGGGGGTGTCAGAATATTTCGGCAGGGTCATGAATCATATGGAAGAAATGAAAACATCCCAGCACCGCTCTCTAAACCCCCATCAGTGACAGGGTGCACAAGTGTTTGGGTGCTGATTTGGAAATACCTCCAAAAATATTCTGGAAAACTTTCAAAAGCCAGCGCAAGCGATGCAGTTTAAGGGTTATAGAAACCACAAACATCAGCCGGCGCACGCATTATCCCAACACAGCCCATTAGATCCTCGCGCAGCTCGTTGAAAGTATTTTAAGTAGGTTTTTTTTTTTCCAACAGAAATCACAGCATTTGTTTTCCCAGCGGTAAAAATGTAAAGTGCATCTTTTGGTTGCTGTTTGTGAAGTGCAAAATGTCAAATCCTGTATTTTAAAAGTTTGGACAGTAATCAATACATCATTATTTTCCTAAACTTCAAGTATCAACATCACTATCACACTCAAACCACAAGATCATACAAACAAGAAAAACAAAACCGGAGCTCCTTTGGGGGCACGCCTAGCACCACATGGAGGCCGGCTTAGGTTTTATGTACCAAAACCAAAACAAGAAAAATACCATCTAACATACACAGTAATGACCCACCTTCTTCGAATTCTGTCGTCTTATCCACTCAATTTCCCCAGTCCACATTATTTTAGGCTATATACATTATTTTCCTGTGCGTGGACCCACAGTCTTCATGCTCGATTTCCCTAAATTCTGCAAAGACAGGGCTGTTGGCTTCAGCACTACTGTGAAATAAATGTATTATTTAGCCAGACCGAGACTACTGCATGGATAATTCAATACAGTCTCACAGTGCTACATCTATGAACTTTAACCTAATGATGCGTGCTCGGGGAAAAGTGACTTAGCAGTCTACCCCAAATAATGTGTCACGGCCGTGTGGTACAAATACGGGCAAGGAAAGGAAAGGAAGAAAGGAAAGGAGTCAAAATGTCAATAAATCGAAACAGGCATAGCCAGATGATAGGCTACTTTTTTAGCACATGAAAAGATTTGCCTTCTGGTCATTTTAACTGTACCTTCAGTCATTTCATCCAGACTCAGTGCCTGTATTGGCTGCAGTTAATCTCAGTAGGGGAGAAGAAAATGCTTGTTTTTTTATTTTGTTTTTTTCCATAGACAAGAAAAGCATAGACCTGTAGAGCACTGAGAAACAACAGTGCAACTGAGGCCCCGGGTTAGAATAATCATTTTACACCATAATGTACACTAAATTGAATCAAATTATAACATCAAACTATTCTTCCGCTCTCCAAGGACCCCTGGGGGTCCTCAAACTCCTCTTTGAGCACTCAGTTGCAGTGTATGGAATGGGGAGGTGAATGCAGGGAGGAGAGAAGGATGTGGGTGGTGGGAGAGGTGGGGGCTTTGGGGGAAAAATGGGTCCCCCTCCCGCCCTATATAACCATGGGAGCTCTGGGATTGGATGCTATTGTATACATTGAAAGACTATTCAGTCTACCTCAATGGATGACGAATTTCCTCCCAACCAACGAAATTAAAAAGTACGATCAAATCAGTCTGGGTCTGTGCCCAAGTCGACATCATTTTGCGCATGGAGGTTAGAAAAAAGAAGCACCGCGCTGCTAAGTTGGAAACTACAGAGTCCTTTTTGGCCAGAAAAACAACAAAAACAATGCCTCAGTGTCGACCTATATGATCAGAGCAGGGATGCAAAAACTAAACTCCCGCACGGACACATCAGCACAGCTACTGGTTATGTGCCAAATCCGATCATGGCACAAGTGGAAATTTGTGGGCGCATCTTATCAATCCATTCGACAGAGTTTTAAGCGCATGCGTACGGAAAACAATTTGAATATTAAGGTAATAAAGAGAAAAAAAGGGCAGTAAATCTGTTTCCAGTGGACTAAAACAAAGCGTTCCCGCTAATAGCGATCGGCTCTCCGGACACCCCATCCTCGGTGCGTCACGTCTGACCCAGCAGAAGTGAGAAAGCCGAGGTGGACTTTTGAATGACAGTATATTGGTTTGCCGTTGACGTTTGCAGCGATTTAAGAGGCTATAAGCAATAAGCTGGCTGCTGGCATAGAGGGGACCACAAAAAGCGCCCCACTGCAACACCAGTCCCGGTCCCTGGCAGCATCCTTCTCTATTTACCCACAGGGACGAACTCAGGAGCTTAACTTTCACAGCACGCAGCACGTGTGGGGATTTTTTTTATTATTATTATTAAAAATATGTAGCATAACTTAACTTAGGGAGAACAGTCACCCCGAATGAAACAGGCTGGCCGTCTGCACTTCTCTGTGTTGTGCAGGGATATTCAAAATGCACCGAGATACGCGCCTCTATCAAACTGTATAACCCCAAAACTGAATAAAATGCGCCCTGCTTAGTAATTCATGTCGCTTTCCCTCAGAGAGGGGGAGATGCCTCACTTTTTAGAGAACTTTTGGGATAACTGTGAATTTTGCAGCGCTCCAGCTCCAAACCCAGCGCCACTGTCCGGAGTCAGTGACAAGGATGCCGCCGGTGGGACCAGAGGATGCTGCTCTAGAATCAACACGTCTCGGCCTGCGCTTTCACACAGATTTGCTTTGCCTACAGCTGGATATTAATCCCCACACAATCTAATATTAGACTAGAACAAGAAATAACTCATCTTACCTGCACAGCCGATGAATAACAATCCCCAGATGAGGTCCCTTATTTGAAGCATTGTAATGTGTCACAGCTATTCTCCTTGAAGAGCAGACGCACTTTAAAACAAGAGAGGTGTCTCTAGTGATGGGGGGGAAACAGTCTTTCCAGGGACAACAACTGATACCAGGCGGATTTTTGGTCCTTCTTGCTACCCGTGTTCGCGCCGCGGCACAACGAGAGTGACAGGCTGAAGCCGTAGCACGCACTCGCGCACGCATGCACTCAATAGATACCAGCACGAATTACTCCGCCCGGTAGGCTATAACCCCCCCCCCACACACACACACACACACAGAGACACACACGGAGGGGGCGGGCTGAGGTGAATTCAGTAACAAAGTAGTGCGCGGAGCTGTCTGTGCAGACGGCAGATGGTCACCAGAGGCTGTAATTCGGATTACTGAGCTTGCAAACCGGCTAACTATGGTTTAAAACACATAGAGTGACATATTGGTTCTAATTAAAAGTGTTATCCAGACTGCTAGAATAGCTTAATACTAAACGAATGACTGAATTTCCAAATGGTGACGGTTAGTTCACAATGACAATATTTTATTCTATTTTATTTTTAAAAATTTAATAATTCTGAGGCGATATTGTTCATATCAATATATTAATATGGTTCGTATACATAGTGAGTATTGTTGTGAAGCATTTCAATAGCTACCGTTGGACAGTAATAAGCAGACATCCAGGGTGTTTTCTTTTTGTTGTTTGTGGTCAGAAGTTTACATCCACTCATCATGTGACTGTCATGGTAATTTGGGCCTTTCATTTCTTTGAACTGTTCTTTCACCAGGGTGGAATGACTGTACTTTTTCACTCACTGTGGGTGTATACACCACTCTGCATTTAATCATTAGTTACTATTAATCTCTGGCTCTCTTCCACAGCATCTTTTGTCCTGTCTTCCTCCCATCACCCGCAACCAGTAGCAGCAGATGGCTGCCCCTCCCTTTGCCTGGTTCTGCTGGAGGTTTCTTCCTGTTAAATGGGAGTTTTTCCTTCCTGTTGTTGCCGACTGCTTGCTCAAAAGAGGCTGTTTGATTGTTTCGGTTTTATCTCTACTATTGTAAGTTCTTTGCCTTACAATATAAAGCACCTTGAGGTGACTGTTGTTGTGATTTGGAGCTATATAAATAAAACTGAGTTCAACTGAATCTTTAATTACTTTAAAAATCAAGAACTGGTTGCACAAGTTTGAATTTATTTTAGATTTTCTCTAATCCACAGAGGTTCAAAAGTATTCATACAGGCTCAAATATCTACATACCCTCCCACTAAAAGTTAACAAGTTGCACCTCAAACAGATGGTTTTGAGAGCCATCAACAAGCTTCTTTCACAATTCTGGCTGGATACTTGAATATTCTTCTTGGTATTTAAATTACTTGGCTTCCTGGCTTTCAAGTATAGTCTAAAAATTTTCAGTAGGATTGAGGTTGGGGGCTTTGTGAAGGCCATCCCAGAAGCCTAATGTTAGCTTACTTTATCCATTCCAAAACCAGTTGCGAAGTCTGTTTGGGATAATTGTCCTGTCGAAACATCCAAATGTGTTCAACTTTCAACCCTCCACCTGTGAGATGAAGATTAATTTGAATGTAGTCCTTTTTCATTATTCCATCCCCTTGGTGTAATGCACCAGTACCACTGGCATAAAAAACAGCCAGTGTAAAGCTACCACGACCATGCTTGACAGTTGTTACAGTGTTCTCAGGCTTGAAACATGCACCTTAGTCCCCCACCTGTTACCTCTTATCATTGTGGCCAAATAGCTCAATCTTTGTGTTCAAAGACCACAAAGACTGACCATGAAAACCTTTCTCCAGAAGGCATTCAGTTTCTCCATGCGGGCAGCTGTAAATTTCAGGCGAGCTGGAAGGTGTCAATTCTGGATCAGGTTTTTTTTCTTGATTGGGAACTTCTCAGTCCATGGCAATGTAAAACTTGCTTCACTGTGGACAGAGACACTGATATTTCAGTTTCCAATTTCCAAGCTAGATCCTTGGTGGTTCTTCGGTTGTTACACACACAAACCATTTTCCTCTCATCTCAGGGTGATAGTTTTGGTCTTCTTCCAGACCTTGGCAAAGTGGTGACTCATTTGAATCACTTGTATCTGCATACAGTTTTTTGAACTGATGCTATTGGAATCTGCAGTTGTTTAGAAATGGCTCCAAGAGATCTTCCCAGTTTGTGTAAATCTACAATTCTTATTTTAGATTTTTACTGACTTCCCCATTGTTCTGAGTGACTCATTGGCCAAGCAAACCCCTTTGATGCTGGCAAGGAGAAACTACCAGTTGCGCATTTTGTAGTGCCACTTACTAAAAGATTTTAAGTGAAGGTATGCATGCTTTTGCTGTGTGTATCAGAAAAATCCAAACTAAATTCAAGACTGTTTTTCAGTCATTAAAGATGTATATTGTAGAATCATCCCACAATGAAAAAAAAAACAGTTCAAATAAACCATTAAAAGCCCCAAATTGCCATGTCATTCATACCCATGATGAGTGCATGTAAACATCTGACCGCAGCTCCATATGCTACTGTGCATTTCCAGAGAAAAACAAAGAGAACAAGCTGATAACACAACACTGGCAAAAAGTCGCCCTATGTCAAACTTGTTAACACACAACTGCCACATCCAGCAGATAGAGGAAAAGTTAGCACTGATCTGAAACTGTGTTCATGCCCACCTGGTGTATGCCAAATTCAATTGTCGCTCTATTGTCAGATCACAAACTCGGGAGTACGACTCCAAATGCTCAGCTATGTTAATTTGTCTGCCTGCCATTTGGTGCCGGGCAGATAAGCTACAGCTGTGATCAGAGCTTCTTTGCTCAAAGCAACTTCCTGCTGCTGCTGCTGGAAACAATGCTGATGAGACTGCACACTGTGAAAGCATCACCACATTAACTACCTTTTTTTGGATCCTGTTCTTCTGAATCCCTCCATCTACTTGCCTCATCTGTGCAGTCCATGCATCCCCATCCTATGACCAGCAGGGATATTAAGATAAAGCACAAGCCTTATCTTTAAAAAACAAAAAAGCACTGTAGTCTGGGACACAATTTGATGACACGATATCAAAAATCAATTCTAATCCGATGTGTACTTTGTCAGAACTTGATGAACCCGTCAACGCTACATTTTCAAAAATGTGTTTAATGATTTACTGTCTTGCGTTAGTGTGCGCTTTAAAGGCCATAGTAATAATAAAACTAAAAAAAAAACACAAAACCTGGTATGTAAAACTTTTTTTTTCACTGAAAAAACTAGCTAGCTGAAAAACTATTTTGAAGAAACTAAAATAAAAAACTATTTTTTTTGTTTGTTTTCCTTTTTTCCTTTTAGTCTTTGCTAATATGGTTACATTTGTCTAGAAGGAGTAGCAAAGGTGCGACTATAGTACCACTGCTGTGAGCTTTTAACAGCCTGGTATGTGAGGGAGCCACTCAATATGACTAATTCAAACTGATCAAGCTTCTGCTGAACCTGATACAGTGCAGTAACTCTACAAAGGTGCCGCTTCACAGCCAGTCTGATGAGGTGGAATGATTACACAGACACAACCCATTCAACCTACTTTCTGTGAGAGATAGAATTAATTTAAACCTGTCCTTTGAAATCTTCAGGAGATTGGACTATAGAGTACCGATAGCCAGCTCCACCTCCATGCAGATTAACATTCTCTATTTGGGGGTTTTTTCTACAGCAAAAAGATAATTGCATTTCCCAACCTGGGTCGCTGCTTTGTTGTTTTCTGTCCACTGTCTGCCGTCTGCAATTTGGCTCAGAGAATATTGTGAAAAAGCTTTTGTTGGGAGAATTGCAAGGTATGACGAATAACTTTGCTTTTATGTTTTGGGGACCATGAGCTCCATATTTAACTGCCAGGGTAGGTTGTACATTACTCCTCTGCTGGATTGTTGTGGCTACTCTGAATCCACTTCAACTAATGGATTTCAGTCATCTGGAAACCTACCATGGGAATTTCTCAAATCCATCTTGCGCCATAATCCACATTTCCTCAACTCATCATCATCATTATCCAACCTCCACTTCAGCTCTGTCCCAATTTAGTGCCTGCTTAGACATAGCACCTGCGGTTTCATTTCGCTAACACCCTCATGTGCTGGGACACGGATATAGTTAATTATTGACACCTCCTTCTCTATTATGTGTGAATAAACCAGGAGAGCTTCATAAAATATATCTGGTGTGTTGCTTTCCTTTTTCCATCTGGGTGTTTACTACCTTATTACTACCTTATTCTGCAAACACTGTTTTTGGTAGCTAGCTGGCTAACAAGACTAAAAGACAATTCATGGTACAGTATTTGTCTGCAATTCTTCGGTTACACAGAGTGAAAGATTCTGGGTATACAATGAGCAAAAAAACAAAAATCACTTAGCCGGATGGTAGGGGTGGGCGGTATGAACGGCATACGGTAGAAACGATATAAATTTGGCCGACGGTAGAGATTTTGACTATACCACTCTACCGCGATAGCGCATGTTGATGGTGTCATCAAGCTGTGCGTTTTTTGGAATTATTAATGTTGAATTCTCTCACAGCTGCTCTATTCCCGTGTTGTTGCAGTATATTAATGACTAACCTCGTATTGTGGATGGATTATCTCAGTTGTTCTCCTGACTGAAGCTTGGTCCGTTTACAGCATCCTGCCATGCGATTGCATTTGTCCAAAACCATCAAAACCCTCCCGTTATTTTTATCGAGTGGAAAAAAGTTAGAGTTTTTAACTCTCAGTGATGCTGCAGTGTTTGTTTGACTTTGGGACCTGCAGGGGATGGAGTTTTGGATTACCCCACAAGGCTCCTGACTATGGTCCGAGGTCAGTAAGCACAACCAGAATTCATACATAGGGTGCACCGGATTATAATGAACACTATCGATTTTTGAGAAAATTAAAGGATTTTAAGTTTGCCTTATAATGTGGAACATACTGTATACTGTACAGAAGAAAATAATATATTGCGATATATATCGTTACCGCACATGCTTCAAATTATACCGCGATATGGATTTTTGGCCATATCGCCCAGCCCAACTGGATGGTGGTGGTAGGTAAAATGCAGATTGAAAAGCTACCTTAAACAGGGATGCCGGTTCAATATAAAATAGGAAGAAGAGCAAAAAGATAATTCAAGATTATCTTTAATAGATTAACGTTTTTCTTCATTCCCAGAAGTTCTTTGTAACTTTGATCTTCTCTGCAGCAAGAGTGTAGACCAGGGGTCGGCAACCTTTTACACCCAAAGAGCCATTTGGACCCGGTTTCCACGCAAAAGAAAACACTGGGAGCTGCAAATACTTTTTGACATCTAAAATGAAGATAACACTGTATATATTGTGTTTTATCTTTATGCTTTGTGTGAACAACTAAGGTGTGCTGCTTATGAAATCCATGAAGTGCTACAGAGAAAATTAAATTATATTTATGTAATCAACACATTTTGAACTCTTAAAGAAATATAACAAAAGGAAAGACACCAACCTGAACTAAAATGATCCATGTAGCAAACAAAAACTGTTCTCAGCCGCCACCCTTATATCGCCTTTGGGCTGTTGGAGCCTTGACCTGACTTTTAAAAAAATAATTGGAAAAAAGCTCTATGCTGCTAAAAAATGAAAAATAGATATTTGCAAAATTCTGCCTAAATATGTATTTTACCTGGTTAATGCGTGCGGCGGGGCGTGGTTTGCAGCGCCGCTGCAGGGGAGTCGGACGCACCTGAGCGACACCCGCAATCACGCCTCGCTGCCTTTACGTCTGCGCTATCTGTGCTGTTGTGTTGTTGGTGGTGTATGTCGGACTGTGAGCTGAAAAGCTACAGCCGGCTGTATGCGTACAGCAACCGTGTGTGAAAAGTGCTCAATAAAGAGATGCTCAAAAGCATGTTCATGGAAACATCGTCGGGTCTGCCGTGATTTGTTTACAATGGGACTTCTGCTCCTGAACCTCTGCGCACAGAGTCCGCAAATCGGGGCTGTACGAAGTCAGTTTACGCAGGACTGTAAGCTGTCATCTGTCAGGCGTGAGCGGTGTTTGTCTTTTAACATAGTTCACGGTGGAGAACAGCTGCTGACATAATGTGGATCCGAAGATCCATAATTGGCCTACCTGGGAGTGAAAGTCTCGATAAATGCACGGCGTTTCGGCGGGTACACCGGCTTCCGCGAGTGTGACTCTTATTTTGAGCGATGAAAAAATAATAGAATATAATTTTATTTTTATATTTCAATATCACAATAATCTTCCAATTTAGAACTACGAGTTAAAAAGAACTAACATAAATAAAATACACTTCAGCTAAATACTTCTAATTTATTTTCCCAAACCACGCGGAGCCACAGTATAAGGACTAAAGAGCCGCATGCGGCTCCGGAGCCGCAGGTTGCCGACCCCTGGTGTAGACAATATAAAAGATGAATGTAGCTAATGTACAACTAGTGAATGATCTGCCACAAAGTCTGTGCTTCATTTCAGTTCAATTGAATTCAATTCAGTTTTTTTTAAATACAGCACCAAATCACAACAACAGTCACCTCGCCTTTATATTGTAGGGTAGACTCTACAAAAATATATACAGAGAAAAACCCCACAATTATATGACCCCTTATGAGCAAGCACTTTGGTGACAGTGGGAAGGGAAAAACTCCCTTTTAACAGGAAGAAACCTCTAGTCCAGGCATGTCCAAAGTCCGGCGGCCCGCGGTCCAGTTTTAATTGGCCCGCAAGTAATTTTATAAATTGAATAGAATATGGCCCGCACTCCAACTTTTGCTTGAGTGTATTGCACTTCTTAGTTTTAACACCAGGGGGAGCTGCTGTTGATCAAGGCAGTTGCTCCACCAAAAAGGACAATCACAGAAGAAATTTACTCTCAAGTTACTAAACATGGCAGAACCAAAGAAGCGAAAGATAAAAAGTGAATGCAGAAAATTTCAGACAAGGTGGGAGAGTGAATATTTCTTCAAAGAATTCATGGGGAAGTGTATCTGTTTGATCTGCGCTGAAACTGTGGCAGTTATGAAAGAGTATAATTTACGACGTCATTATGAAACCAAACATCAGGCCTATGCATCCTACACTGGTGCTGAGCGAGAGCAGAAATTAAAGCAAATGCTAGCTCTCCTGCGGGGTCAGCAACAGTATTTTTTTTTCGTGCTCAAATTGTCCAGGAAAGGGCTCCAATAGCAGCTATGAGGTCGCCCAACTCATCGCAAGACACGGCAAGCCTTTTTCAGATGGAGACCTCATAAAACACTGCCTCGTTAAAGTCACCGAAATAATGCGCCCGGAAAAAGTGCAGGACTTCAACAACGTCAGACTCGTCAGCCAACATTAAACTGCAACTGTGTGATAAAGCTGTGCTTTTGATTTTTACTCCATCGCATGTGATGAGAGCACCGATGCCACAGACGCCGCACAGCTGCTAATTTCTTTGCGGGGAGTGGACGAGAGCACGAGCACTTTAGGTGAGTAAAAATATCTTCCACAGTACCCGTGTGTTAATGTGCAGGTACACATGCTTCAAATATCAATAATGCGCATCAATTCTGTCACTACCCTGCTTTTGCGCACCGCTTTCTTATATGCGTTTTTCTTGTTAACACACAGAGTAAACACCGCTGTGCACAGCGCACGCACACGCAAGTCAGCTGATCTCATCTGATGCAGATTTGCTCCTTGGTCAAGTGACATTTGTCCGGATTTTTGCCACGATCAGCACCGCAGCTGGATGGCCCGATTTACATACCCAGCGCAGCTGATACTCACCAGAATAATTGACTAAAATTATATGCACTCCTGTTATTAAGTCCAGTTCAGTCTGTTAATGTTGATAACCGTTTCAAACGAACGTTAATAGGTGTGTTGCTAAGCCTAATAACTTAAATAACAAACTTGAAATGTACCCGTCCCATTTTCCCCTTTATTGTTTTTTTCTCTGTGCTGTAAATATTCCCTCTAAGAAGAAATCTGAGGCTGCTGTTCTGAGAATGAGCTACCAAAGCTTTTTCTGAATAAATCAATAAAGATCCATTTATGGAAAACTGTGATGAAGGCAGTTTTGTCTTTAATTATATTCAACAATATAACACATTTGACCACTTTTAAATGATTTTTAATACAGTAAAGTTAAGGTTATATACCTAATTTCTAGTAAGTGGCCCAGCCCCTCCTATATTTTTATGTATGTGGCCCTCAGCGAAAAAAGTTTGGACACCCCTGCTCTAGTCGAACCAGGCTCAGGGACGGGCGGCCGTCTGCTGCGACTGGTTGGGGTGAAAGAAGGAAGACAGGATAAGAGACATGCTGTTGCATGTGCATGCTTCAAACTTCAATGTTTTGGCTGTAGCCTTACGTTCCATGTTTGCATGAAAGGGCGAACTGCTGAGTAATTAGCTACTGCTCGCAAGCTTGGTTACCAAGCTTCATTCCTAACTGTACATGTGCATCACACAGACAAAGATATATTACCAGTTAGCTGAATTAGAAAATGAAGCACAAACTTCTTGGATGCTGTGTACAACACAGAAAGCACTGATGTTAGATAAATGAGTCCATTAAATAGCTCTGAAGGCACCAACAGTAGAAAACCAATGGAAAGCTCCAGCTCACTTACTCCAAATAGTAGAGATGAGGCTCAGTAGATGCCCACTGGCTCTCTACTTTGGCACATCTGTCAATCAAAATAGCCGTGCCCATAACTCAAATATCCAGGCAGATGAGTAATGACCAACATTAGCACAGTCACAATGGAAAAAGAATGGTATTTATATAAGCATTTCAACTCTGAGCACTCAGTATACCGTCACACACATTTATACATCCCATTTTTTATGCCTGTATTTTGTCTAACAATCACTCTCCATCAGGGGAAACTGAGGGTTCAGTATCTTGTCCAAGGATTCTTTAGCTTAGGAGCCGGGGATCTTCTAAATGGTGAACAACCTGCTGGATCTCCTGAACCACAGCTACCCCTAAACAAGAGTAACACAGCAGCAGTATGGTGTAGTGTGAAGGTCTTTATCAGTAGACAAAACATAGGAAAAAAAGCCGTCCAGTAGGCCAGCTTTGAGTCTTTGCAGGGATAATTCTGGCCCCCGGGCCTTATGTTTGATGTAGATGATGGTATGCAAAGCTCTGCTTAGGCTCCGTGTAGGATGAGCGCACAACCATGAAAACTCACAGTCAAGCTTCTTTCAGCTGCTGCCTTATTATCTCTACCCGGATGGTAGTAGTAGTAGTAATGAACACAAGAAAGCGAACTTAAAGGAGCATTGAAGCGGCTAATTTCATCTGAAGAAAAACTATTTTCTTGTTTTCTTGTTTTAATGCTAACCGTTCTAGTGGCATTATATATAGTTAGCATTGGAGCAGGTCTGCTCACATGCTGTGGAGTAACGGGTTACCATTTCCAAGAGTAAAGCTGTTTTTTGTTCTAATAGTTTAATACTATAGACAGTGTACACAGCCTGTCATTGTCACTGGCCAAGTTCAAAGATGAATATGTGAAGAACTATTGAAACATGGCCCATAGTTTAACTGTTGTTAAGTCCATTTAACAAGAAGTGACCTTTAATACAGGGTAAAAAGCTTCATTGCAGCCATGTTGTTAGCCACAGACTGAATACAAGGCCAATATTCACTCTATTTTAGGTCTGTTTGCATTTTTATTAGCTTACTTCACAATGTATAGAAGCAGGTAGTAGCTAAAATGTCTGCAGTGTGAGCTTGCCAGAGCTAGTGCGTTTATCAGAACTTTGTAAGATGCATGTGTGTGTATTTATGTGTGTGTATTTGTGTGTGTGTTCATCTGGAAAAAATAGGAGCAGTTTTACAAAAAGCATGTGTGTAAGGTCGTTTTAACTGATAAGGGCTGTTTTATGCAGTCTCAGGCATAAGGCTGAGCAGAAGCCTGGAGGAAATCAGTCTCATCATGCGGCCACAAAGATATGCTTAAATTCACACACACTATAGCCTAATTAGCGCACTTCCTCTGAAAATAGGACACCCTCTGCAGTGTGAAACCAAAGTCTTCTTGAAGTGAAAAGTGTGCAATTTATCTCAACATTAAAGCAACAAAAAGTTGCAGGTTCTTTATATCCTTGTTTGCATAAGATCAGTTCTCAAAGATGACAACAGCACAGATCAAATGTTAAAATACACGTCTTTCTATGCTGTAAAAGGACAATATACTCAGCAAGGCTGTAAACAAGATCGTTTTTGCACAATCCAACCTTTTGCACTTCAAATTCTGGTACTGTGCCACTTATTTTGTCACACATTTACAGTTTTGAGTTTCCTTGAGCTGAAAGGACATTTAGAAAAATTTTTTTTATCCCACGCTATCTCAGCTCTGTTTAGGCAACGTGTTTTCATCTCAGGGCAACAAACACTGCTGTTCTGTTCGATGCCATCATGTGTATCAGGTGTACTCACAATGTGTCCTATGCCAGTGGTGCCTTGATACACTGGCTACAAGAGTATTGGACTCCAAGAGACAAAATTACCATTTTAAAGACCTACAATGTCCTCATTAGGAGGCTAAAGTGAATAGATAGAGTAAATCCCCCTTGTGTGAGTCAGAAGACAGATATTTGTGTCCCATTAGGAAACTTTGTGATTTACATTTTGTTTTTTCTTTCTTCTTCATCTTGCTTCCTTTACAACTTTGTACTTCAACTTCTTCTACTTCCTCACTTGTTAGATTTAGGAACTGGAAACTACTTGGTTGTATTTGGAATAAAATAGGCCCCTCTCGCAACATTAAATGCTACACAGTGAAAAATGATTCCTTTAAATTTAAATGTGACACGGGTTCTACCGAAATCATATATCTGGGAGTGAGACCTGTTTTTCCATTGCCTGAAAGGAGAGCTTTTGCACACCTGTGCCTTTGACAAAATGGCAGTATGGGAATGGGAATGGTTTGGCGTGGGCAATTGTGGAGGCCAGGTCAGCTGATGTAGCACTTTGCAAGTGTGTTTTGGGCATCTGTCCTGCATATGTAAAAAGGATAAAAACATGGGATCTGTGTGTTTTTACAAAATACCATGGTCACAATGGAAATGTTGGTGAATTGTTGGAAAGGCAGTTGAGAACAGATCTTACACTGAAACAGAATCCCTGACAGCTACATTAATGCCCACGATTTTGTCATAATCTGGCTTCCCAGTATCTAATTTAAATATACCGTACCCTGAGATTTGCCGCTTGATGATCTCTAACCAATTATAGAAACATACGGAGCTCATCGCTACACATGAGATTGGAGGATTTTACTATCAATTCAAGAAAGACTCTTGACCTTCCTTTTCGTTTCAGCAATCGCTTCTAAATTAAATCCTAATTTGCAAAGAATTCTAGTCCATAATGAAAAGTAGCTTTACTGCCCATCGAAGCCATGCAAAAGGGAAAAGTAAAAAATAAATAAACAAAAAAAAAAAAGTTTTTGTTGTTTTAGAAAATATCTTTTTAAGAGAAATATGATTATCTGAAGAAAAAACTATAATAAAAATTATATTAGACTATTGCGTGAATCATTGTGTGCTGTCTGCAATGAGAGGTAAGGCTCTGATGATTTCTTGTCTTTGCTACTCAGGAAGCGAAGGCTTAAATGCGGCAGCAGAATCGGGTTATCTGTGTGATTTATTGTCACTTCTTAGAAGCGTTTAGTCAGACATTTGGTGGACGTGCTTGGCTGGGGAGCCAATGGTGCGAAACCTCCATCTGTAGGATTATGGCCTGAAATTAATTGTAATAACACATATTATAGTGGATTGGCATGCAAATGTTTGTGAGTCTATTTCCCATAGCATGGCATATTAGCAGAACACACATACACACACATATATATATGTATATCCATGCTTTCACACATGCTAAAGAGGTGTAGATGAGCGCAGATGAAATGATGTAGATGAGTTTCTCTGCGAGGCGTGATACTTAACTGGTTAAATCTAAAAAAACCGTGTCCTTCATTGTGTTCTTTGATCCAGACTGTGTCATGTCAGATTTTATAATACAAAATAGAGCTCTTCAGAAATACTCTGCTGTCAGCCCTCGGAGCTGTGTGACAAAAGCCAACATTTTGCCACCTGTAACACATTTAACTACTAACAGATTCTATGCTACAAAAGGAGCAATTGTCCTATTCTTTTCAGACTCTACAGACACAACCCCCGCGCCTTTTAAACATCTGAGATTTATGCAGAATGATTTTTTTCTTTTCTGTAAATTGTACGTTTACAAACCGTGTCACGGAAAATGTTAGAGCAGGATTTTAGAAAGGAGGCTTGAAACATACCATCTGTCTTTATTTTTGTTGCATTTAGATTAAATCCAATCGTCTAATTGTTTCTATTTTGATATATCCTAATAAAAATTGAAATCACGTTAGCTGAAATACCTTTTATATTTAATTAAACGCTTGCTGAGAGTTTTATGGGAAGACTGATGCTATCCTTGTGTGTATGTTGACAACTCCACCTGCAGCAAGTTAGCTTAGCTTGGCAAAAAGACTACAAACTTACATAATTGTAATTATATTATATTTTGCTTGGTATGGATTAGAGATGGCACGATACCACTTTTTTATGTCCGATACCGATACCGATATCATAAATTTGGATATCTGCCGATACCGATATGAATCCGATATTGTGTGTTTTTTAATCAATAAAACTGTTTTTTTAATATCTTGCTGCATTTTGTATAAGTTCATACTCAAGTTTAAATAAACAATAACACTAAAGCTATTCTGTTATACCTGTATGTAAAAAATACACTGCACCCAAAATATTTCATAGTTCAGGAACACTGATCAATCTAATAAACTTAATCCTCCCTATTCTGGTATTTTAAAGAGTACTTAGCAGAAATATTAAGCAACCTAACTAATAGGGTTGCAAACTCCCAGCAAAAAAAAATAGGGAACCACCCCCCCACCCTCCACCTCATGATGCTTAATCGATGTAATCAACTTTAATTTGATGCAGTGTGGAAAAAAAAATGCACAGAAATAAATTATTTTTCAAGAATAATTAAATAGATTCAACATCTTTCTTCAACAGAAGTGCAGAATTCACAGATGGTACCTTCTCAAAGAAAAAAGTACTATAGCTTACTAGGGTATATTAGACTTAACAGTTACTATATACAGTAATGGACTTCTATACATTTTACATCAGATTAAAACTTTGGGTGTAAGATTCAGATAATTATTTATTAAAAGCTAGACATTTTAATGAGAATAAGAAAGAAAAGTATGTCTTTGTGCCCCCTTTTCCCTGTTAATGCCCTATCAGATCCCCTGGCTACACTTTGCTAGATCCGCCCCTGCACAGTTACCAGCCGTCAGCTGTGTAGAAAACCCTCCTGGTGTAGAAAGTAATAAATTCTAACAACAGCTTATCAAGCTTAAACGTGCTGCTGTTGTTCCGCCGCTGGTTTCCTCTTTCTGGTGTAAAGTGGGCCAAAAACAAAGAAGAGAGACGGACTCGCGACAGAAAAGCCGATCAGCTGATCATTAAGCAGTTTCATGATTGAAGTAGCCGCAGGAAGGTGAGGGAGAGAGAGAGTCAGTCGCTCCATATATCGGTTGTTAAGCTTAACATGGGAATGCTTTACAAACATTCAGAGATGAACTTACACACTTGCTTTACTTCTCTCTGGGATAACTTCCTCAGAGATGAAATGCTGGTTTGGTAGCAAGGCTACAAATACACACAGCTGCTCTATCATGTGAGGCATACTGCTCCGACGTGCTACGGTTATGAGCCGAGTTACGCCGTGTCGCAAGTTTTGTGAGGTGTTTTTTTGATATTTAATGGATCGGATTACATTTTTTATTTCTCGCCGATATCCGATCCAGTAATTTAGGTCAGTATCGGACCGATACCGATACGTAATATCGGATCGGTCCATCTCTAGTATGGATGGGAAGAAGGAGCCAAATGTAGATCAAATCAGACAGTTTAGTGCTTTATTAAAGCGAAAATACAGGCTTAAAGGCATGTAGGTAGAAAGAACATGGGTGCCAGGTGGCGCGGAAACTCCAAGCTTAAGAAACATGGCAGGCATGTGTATACTGGGGGTGACTGTGGAATGAGAAACTGGTTAGGTGGTTGTGGAGGTCAGGCGACTGGAAAAAGGAGGAAAGTCTAATGACTTCTGGGGTGCTTTTCATTAGGCTTGCTTATACTTAACCGTGTCCTCTCGCCTCCCCAGAACTGGGGGAACAGTTTTCCCTGTGCCATTCCGAAGACGTCTCAATTCCTTAATTGCACCTCAAGGAGATGAGGTGCAGGAGGAGAAAGAAGGCTTCTGAAGTAGCAAAGAGCAAGGAAACCCAGGAGTGTGGTGGATGGCATTTTTTATAAAAAGTCCCAGTGTATAAATAATGCAACTCCACACATGACCATATACTGCATGCAAATGACCCAGGCTTAACTCACAAATGATCATTTCAGTGTTGTAGCATCACACAAAGCTGCAGTTTGTTTTTTTTCTTTCATCGTTTCACATCAACATGCAGGCATTCTTATGGAGCTATGCAGTGTATCACTCTGCAGATGATAGTAGGTAAATAAATCAGAACATTTGACACATGAATAAGTCAGAAGAGTAAAAATCAATATTAAATGATGGTTAAAATTAACAACATCAATGAATGCATTCATTGTTATGCCAAACTAAATAAGGGTTTCATGCATTTTGGAAGCCTGTAAGAGAGGAACTTCTGTGGACAGCTATTTGATGGCTGATCCAGCTGTGCAGAACGGCATCACTAAGTCATGAGCTGGCTTTGAGAGCAAGGAGTTCTCATTTTTGTGGCTCCAGCTTCAGAGTCCTTGCATGTCTCCCTCACACCTCTCACTCACATCCTCACTGGGAGGAGCTAAGGAAGAGATGCAAGTGGGGGAAGTAAGGGGAGACATGCTGGCAAAATGAAAAGCACCCCTGGTGGGTGAATAGAGAGTGACAGGAGGCAAAGGAGGGGGGGATGAAAACAACAAAGAGGTGAGACAGGAACTTTGACAGGGCTCGGTAGCTACTTCTGCACAGACAACGCTGATCCAAGCCATACTGTATTCTTACAGCATATCTCTTCCTATCCTTTTTTTGCACGTAACTCATCTTTGCATGAATTTAAGGATACATTGGTGGCTTTAAAGTTTCTTCCCATTCTTGCACAGACTGGCTGCTGCCTTGTCAACCTTTTGTATTTTAGATTTAAAAAGGCAGACTATGATTCCTGTGTGACAAAGTCTATGAAGCCATTTATATTTACTGAGCACATTCATACTTCACAGAGGATAAACAATGCGTTCTAATCCCACTGGGTTGACTACTGCCATTCTGACACTGGTTTCACAGATATGCACAAGGTGCCCTTTGGCAAATGTGCCACGACGCAGCAAACGCAGAATCAAGTTTGCCATCGCTGAAACAACTCACGTCCTGTTTGGAACTTTAATTTCTTTTCACATACTCATTTGGACTCACTTTTGAAGTTTCATTGAAAAGATGGGTGATTAGGGAAGAATATGCCCGTGCATACCATTAAGCCTATGTGTAGAAAGGATAATTATTAACCAAGTATGTTTAAATGTGAAGCCGAGGGATCCTTTACAAGCGTCTGTATGTGATGACCTTGTGCGTATCTCTGAAATTCCAATGGCTTTGACAAAAAAGCAGTTTTTTGACCCTGTGGGAATGAATATGGGCTGGAATAAATAGATACCACGCGCTCTCTGCAGTGCCACCCTTAGGTAACAATGTCAGCTCTGCACACAAATATTAAGCCATTGTTAAAATTTAGTCAGTTCAGGCGTACTGTGATACATCCCCAATGACCCAATTTCCTTTGCTTTAACTTAGAACAAAGACATTCTGCTGTTTTGTTGTTCAGTCTCCATCCTTCTTAACAATGAAACTACTCTGCAGATTCTTTTCCCCCTATCAAAACTATACTCACTTTGTATACGGGTTGAGGAGAGAACACAAGTGCATGAACATCGTCTTCTTAGGCTGGAAAGGTTAGACATTGTACAAAGTCCACTAGCGGATTTTAAAACGCTTCTCTCTGTGGGTGTTTTTTCTCTTTTTTCCCTCCACTTCTTCAGTATTTCAAGAGAAGGAGGGCACTTTTATTTTTATGAAACAGTTCACAGCGAAAAGGAAGACAACATTGGGAACAAGCATCAAATGTTCCAGGCACATGACCTATGACCTATTCCAATCCTGCAAATAAAAAATGATTCTTTTGATGTGCGGATTGCTTGAGATGACCTTTAAACAGATGTCTCATATACTCTAAAAGACCGTATTGACCTAAGGAGAAGAGGAAAAGCTCTGCAACAGATCTGGCAAAAAATGTATTTTCCCCTGAGTCATATAAGGTATAAGGTCAAGTGAGATATCCATCCATCCATCCATCCTCATCCGCTTTATCCGAGGTCGGGTCGCGGGGGCAGCAGCCTAAGCAGAGAAGCCCAGACCTCCCTCTCCCCAGCCACCTCCTCCAGCTCATCCGGGGGAACACCAAGGCGTTCCCAGGCCAGCCGAGAGATATAATCTCTCCAGCGCGTCCTGGGTCTGCCCCAGGGCCTCCTCCCAGTGGGACATGCCCGGAACACCTCACCCAGGAGGCGCCCAGGGGGCATCCTTGTCAGATGCCCGAACCACCTCAACTGGCTCCTTTCGATGTGGAGGAGCAGCGGCTCTACTCTGAGCCCCTCCCGGATGGCCGAACTTCTCACCCTATCTCTAAGGGAGAGGCCAGCCACCCTTCGGAGGAAGCTCATTTCTGCCGCTTGTATCCGCGATCTCGTTCTTTCGGTCACTACCCACAGCTCGTGGCCATAGGTGAGGGTCGGGACGTAGATCGACCGGTAAATTGAGAGCTTCGCTTTTACACTCAGCTCCCTCTTCACCACGACGGACCGGTGCAGCGTCCGCATCACTGCAGCCGCAGCACCAATCCGTCTGTCGATCTCCGGCTCCCTTCTCCCATCACTCGCGAACAAGACCCCGAGATACTTAAACTCCTCCACTTGGGGCAGGAACTCATCCCCGACCCGGAGTGGGCACTCCACCCTTTTCCGGCTGAGAACCATGGCCTCAGATTTGGAGGTGCTGATCCTCATTCCCGCTGCTTCACACTCGGCTGCGAACCGTTCCAGTGCGAGCTGGAGGCCCCCACCCGATGAAGCCATCAGGACCACATCATCCGCAAAAAGCAGAGATGAGATTCTGAGGCCACCGAAGTGAAAGCCACTTGGCTGCGCCTAGAAATCCTGTCCATAAAAATTATGAACAGAATCGGTGATAAAGGGCAGCCCTGGCGGAGCCCATCACCCACCGGAAACGAGTCCGACTTATTGCCGGCAATGCGAACCAAACTCTTACAACGGTTGTATAGGGATCGAATGGCCCGTAGCAGTGGGCCAGACACCCCATACTCCCGCAACACCTCCCACAGGACACCCCGAGGGACACGGTCGAATGCCTTCTCCAAGTCCACAAAACACATGTAGACTGGTTGGGCAAACTCCCATGCACCCTCAAGTATCCTCGAGAGGATAAAGAGCTGGTCCAGTGTTCCGCGACCAGGACGAAAACCGCATTGTTCCTCCTGTATCCGAGGTTCGACTAACGGACGAACTCTCCTTTCCAGCACCCTGGCATAGACTTTCCCAGGGAGGCTGAGGAGTGTGATCCCCCTGTAGTTGGAACACACCCTCCGGTCTCCCTTCTTAAAGATGGGGACCACCACCCCGGTCTGCCAGTCCAGGGGTACTGCCCCTGATCTCCACGCAACATTGTAGAGGCGTGTCAACCAGGACAGCCCTACAACGTCCAGAGCCTTCAGGAACTCGGGGCGGACCTCATCAACACCAGGGGCTCTGCCACCGAGGAGTTGTTTAACTGCCTCAGTGACCTCGACCCCAGAAATTGGCGGGTCATTCCCCTCATCCCCAGACTCTGCTTCCTCCTCGGAAGACGTGTCAGTGGGATTAAGGAGGTCCTCGAAGTATTCCTTCCACCGTCTGACAATTTTCTCAGTCGACGTCAGCAGCGCACCGCCAGCACTATACACAGTGCAGGTAGAGCACCGCTTTCCCCTCCTGAGACGCCTGACGGTTTGCCAGAATCTCTTCGAGGCAGTCCGAAAGTCTTTTTCCATGGCCTCTCCGAACTCCTCCCACACCCGAGTTTTTGCTTCAGCCACTGCCCGAGCCGCATTCCGCTTGGCCTGTCGATACCTGTCAGCTGCCTCTGGAGTCCCACAGGCTAACCAAGCCCGATAGGACTCCTTCTTCAGCCTGGTGGCTCCCTTCACCTCTGGTGTCCACCATTTGGTTCGGGGATTACCACCACGGCAGGCACCAACCACCTTGCGGCCGCAGCTCAATGCAGCAGCTTCGGCAATGGAGACGCTGAACATGGTCCATTCGGACTCAATGTCCCCAGTCTCCCTCGGAATGTTGTTGAAGCTCTGCTGGAGGTGTGCGTTGAAGATCTCGCGGACTGGGGCCTCTGCTAGACGTTCCCAGCACACCCTCACTACGCGTTTAGGTGCACCGGGTCTGTCCAGCGTCCTCCCCCGCCACCTGATCCAACTCACCACCAGGTGGTGATCAGTTGACAGCTCAGCCCCTCTCTTTACCCGAGTGTCCAGAACATATGGTCGCAGGTCTGGTGATACGATTACAAAATCGATCATCGACCTGCGGCCTAGAGCATCCTGGTGCCACGTGCACTTATGGACACTCTTATGTTCGAACAAGGTGTTCGTTATGGCCAAACTGTGATTTGCACAGAAGTCCAATAACAAAACACCACTCGGGTTCAGATCAGGGAGGCCGTTCTTCCCAATCACGCCCCTCCAGGTCTCGCTGTCGTTACCCACGTGAGCATTGAAGTCTTCCAGTAGGACAACAGAGTCTCCAGGTGGGGCACCTTCCAGCACCCCCCCCAGGGACTCTAAGAAGGCTGGGTACTCTGAACTGCCACTCGGCGCATAAGCGCAGATGACAGTCAGGACCCGTTCCCCGACCCTGAGGCGCAGGGAACAAACCCTCTCATCCATCGGGAAAAACCCCAACGTACCGGCAGCAAGCCGGGGGGATATTAGAATGCCCACCCCAGCCCGCCGCCTCTCACCAGGGGCAACTCCAGACTGAGACAGAGTCCAGCCCCTCTCCAGGAGACTAGTTCCAGAGCCCAAGCCATGCGTAGAGGTGAGCCCGACTATATCTAGCCGGTACTTCTCAACCTCACGCACTAACTCAGGCTCCTTCCCCACCAGAGAGGTGACATTCCATGTCCCTATTGCCAGTCTTGGCAGCCGGGGATCGGTCCGCCAGGGCCTCCGCTCCTGGCCGCCGCCCGACACACATTGCACCCGACCCCTATGGCGCCTCCTGCGGGTGGTGGGCCTGCGGGAGGATGGGCCCATGTCTCCTCTTCGGGCTGTGCCCGGCCGGGCCCCATGGACTAAGGCCGGCCACCAGACGCTCGCCCTCGGGCACCCTCCCCGGGCCTGGCTCCAGGGCGGGGCCCCGGTAACCCTATCCCGGGCAGGGTAAACTGTTCCCTCGATGTTCTTTTCATACGGGTCTTCTGAATCGCTCTTTGTCTGGTCCCTCACCCAGGACCAATTTGCCATGGGAGACCCTACCAGGGGGCAAAAGCCCCCAGACAACATAGCCCCTGGGATCCCTGTGACACACAAACCCCTCCACCACGATAAGGTAGCGATTCACGGAGAGGGTCAAGTGAGATATATATATATATATATTTATAGGATTTACAGGATTCATTTCTTTTTACATATATAAATATATATATATATATGTCAAGTGAGATATATATATATATATATTTATATATGTAAAAAGAAATGAATCCTGTTTATTTACTGTTACTTCCCTGACTGCAGTGCATGTAGAGTATAATGAAATCAAAAACTACTCTGGTGTTAGAACCATAACACTAACAGCTAGAGACAAGTGTATCACTGATTGACACACAGAAAAGAGGCTAATCCACAGGAGGTGAGAGGAAAGCTTTTCTTCCAGCGACCGGATTCTGTTTGAGGTGATTAATACATGCGTAAAATAAGATGGATTAAGAGAGCTGTCAAGAAAAGTAACAGGCAAGCCGGGGAGAGAGACAGGAACAAATCAAAATGCGACACGCAAGAACTGCTTCATTGCAGTGGGGCGAAAGGGCATAATTTAGATAGTATATTAATTGACTCTTTCCCGCAAACTTTCATGATTCAAGTAAAGCAGAAAATACAGTGAGCTCACTGTGAGAAACATTTGAAAGATTCCTGGCATATTCTTTTACTGAAGTTGGAGAAATGTTTTATTTACTATGTGCAGCACAGTCTATAGAAAGTTGTGGCTCACTAATCCCTTTTGATCGATGTAAATCCCAAGCAAATTTGCATGGTGTGCTTGAGTTGGTGTTATCTTTTTAATATATGGCTTTTGCTCTATTTGCCTTTATTGTTTTTAATAGATTTATAGCTTTATTGGGTTGATATGTTTTTATAGTAAAGTTTTTATGTAAGGGCTTCAATTGTGTTATTTATTTTTGTAATCCTGAGGACATCCTGTTAATTATATTACTAATAATATTATTACTGCTGATAATCTATGTTTCAAGGCAGGTGACAACCAGTTGAGTTCGTTTTCACCTGTGTCTTAAAGAAAGGTTGAGCACTGAGACTTTTTGCTTTTTGCACCTGGAACATTACGACACCCAGATGACTTTCACAGAGTTCTGAAGTTTCACTTGAATGCAAAATACAAAGCACCAGCTCTTCCTGCTGTCAGGATGCCATCATTGTTATTCCTAGTGCAGCTGTAAGAAGCTCATACATATATACAAACACTCACTGTAGCATGTACAGAACTGCATGTGCATCCACTGTGTGCACAGTGCTGTCCATGCCTATTATTATACAGTACACCCAGGTTCTGTCTTTGCAGTTCCTCTCCTGAGTTTGTGTTTCTGACCTGCCATGCTTAACCTGTCCACTGGTTACACTAAGTGTGTTTCCCTGATCTGTACACCTGTCAAGGCTGTTTTCCTGGTCGGCTCTTATTATCTAATTAGTGTTATGCACATTATATTAAAAAGAAGGTTACGCTGAGTGATTATTATGTGGTCTCATTTTTTTCTTTCTTTATTATATGCTTGTTTTTCTCCTGTTTTCCCAAGTGGTTTCTGGTTCTGTAGTATAAAAGCAGTGAAGCCTTTAGCATGTCAAAAACATGCTGAAGGTACGTGCTGTTCAGAGCTCTGTAAGTGACAAGTAAAATGTAACTCCAGATCACTGCCTGAATGAATGATGGATGTATTGTCAACAAAGAATGGTTTTCAAACCCGTTTTTATTTTTTGCATCAATCTTAATCCTGTTAAAGTTTTGCAAACATAAAATTGATTTGGAAAAAAGAGCAAATTTTAATAGGGTTCACTGACAGTTATTCCCACATATTCTCAATTAATGTTAGGTCCCCTTTCTTCTTTATATTGCAAACTTACTACTGCCTTTGCACATAGCACTACAATTTCATTTGAAGACTTGATCAAATTCACCAAATATCAAACTTCAAACATCCTTTTGAATGAATTATTTAATTTATTTATGCATTTTTTTTTGTCTGTTTCTTTTTCTGGAAATGTAATCATGACATGCTTGACCACTCTGTGGTTCTTACAATGAGTAGAGTACCCTGAGAATACAAATGAATCAACATTATTTAGACACAAAGGAGTGGCATTGGGAGACTTTCACAGAAAGGCAAGCAGAGACATTCGAAGTATTTCAGTTTGAGCTTGTTTTTAATATGTTATTTTCTGTTTAATCTCCATCTAATGCATCATATCCTATAAAACGTAGTGTGGCTGTCCTATGAGTACCACATCTTATATGCATTTAACTAGAAAAAGCCAAGTTATTTAAAAAACAGTTCAATCAAGCGATTTCTCAGTGCTGGTGCAACCTGCACATGTTCAACCTGTTCAACTTTATTAAACTCCACATTACAGGAGTTAATGTCCCCTCTCCATTTTATAGGCTTATGCGTGATGTAACCAGCAATCAAAAGAAGTTGCTTGTCTGTCAGCGTGAAAAGCTCAAGCCCTAGTTAGTGGGACATGTACTCACAATTGAAAATGACTGGAACAATAGATTCCAGTGGTTAAGAGTCAACAGTATATGGGACAGAATTTTGTTAGTGGTATAAGGAGAGAGATTACCGTTACTTTGAATTGATGTGCATTTTAGGATTTCACAGGGCAAGCACTGCCTACCTTGCTTGCCCTTACACTACTGACTCATGGTCTTATGGTAACACCAGAAAGTGTTACTGTAGCATATTATCAGCATAAAACAGAGATATTTTTACATTATATAAAAAATGTCATATTGCCATATCGTTGCTACACCAAGGTCATGCATTTAGATTCCCTAGAGCAGAAAACAATGAGAGAAGTCTGTCTCATTGTGTAAGTGCAAGAGCAGGATGTCACTGGATTTACAAAATCCAAAAAAGCATAGCACTTTCCAAATTAGGCAAGAAAACTGCTAAAGGTGGTAAAATCACTCTTGTTTCGCCACTTGAGGCAAAAACAAGCCAGCTACAAAGGAGGAGATGCTATCAGGTGGTGATGTGTGACCCATATGTAAACAAATGACTCCACTGAGCATTGCCGCTGGAGCATTGCTGATGGGTGGAAATTACTGATGTGGTTACACGGTGGAAAAGCAGGCCCAAGATACTTTCTACAGTCTGAATCTACCGAAACAAGGCATAGCAGCAGCAACTACTTTCACTACTATTACTACTATTTAGGCTACTTTTGTGCTTGTATTTGATTTATTCTGTGTCACTGAATATTATGCGGTGTCATTACTATTACACTACAATGCTGCTGCTGCTCCTGCTGGCCTGTTTCAGTAGATTAAGACTTAAAATTAGGAAGAGTGTCATTAATGGCAGTAGCTCATTGGGGAAAAAACCCTCTTCAGTTATAAATGCTGCTGCCTGCAAGCTCAAGTATCAACAGATGTGGTTCTCAATTTTCTTTCCTTTATCATCAGAAATGTTCTTATAACTTCAAAATTATATAACAATATATCCCCCTACTCTACCAGGAAGTAGAGCAGTAAAATGTTAATTTTTGTCTTACTTTCCTAGACTAGACCTGATAAATACATTAGGGTATGGCAGTGACATTTGTTGTGAATTTTGTTGTCCATATGGGCAATGGATTGCAATCCACTTAAAAAAGGAACTGGAAATTTTGTGAAACACAGCTAACATGAGAGCTTCCTCATTTTAGGTGTTTATCCTCCTGCTAAGATAAGACTTTATGTTTAGTTTGTGGTGGAAAAGCCGCTGAATTCTACTTTGTCTTTGTTTAAAAATGCATGAAATACAGGGCTTTAAATACATCAGACATTACATCACTCGAAAATTCAGGGTTTTGAAGACAGATCGTTATTTTGTTTATTTGTTTTTTCCTTTTCACTTAGCATTGTTATTAATGTGTGTAACTGTACACATTTACTGTATACACACACTGTAATTTAAATAGGTTTAAAGGTTAAAAAAAGTCATGAGACAAAGTCATGTTTAAAAAAACAGCTCAAAGACAAAGAAAGAAAATGACAACACTTGAAAGCCTGAGAAGCAGAACGTGAAGAAGCATCAAACAAGCTACGCATCAGGGAAGTCAAAGAAATTATTAATTTCAGAGTGTTGTTGATTCCAGCCATGCCCCTGTGCCTTCCTCAGGAACAACAGGGGTATCTCGGTCTACAGCTGCAGGCTGTCAACAGGCTGTCATGGAGACTGAATGTCAGTCAGTAATTCAGTCTGCCCACACTTCAAAATAACCCCTCTCCTCCAGTCCATCTCTACCACCTCCTCTTTTAGTTCCACTTCACCGAATGTCTGGCATTTCTCTGGTCTGATGTGCCCTCTATTATGTAGTCACCGGGCCAAGATGTAGACACTATTGTGAGACGTCTCTCAAGATACTGATCTGAGTCAGGCTGACAAGGGCGTCCAGGTTATTTACAAGAAAAGATATTGCTATTCAGTTTCCTGGTGTCAGTCTCTATGGGATATTGATGGGTTTTCATGGCTGTGTTTACTTTCTCACCAGGAGTCAATGGCAACCCTTAGACAAGGTTAAAGTATTTGCTTCTGTCTGCATGTCACCATATTTTAAGTGGCTAACTTGTCACCATACTGCCAGAAAGTCACAGATTTGATTCACAGATTTGATTCTCAAGTTTCTTGCTCTATGACATCTTGAGTTGTCACCTTTGGCTTCTTCCTCACAGCCAGAATTGACAGTTTGACTTGAGGCACTTACTTTACAATACAGTAGGTAAAAATGACTGACATGGGTTTACTGGACAGCTTCCCAGTTGGTCTTTTGGTCTTTAAATGCATTTGCTGGATTAGGTGGGTACTGGGTTATTATAATTTTAGGGGGATCTATTAGATTCATTTCCAGCTCCATATTTATATCCCAGGGCTTCACTAAAGTAGCCATCCAGCCACTTTCCAACCACTCATCCAATTCAGGGTTGTGGGAGTGTGTAAGGTGGGAGGCGGGGTACACCATGGACAGGCCATCAGACTATCACTGAGGTAATACACATTCACACTTAAAGCCAATCACTAATTATTTTTATTTGCATGTTAGGAGTCTAGGCAGATGCAGTAGTAGAGAAAGAACCCTTGTAGGCACAGGGAGAGAATACAAACTCAGCTCACTGAGCCTTGACGCAGCCCTGCGGTTCATCCAGTGCATGAAACAAGCCATTTTAGCGTCTTTCCCTTTACCACCTTTACTCTCGAACAGGGTGTAGGTGGGGCTGATGTGCTTTCAGCAAAGATACACGGATATTTCATTTATACCCTCTCTTTGACATTATGCTCATTGAACAGGCTCAAATAGCCAGATTAGAGCAGTCTGAAGCCCGAGCTTTTGACATACACTGACCCCATTATTTAAAACTGTAAGTATTCACCATGGTACAGTATATGTATGGCAGGAAATAGTTTTATATTAATCCTATTTATGTTGATTTTTGCAATTTGGTTTGTAGATTTCAGCAGCCCGTCAACACATTGATTTTTGCATTACAGGACTTTGATGCTTCACTGTTTGTTACATAGAAAATATAAAGGACATTTCTCAAATCAGGTCTTAATGGCAGCATTCCGCCAGGGAGTTTTCTGCAGCGCCCTGTGGATGGAAGCGGTCAAAGTCATCATTAAAGCATTTAATGACAGTCCTCAGGAAGCCATTATCATTTGGTAAGTGATTCATTAAAACCTAATCTCTTCCTTCAGCCCCTTATTATCACCACCAAAGTTCATTATGTCATTGGGTAGCACTCTCCCAAACCTCAGCCCTTATTAAAAGAAAAGGGGCTGACCTGATGCCATATAAAATGAGCCTTAGATGCTTAAGAGAAGCTTGGATCAGGTGAAAGACAGTGTCCTTAATGCATTACCAGGAGAAAGCCTCATTTGGGTGCAGTAAGTCCAGTAACCACAGAACAACCTCTTGTCTCTTATCAGGAGGAACATGTTGATTTGTTCATGCTCTGTTTCTCTAACTGAGAATCACTAAAACTGGAAGAATGACAAAAATCCAAATTCCCAGTAAAGGAAAACTGAATTCAGGCATTGTGCTGAATTACTGCAAGTTGGTCTATTACAGTCACAGGCTAGGATGAACTGATGAACCAAAACACAACCTCTTCAGCAGTATGCATGAACATAGAGCTTAGTTTAAAGGTTTTTAAAGAGTTAAACATCTTAAATAAAGGATTCTATTAAATTTCAATTCTATTAAAACAAAATACAGTTACCAGACTGTAAAAATAACATGTACATATCGAGTACAGTCACAGTTTGGTATTTTGAATTACCTTATGAATATCAATACCTTACTCAATGTGCAATACCACCAATCACATCGCACCTTATACTGCACTGATCCTACTCCTTACACTGTACCTGTAGATATATTTATATATTTTGTTTCTGCATTACCTCTTAAACTTCTTTTAATCTTTATTTCTCTCATTCTCCTATTCAAAGAATGTTGAATGTAAAAACCTACAGCTGCAAATGGAGAGATGCCCAACTGTGTTTCATTGTTCTGGTAACAGTGACAATAAAGATCTATCTTATCTCTTATCTTATCTTATCAAACCAACTTCACTCCATAAACCATGACTTTGGTATTAAAAATCCACAGTATCATGCTGAGTTTGAGACTAAATTTGGATTTGGAAAATACAAGTTTCCTAAAACATTAATGTGCAAAAAATAAGCAAACCCCAAAACAAAACCCCCAAAAACTAAACAAAATAAGCTCTATGTCACATGTGGCTCCTATATGTATTACTTAAATAGTCTTCTTGTCTGATTTCATTGAGAGGGACAACTTTATTAAACAGTAATATCTGTAAAATTGATTGAAACCACTCCCAGTCAAACGTGTATTTATTACTGCTGCTTATTTCACCATAACATTGCATCTAATTCTAAAACTAGTGGCTGCTATTTTGGAAGAACTCCTGTAGGTGGTGGTGCAGGATAAGCTTCGGGGCAGTCTGCCTCTGTGGATGGAGGGTATGTTTGATCAGATTGTAAGGTTGACCCTTTGGCGAGTGCATAGTAACACAATTTAAGAGGCGACCAGATCCTATTTAGAGAAAAACAGATTTGTACACACATATCCATTATAAGTGTGTAAAATTTCTCTGTTACAACATAGCATAAGAACAGATAGAATTCCTATCCTGCTATTTAAGTTATTCCCTGTTTCTTTTATTGCTAAGTCATCACAAAAATAGGACTAGTTCCTATTTACAGCCATACAGCCATTTTCTTCTGCTTATCCAGTTAAATGTGTCATTTCAAAAGCATCCTGAGTCACAGCAGAGACCTAGGCATAGAGCGATTCTTTTCAGTCACAAGATCATTAAAAAAATGCAGTTACTGCAATATAAAGCAATTGGATAGGGCTGACGTCAGGTTTCTGTCCAGATCAGCAAAGGTCTTCCATTTCTTCTTCTTTCAGCTCTTCCCTTTGGGGGTCAGAACAGCAGCTCACCTGTCTGATCCACTTATTTAATTTAGCAAAGGATTTTATGCTGGGTGCCCTTCCTGAAGCAACCTTCCCCATTTATCCATGCTTAGGACTGACACAAGAAGTATAGTGACTTGTGACCCCCAGTGGCTGTGTTAGTCCAGTTCTTCCATGCCAGACTTAATTTAATACACCAAGCCATCCGCCCTATCCTATTCAGGCTTGCCAGGGTGAGCTGGAGCCTATCCCAGCTGTCATGGGGTGAGAGGCGGGGTACATTTATACCACTTCTTATTGGCTATTTTAACACATTGTTTGGATGCATTAAAAAAAGCCCCCCCCCAACACACAAATGAGGTCAAACAAATGGAAGTGGATTATTGACACTATAAATTTGTAGAAACATAGAAAACTAGCTCTGTGTAAAATTTGCTCAGTTTTGACAGCCTCGTCTTCTACAGTAGTTATTCATTTTCCAATTAAACCTTAGTGTAAAGTCTTCTTATTTAATGCATTTGCATTGATGTCACACTAGGGGGGGCTAAAGTATAAGCTTTATCTTGTGCCTCTGTGCTTCTGTTAATAATTTAAAAAAAAAGAAGTAATCTGTGTAAGACGTGGTCTTAAAACATAAAAATAATACACAAGTGTTATGTGTTCTCAAACCAGAGGACCATTTGTCCATCTAATGAGCCTGTTATGTGTACAGTTAATAATAACTGTTGCAGACTTGCCTCAAACTACATAAGTGTCTAGTGTATAATGATTATGCAGAATGCGAGGAGACAAAAGTGATGGTTATATAAACTAAAAATACCTAATAAATGTGTCTGAGTTCACACATTACACACTGCATAAATCATAAGTGGAATACAAAAATATAGCCACTAATTAGAGAGTGCAATCACCCAAATGAGAGATCCAGAACTAGATGACAGGAATTTACTTCCTCAGGATATTGACTCACAGTGGTGCCATTCTGAGCAAAGATCACCCGTCTACAGAAGCAGACTGCAGTATTTAGAGCCACATGTCACACATGCTTTACATCAAGTGCACAAATTCAAGCAAGCAAAACATATTCATATATCGTTTTCAAAAACAGGGTCACAAAAGTGCTTTGCAAGGCAATGCACAGCACCCAATAATGGAAGTAAAAGTGACAAGACAGAAACGAAAGACGAGAAGGAGCCATTTAAATGTCAAACAAACAACAGTGGAATTAAAAGGAATAAAAAAGTTAATCATGACAAAAGTTCTTTCTGGTTAACGAGTACAGTAATTCATACAACTTTGTAAAACTTTTTTCTTTACTTCTTTTAATAAACAGGATGTTTGGAGACCTGATATATCAATGTGTCCACCTGGAAATCACATTGGATTAACTCCTGTTGTTTCAAATGTGCTATGTAAATACAGTGGGGGAAATAATTATTTGATGCCCTGCTCCATTTGTCAATTAGTTCACTTACAAAGGAATGAACAGTGTCTAATTTTTTATAGTAGTTTTGGTTTTATATAACAGAATATGATCCTCATTTAAAACATGACTTCGTACTTGGTGGAGAAACCTTTGTTGGTAAGCAGAGCAGTAAGACGTTTCTTGTAGTTGGTCACCAGGTTTGCACCCATCTCAGGGGGGATTTTGGCCCACCCCTTTTGTATAGAAGTGCTCTAAATCCTTTAGGTTTCTCGGTTGCAATTCAGAGGTTGCATGGAGCTCCAGACAGAGAGCGTCTGATGGTAATTTTATATATTTTTTTGAATAATAATTTGCCACATGGGCACACAGCTCATCTGTCGGGAGCAAGAATTCTGTTACATTGTAGGTGATCAAATACTTATTCCACTTAATGGCATACAAATCAATTTATAACTTTTGTAATGTGGTTTTTTTTCCTATATTTTTGATATGATATTGATATTCTGTCTGTCTCCATTCAAATGAAACTTCCATAAAAATTAGAGACTGCTCATATCTTCATAAGTGAGCAAACTTCAAAATTCAGCAGGGGATGAAATAATTATTTTATTTCCCCCACTGTAAAACTGACTTGAATTAAAGTTTAGGCACGGACTTTTAGGTGTTCTTCTCCACTTTACAGTTCCTCAGTATGGTTTGTTGTACGGGGTTCTCGAAAAGTGGAGCAAAATATGGCGTGAAGACCCCCCAGTGATAGATTACCTCTGCAGTGTGGAACTGTGGAATTTCTTTCAGTAGGTGAGACACTTTTGAAACGCGCTACCAGGGTGGCCCACACAGATCTGGCAGAAGAACTCACTATAGTATATATATCACACCATGTAAGTGTAACTGAACAGAAGTGCTCCTGTTTCACTTCATCCTATTCATGATTCTCAAAGTGTTTCTTCACTGATAGCGAAGAAAGGATAGAAAGTCCAGACTGAAATACACTCAAGATTCGCCTTCTGGGCAGGAACACGTGAGTGACTGATGGGTGTTTGTAAAAGAACAGAAACCATATAAATATGCTGGGAGTGAGAATTTAGCGATTTTCTTTCTACTACCTTCAGATAGGCTGGGACACTGTTGTCCAGAGACCAATGCAGATGTGATGTGTGTAGATGTGCAATCCTGCTACAATATTTAGAAAGACTGTGCACTGCACACATGCCGATAAAATGCGTTCTTTTCAACTTTTGCATCATCGTCAGAAATTTTTTTATAGAATAATTTATAGAATGATTTTCAGATTTTCTTACTCATCATGTACAATGTTTTAGTAAAGCTGCAGCTTAGCCAAGACTTGACTCAAGTGCACTGTATAAATGTGTAAACAAAGAGTCCTTCATATTTGAAAGGTCACGGTCCTCCAGTCCTCCTGTGTGCCTCTGCCTTTCTTTCTTTCTCGCTCTATCAGTACGAGAGCGTGCTTGTTTGTGTGCTGTTAACCATGCCTGATCCTTTGGGTTTCCCACCCTCCATTCCTGCACACCTCTAGCCATCAAGCTCATCCACTCGTCATTTGCAGATCAACCTGAAACTATTTATGCTTGGAGAGAGCTTTGAGTCTTGGTTTGAGTGTTGAACTGTGTTAATGAGACCATCTCCAGTCTGCAAGTCTTGTTCCCATTCTCCTTGCCAACAACTTACCTGTTCCTTTCTTCTGTGCAGAAGCCCCCGCATTTCCCTCGGCGAATGATATATGTGAGAGAGAGGGAGTCGTGGAGGAGATTCTGTCTCTGTTCCATGTGCATGTGGAGTTTGGATCTTACTAACAGACTGTCCCTGCCTCAAGATTTTGTAAACAGTTTCCTTTCACATGCACTATAAATACGCACTTAATCTGGTCTCTCAAGTCCCACGTCTTAAGCCCCGCCTGCTCCATTGGTTATGACATGAAAGGTCAAGTCATGAAAAGGATCAACACTTTGTATCCTACCCTAACAGTTTTGGGGTTGTTTTTTGCATCAATTAAAACCATATAAAAGACCCTTGTTGCACGTAAGCATTGAGTCAACATTGTTGACTAACAGTGTTGGTTTCCTGGACAGAAACCTGAAAACCAGACTTGATAGAACAAAATGATATAAACAAAGCATTAAATACCCCACTTTCAAAACACAGTTTGCAGTGTAAAATACTGCTAACGACTAGAAGTATCAAATAAAAGCTGTAAAAATCATTTTAAAATCTAGTAGAAAAAATATTAAATTGAAAATCCAAAAGATTCCACACATTAGGAAACTGAATTCAAACACTTCACATAAGGCGCCATCTTCAAACCATCCACTCTGAGCCCTCCTCACACCATTATCCTGCAGTAACATGCCGCTGTGTTGTGTTTCGACTTAGGATGCAAGATGCGAGAAGGAGACATAAGGAGCGACAGAGGCTTAGTTGTCAAATGACAAACCATTGCTTCCATATGATCAGCCTTAAGCGATATGCGTTACTTATGAAATGCTAGAGGAACAGCGTTTTTGCATTACGCCACTCGATGAAAAACTTCCACATGTGACGCAGCCGAGTTTCCTCACTCTGAGCTTTTCCAGAAGCCTCTTCTCATCTCCTTGGCTTCCTGGGGGACTGTGAGTGGAAGAGGTTGAAACTAAATGTTTTTGTTCCCTTTAAGGTAATCTATTTTGTACAAAAAAATCCCCACAAAAAAACAGAAGTTTAGAGCATCTTTGTGGAAAAGAAAGGAGAAGGACTTTCTTTTTATTCTTTTGTAAATGTTGTTACATTTGGGTTTTTCATAGGTCTGTCAACAATGAAAAAAAATGTCAGTACGGTAATGTGGTTACAGCGGCTAACATACTGCTTTTGAGGAAGCAAAGTTTCCTCAACTTGGAAAAAGTAAAGAATTTTAGAAAGGAGAAAAGAGAGCAGCAAGTATTTCAGTCAACTCAAAAGTGGATACAGGTCAGGCTGACCGGTACCATTTAGAGTTCCCCTCTATTTCAGCTGACCATCTTTTTCTTCACATGAACTTCATGTGACTGCACAGTTTTTTTTACCTCAGTGCTTTACAAAGCATATTGTAGTTTTGCCTTTTATTCCTATGCATTTATGCTCACAAAACAGTGATTGCAGTTAGTTGTTATGCAAGATGCGTGCCTACCTTCGGGAGCAACTTGGGGTTCGCTGTCTCGCTCAAGAACACACAGTGACAGACAGCTGGAAAATGTAATCTTTTTCTACATGTGCGAAGACGATTGTCCTTTTTTATTCCTGACAGTCAGCAAGACTTTGAAAATGTTGTATTTTTACTGTAAGGATGTTTTGTGCCTGCCATATTTGTTTTTGAGAATCCTCCGAGGGGATGTGTCACCCAGGCAAACAAGAAAATTGAGGGAAAAAAAGACAACCCACAAATGAAAATATAAAAGTAATACCAGAGAAAGTGAAAAAAAGTCTTCATAGCCTTACTGACCACTCAGGGTGTTTAATGGTAAAATGGCCTGTATTTATATAGCGCTTTACTAGTCCCTAAGGACCCCAAAGCGCTTTACATATCCAGACATCCACCCATTCACACACACATTCACACACTGGTGATGGCAAGCTACATTGTAGCCACAGCCACCCTGGGGCGCACTGACAGAGGCGAGGCTGCCGAACACTGGCGCCACCGGGCCCTCTGACCACCACCAGTAGGTAACGGGTGAAGTGTCTTGCAACGACCGAGACTGTCCAAGCTGGGGCTCGAACCGGCAACCTTCCGATTACAAGGCGAACTCCCAACTCTTGAGCCACGATCGCCCGATTTGCCATTAATGGTAAAATGGCCTTATTTGCCCATTTATTTGTTAGATCCCATTAAAAATCACCAATGAAACCAGCACAGAGAGGGCCCTGGAAACCATTTTGCTGTGTAGCAACAGTTCTAACTGCTAAATGGCTTTGGAAGACACAGAATTTTGGGATTTTGTCATGGTACTGGGTCATGTGACCCAGTGTTTGAGTTTTTATGTATCTTTTGTATTCATTCATGTTCAAGTTTAGCTCATCTAGTTAATTTCTAGGTTGCAGTTTAGTCCTTTGTTTCTTAGTTCTTTTTGTCATCTCCCCCTGTACTAAGTCTCCCTGGTCCATGCGTCTACCTGTCATGTTTCATGTCTGTGTGGTCCTTGTTGTTAAGTTCGTGTCATGTCCATGTTTCCTGTTTTATTTTGAAAGAGTCTGGTGTTCTTTGTTCATTGTATTTAGTTTCACGTCCCCTGTCCTGTCATTAGGTTCATGTGTGTCAGCTGTTCTCCCTCATGCGTTTCCACTTCCCCTGATCATCCCTGTGGGTATTTAGTCTCTGTGTTTCATTCAGTCTGTGTCGCGTCGTCTGTGAATCTTTCCCCCCTGTTACGCCAGGTTACAGGACTCTGTGCTGGTCATGTTGCTTATTCATATTCATGTTTCATAGTTCTTTCATGTTCTGGCACAGAGTCCTGTTCATAGTTGTTTCAGTCACAGTCACCTAGCCATAGCCTTCCTAGTTGTCTTAGTTAAGTCTCAGTTTCTAGTTTTCTGTTTTCCCAGTTCAGCTTCTAGTTTAGTTTTGCCTCTGTGCTTTCTGCTTTGTTTGCCACCTTTAATCCAGCCAAAATAAAGGCTCGCTTTTCGTTTCAAGTTCAGTGCCGTCTCCTCGTCTGTGTCTGCACCTGGGTCCTCCACACGGTCTGCCACTGCTGACCGTGACAGTTTTAAACTTTGGCTTAATGTGTAACTAACGAGTGCCCACACGATACCTACCTACAGGGTAAATGCTTCACAGAGCACTTGGTTAATGTTAAGAAAAGGTTTGAATTTTGGAGTAACACAGAAAAACTCCACAGTGACTTGAAAAAGTATCATGTACATTTACAGTTTAGCCATCCGGCCAGCAAATAGTGAAATAGCAAAAACAAACCTAAACTGCTTAACTATTAAACTACACATATGGGTGATGTGACTTGACACTTTTGTGGGTGATCTACTAACAATGTACCAATTTATATGCAAAGAATAATGACCGACAGCAGTGAAAATGAGCAGCTTAAAAACAAGCAGAACTGATGTAGGAGTGAGTGATAGCCTAAACTAAATAATACAGGATAGAAATAATTTTAATTTAATTAGTTTAAAACAGGGGCAGCACAGGGGTGTGGTGATTAGCATTTTTAAATTACAGCAAGAAGGTCCTGAGTTCAATTCCACCATCAGGCCATGTTCTGTTATGTGGGTACTTCAGCTTCTGGCTTCCTCCTACAGTTCAAGGACAAGCAATTACTGGGGTTGGGTTAACTGGTATTTCTGAGTTGCCATTTGGTTTGAATGTGAGTAAGAATGGTTGTCTGTTTCTATGTGTTAGAGACAGACAACCATGCTGTCCAGGGTGTACCCTGTCTCTTGCCCTGTGGTAGCTGGGATAGGCTCGAGTCCCCCCATGACCCTAACAAGGATAAGTGGAAAAGAATGGAGGAATGGAGACATGTCAGGTCTGTGTTAGACCTGTCAGGTCTAACACATGTCAGGTCTGTGTTAGACCTGAGATGTAGGGTGTGCAGAAGAAACCAAAACCATGATTGTCCAATTTGACAGACATTTCAGTTTGGTATGTAGCAGATCCGATCCTACAGAGAAGTTCAAAAAATTGCTCCATGTATGCACTCCTGAGAAAAGACACAGACACAGTCTGTGTGGAAATCTGACTGAAACACTGGAAACCCATTCCTTGCCCAATACAACGTGCATCCTTGTTCTGTATTTCTGAGTTTGTCCTTCTCACTCCCATCTTCCATGTTAAGTTTAGCTCAGTCAAATTTGGCTCCTGTTGCAAAACAGCCATATTATTCAGATTCAGAAATGTGTGAGGCTTGGCCCTAAGCGTGCAGGGTGAGGACTCACAAGAATTACATGACAGGACAAAAGCTTTGGTATGACACTCACACCTTTTAGCCATCTACCTTCTCCAAATAAATGAACACTCCCAGGGGCTGCCACAACCACATCGAGCCTAAATAAGATATGCTTTTGTTCTGTGTTAAATTCAAAGCAAATGGAAGTAATATTGCATGAAGCAAACCTCAGTAAATCACATTTATATTTAAATATTCTCCTCCCAAAATTTCGTCCTCTGAAAGTGAAACTTCTACAAATACATATGCAATAATGTCAACGGCAAAAATACGCTTTTAGTCACAAAGATGTGGGATACTGCACACCTTCAGTAAATACCAACAGTAACAAAGTGGCTTTTGCACCGTAGCAAATCTGGCTCAAATTAAAGTGTTGGGCCACCACATGCTGCCAGAAAAGCTTCAGTGTGTCTTGGCATTTATTCTAATAGGATGTTGAGCTGACAAAAATCACCAAGATTAAATCCAGTTACTTTGAATACAAAAGTTACTTTTAACCTTAATTATGCTCTATAGAACACATTTCAGTGAGTTTTACTCACTAGTTTGCACCTGCAAACTATCACTAATATCAGCACAGTCGTGTAAGGTGCTGCCTTCTATTCAGAGCAACTTGGGGTTTCGTGTCTAGGCCAATGACACTTGGAACAGGGGTCATACCTCCAAGCCAGCAATTAGAGGACAACCTGAGCAATGGCCAAGCCCAAAGCTGAAGGTACTTTGTTTGTAAGGAATAAAAATTCCTCCTTAAATGTCCAGAGGTCATTATTTTCCCATAAAAATTTATTTTGTTCACCTCAATCCATACATTACCCTTCATTTATTGGCTTTAACTGTGTTTTTCTGTCTTAACACAGACCAAACTAGAAGCTCTTTCAGAGTGTTTCATTTAGATGTGACCGCATATATACATTGTACATACACAAACAGAAAGTCTTTACTGATTCCTTCACCCTACAGGCTGCCTAGTCTGAGATCAGGGGCTGAGGCTATTGCCTCCCGTCCTGCTCCCTTGAGGTTAATTATGTTCACTTTACCAGCCGTGACTCACTTTCTATCTGCCTGAAAAGCTCACAGTCTACTACAAGCCCTGGCATGGCTGCTGTTATCACTAACAACTGGCTCTTCCAAGCGGACTCTGTTCACACATGATACATCGCTGCCATGTCAAGGATGACTAATTAAAAATGACTGACTGCACAATCCTAGATGTGAAGCAGGTAGCCTAGTGGATGTTCTTTTGGTATCCAGTGAGTGTGTCTGAAAATGCCCACTTTCCACCAAGATCTATTCCCTGAGTTACTAAATAAAGTTAAATTGTCTTTCAATTTTCTTTCCATTATGTACCTTATTCCTGTTAGTCTTCACTCACAATTAGAAGCATTACATGAGTGTAAAATGTAGTTTAATGGGAGCAAAACAGAAAAACTATCGATTGTGTTCAAAATGTCAACATGCCTTAATTGTAAGGCTACATGTAATGCCAGTTGCGTGAAGGCTTGTCTTCCAATGCAGTCATAAATCACTACACTGTGCAAATATGGTCATGAAAACACAGCCTTACAGCACTTACAATGAAGCATGTCATGAATTCTAAATCACCTTTAAACCACATGAACCTGGTTTTTGAGAGAACTCTCATTTACCCTGAGAGCTTAAGGCACTGCATCCAAAGAGAACCCAACACAGGCAGCCAAAAAACAGGATCACTGAACAACTACGAAGGTTTAATTTATTAACAGCAAGTTCTGCTTATGCTGCTTTCAGTGAAATTGGACACAGTAATTGTCTGAATATCAATTCCACTCTTGAGTGACTGATTAATGAGCATAACCATGAGATACACAGTTGAATTCTGAGAGTGCTAGACCCTTGTTGTGTTCCATAGCCTTTGATTTATTACTGGAACTAAACACTTGTCTCAAATAGCATCCATTCACTTGAATAAAGATACTGGCCTAGTTCATGAGACCAAAATATTCTCCAGTTTATGAGTTTGCCTGGGAAAACTAAGGAGCCTGTGCAGTGGTCAATGTTTAGTATTTACATCTGACAAAGGAACTGTCATAAACTGGCTGTGTGCAAGCAGGTGAGGACCCAAATGCAAAACTCACAGGAGCAGGACGTGAACTGAAACACAGCTTCACTGTGAAAACTGGGAAAATACTAAACTAATCACACGGGGAGGCACACAAGGAAACATAGCCAAGAGGGAGGACGCGACACTGAACCGAGGGAGACGCTGACCTAAATACACAGAGGGATAACAGGGACGTAAAGACACACAAGGAACACAGCTGACACGAATAAGCATAACAAGACAGGAAAGCTAGACCAAAACATGGGACCTTCACAATAAAACAGGAAACATGATACGGGAAGTGGAGAGGCAGACGAGTGGGAACAAGGGAACACGAAGCAGAGAGGAGGCATGACGGGCTGGGGGAGACGAACATGATGGATTAAACACGAGGGGAAAACAAAGCACAAGAACTCTCACCTCTGTATAAACGCAGACACCCACGGGGGAGACAGAGGGCAACAGCACAGGGGGAAATCTAATAAACAATACTGAACAGAATAACATAGGAAACAGAATAATCCTTAACATAACTGTGGTGTGATAGACACAGGGCGGGTCCAGAGAGTGTTGTTTTGAGCCCTTTTATTTTCCATGGCTGCAGCTCACAAGCTGCCAGCCGCACATGCAACACACCACAATACCCAACAACCCCTGCTTCCCCGTGTTTTTAACATGGCAAAATAATTTCCAATGCCGTGCAGGTGCATCCTCATGGCACCGCCGACCACACCTAACCACAATAACAAATGAACTTAACATGACACAAAAACACAAGAATACTGAGAACGCTGGGTCAAAATGACCCAGGACCATGACAGGAATGGCAAAAGACTTGAACTACGGGGAAAAACACTTATAACAAAAGAGCCAAATAATAAGCTTATTACTGGTGAGTTATGTTGAAATTGCTGCTAGCATCAGTAGGTGGTGGTACACTAGCTGGCTTTGTAATATACTAATGTTCACATCTCTTCACACACATTTCCTGTTTCATGATCAAAAAAACTGCTTCATCTATGTGTTAAGAACCCATTTATCTAACATATTTCCTCTATCCAAAGCAGTTTGGTCCATATCCTCTTACAGGTCTTCACCACTGAAAGTCCATTTGTGACTACTTGCACTCACACATCTGTGATCTGTGCTCAACTATGGAAAAGAGAGCAGAAGAACAAAGCAGGCCGTTCTGGTCAGCAGGATGTGGTGAGTTTGTGTTGGTTCGGCCAAGAGAAAACCACCAGCACATGTTATGTGCCAGCACAAAATGAAGGCATGCACTACAGTGCAAGTCTTTTCCCTCAGACACCTTAGGATGTTGCAATAAAAGGTTGGATAAACAGTCTAACCCTAGGGGATAATCCCACGGTCCACAACGCTGTGAATGTTGTAAAACTCAAAAGCATTTCTGTTTGCACTCCTGGCTTCAACGCTGTGAGTTCGTCCATTGAAGGCTGTTGTTTGGTCCCTGGGTCATAGCCAGAGACCCAGCTTTCACCAACCATGAGGCTCCGCCAGACGGAAAAAAGTTGATGTTTGCTCTCCCAAATTTATATCTGGGATGGCTTGTGATTTTTAATGATTTTTAAACTTATATAACTATTATATTCATCTTAAAGAACCTTTATACTTTTTAACAGTATGATTTTGAGTGACTCTCTTTTGTTTTTATACATTCCTAAATCTCAGTAAGTAAGAGAGTAGTTTGAGAATTTTGTATTTGTTGAATTCTTTGTCTTTTTTTGTTTGTTTTGCTTGTATTTATCAAACTTTTATTGAAGTATCCTTGTGGTTCAACCTCATATCTGATTTATTGCATCAGTGCAGCTCATAAAATTCACTGCATGTGAAACCCACACCACTATTTCTCATTTCACTCCACTGTGTATGAGCAGACATTCTGATTGATCTTCCTATTGGAGTAAATAAAAAGAAAACCAACAAACACAAGGGAAAAAACGTAAACTAATGTAGAAGTAGAGTGCGAAATTCAGCCTGGTGTTTACTCTTTCAGACTCAGGGCCAAATTCCTGGTGGTCTGGTTATGTGACTGCCCTGAAAAGGCCAGTACTAAAACGTAAAATTAAATGGTTGACTGGAAACTGCTATTCCCTCGCCTGCTTTTAACCTAATGTCATCTGTGTCATCCTATGCGGTTGTTATTCCCCACACACCTGCGCGTTACCATCATGCTCCCCATTGTCTATAAGGAGACAAGTCTGCATAATGTAGCTATTTTTTTTAAAGTTGTTGATTTGTGTTGCTGTAAAAAACAACAACCATCCATGGAATCCATAGAAAATCATGGATTCAACACAAGAAACCGGCATGTGAAATTGCAGGAAAATAAATAGTGATGGCTGCACCCCACTTGGGATTTTCCACAGATTCAGACTCTCTTATAGTAAGGTATAATACGGACTCTGAGCATTTACCCGGCAGTAAGAGGAAAACAAGACAAAGAAAATCTGAAATCATGTTAGGACCAGTGTCCACTGTAGAAGTGATAAATAATTTAATGAAATGTGATATGTGAAATGTGGAATCTTGCATGCAATTTGGTCTTTTTGTGTGTAGCAGAGCAGGAATTCTTGTCCTTAGAATGATGCCAAGCGGAATGATGAGAGGTCAAGAGGAGTAGACTTTAATAACAAGGGACCGGCAAGGTTCGGCACAATTTAAAAATACAGTTGCTATTTTTCAAAATCATTTCACTAATATGTTGGTCGGGACCTGGTAGCAGCACTGGACAAAGGGTCAATGGTTTGCTAAAACCATTAGGAAACCAACGTCTGGGGATTCGGAATATTCACAGATATGTTCAGATAAGCTGCTCTCAAGCAAAGCGTGTAGGAGGAATCTCTCTTTTTTTTCTGCTTATGAAAGTTCTCAACTTTTCGTAAGCTAAAGTTTCATCAGTGGCAAAACGGAAAAAGTTGGAGCAGAATAACCTGACAGCACACTGTAGGATGCTTTAAGTTCAGTTGTGTAACAACAACCAGGACAACAAGGACATGAACAGCAGATTCTTTAACGCAGAATCTTCAAACTGTACTCACTATAAAGAAATCTGCAGCTGTTTGCCTTCAACCTCCCTCAGCACTCATTTAATCTCAACTAAGCACAATGTTAAGTATTTCACTATAAGCAAAGTCATGTCCAAGTGACGAGATGACGTCAGAGAGGTGCGTGCCTGCGTGCACGAGATTGTTATTGTTTTCTCTTGTGAGCATGCGCAATAAATGGCCCGTGTGGTTCCCAGGCCAAAATGGAAGATGGCTATCGTTATTTTCTCTCCGTGAATATTAAGCCACTAAAGAGTGCAAGCTAGCCACTTTGGAAAAGGTTTACACGCAAGACTGCTGTAGTAATGTCTATCGCTACAGGTTATGGGCCCAGTCATACCAGCCAAAGGTGGTTTAAGCTTTTATTCGACGGCGATGAGAAAAACTACGAGCTCTGGGAAACGCGGTTCCTCGCGCACATGGAGTTGCGCGGCCTCGGTGCTGTCCTGCAGCAGGAAGCAGAGGACGACGAGGATGCCCGCGCCGAAGACGAAGCGAAGAACGGGGAAGCATACGCAGAGCTGGTACAGTGCTTGGATGACAAGAGTTTGTCACTGGTCATGAGAGATGCAAGAAATAACGGAAGAAAAGCGCTGGAGATTCTCCGCGAGCACTATGCAGGAAAAGACAAACCACGTGTCGTAAGTTTATACTGTGAACTGTCCTCCCTCCAGATGACTAGTAAAGAAACAGTAACTGACTATATTATCAGAGCAGAGACTATATTCACGTCATTAAGAAGGGCTGATGAAAATATAAGTGATGGACTCCAGATAGCCATGGTAGTAAAAGGGCTACCTGATTCATATAAACCCTTTGTCGTGCACATCACTCAGACAAATGACACGGTAACGTTCAGCGAGTTTAAAACAAAACTGCGGAGTTACGAGAGTACCGAAAGATACGGGAGGAGTGACGTGAGTGTAGAGGAGGACAACGTGATGAAGACCATCGGCGGGACAAGGTCGCGGGGAAGACAGAGAGGAAAGAAAGTGGACATGGCTACTATCGAGTGCTACACCTGTGGTAAAAAGGGACACATGGCCAGGACTTGTCTTGCAGATCCCCAGTTAAAGAGAGAGGAGCAAAACTGGGGCACACCACAACGAGGAAGAGGACGCGGTCGTGGACGAGGACGTGACTACATGAATAAAGCAGAGGAAGAGGCTACATCCTTTTGTTTCTTTAAAATGAGTGACTGTCCTATGCAACAAGAAAAGAAAAGTCTTTTAGTAGACTGCGGTGCCACCACACACATGATTAACGACGCCACAAAGTTCAAGACAGTGGACAAGAACTTCAAACCAGAGAACCACGTGATCGAACTTGCAGATGGAACCAAGGTGAAAGGAATGGCGAAGATGAGGGGCGACGCAGAGATCTACATCCTGGACAGCGAGGGACGGCAGGTGAAAACAAGGCTGAAGCAAGCACTCTTCGTCCCATCGTTTCCTCAGAACATTTTCTCAGTTAAAGCAGCAACAGCCAACGGAGCCGAACTCCATTTCAAGAATGGGGATAACTGGTTATTCCACAAAAATGGAACCAAATTTGAGGTGAAGGTGTACGGTAGGCTGTATTACCTGAACACTGTAGAAAATGAAAATGTTGATGAGATATATGGTTGTCATGATATTCAGACCTGGCACAGAATACTTGGTCATTGTAACCTAGATGATGTTGCAAAACTTGAAAAGGTGGTTAAAGGCATGACCATAAAAGGAAAACAGGAAGGGTCCAACCAAAACTGTGAAGTTTGCATACAGGGAAAATTCACACAAAACAGAAACAGACAGGCAGATGCTAAAGCTAAAACTATACTGGAGCTAGTACACACAGATTTATGTGGCCCTATAGAGCCAGTAGGCAAAGATGGGTACAAGTATGCGATAACATTTACTGATGATTACAGTGGAATGATTTTTCCGTACTTTATAAAAGCAAAGAGTGGCACAACAAAAGCTACAGAAAAGTTCATTGCAGATGTAGCTCCATATGGAAAGATAAAATGTATAAGATCCGACAATGGTACAGAGTTTACCGGGCAACCGTTCCAAACTTTACTCAGGAGTAATGGGATAAGGCACGAGACTAGTGCACCCTACTCACCACACCAGAACGGAACTGCAGAAAGAGGTTGGAGAACCTTATTTGAGATGTCACGATGCATGCTGTTGGAGAGCAAACTCCCAAAGCATTTATGGACGTATGCTGTGCAAACAGCTGCCCAAATCCGCAACAGATGTTACAGTAGGCGACTGGAACAGACTCCTTACTGTGTATTCACTGGAAAAACACCTGACCTATCAAACATGAAGGTATTCGGTTCTGAGTGCTACGTGTACAAACAGGATAAAAAGAAACTGGACTCTAGATGTGAAAAGGGAATTTTCCTAGGCTATGACAAATATAGCCCAGCCTACAATGTCTACTATCCTGAAGTAGGAAAGATCCAAAAACACAGGCTGATAAAATGTCTTACTAAAAGTAGTGCAGACAGTCAGACACAAACAGATTTTGACGTCAGAAATGTTTTTGAGATCCACAAAAATACACCACCAAACATGGTTGACCAAAATGAAGTAGAACCAAAGGCGAGTGTAGAACCAAACCTAGATGAGTTTACAGGGGCAGATTCAACAGAAAGTACTCAGGAAGGAGAAGAAGTGAGGTATCCTACAAGACAGAGAAAAGCTCCAGAGTATTTAAAGGATTATCAATGCAAAACTGAGTGTGACAATGATGATGATGAAGGTGTAGACTATTTCTATAAAGTGGCTTATGGGGTGCCAATAACATTCAAAGAAGCCATGGACTCTAAAAAATCAAAAATGTGGAAAAATGCCATGAGAGAGGAAATGAACTCTTTAAAGGAAAATGAGACTTTTATTTTGATGCCACTGCCAGAAGGTAAACAAGCAGTGGGAGGCCGTTGGGTGTATGCAGTAAAGGAAAGCCCAGATGGATCTGAGACTTACAAAGCAAGGTATGTTGCAAAAGGATATGGACAAAAAGAAGGGATTGACTATAAAGAGACTTTTTCACCAACAGCGAGTATGACGTCTGTTCGAGCTTTGATGCAGGTGGCGGTGCAGGAAGACCTCACACTGCACCAAATGGACGTAAAGACTGCTTATCTCCACGCTCCGATGGACTGTGAAGTTTATGTGGAGCAACCAGAAGGTTTTGAGGTAAAATCCAAGACAGGAGAACACTTAGTGTGTAAACTGAACAAGTCACTGTATGGTTTAAAACAGTCGGGACGTAACTGGAACTTGTTACTGCACGATTACCTTGAAGAGAATGGTTTTGTCCAGAATGATGCTGATCATTGTGTCTACAACAGAGGTTCTGAGAGTGGGAAGGTCATTCTATTAGTGTGGGTAGATGACTTGATCATAGCAGCAAGTGACAACACCTTACTCAGGGATGTGAAAGAGATGTTAAAGAAAAGGTTCAAGATGAAAGACATGGGTCCACTTAAACATTTTCTAGGCATCGATTTTTCACAGGGTGAGGGAGAGATTAAAATGACTCAAAAAAGACATATTGAAAAGGTGCTGACAAAATTGGGGATGTCCGATTGTAAACCGAGATTCACGCCAGGCGAGCAAAAGTTAAGTTTTGACAGTGAAGGAGAGATCATTGATCCTACAGGGTACAGAGAAATGGTGGGAAGCTTGATTTACATTATGACATGCACCAGACCCGATCTAAGCTGGATCGTTAGTAAATTATCACAACATCTTGCGGAACCAAAACAACAGCACTGGTCTGCAGCAAAACATCTATTGAGATATTTGAAGGGTACTAGAGACCAAGAGCTTCACTATCACAAAAGTGAGAAAGGTCTAAAGCTTGAAGGGTACAGTGATGCTGACTGGGCGTCAGATAAAGATGACAGGAGGAGCACAACTGGATACTGTTTTAGTCTAACTGAAAATGGCCCAGTTATATCCTGGAAAAGCAGAAAACAGTCAACAGTAGCTCTATCTACGTGTGAGGCAGAGTATATGGCGCTGGCTGCTGCTACCCAAGAAAGTATGTATCTTGTACAACTACTTAGAGGAGTAGATAGTAGAGAGCATGTACCTGTTAAGATATATGAAGACAACCAGGGGGCGATAGCTTTATCAAAGAACCCGGTATGCACACAGAGGAGCAAACACATAGATATAAAGTTTCACTTTGTTCGATCTGCGCACACTGAGGGAAAGATATCTATTGAGTACTGCCCTACTGAAAATATGATAGCTGATGTTCTTACTAAGTCAGTGACAAAGGTCAAGTTCGAGAGTTTCAAGGAGTATCTATTTGGAAAATAAAATGGATCAGCACAGAGAATCCTAAAAAAAAAATGAACAAAGGAGCGATGCAAAATTTTTTTTTTTTTTTTGTTTGTTCTATTTTCTATTACAGAGAACAACGAACATGTCTTTGAGTGGGAGTGTTAAGTATTTCACTATAAGCAAAGTCATGTCCAAGTGACGAGATGACGTCAGAGAGGTGCGTGCCTGCGTGCACGAGATTGTTATTGTTTTCTCTTGTGAGCATGCGCAATAAATGGCCCGTGTGGTTCCCAGGCCAAAATGGAAGATGGCTATCGTTATTTTCTCTCCGTGAATATTAAGCCACTAAAGAGTGCAAGCTAGCCACTTTGGAAAAGGTTTACACGCAAGACTGCTGTAGTAATGTCTATCGCTACACACAAAATTTAAGTTTTCGGTTTAAATCTTACTAAAAGATTGGAAAAGCAACAGAAATAACAAGGATCTGCTAAATCTGTTTGAGGTTTCTGAGCTGTTAACCTTGTAAAAGAGGCCTCATAGATAATAGGATTACCACAAAATGCAAGTGAAGACTTTGCTTTTATTTTATCTGAGGAAACTGGAACAGTTTTATTTCAGTGTATCCTAGAGGTGATTTAAAGAGTAATATTCTATAAGGTATCTAATATTGCTTTGGGGCATGCATGTATATCAGTGTCAAAACAAGTGTTTGCTGCTTGTTTGTCTCTCTACTTCTACTGAGGCTCACATTTCTCTGCACTGCACATTTGAAACATGTAAAGTAGACTAACATCCCGGGACACATCAGTGACAGTCAACTCTTCTGGGATCATTTAAACAACCGAGTCAACAGCTAAACCAAGCACACGTGACACACGGGGTGTGATAAAACTGAAACTGCTCAAATCCACCAGGAAAAATATGGCCTAGAGGAAGTAATTTTAAATCATGCTCATGATGCCTTTGATTGTCAGATCATAATATAATTTTATGACTTCAACCGTGAAGACCAACTCTGGCGGGACTATAAATTACCGGCCTATGTCTGCTCGCATTTGTTATTCCCCTGAATGCAATAACAGCTTTTTCTTGTGCCTACTCACTAATAAATCTTTTTGACTCGTTAACCATTGCACAGGGAGCCAATTTGATACACAGAGCTCTCATGTGCTGCTAAGTGGATTGTACTTGAGCAGGACTACCTTTGACAGGACCAGTACTTTGCATATGTGGACCCTGGAAATTTTGGCATGGCACTGCATCACTAGCTTAAATTAAATGATAATAGGCCGTACTTGCTGGTTGGAATATATGTTTTTTTCACTTGCTATTTCTTTCTAGTCATAACTATAAATTATCTCAAAACCTATTTTCAAACATTCCTCTTTTTTTGATGCTATTTCAAATCATTGCTGGTTCCCAGTCTACCAGTATAGCCTAAAGCCATGCCACTCTGGGTTTCAGCCTACAGATTTTTTTTCCCTTTGCCTTCAGACCGTGTTTGTCAGAACTATTGTCTTTCTTTTCAGTAAGAGGTATTCTTACATGGAACAAGTTGTGGTTTGCTTCCCTCTTGCTGGACTGCATCCAAATAACCCTAAATGACATCTCGAGAAGTATTGATACTTTCTCAGTCCTTGTGTCCTTCTATATATATAAAACTTTTGTGTTTTGGGTTAGATGAAGCAATATAACCAGCGGCAAGGTCAAGCGCTGGTCTGGAGGTGGAGAGAGGTCAAGACATGCCTGCATTATTAATCGGTATGATGGGATATCTAAGGGCAGAGAGACCAATGAAAAAGAAAAAACAAATAGAGATGTACAAAAGTCTGGAGCCACCCCTCACTTGTTTATATTTTGCTGGGAAAATGAGAAACAGCTAGTTATTAATTAAAAACATGTTCAAACATACATGAAAACAGAGTATATGAGGCAAAAACACAGCATCTACAATCCTGATGAACCAGAAAATGAATATTTGGTAATACGGCCTTAATTCTTCAACACAAATTGAGTTCTCTTGGATTAGCTTTCTTTAAGCAGTCTTCAGAATTACTTCTCCAGACTTCGTGAAGGACATTTTGGCTTCTTTTTTTTTTTAATGTTGGTTCCCATTGTCAATCAGGCATTTTACAGATGTTATTGCAGGGTGGTTCGAAATCTGATGGTACTTTCTGAGTTCATTATTGGATTAATTTTCACAAGATCTCCAACACCACTGGTTGAAATCCAGATCCAGTCGGAAATCATGACCACCGTGTTTTACAGATGGCTGTAAACACACTCTGTTGTATATCGCTCCGATCTCCTGTGCATATATTAATGACGATTTAAACCAAAATTTATATTTGGATTCATCGCTTCATAAGAAATGCTTTCACTGATTCAGCCCAGTTCTTGTGTACATGGAGCACCTCAGCCTTTTATCCTGGTTCCTTTCCTTAAGAATTGCTTCATGACAGCTAACCTTCCAATTCTGTTGACTTTTTTTAAGAACACACTGAGATACGCCACATTTTCAGCTAAAAGCTATAGGAGTGCAAACAGCTATTAATTTTGTGATTCTGCGAGAGGCCCCAGTAACAAAGTGCTTGTAGATACAATTTAAAATCCCTTTAAAATCCCTTGATTTAGGTGCCTTTTTGTGATTGAAGGTGATTTGCGGCTCAACGAACAAAGATTTGTCACAAAAAAGGCCACGAGTAAGGAGTGGACTGAAAATGATTGAAAAAGTTCCAAAAGAAAAAAAACATTGAAAGACTGTCAGAAAGTCTGGAGAACTATTGCTCAAGATGCAGATGAGTTTGTACGCCAGGACACCCATGTGGCACAGCAACTGGTTATTGGTCAAATCCAGATTTCAGAGGCCTCCAAAGATGCAGGATTCTGTTTTGCTTCATTTCTCTGCAAATTATTATATTTCATAGCCTACACTAAAAAATTATTTGAATACATGTAAATTTTCCATGTAATCTTGTTATAGAGACAGAATGTTAATTCAATAAAGAGAGACCGTTTGGAAAAATTGAACATGATTAAAGATGGCAGAACAGAACCCCAGCACTGATAGGATTTAGGAAAAGACCCCCCCAGAGCCTAGACACTGGTGGTGGTGAAGATGAAGACTTAGACTTGAATAGAGCTCTGTCTGAGGCGTCTGAGGTGGAGATGGGGAGAGGGTCAGTTGCATCACTCAGTTGAAAGAGAGTCTGAAAAACTGGCAGAGGGCACAGATTTAAACCATGCGAAGCGGGTGATTGGATCAAAAAGGGCGGGCGAGAAGATGATTGGACGAGAGTAATGATGTCAGTATTGAGAATGACAGCAAGAGAAAAGCAGTCGAACACCCAGGAAAGCAGGCGGATGAGTGATTACAGATCTTCCCTATTGAACTTATCCACAAGCTTCATTTGTTAATTTTAATGGAATTTGGTCAAAATTGACAGTTTATTTATTTTTTGTTTATTTACTAAAGTTTTGATTTCATATATTTGAGTTGCATTTTATTAAAAATTATTGCTTTATATTTATTGAGGATGAAATTTTATTTCACATTTTTGAGTGGCGCTGTTGGCTTGACTTACTTTAAACCTCACTTTTGTCAAAAATAAAGAATGCATTTTGCAATTGTTCAATTACAAATGTTCAAGTCAAAGTAAACCTCACACACCTGTGACTCATTCATCAGTTCCCCCTGCTTCATTTTTCCCCCAGGTGCACCTAATTAACTATTTTGTGCTTGTGTATATTTAGTCTACACACTCTTTTAGCTTTACTATCTGTCATGCAAATGAGAGTTAGTCTTGTATAAAGCTGATTAAAACAATCAAACAAACAGCACACTGAGAATGCAAGTCTAAGAATTGATGCTTTATTAAATATAAAAACAGCAATGATATTTACCCCAAAGTACATGAAAATGAAGGAGAGAGTAGTCACTTGGTGATATTAAGATGTTCTTTTATACTTTTGAAGTCCTTTTTATAGGCCTTGTATACTTGATTTGTTGTCTGGTAAGACGGGATTTATAATTATATCATACTGACCCTTTGTGACCCCCTTAATTTGGTATTGTTCAAAATAATTACAGCCCTGAGCCGTGTGTTCGGGATGCTTGACCACACAAAAGAAAGAGCCATCAGTACCAGATAAAAAAAGATATGACTTTCATAAACAATCAGTGATTTTTGCTTTTGTGAGGCCACATTTATTTCTAGCTTTCTTTTAGCTTTCTAAAAGCAAGCATTGTGGGTCAATGACCTGTCTCCTCTTTTGAGAAATACTGAGAAACACGTTCTTTTCCTCTCAGAAATACATTATTGTAGAAAGTCTGTTCTAAATCTGCATTTAAAGATTATTCCACATTTATTTGTCAGCTTGTATGTATATAGACACAGAATGAAAATGTGTATTTGACTGGCTTGTCTTGAGCTGCCCTACACTTCCTGGTTCTACAAAGATTATTCTGCAGACAGACTCCACAAATTGAGCTCCAAAAGCCTGAAGGCTGAAAGGGCCTATAGGGAGGCTCATTCAGGGATTCCAGTTCATGCTTTTATATATATTCTGTACAGCATACAGGTATATGCGTTTAGTATTTCACCACTTTAGATGAGTTGCTATGGATGCTGTTGTTTGCCATCCTCTCTCTTTCTAGTTCCTGTCGGTAATCTCCCTGCAGCATTTTGGATCAACTGTAGGGTTTTCAAGGAGCTTTGAGTACAACTTGATAATAATAAATTAATAAATTAGAAGTAACAAAAGCATGAACTAATTTTTCAGCATCACTCAGGAGACACAATGTTTCTACTTTTAGAGATATTGCACACACAAAAAGCAGTCTGACATATTTCTTTAAAATGCACATTGAAAGACATATCCTGGTCAAAAATGACTCCAACATTCCTCATTGTGTTGGATGGATAACAGGTTGGATACCATGTTTCTAGTAAGATTGTTAAGGCAGAGTACAATAACTTTGGTTTTATTTAATTTTTGAACCAGGGAATTTAAGATCATCCGATTCTTTGCGTCTGTGAGACATTCCTGAAGTTTAACTAATTTGTATATTGTTTGGCTTCGTGGATAGATAAAGCTGGGTATCATCTGCATAGCAATGCAGATGTATCCTCTGTCTTTTAATAATACTGCCTAAGGGAGGCATGTATAATATAATCTGAACTGGTCCTAGTACGGAGCCCTGTGGAACTCCCTAATTAACCTCAGTGTGTGAAGAAGACTCCTTATTTATTGTATGTGAACAAACTAGAGTCTATTAGATAGATGTGATTCAAACAGCTCCACTGTAGTATGTCAAATAGCAAAGGGATTAAACAAACTACTCTAATTTCTTTAATAAAATGTTATGATCAATACATCTCAAACACTGCACTGGGTGCTTGCAGCACAAGCACAGAAATTAGTCCACTGTCAGAAGACAAAAGCATTATTTGAAGTCCGTAATGAATTGTGAAACCTAATGGAAGCTCTTCAAATAAACATTCCTCTGCAGATTAATCAGTTAGCTGTTTTACAACCACTCTGAATTTTTGCGATGAAAGGAAGGTTGGAGACTGGCCTATGATTAGCTAAGAAAGGTGGGTCATGTGATGGCTTTTAAAGTAGTTGCTAAATTATTGCCACCTTAAAGGCCTATGGCACACAACCCATTAATGAGGATATACTGGCTATATTTAAGATTGTGATTTGACCTTTGAACTTCAAAGTTGTTTTATCAGAGACTTCTGCAGGAAGTTCTTTTTGGACCAAAAAAATTTGCCATCTGATGCCATCCATTAGCTATAACAGAAGTTTAAGGCACTGCACTGACTTTAACTTTTCCAATCCAAATGTAATTATGCTCAAATATCTAACTAATTGAATTACATGTAGATTTTCCATGTAATTTTGTTACACAATTAAAATGTTAAATTTAATGGAATATGGTCAAATTAAATCTACTTCACTGGAATTCGCTTTATAGCAAAGATGTTTTCCTTAATGATTAAAAGGAAAAAATAATTGATGCATTTTACTCAAAATTATTGATTCATTTTTATGAAAGCAAAAAACAATTTTTCAGTGCACTGTCTTGTTGAGTCTTTTATTTCATTTATCTATAAGTTTTGTCAGTTATTGTAACGTAATAATCACATAATTGACACTCAAAGCTACCAGTTTGTTTTTTAAATATTTGCTGCATTTCTCATTTGTGTTCCCAAATCAAAATGCTCTGAGATCCAAATGTGAAACCACATTCATTTTCATCAAACAGGAGAAACAGGAGAAAAATAGTTTCTTATGAAGTAATTTTGGAAATCCCCCAGTGTATCAACTATAGAAAACATTTCTATCAGTGTAGAAGCCTCTACAGGAACGAGAGAGTAAAGAAGGTATCATGGAAGAGAGGGAGGGATTTATCATGGGAGGAAGGAAGCCAGCCAGGCTGTTAAACAACCTGAAAAAGTCTTTTTCGGAAAAATCCTAAAAAACCCGCTAAGTTTCTCTTATTTGCAATGCCCTGTCTTTTCTGTAATAACATGGCAGGAACTCACAACCAGTAAGGAATGCAAACACAAAATGAGGGTATGCATACGGCATACAAACTGAGATCTGATTATACACACAGCAATAAGGGCAAAGTCTGGATTGTTGGCAGTTTGACATGAAAAATAATTGAACTAAATACTAAATATAGGACACTGGAATGTCTAACAAGGGTCTGACAGTTAAATAAATATGTTTGCACAGCTTCAAGCACAGCATGGCACTGGCAAGTCGATTGTGTATGCATTACACCAACGTATAAATGAAAGTGTATATCCAGCTTCCACACCTGCAGACCATGGTGTGGTTATCAGTAAGGATTTTCATGAACATGGAAGAAATAGATGCCTTTGTGTTTGGTTGGTTTATTCCAGCTAGAGACTGATGTTTCTAAAGACGGAGAATGAAGTAACAATTCCAACTTTACTGTTTCTGGCTCAGCTTGCACTTTGCACAGAGAAAAACAGAGTGGAGTCTGTCGTCAGAGACCCTCTGCCTTCTCGCAGCAAGGACTGTAGGGTATCCAATATTATGAAAGTGATATCAGTTTACCATATGATTGACTGCCCATGTGCTAATCATCGAGAAAAAAAAATGTCTATCAGTAAAATCACATTATCATCCTCCCACAGATTAACACACATTTATGGTGGATGGCATAAAATATATGAATATAAAATTTTTAAAAAACATGCATAATTAATGAATAAAGAAGTTTTTTCTTAATCTATTTATTTAGTTAGCCACAGGGAGAGAGTGTTGTTTGAGATTATATGCTTAGGTATGGTTAAGAAAAAATAATGGTTACTATTACTTAAAAACATGAATCTCATTTTATTTGCACATCTGTGATGGCAAGAAATTAAAACAAAACAAAAGACAAAAACAAACAACAACAAAAAACAGTCCTGGATGAACCACTGTTGTCCCATTTACAACATCAACCTCTAAAGAGCATGCATATGGATATATGTGCAATCACTATACTTGATGGGTAGAGTATTACTGACATCAAGCAAGAAGATCATCCACCTAATGTGCCATAAAAACAAAATTGCATATAACTTCGGTTGTTTTTATGAGCAGTATACATTTATGACATGACATCTATCTTCATATAAAAAAAAGTCTAAAAGACAAACAAACTGCCTCCTCCTCTGCTAACTATTACAATTTACATGTTTGTATTCAATGCTCCATTATTACAAATATTATTTGAACAGCTCTTCTATTGGGCTCATTAATCTAATAATTAAAATCTTTAAAAACAATTATTATGTCATTATCCTTAGCCGTATCTGTAGCCTGGTCGTGACTTTACATGAGCCCAACGCTGCATGTCGGTGGAAACATAAAGACATGATGCTGTCCCCTGACCTAGTTCAGTATTGAGAAAATCAAAAGCCCTATTAACATTTGTAAACTCTATTTGCGAATACACGGCTTGGTGTTGCAAACAGAAAGACCAGCAGCTTGCAAATCAATAACTATTGATTCATTCCTGGCCTCGGGATTGGTGAGCGTAACAGAATCTAAATTTACTAACTCTCGCAGCAAATGCATCAAATGATGATTGCAAGTCACATAATACTACAAGGTCATATATGGGAAGAAGATTATGCACATTGTCTTAACATAAGCATCCCACCTGACACACAGTAGGTAATGAGGAAAAAACCTGAAAAACTCATAAAGGGACTCAATGAAAATGGACAAAATGGGCATGGACACTGGAAATGTAACGATTTAGAGAGTATATCTTACTAAATTTGTATGGATGGTTGGATTGTTTGGATTATGTAACAAGGATTCAAAGTCATAGTGTCATATGAAAGAAGAAGCAGTTTTACTGTAGGCTTGAGTTCATCTTTTAGTCATTTCATTTGTTAAGGCAAAAACGCTTTCCAAACCTACCTGGCCCTATGTGAAAAAGTAAAGTCTTCCTCTTGTTAAATCATTAATTAACTGTGATTAAACAATTTTTCACAATAAAATTACAGTAGCCACACCCAGGCTTGACTTCACTTAAACAGAACATGTCTGACAAAGCAAAGTAGCCTAAAAGATCTCAAAAAGCAACACATCATACCACGATCTAAAGACAATGCTGACAAACAAAGTCACTGACATCTATCAGTCTGAAAAGTGTTAGGCTTTGGGACTTCAGTGAAACACTTTATCCACAAATGGAGAAAACCTGGAACAGTGGTGACCCTTCCCAGGATGGCTGACCTACCAAAATTACTCCAAGAGCACATCGATGACTCATCCAGGAGCTGACAAAAGAACCCAGAACAACATCTAAAGAACTGCAGGCCTCACTTGCCCAAGTTAAGACAGCGGGAAAAATGACATCGATGGATGAGTTCTAAGGAAAAAAAAACACTGCTGACCAAAAAGACCACAGAGACTCGTCTCACACGTGCTAAAGACGTCTTAATTACCCCCAAGACTTTTGGGAAAATATTCTGTGGCCTGATGAGACAAAACCTGGAGTTTTTGGAAGGTTTACTTCCCATTACATCTGGCAAAAAACTAACACAGCATGTCATAAACAGAGCATCACACCAAAAGTGGTCTTGGGCTTCTTTGTTGCTTTGTTGCCTCAGAAACTGGACAACATACCATAACTGAGGGAACCAAGAATTCTGCTCTTTACTAGAAAGTCCCAAAGGAGAACGTCCAGCCATCAGTTCAAGCTCCGAAGCTCAAGCGCACTTAAAATGTGATGATCTAAAACATTTAAGTGTGACAAATATGCAAAAACTAAGAAGTATGGAGCCAAACACGTTTTCACAGAACAGTATGTATATTATCACTGTATAAGTGAAAGAGTGTGTTTAGCTTCATTTTTCATTCTTCTCTTGCAATATGATAAATAACAAAACAGGTTGTGCAACCTGTTTATGTTGTGAAGAACAGATCTCTAGATAATAAACATTTCCTCTATAACTAGGTCAAGTTTAGAATTATGATCAGCTCCAAGCTGCTGATGAAGTGTGTTTGCATGTGCTGAAAAATCCAACCTATCTGTTCCAAAATATGCAAAGAACTTTTCAAGCAACAGCATCTATAATCTGTAGGGGTGATTAATAGATAAGAATAGAAATGTCAGGGAGAACGTATCCAATCCCAGCTATACTTAAAGCCATGCTTCAGTGCTTCGGAGGTGAAGGTAGGTTTAAGAGCTCCTTGTGAGATGTGTGTATTATGCAGAGTGAGTGATCCTGCTTCTGTGGATTGAGGTGGTATAAACAATTTCCAAAGACAGGTGTATGTCTGGGAGAAAAAAAACATGGTTTCTCTATGCAAAAATACATTGCAAACCCTGATGGTAAGTGTTTTTCAAAAGCAATGCTGTACTGCTAATTATGCAGGGAGTTATTCTGCTTTAAGTGGGGAACAAAAAACACAATTTTTCACTGGGAATAGTTTCATTAAATTAAACATGCACTATGAGTTCATGGCAGAAAGGATGAATTTCTGTGGAGAAGACAAAATCTGACAATTCAAAAGTAACAAATCTATTTGAAATTTAAAATCCTTTATATAAAAATGACACTTGCCATGGTATAACTGCACTTATACCCTTGCATGCATAATACAGGCAATTACTGTACCAAACATCTATTCCTTGTACGACACATTAAGTAAGAAAGAAACTTTTTGATCATGCTAAAAGATGTGCCCAGCCAGCAAAAGTGCTCCTGCGCTAACCACCTTTCTACTTCACTTTAAATAATTGATGCTGATTCTGTATGTGTGAGAATAAAAGTTAACAACTGCCGGAGAGCAAGCTGGAGCGTCTTTCTTACAGGTAGGAGCGAGATAATGAAGGAAACAGCAGCGTGCTGGCTTGAAAACACTGCAGTGCTTCCTGAAGAAAGTGCCTCAATGAGATAATGAACTCTGGATGTGCGCGAGACATTTTGACGAAGAACTTCTCATCATTTCTTGGGCCTAGCCATGCTGAACATCTTTAATCCCCCGCCACCATACGCTAAATCTGTTATAGCACACATGAACATTGCAACGTCCTTTTTTTTGGAATACTTCAGAGCATCAGTGAACAGGGATGGATATAAACAGCTTGGACTAATCCCAATACCCAGGACTACAAAAAAAAATTAATTGTGCCTAATTTGCTGCTGTCTAAACAGAGATTGGATTTCGTTTAATGCTAAACAGGCCAGTCCTGGAAATAAACACATTCCTAATTTAAAATACTCCCCAAAGTGTTTCTCACTTTTCTCTCTGCTCTCCATAAGAAATATATGCAAATGACAGCATTTAGGTTTCACTCTCTGCACTGAGAGTAAATGGTGGAAGATCCCCAAGAGGGTTTCGAGTCTTAAACGAGCGCGTTTCATTCTTTCTTCAAAGTCCCATCCCTGAGCTACGGCACCCTCTGCTCTATGCTGAACTTGCTTTAGAGAGGAGAGATGCTTAAGCGACTTATGAGCCCTGTCACAGATCACAGGCTGGACCATGGCTGAAGCCCCACGTTATGTTTTCTCATATTCAAATGAGAAATTTGGCGGTGGAAAGCTGAGCAGATGCTGTGAGACTCAACAACTGATGCTGTTGCTGCTGCTGCTTGTCTGAAAGCGGAAAAGGGAGGGAAAAAAATCAAGAGCTTGTCGTGAAAGCTTCTGATCAGTGTGAAGCAAAGGGAGACAGATGACTGACAGAAATAGAACGTGGACCTTGTTTATTTGCATCATCTCATGCAGCTTCACAAAGGTATGTGTGATGTAATTTGATTGGCACTTTAAATGGACTTTTCGGTGACTCATTATGATGAAACATCGCACCTAGAAAGGTGTGAACATATGCCAGTATCAAAATTTATGGGTGCTATTTAAAGGGTCACACAGCTCCAAAAATGTAGTTCAGCTTTTGAATAATACACAACTCGAATGTTTTCTGTGTCTTTTTCAAAGTAAAATATCTGTGGTGAGGTGTTTCTCCTTCATGGACGACTTTTATTTGTCTGCAGAAGAAAGTCAAGAACCGCTACACAACCTATTGCGTTTATATTTCAGATATATTCGGCAGACTAATGGACTTGAAAGTGGCTCTATAAATGTACTTAAATGTACAGAATCCCCAGGAGGAAGTCTGTGAGGAAAGTCATCTCATCAGAACAGCTTGAATACTCAGTAAGACCACTGCAATTGAAAAAAAACAGGGAAAAAAGAAAAATCACTGTTCACTTTATTTAAATTGAAATAATTGTGTGAATAAAGTGTTGCCTACAGACATAATGGGTGAAAGACTAGAGGTTCACATGACAGACTACAGGTTTTTGATGATGCTTTAGGAACTGAAAGAGTTTTTCTGCCGTTTTGCAAACTGCATGTCGTGAACTTTTCATCATTATTTATTCTTGTTTGCCACACTTTTAAGTACATTAAATCCTAGTTCCTTGTTTCAGTTTCTGCCTTATGTTTATCTTGTATAGTCTATTGTAGTTTTCTTCCCCTTGTGTCCCGCTGTGTCAAGTACCTACTAGTGTTTCCACTCTCTGTGTAATTATTCCTTGTTTGCTTTTTGATTTTGAACCATATTTTCCTTTGATCGATCGAGCGTTAAACGCTCGCCTTATGTTCTGTTGCCTGAACTTCCGTCTCTTGTGTTCTGCATTTAGATCTGCATACAGCTAAGCACAGAACTGATCATGACACTACAACGTGGAACCGTAAAGTCTGTTACAGAATAGAATTAACACAATTTTAAATTGCGAACTCCCAGATACACAAACCGGCTACCTTAACATCTGCGAGGGTAGCACTGATTACACAGACATCTGTTCAACTGCTCTTTTATGCAAATATGTAATCAGCCAATCACATACTGGCAACCAAGCACCAGAATTGGAAAGAAAGGTGATTTGAGTGACTTTAAATGCAGCATGGTTGTTAGTAGCAGATGAACTGGTTGAAGAAAGTGCCGATGTACTGGAATTTTCCCACACAACCATCTCTAGGGTTTACAGAGATTGGTGTTGAAAACAGCAAATATCCAGTGTGCGGCAGTTCTCTGGGTAAAGATGCTTTGCCAGAGGTCAGAGGTGAATCCCCAGACTGCTTCAAGCCAATAGCATGGCAACAGCAACTCAAATAACCACTAGTTACAACCACGGTAAGCAAAAGAGCATCTCTGAAGGCTCAACATGTCAAATGATGAAGCAGGTGACCTACAGCTGCAGAACACAATGGGTGCTCTCCTGTCGGCTAAGAACAGAAAACTGAGGCTTACCAAAATCAGGAGAATAGAAGATTACTAAAACTTTGCCTGGGCTGAATCTCGATTGTTGCCCTGACATTCAGATGGCAGGATCAGAATTTAGTGTAAACAATGTGAAAAGCACGAATCCATCCTACCGTGTATCATCTGTAACGTAAGAGCGCAGGACATTTTGCTGGGTCCACTTTAGGCACTGAGTATTGCTGTTGATCATGTCCATCTCTTAATGAGCATCACGTACCCATCATCTACAATGGCTGCTACAGAGTCGATGAATCTGCAGCATCTTTGCGATGCCATCGTGTCAAGATGGACTAAAATCTCTGTAGGATGTTTCTAGCACCTTGCTGAGTCTATGCCAAGAAGAAGTGAGATAAGAGAGGGTCTGGCCCAGTACTAAGAAGGTGTAACTAATGAAGTCGTGTCAGGAAAAAGGCAAGTGTGTAGTTTGACAGTGGAGGCACAGAGCTCAAAGGAGGAGGAGCTCAGCTTGATTGTGTCAAAAAATGTGACATTCAGCATACATAAAACCACAGTTTATTTCAGCTAAGATTATTCCTAAAACTGTGTGGACCTTACTGTGTAAAGTGCCCTGAAATAACTGACATTATTTGTGGATACAGTGTATAAACACATTTTATTCAATTGCCAAAAAGTCGACAAACTTTAAAAGAAATGTTTGCTTTTTTTCAGATAGTTGCCTCAGCTGGACCTGATTTGTCATTTGATTCTTGGAGCTTTATTGTTGCCATCAACAGTTTGAGAAATGCTTTCACCACTTATCATGTCCAAACTCCTGTTTGGAGTTTTATAGAGGCTTTTTGACTTATGGTCTCTGAATAAAGAGGAAGATGCGAAAACACTACAGTCTTTGTCAACTACAAGCTTTGTAGGTAGAGCTTGACTAGGATCGAGGTGCTCCTTTATTTGAAAAGAAAATATGGCAAATAATCTCATTGTTGGATAAGAAAGATGGAAAAATACCACTTCCACAAGGGGAAAGGATCTGAAAGAGGGGAAAGGATTTGAGAAACTTTTAATGATTAGGAGTGATGAAACACCAAGAGCGCTTGGGGGAAGAAGTTAAGGGTGGCTAACAAAACAGTGTTGAGAGAAAATGAAGCTATGTTCCTTGGGGATTAAGCTGACAGATAGCAAAGGTAAAGACTGCCTTCTCTTCCAATCTCCTTGGATATCAGGTTTGATCAGGAATAAGGCAGCAGAAGCTGAGTGCAAAAAACAGGACTGAGTCAAATACTGGTGTGCCACTCAAGATCGAAGAGATTTCTAGTCTGTTTTAAAAAAATAAATAAATACAAGGACCTGGACACCATCTACCTTTCAGGTGACCTGTAAAAGAAGCTTCAGTGGACTACCATCATTGATATACAACTCACATTTGATATTTGTCACTTTTGTTTGCATATACATGCACACTGATGTATAAGCAACATGGACAGAAATGGTAACGTGGGATCAGTGGGCTGCACTTTTACTCGGCTGAGAAGTGGTGAACCTGAGAAAAATGACAGTAGCAGTAATTAGGGGAGTTAGTCATGCAAAGGCTGTTAATGCTGGATATGGAATAAAATTAGGCACAAAGATCAGGTAAGTGGATAAAGGTGGACCCGTATGAGAGTTTTTATACTAAGCCATAAATCACTTTGGGTTTTAATTTTAAAGGATGAAAAAGTAGGAAGGTGTGTATTGCATTTAGATCAAAATGACTGTCCTGCCCTACATATCAAGACTTGTCACCTTTCCTTAATGTCTGACAATTTCTTTTTATGAAGTGACGGTGCAAAGTTACATCTGACTGAGTTCGGTTTAATTATTGACTGACCATTTTGTGCAGTGTCCAACTGGTGGCAGTAATGTCATGCTCTCAGAGCAATTTGACTGCAGTGAAACACTGAAGCTGTTACTGCTCTGCTTTGGAAGCATCTGTGCATTAAATGTCTATAGTGGGTATAGTCAGTGACATCACCACATTATTCACACAATGGCTGCTGAAATGTCACTATTTGGCAGGATGAAGCATTTGCATTTGGTACATTTTGTACTGCCTTTTCTTTGCTGCGTCACAGCAGTAGGAAACATGGGCTACTTTTTATTTCACAGTCAACACACAAATGGCTGAGCTTTAAGGGGGAAACGCTAGAGGGGGGAAAGAAAGCAGCTTTAGATTCCCTTAAAAATAAATGTATTAAAACAATTATTTTACATATATCAATTAAATTAATGGCATTAAATTTTGTTTTATTTCTTATCAAAACATGGCAAGATTTTATTTGTTATCAAGTTAAAATTAATGCATTTTAAATTAACTAATAATGCAAAACACTGAACCAAGGGCTTTCGGTGCTTTCACTGCTCTGTCTATGCTCTGACTCTATTTGCTCAGAGAATAAGAAAAACAGACCCCTTTGCTCCCTAGAACAGCTCTCTTTTGGAAAATTGAGTCACACCAGTTACGCACATGCACCTAAGATTAAATGAAGCTTACATTCCAGCTTGAGAAACAAATAGTGAATCTGTGATTACTGAGGTAGAGATAATGGTGAAGTTCACCTTCCAGCCTAGGCCCCAGTCACACAGGCTGTAATGTCATTTGAAGATGCCTACTTGTCTGCAAACACTCGTCAACTGCTTGCCAAGTGGTAGTGAAACATGGAAAAAGTAAAGGTTGATGCTTACTGCTTTAACCAACATGTTTCAAGAGTTGCAAGGTTTGTTTTGAAGACACACACTGCACACAGTTTGAATCCTGGTGACATTTATCATCAAGAATTCATTCACAAAAGGTGACCCATTAACGGTTGATATCATCATGCTTCTATGGGCTTCCTGTGTCTCTCCATTTATTTATAATATATATATTCAGTGCAGTTCTCCCCAACTGATATAAAGCCTTTTTTCCAGAATGATTAATCTTAAAGTATGGCTTATAATTAAAAACCAATTAAATTAAAAAATTAAAAAATTAAATTAAAAAAAAACAAAAAAAAAAAAACAATCAGGGTGGTTTATTTTTATTTGTCACACTGATTCTTTGTAAACATTTGAGGTTTTTTTTCTTCTTTTAATTTGAAATGTTTTTCCCATTCTTCCTGGATGTGGAGTCCTGCTGTTGGGATATATGCAGAGTGGGTTTAGCATTGTCTTACTGAAATAAGCAAAGCCTTTCCACCAAAACTCATTCAACATTAATCATGCCTTCACAGATGCCCAAGTTAGTCATGCCATGTTCGTTTATGTGCCAACATGGCATCACAGATACTGGGTTTTGTCAAACACTGATGTCCAGTGTCACTGTAATATTACTGATGTGTTGTTCAATAGAGGAGCACAGTTAAAAACATGTCATATTGCTGGCAGCCTATTCAAAAATAACAGAAAACTAAAGTCAGTCTTCATGGCAGAAGCCAATATTAAAATTCTGATTTGTCATTTTTAATCACTATAAGGTATACTGCAGCTATCCGTGCAGTTATAAATCACATTTCATTTGACTAACAGCTAGTTTAATGACATCTGTCTCACTGAGTGTGTATTGCATTGATTCCAAAGGATTTGGACTTGAAATAAAAAGCAGACACATGCTTAAGCAAGAGGGCCAGACAGAAACTCTTGTTTGGAGAACCTCTGTGATGGAGAGATTCCCTGATAGACCAGTGCAGTTCTATAGCAAAGCAAGCGAAGCCGCTCTTCAAACATGCTCTGCCTGACTGGATGTGTTAAAATCACTGTGCTGTAGTTATGTGGTCTGACAGATTGCTTTCTTTTTCACAGTGCAATTGATTTTCCTAAGTCTCTATCTCGTCTTCATTCTTGATCCGCTTGAACTGAACATCGAACTAGAGAGTGTTCACTCCTTCTGCAAGTTTGGAAACTGCTGTGTTGATGAGTGCGGCTAAAAATATGTTGGACTAAGACTGTTTAGAGGGGACCATCATTGGGAAATAAGTAAAGATAAGCGAAGTAACAGAAAGCAATATGAGAGGTAGTAATTTTGTCCTGAGAACACCGCTGCTAAAAGTTTATAAACTCAACTTTACAAGTCGTCTGAAGTTAGTAAATTCTTTAAATACATTTAGAGTGTGCACAGGTTTTATAGAATAAAATATAACATCGCACATAAGTCCTGAGTTTGCATCACGAGTGGATGAAATAAATAAAACACAGTGCTTGGAATTCTCAATTAATTGGAAAATTGGGTAATAGTAAGCATTATTTCAATTATTTTGAAATAATGCTTGCAGAGCTTTCTTCTGCATTCACATGATTCTTTAAGCATTTTAAAAGTTGCTGATTATGACATGTAAGTTCACATATATCAGTCTGCTACAGGTTCAGAAATGTACGTTTGTATTTTATTACATGGTTGTAATTGTATTTCAGATGATGAAGAGTCAATCCAGTTAGTTTTTATTCACGCTACATTTTATTAAGCTCTTGAAAAGATAAAAACTTATCATTAACCATTGTTTTGAGTAAACACACCAATACTCAGATATTGTTTCTTTAGAGACAAACAGCTAGAGTTACTCTGAGCACCACAAATGAAACTCCATTTGCCTGTTTTAGGCTGACAAATGGATATGACCCTCCAAGTCTAGATTATGAAAAGTGGCTGGAGGGCAGAAAACCCGATACATTTATTACCTTAAGTAGAATGACTGTGCTGAGCCTCTATTGCCTTTTTTGTGTTTCAATATGTTTCAGCCTTTGCTGAGAATAGTATAGCAATACACCACAACTGTTCACAGCAAAACTGTGCTAGTTTTAATGAAAGATAATTCATTCGATTTGTTTTTGCATTTCATAGTTGTTTTAAATTAAATGTATCCCTTCTACTAGCAAATAATTGAGTAATCTTATTCCCATACAGTATAAGTATTTGAGGGAACTGACAAGCAGATTTTCACCTTTAATTGAAGGAATTAAAAGAGGGATAAGAAAAAAATAACAAGAGGTTAAATAAACAATCTGGTATATTATTAAAAAGAAATGAATGGAGTGACCAGTTCAGCAACACTTAGGCCTGAAACAAGTCCTTTACAGAAGACAGATAAAGTGGATGATGGCTGAATTCCATCCATAATATAAATTTTATATATAAAAACTGAGGTACAAACCTCAAGAACAAGAAGGTCAGATTAGAATTTGTAAGTAAACATGTATAAAGAGCCCCCACAGTTCTGAAAAAAAACCCCTTTAAAACCAAGATTAACTTGTACTAAGGTGATGGAAAGAGAAAAGCATGGAGAATGAAAGGAACAGCTCATGATCTGAAGCACACCACATCATCTGTCAAACACAGAGGAAGAAATATTATGGCATGGGCATGTATAACTGCCAGTGGAACTGGGTCGCTAGTGTTTATTGATGATGTGACTGCTGATAGAAGTAGCAGGAGTAAATCTAAAGTGTACAGGGCTATATCTCTGCTTAGATTCAGCCAAATGCTGCAAAACTTGTTGGATAGCACTTCACAGTACAAATGGATAATGACCCAAAGCACAGTGAAAAACAGTCCAAGAGTTCCTCAAGCCAAAGAAATGGGATATTCTTCAATAGCCAAGATAGTCACCTGATCTCAGTCCAACAGAGCAGCTTTTCAGTCACTGAAGACAAAACTAGAGGCAGAGAGACCCACAAACAAGCAGCAACTCAAGGTGGCTGCAGTAGAGGCCTGGCAGCAGTTGCTGATGCCCGTGGGTTTTAGACTACGGGCAGTCATTGACTGCAAAGGGTTTGCATCCAAATATTAAAAAACAATTCTTATATTTAAATGTAAGAGTCTGTTTTGTTTTGATGATTTGTTTGTCAGACAAAAGTAATTTATTAAAAATTGGGCAATAAATGTTTACGTCAGCGTGTAAGTTAAATTTTTTGTTAAACTTGAACTAAAGCTAAAAGTTTGGACTTCAATCAGATCTTAATTATTTTTATTTAAATTCCACTGAGATGGTGTATGGCAGCAAAACTAAAAACTTCAATTGAAAATTGTCTGTGGCATACAATATACTAATTTAGTTTTGATCTGGAAGTTATATCAATAATTCAACCTAATTTATGTAACTCTTTCTTTTTTTCCACATGACTGTGAACTGGCTCAGCTCTAGCATCCCAGCACACTGAATAACAGGCTTGCAACCATGGAGTGCTTTGCTATTTGCAGGCAGAAGATAAACCAACGGCCATAAATCAAACAGAGGTTTGTATAAATGGAAATGAAAAGCCTTTGCCATGAATGACAATCGTTTCTCAGTCAAAGAAAATTAAAGAAAGCTAAATCAGACTGGGATTCCACACCCAGTTTGCTTTGTGAATCATTTCTCTGCAGCACTTTTTCCTTTTCGTATGTTTGTGCATATTTTCGCCTCAGGGTAATATTTTCATGAATTAGCATTTGCCAGTTTAGTGGTGAAGGCATTAAGCAGGCTGGAGCATAAGGGCATTAATTAAACATTAAAGCCTTGACTTGAACAGTAACAAGAATTTCCTGGTTGTGCGAAGCCATTCTTTTGCACGTTGTACCAGTATCATGGGCAGCTGCACACAGCACACTGACACTCTTGCCGCACCACACCTATTTTGCTAATTAACTTAATTGGTCAAGTAATTATCATCCCCCTCATAAACAGTTTTGTTAATGGAATGATGGGTGTTTTAGCAGTGGCACATGACTCTGAATTATCTTCTGTTAGTTCTTCCTTTGATTTTTAGACTTTCTTATTAATTAAACACTACGCATAATTAGCATATCAATCCTATCATTGAGAAAGTGGTAGGTTAATGGACAATGGTTGCAAATGCAAACAAGCATTGTTCACATGTTCACATTTACCCGTATTTATGCTATAAAGCCTGAAAAAAAGAGAATGGGTTTTTGAGTGACGAATAAAGGCCTGAAGATACTTTTTGTGAAACATTTTTCTTTTTTACAGACATCTCAAATGTTCATATTTCTATGAGAAAACTAAATTCAACTACAGCCGTGTTTAAGTCACAAGATTCCTAAATGAATGCCTTATCATGAGTGTCTGTGTGAACACAAACACTCCTTTGTGTTTCTCTGCAGTTGTATAGCTATAGGTCATGTGGGGATTAAAACATTGTGCGCTGCTAGTATAATCTCCGGTCTCATTAAATCTGAGTTAATTACATAAAGAGCAGTCTTTAGCTCATGTCATCCATAGGCATGCATATTTGGGTATTTTCAAAGTTTTCGAGAACTAGAAATTGTGCGCTTTTTATGTGAAAATACAATAACTCTGACATGGTGTCAACTTGGCATGGCTCTCTTCAGTTTAGTCTCACATACATTTAATTGAAACAACTCTTTTGACTATACATTTGTTCATTTTAAGCAAGTCTAGAAATGTAATACTGCTTAGTTACATGGTTTGGTTTGGAAACAAAAACAACTTTATCAAGTCTGCTGGAAGACCATGGATCTTTTTCATAATTGTTAGAAGAATGAATCACTTGGTAAAGGTTACAGAGCAGCGGTGATCAAAAGAAATTCTGACCTTTTAAACTATTTGAAACAGAAGACGGCAACAGTGAAAACAGCCAACAGATTCCTGTGTTAAAATCCACCGTTCTGTTGACCTACCCATCAACCCAGACCTCTCTCCTTGCACAAACTCTGTGGGTCGTCAGACGGGGTTCTCAAAGTGCAGCCATAGCCTGCTGGCTGTACTTTGTGTGCCATGTGCAGGTGACATTGATAGACTGATCTATTGTACCTGTGTACACAGTTCATTTCATACTACTCTTTTAACTCCAGGCAGACTAAACTTCTAAACTTCTTCCTCTTCTGCTCCCTTTAGGGGCCGCCACAACAGATCATCTGCCTCCACCTCACCTCTAAGACTGATAAATTTCATCAGTATGAAAAAGTGAAATGTCTAATCAAGTTTAACGATTCCTTAAATCAGAACAAAAATCATCTCATATATACTAAAGATGTACTGTACCATCCGCTGAAACGAGACATTACACACACTAACTAAACGTTTGTGTTGTGCCATCAATCACACTCTGACTTTTGAAAGCAGCACTCAGTCATCAAAACTTTTAGAACCCCTCCTCTTACAGCTAGGTGAACTCTGTTATTGCTCCATTTCTCTGGTCATAATAGCTTTGGCCACTAGAGGACACTGCCACAGTCTTTTTAAAAATGTTTTGAAGTCTCTTGTAATTAATGTCTACTGTGCAGTCATGACGGGCACGCTTGCACTTGCACACACACTTCCACACGGCACATTTTCTCCCACATCATGCCTTTAACTCAGCAGACGGTATGTTGATATTTCTGTAAAATGCCAGAATAGCATAACATTAATCAGAACAGTCGTAAAAATGCATGCCATGTGCTTGCAAATACTAGATAAGCAAGCACTGAGTGATAAATATAAACCATAGACAGCACCTATACTATGCGCTGCTATATAGCAACCTTGCCACTGCAGACGAAATCTGCAAGATGGATTGTTGATGGTCAGATCTGATTGTCTATCGCTGATGTTCAGTTTGACTTTCAAGTATTAAAACACATTCTTCAGTTCTCTGCAGGGCTGTTTTATCCCTCTTTCTCTCTTACCCATCTTCCCTGGGGAGAGGACATAGATGTTTTATAGCCTATACCTTTGTTTACCAGATCACATTACCCCTAAGCAACAATGGAGACTCCCTATAGGCTCCTAATGAGTAAGCAGCGATGGCACAAGGCCTTGCTTCTTTTCTTTGAGGGCATTACTGTATGTTAGAGCATCCCACTGTATAGCTGTGGCTTCTTTGGCATCTGACAGACTTGTCATTCCAACCTCTTTCACACTACTTCACTTCATTATGGCCGTATGTCTCTACTTTCTCTTTAGCTGAGCCACGTTCAAGATCAGCATCTGTAGCCTGCATCCTGAAACAAATGAAATTCTGATATGACTTTTTATCATCTGACAGATTTCCACAGAATCAATTAAACATTTGAAAATAATAAAATAGCACATATCCGTCCATCTGATGAAACTCTGTCCAAACATTCAAAACTTGGAATATCATAGCTCTCCCCGCGTGGTGTAAAACAAAATCAAAAGCATAGCCTTGCAGAAATATTGACTTCCACCCCGCGGTGCTTGTGCAGCATTCGTATCTCACAGCAACAGTTCACATATGGACTCCTGTGATGTTACACTATTCAATCAAAATGTGTTAACATCAATAGATCTCCCAAAGTAGACAAGGAATGGTATCTGAAATCTTGAATAAAATTGAGATATAAAAGCCTGAAGGACATCACCTACCAAACGCTGTGAGTCTTTGAGCGTACTGTAAATACCTGTAAATATATCATTGCATTTGCCTTTCCAAAAGCAGATCACATGAGTACACAGAGTAGATGCAGGTGAATATGAGATGGATCCATAGCAGGACCAGTTTTAGGATGTTAAGACGGACAGCTTGTGCAGGATGAAGACACGTAAAGAGTAGTTGCATCCAAAAAAACTCTCTCTCTCTCTCTTTAGTTTAAAAATCTATACATACGTATGTCCTCACAGGTAAAATAAAAGTGCCCATTAGATAAGGAGTTTATTTTCATAGTTAGTCTCCTCATTCCATGAAGGCAAGAATATCACAAGCACCGTTTATGCCCCCGCTCACCTAGTGGCAGGCTCTCTCTCAGTTTCCCCGCAGCCACTTAGAAAAGATGCAAAAAGGAAAAGAAAATTCAGAAGCAATTCAAAGTAATGGCTGTTTTCCCCAACCATAACCTTGGCAAAACACATCAGTTTATGACGTTACGTTAAATGTGTGGGAGAGAGGGAGCATCACGACGCAGTTTACCAGCACAAAAGCTGCTGCAACAGGTAACCTGGAACTACACAGAAACCCTGACTTTATGTTATGGATAAAAATAACACAAACAGCATTATGAGTCATCTACACATTTTAAAGAAGGTGTGACTCTGTTTTTCTTTTTCTTTGTTTTTCCAAACATGCTGGGGCCACGTGTATGTGCTACTTGTTGCCTTGCTCAGAGTGCATGGTTGTGAACGCCCCTTCACCTCCGCACGCTCTGAGAGCCACAGCGGTCAGCTTTCCATCTATGTGTGCTTGTACCTCTGATCATGATAAGGAAGAAGCGCGTGCTGTGGGCAACATTAGGGGCAGGCTGTAGGCTGCCAACCCCATCAGAGGATGACAACAGTACTGCTATTTTCTGGGCTACTTTTTTATTAGGTGAGCAAAAACAAAATGTTTTTTCTTAACTCCTGCCCGTAGCTGAAACCAGCCTAGATCTATAGAGAAGGAGCAATCAGGGAATGGAGCAGCATGCCTGGCAGAGCTTGTAGCCACATACTGGTGGCTGATGGCTGTGGCAGACAGAGTCTGCAAGCATTTGAATGAAGCTGTGGTTAAGCAGAGTTGAAACTTGGGAGTGGGCAGCCAGGCAAATGGAGAGAAGGTGAAACGTGGCTGGGCAGCCATGTAAAGTAACCTGAACACTGGAGAACAAAAATAGTTAATAAAAAATTATGTGCCTATGACTCACACACAGAGACAACAAGACAGGCAGGGAAACATAATAAGAGACAAAAGGAAAACAGAGGAAACAGAGGGAGACAAAAAACCAGGGCCACAGCTAACATTTAGCAGTTAAAGTCTCTCTCTTGAGATCATCTCTCATTTCTTATGTAATTAGCTTGTGTGAGGGCTCTTAATATAGGATAATGATTGTCTTATGTTCAATAGAACATCCATTCTTTTCTCACTAGAGACAGATACTCGCAGGCTATGTGCATGGCTCTGGCTATATGAGAAAATTAGAACTGCATCCCTGTTTAGTTTTTGTTGTTGTTTTGTTTTTTTGTTAGCATGAGTCATTTGGGTTTTCTAACTCTGAGAAATGTTCGAATACTAACATATAGTTAGAGTAGTTGCTTTGTACTTGCACTTAACATGTTTTGTGTCCACAGATTGCTGCTTGTAAGTGAACCAGCTCTGAGTTCCAGTCCTCTTTGAAATTCAGCTGAAGCTTTGGAAGAAGAAGACTGCACTTAAAGTATATCAGTGGGGCAACAAACGGAGTGGTCTAAAACAAACAAACAAATGTTGACATCTTTGCCATTAATAGTAATGTCTAATAATAACACTGTTTATTGGTGCTGGACTGAGATTAACTGAGAAAGCACACTGACATACAGTAGGTGTAATTAAAATGTGCTTATATTTCTGAAAAATGTTCACTTAGTTATCATTAATTTGTCCTGTGGTTTGACCCCACACAGCTGATTTAAATGGCTAAATGACCTCCTCAACATGCCTTGAACTTCTCAAGAGGCCTGGTAATGAACTAATCATGTGATTCAGGTGTGTTGACCCAGGGTGATCTCTAAAACCTGCAGGACACTGGCCCCCGAGGCCTGGAGTTGCCCACCCCTGTTCTAAACAGTATAAGAATGCTGAAAAGATGGTGCAAAAAACTGCATCTGGTCAGAAGAAACACAAACTTGGAAGATTTGGCCAGATTTGTGCAAAAAATGAATTGACTGGCAATGGACAGATGCAATGATAATGATACGGTTACACCTTTGTGCAAAAAAGGGGATGTATGTTGCACAGTTAGACAGCTGCTGATGGTGTTTCACTAATTCATCTACACAAGGCATTTTGTAGCAGCTATAGAAAATAAAAAAATGTATTATTTTTGGTTAATTAATTTTCTGACTTCTCAGAGAAGCCCAGTGCGTCTGCTCTGATTTGGATATAAAAATGCAAATTTGGTCATTTTTACGGGGTTTTTAGAGTTTTTTGACTCGTTTAAAATGTTTGTGTTCACTCTCTTAGGTTGTTTCAGCACTGCATATCCTGTTACCTGTCAAGTGGTCTTAATCTTAACATCAGTTATTTACCCAGTATGTATATAACATCATTACTGTAGCTATTGTGGAATTTCTTACATGACGAATTGCATTACTTAAACAACCTCTAAATCCTCAGGGTAGGGACATTAGGACATTAGTGCTGATGCTTTTGTGAGGCACCCCACACCGAACTGCCCTACAATTTACTGCCAGCCTATTTCTGGCTCTCCTTCTTATGTCATTAAATCTCTCACCACATTGGGCTGCTGTTAGATGGGGGCCAGAGCAACAATTAACCAAATTTAGCTAATCTGACATCAGCTGAACTCTGTGAGTTCATTTGCAGGACCTGAGTTTTGCTCTTGGCAATTTGGTGCTTCTTGCACATGGATACTGGTTTCCTCTCGCTCTACATCTTTAATCCTTCTCGCCTGAGAGGTTGTGTCCGAGGCATCCAGAAAAAACGCCCACAGTTGTTGTGTGGATTTACTTTGTCTCTGTTGTTTTAACCTGAGCCAAGACGGACCCAGATCAGAGCTGTGTGAGAGACATAGCACCTGGCCTTAGAATATATACAGTCAAGAGACATATACAGTCATATATATTAAAGAATGGATTTGATCATTTCTGTTCCCCAAGCGATTTCTACATCTTTGAAATAAAAGCTTTGAAAAACTAAAAAAATTACAACAATAACGATCAATAAGGCAAACTCCTGAATCCCCGGTTTATTTTCTTATTTGTTTTCTTTGGAAACCACTGAATTGGTTCTCTTCAGTATATGGAGCCTTTTTGGGATGAAGTCCTTTGGGAGGCACAAGTCAGAGCAGTATGACCGAGAACTTTGCCCTTCTTTGGGGGAAAAAAAGCACACTTAGTGCCTCACTTCAGTGATGTGGCACTCAAACGCCAAAAGACACACCACCTGTCCCAGGCCACAAGCACTCTAACTGGCTGCCTAGTTGTTTGGAAGCAGCACAGCTGTCTGCAGGAGGAATGAAGAATTCCTGACGTTTTGCCTGCATCTATTATCTTCCTTGTGGGAAAACAGCATGGGTCCTTTAGGGGAAATTGTTCCCTCAGTTCTAATCCTTGCGGAGGCATCAACAGAAGACTGATGTAGTTCTCTCTGAAGTAGCAAATGGAGCTGTGCTGTCGTTTCTCTGCTACGACACAATACAGCACAGAGAATTTGAAAAGACTGAGGAGAGGCTTAAATGATGCTTTGAGAAATCACTGTGGCAGATGGCTAGCAGTGTAAAGCAAAACATGTCCTTAAACTGTCTCCATGCTTATCTGCACAGAAATCACAAGGTGTATGCAATTTCTATACTTTCCTATATTTATTTTTAGCAGCTGGTAATGATATGACTTTAGAACCAAAGCACAACACGGTGAAACGTGAAAAAATGTACGAATACACATTCGCCACAGCATTAAAACCACTGACAAAGTGAACGACAACGAACGTATTGTTGCAATCTAATGCTTTGCTGGAAAATCTTGGTTTGTCTCAGGTTTCTGCATTTTACTTAGACATGTATCACGTTCCTCAATATTATTACAGACTAACCAGACCGCCCGTGAGAGCTTCACTCTTCAGTGGCGATGGAAACATCTGAGGAGCACAATATTCAAAGGCCCTGATCCAGACTCTAAGCCTCCCAGTTCAATTTGGCATCTCCTGGATGTGCTGGAACAAGCCAGATCAATGGAGGCGCCATTCTTGAAACTCACAGGAGCTTTAGAAGCCATCGCCCGTGCCACCGTGCCGAACGCCACACAACAGGTCAAAGGTGTTTCGGTACCACAAAGGTGATCTAACCAATATCAGGCTGAACTTGGGAGTGATGGTACTCTAGAAAAAGTGAGGAAATACAGCATTTGTTTTGATACTTAAGCTAAGTAGAAACATTCATGTACAGCTTAATATTTGTTTTGGGGGTCATTTTTAGCTAAGAACACTACTGCAGCACACTCAGAGCTCTGCAAATGACTTATTTAGTGAGTCAGAAATAGACAACAGTGACAGTAAAGATTAAAAGTTTAACAGTTTTACTACTGTTTACATTCACATTCACATCTTAGATCGTTAACACAGGGTTGCTGGGGCTGCTCCGACTTCCCGAGTGGAAAATCCAAGTTGAGGAGGCGTTCTAGAATCAAATTCCAACCGACAACTTGGCAACATTTCTGCCTCTCTAGGTTTCATACTGCCGTCAGTTAAGAACACACAGCCCATAACTCTTGAACAGCATTTGTAGCTTGTAGATTGAAGAATAAATAAATAAACAGTTTCTACTGGATGTGATAATTATCAGTTTATGTCAGGGCTGGAAATTAACATTATACAGTTTTGCTCATTGTCCACTTTGTTAGATACATCTGTTACACTGCCCATTTCTGATCAGCCAATCACATGACAACAACTACATTTTGATATGTAGACTTGGTTAAGTTGACCTGCTGAAGTTTAAACCGAGCATCAGAATGGGAGAGAAAGATGACTGAAGTAACTTTGATTGTAGCATGTTGGTGCCAGACAGGCTGGACTGAATATTTCAGAAACTGATGATCTGCTGGGATTTTCCCACACAGTCATCTCCAGGGTTTACAGAAAATGATCCGAAAAAGAGAAAATACCCAGTGAATGGCAGTTCTCTGAGCAAAACTGCCTTGGTAATGCCAGAGGCCAGATGAGAATGGCCAGATGGCCAGAATGGATTTGAGCTGGTATGAAGGCAACATTAAATCAAATAGCTACGCATTACCACCAAGGTATATACAGAAGAGTATGTCCGAAGGCACACCATGTTGATTCTTGATGCAGATGGAGTACAGCAGCAGATCACACCAGGTGCCACAGTATGGACTAGAAAACAATGTTACCATTCCATTTCTGATGACTCTCAATTTCTGCTGCATCATTCAGATGGTGTGGTCGAAATCATCTCTTTGTGACCGCTGTGTACCCATCTCCTGATAGCTGCTTCCAGCAGGATAATGCACCAGATCAACTCAAAATGTTTTCTTAAATGTGATAATGAGTTCACTTTATTCGTCTCAGTAGTCTCCAGGAATGGAATATTTGCATCATGGGATCACAACTGACATCTGCAGCAACTGCATGATGGTATCTTGTCAATATGGACCAAATTCTCTAAGGAATGTTTGCAGGACCTTGCTGAATCTCTGCCATAAAGGACGTTCTAGATACACAAGTCTCTGGTGAGTATACACAGTTTGGAGAGGGTGTGTGTCAGGGACAGGGGGTTAACAACAGACAGAGTGACCAGGTGTCCCAATTTTGTGTGACTGCAAAGCATATTTCTCCTTTTCCCTGCATATCGAAGTAGTTTTCTATATTTTTTATTGGGTCTAGTTAGCAAATAATACATAAATAATTAAACTATAAAACATCTCACAAAATAACTGTGGCTTAAAAAAAGAATGTTGGATCTACAGCTCTGGTGAAACCCAAGGATGATTATCAAAACATTAGTTGAAGTTAACAGTTTAACCTGAATTTGCAATAAAAAGGGAAAATACAGGAGTGTACAGAGACTATTACATAAGAATATTACATAAGACCATTAAAACAAAATTAAACTTTTATGTATGCTGAAGGAAAACTGAAGAAATTCTAAAAGAAAACAAACATTCTGAACTTGTGACCTTCATAGTTTCTGTTTGTGTATCTCTTGAGGTGGACATGTTAAAGCTCAAGTCTAAATTTCAGCATTAGAAACATGTTCTGCATTGTCCAGCTCCTTGCTGCCTTTCATTTTTTGGAATCTGGTCACCCTAACTACAGTACAGGTCTTACACTGTCCCATTCTTACCTATGATTTTTGTTTCTTCTCTTTCAACTACAGCAGGGGTAGGCAACTCCAGGCCTCGAGGGCCGGTGTCCTGCAGGTTTTAGATCTCACCCTGGGTCAACACACCTGAACCACATGATTAGTTCATTACCAGGCCTCTGGAGAACTTCAGGACATGTTGAGGAGGTCATTTAGCCATTTAAATCAGCTGTGTTGGTTCAAGGACACATCTAAAACCTGCAGGACGCCGGCCCTCTTTGAGTTCTTGTTGAGCTGCATTCATATCTTTGCTTAGGTGACTTACTTTTCTCGTGTTCATGGCATGCTCTGTTCTTTCCTTTGCTTCTGTCGCATCTCCTCAGAGCTGCTTCCAAAGTGAGCTGTTCATTCCACTGTTATAAGTACAAGTGGACTGAAATTTGCCTTTGGATTGTTCCATGTGTTCTTGAGGAGTCACATTTTTCAACTTCACAGGGATTGCTATTTGCACTCGTACTTTTGAAGTTTGTATATTTTCCAAAAAAGATTAATTAACTAGTTTATGTAGACTTAGTGATTCATGTTTGCATCCCTTTATGTTTCTGTTCTTGAAACCTATCCATGTAGGAAGGAAGGAGGACTCATCCAGGCTGGAAAAACTGATCAGGAAGGCTGGCTCTGTGGTCGGCATGAAGCTGGACACTCTGGTGACAGTGGCAAAGAAAAGGACAGTAAAGAAACTGCTGGACATTATGGACAATGCTGGGCATCCTCTGCACACAGCCATAAACAACCAGAGAAGTCTTTTCAGTGACGGGTTGCTTCTCCCAAAGTCAAGAACCAACAGACTTAAAAACTCTTTTGTCCCACACGCCATGAAAATGTTTAACTCCTCTCTGGAGGGGAGAGGGAGGGGAGACAGGAGGACAAAGGAGGGCAGGAACAACTAAGCTGTAGTGCCTTTTCACTGTGCAATACTTTTTGTTAATATCCAACGGTGCAATAGACTCACAATACTTGAAATGTGCAATTCCCTTGTATTCTTATTCCTATTTATTCTATTTATCCCTTTTGTATACTCTGTATTTATATATGTCTGTGTATCTGATCTAAAACTTTATACTGATTATTATGTCCATATTATGTCCAATATTGCAATCACAATGTCAGACCCTATACTAACAACTTAAGTTGATGATTTATATAATTTGATTTATATTTGGCAATGTGATATTTTATATTCAGCAAAGGGCAGTAAAGTTTTGATTTAACTATTTAAGGTTTAACTATTCATCAACAATATATCCACTTGCAATAGCGTTTTGTGTGTGTGTTCAATTGATGTTTTAACTTTTTTACTGTTCTTGTTTCCCTTTACGGCTGCTTTTATAGCTGCCAGTGTATTCCCTCAGGTTTGTTCAGTAAACTTTTTAATTTGGACTTTTACATTGATTCCTCCATTCCTGGTATCATTGGAGGATTGGAGTACTGAATGAAAAAAGAATGATTATCTGACTGACTGAGCTACATTACCATCTCAGTTTTCTCAGATTAGTTAGGTCACCCTAACTACAAGCCCCAATTAAATTGTCCCATTCTTACCTTTGATTTTTGATTCTTCTCTTTCAAATACAGCACCCCTGCCCATCCACCCACAAATCTGAGCCATGGTTTGAGTAACACTCATCCCTCAGGTTATTTACACACAAACTCTATGATCAGAGTTAGTCCTTTGCAATACAGTCAAGCACTTTTCAACCTGTCCTTTTAATGTGTGCCTTCCTCTTGTTGTGTATATATTCCTCTTATTTGATATTTATTCCTGTTGTATTACTATCTATATTTCCTGTGCAGTTGGTTTGGAGCAGCCACAATTTCATTGTACATGACAGTAAAGAGCTATTCTGTTCTGTTCTGTTCTATTCTATTCTATTCTATTCTAGTGTACCATAAACCGGAAATAGAAATGGTTCCCTTTCAAAGTAAAAATTGTGCCTCAGCACTGCAGCTAACATGTTTCAGAATGTGTAACTTTTACTTTGAAAGAAAACAGTTTCCATTTCCTGTTTGCAGCAGACTTTTCACTGTCGGGGGGGGGGGTGATAGCAATCTAGCAGCTATTTTTCAAATGGTCAACCGCTGGTTGCCATATGATGGCAGATGGGTCTCTAGGTCCATGTGACTGTGGCCTTATTCACTTAATCTTATGTTATCACTATTATTGTCAGATGTCCTAAATGGCTGACAAGTTAATGTCATGTGGTTAGTTATCACGTGTCTGCAAAACCTCATTAGCTTATGACAATATGTATTAATGTTACTTGTTAAAGTACATGTCAAGTAACTGCCTGGTTAGTGTTAGTATTGGTGGAGCAATACAGAAAACTATTTTCTGGTGTTTTACTCCAATGCCAGGCTCATCTAAATAAAAACTGAATGTTATCGGTGCGCCATAAAATGTAGCCTTCACAGAAGTATTTTTCATTAGATTTTTACTGCTGCTGGGAGTGGTTTGTAAAGAGACACATGGATATCTGCTGCGAAGATATTTTTAATTTCAGCTGTTGAACTGAGTGCCCATAAAATGAATCAAAAATGTCAGCGCACTTTGTTATGAGCACAGCAGAATGTAACACAGGATTGATATGCATTAGTTTGATAAAATAAGCATTTATATTTACAAATGCTTCTATTTCAGTAGCCTCATACATATATATATACATATATATAACGAAATTATTTCAAAGCACCAGTGAAAATACAGACCATGTCCATGCTATTTTCAGACACTGTTCATATTTTTTTTCCATGGCCTCTGTAATAAATCATGAGGTCATGTAGAGCAGAGATCTAGGAGTAACAATAAGGCAGCTCTAACCCACAGCGGACATGGGATAGCTTCAATAAGATGAAGAACTGCTGGTAAATGTAGTGTTCCTCCCTTTATTATGTGGATACCTGATCCACAATCAGCAATGAATCATAGAAAGATTACGTGAAAATGCTGTTGTGGGTTACTGCAGATTCATTATTGGGGTGTAGAAAATTATTAAAAGGCTTATTATTATTATTATTATTATTATATTGCCAGGCACTTTAGAAACTAAAAACAGCTGGCATGTTATAGATTTATAAAACTGTAATTGTTAGGAGTCAATCCACACATCCACTTGCATGGGTGAATAAACCTGTTAGGGACACTTCACACTTAGTGTGCTTCTCATCCTATGCTTTACTCAGTTTAACTCCCCATTCCTCCCACTCTGTGTACTTTGTGTAGGAAGATTAGCTGTCTATTTTGTTTTACTTAACAAACTTAATTGAGGCATAGTTTCATTTTTTAAAACAACATTGTTTTGCAGGCATAGAGAAACAATTAATTCATTTTGAATAGTCTCAATAGCATAGAGTATATGCTATATTTTGAGCTTTTATTTAAATAGTTTATTTCCTTTCAAAGTACTCAGCCTCCTACACATAAACCGAGCATCAGAATGGAGCTGGAAACCCATATCATGAAACTCCCAGAGCAGTTTTTATTCTAATCTCACTGTCAGAGGAGGTTTGGACCTCTGTAGTTATTGAGTACAATGTGTACAGTAGGTTTCCTTGAACATGTTTGCAGTTGTGTTGATTTAGATTGCAATAATTGTAATAATTGCTTGTACTTCTTTTATTTTTCAGGGCTCTGTGAGGGTCGTGCCATCTGTCCTTGAACTTCCTCTTGTTGTTTTTGAAGCGTGCTTTGCTCTTTCTGTCTGGCCAGGTTTATGGTTATGGTTTTCATCCATCATTATTGTTTGGTCAGTTATTTCAGGTAAGTTATATCTATCATACAAATACAGTGCATTACAAGTCATAGTACTCAGTAAACATGGCACCTTCACAATGGAAGGTATACTATGTAAAGCATTGATAGTTTGTCCCCAGCTGCCACACTCATGTCTGCTCAAATCTTTTTAGGGGATTTCAATGTGAATAACAAATTTGTTTCCACCTTCCCTTTTCTAAATCTTAAGAAACATCCAGAAGCTTTGAAAGGATAACGTTAATGCTTAACAACTTTGCATTCAGCTTTTCAGTGATCAATAAGTTAAACAAAAGAAAAATGAGCCTTTTTACTATTTTGTTTGCTGAAACTATAGGAAAAAGTGTAAGGACGACATAATTGGTTCCCTCCAGTATGTGGAGGCTCTTTGCAAAGGATTATTTTCTGCAGCATGAAACAATGTTGCAGTCTGAGGAAAATGGAGAATGATAAGTCTACTGGGATCTGTCCTATTACACATAGAATTGTGATTAATTATTATTTTAAAATATTGATGTATACCTCTGTTCTAATATTCATGCCCCATATGCTTTGTATTTTTTGTTTTTGTGCGTTCTAAGAACTCAGATAGAAAATTGCATGTAAAAAAAAAAAAAATGGGGAAGAAACTTTCATTAAAGCAGGAATTCTATCCTTTCATTTCATAGCTCTCACTTTCTAACTAGTCTTTGATGTATATTTTTCAGAAATGTCATCTTTCAATAACAACTACGCTTTAGGCCTTGTATCTTTGATGAGCAGCCAGTGCCTGCAGGCTACATAACAGACTTTTACCAGGTACTTGAAGTGAAGTTTGCAACTCGTGTGCACATTGAGTTATGTGTTTACGTTTATGGACAGTTTCTTGATGAAGTTAAATGCTTTAAGTCAAACAAGATATCTGTGCAGAGCAAACCTTGTATGAACTTGTCTCTCAAAGTTTGACATGTCTTTCTGACGTTAGCGGTGAGGCAGTGTTGTCTGCACAGATTTGTGATATGGAATAGCGGCGAAGATGAAATTCTTTGTTCTGAAAATAATTGTGCCATCCCTTTGAGGCTCTCGTTCCTTGTAGTGATTGGTTCATTGTTTACAATAATTACACTATCAAAATTCATTTAGCAATATCATGCCTCTGTGAAAATGGTGCTTTCAACAAATTTGCTTTTTGAGAAATTAGTTTTAGTGACATGAAAAAGCTAATAAAATAAACATTATTGTTGTAGTTGCAGACAAGGGGCCCATTCTCCTTGTCTTTTCATTATGAGTGCACCGGGTAATCTTCCATTTCCTCGCAACATTTGACTTAAGCTCACAGCTACAAATTGCTTATCTGAAGTCATTTGACAATATATATTTATCCCTTGGAGTCTTTAAAAGTCATTAAATTCCCTTGGCTACTTTTACATTAGTTTACACAAACCTTTATATTTTGATATTTAAATCAGATTTAGTTTATAGTTCTTTCTTTTTTTTTTTACTGTCGTCTCAGCATGCAGTACGACTGCAGCCTCAGTAACTCTTTTACAGTCTTCTTGATCAGTGAAGAAGTCTTTACCATCCTTGAAGTCTCATTTTCTTGGTAAAGCTTAGACACCTCTCAGTAATCCCATTACTGAACTGCAACTACTAACTATTCTCTTGCAAAATGGGACCACAGTCCCATGTGCTGGCTCTGTAAAGACCTTCTGCTTTAACTCAAGCACTAATTACACGCAGACTGTGAGCACAAATTCAAGGAAGGCACAGTCCAAAACTGCCCTGCACTTTCACATGCAAATCCTGCCTCATGTGTTATGGAGCAAGCACGGCACCTCATACTACCCATATGTTTGCCTCTCCCTCGTTAGTCAGCAGAGCTGCAGCATTGAGAAAAAGATATATCAATCTGAAAAACCTGAAAAACATTCACACACACACACGCACACACACATGGTTTTGGCTGAGTCTTTTAAAAAGGTTCTGAACAGATCTCAAGTAATGACATCTCAGAAGATGTTTCATGATTGACAGCACAGACCTGCTTTGAACCCATTTTTTATACTCTGAAAGAACATTTGGAAATTTGTGGTGTTTTACTGGGTTGTGATTGTTTTCACTGGTGGTGAGAGTGAATGCTGTCTGCTTTGCATACTTTTGAAATTCCATTCAGTCTGCGAGGCCCTCCATATCGCTGGCAATGCCAACCTCAAGTTCGAATATGTCAGCTTCCCAAACATCTAAAATAAAATGTGTGATGCAATATGAACAGGGAATTTGGAGTCCAAGTGCTTGGAATAGGGAAAATACTTGGGCCATGACATATGACATTTCATATGAATGGTATGCAGCTGAAGCTTATGTGAAGGGTTGTCTTCTATAACAATAGTAAAATCTTGTCCCAACTGTACTGTTACTGTATATAAAGCCATTTTATCTGGCTGCTTTGCAGATGCAGTCACAAGGAATTTGTTTCTACATGGACTTGTACTTTATTAATAACTGCGAGGGAATGTGATGCTCTGCTTGTTAACCACTAAATTATTAACAAGCATGGGACAGCCACAGCCACAGTCTAACTTAATAAAGCCGGCAGCACAAAGCAGCATGCACGCGCACACACACGCATTCACAAAGACCCACAGCAGGTGTTGATGCAATGTGATTTCTGCCCAGTGTTCTGAATATCGAAGTGAAGAAATGAAGCTCGGATAAACGGCAGGAGTAACTACAACTCTGTTAAGGTAGCCAAATGTCTAGTCATCAACTTAGTGACATGCATGAATGGATGATAGAGATTCCCACTGTCCCTAGCTGCTGTCTAGCGAAACCACAGCCAAGGGGAACGGACTTTGCAGAATCAGTGGGGAAAGAAGAGGCTATTGGGTTTGACTCTAGTTTGGCAATGTGAAAAGACATGAGAGGTGTAGAATAAGTGGGGCGGGGGGGGCTCCAGCCACTGGTGAAATACCACTACTCTTATCCATTTTTCACTTAACAGGTGAGGCGAGCCCTGAGTGGGCTCTTGCTTCTGGTGTCAAGTGCCCAGCACCTGCCACGTGGCCCTGCCAACATTGCAGGGTGGGGAGTTTAATTGGGACACCTGTCAAACTGTAACGCAGGTGTCCTAAGGCTGAAAGACAGGACCATGCTGAAGCTGGAAACCTGGACCCTCTGTAGCCACAAGAAGCGGTGCCCTCCTCTAGAACAAGACTAGAGGCTCCAATAGTAGTGCGATGAAGAAAGGGGTGTCAAAGAATTACAGCAAGCTGCCCAAACCTGCCCATACCAGGTCTTGAAAACTCTCTTGGCCAGTCACTTGAAGAGGTACACCAGAGAGATAGAAGGTAGGAGACTAAACCAGCTGTACTCCACTGAACCATCCAAGATGTACTCTCAGTGGAAGGGGAACAACGTGAGAACAGCAGCCCCACCAAGGCTGGAGACAGAGCAACACTGGAAAAGGACACAACACAAAAGGAATGCTCTGTGGCTAGTGAAGCGAATAACAGACCACAGCAACCTCCCTGAACAGGGACCAGTAACCATCACAGTGGCAGACATCCAAAAAAGGGTTTCCAGTATGAAAAACTGGACACCACCAGACCTCAACATGATTCATGCCTACTAGCTGGAGAAGCTGACTACACTCCATGAATGTCTGGAAGCACAAATGAACCTAATCAGTGAAAGACAAATTATAATAGTTAGCTGAAGACCTGACAGTCCTGATCCCCAAGGATTCCCATAAGAGACCAGTCCCATCCACCTGCTGGCCAATAACCTGCCTCAGTACCACATAGAAGATCCTGTTAGGCACCATAGCCGCTAAGATGAACAGGCAATGGGTCAATACATGAGTACGGCACAGAAAGGAATCAGGACGAATACCAGAGGGGCAAAACACCAGCTACTGGTAGACAGAACAGTCACAAGACCAGGGTCACCAACCTGTGGACTGCCAAGAAAGCCTATGACTCAGTGCCCCAGACATGGATCCTGGAATGCCTAGAACTATACAAGATCAACAGCACCCTAAGAGCCTTCATCAGGAACTTAATGGGGATGTGACAAAAAACTCTAGAGGCCAACATCAAGCATATAGAACAAGTCACCATCAAGTGTGCAATCTACCAAGGAGACTGCGCTTCTGCATAGACCTGAAGTGTCATGGTACTGGATCTGTGACACAGTGTTTATGTGTTTTCAGGTTCTGGTTCTCTTAGTTGTTTTCAGCTGATGTTATATTTATAGTTTCTATTCTTTTTCTGTCACTGTGCCTTCCCTCTGCTCCACGTTTCATATCTAGTCACCCATGTCTTCATGTTTGTTTATCTCCTGCGTCCATTTTCTGCGTTTCCTTTGTGTGTCCCCAGTCAGCTATGTTCCCATGTGTTTTTTCCCCAGTCCCAGTGTCAAGTCCGTGTCTTAGTGTGGGTCCTGCTTCCTGTTTTATTTTGACAGTTCCTTGCCCTTTGTTCATTGTGTTCGGTTTTGCTTCCTCCCTGCCTCATTATGTTAGATCTGCTCCAGCTGTGTTTCGCCCCCGTTTCTCATTCCCTCGTTACCCCCCCCCAGTGTATTTTTCTTCCTCTCCTTGTTGCTGCATCGTCCAAGGTTCCATATTTGTTTCTCTGTGTGCCTTGTTGCCCAGGTTATTTCCGAGTCTGTTCCTAGTTTTTCAGTTCTTAGTTCCTTGTTTCTAGTTTTCAACTTTAGGTGTTTGTTTCCCTTGTATGCTTCATTCAGATGTTTTTCTAGCAAAGAAACGGCCTCTTTGAGTTTATCCCATCGTGTTCAAGTCTGGGTCCAGCCTCATCCTGCCTGCCACAGTACTCACGATGACATGAACACTCTTAGTGAGATCACTGACAAGATTGGCTGAAATATGATTTCACAACCTCATCTACACAAGGCACTTCATTTTCACTGACAGTTAGAATAGAATAGAATAGAATAGAATAGAATAGAATAGAATAATCCTTTAATTGTCCCACAAGGGGAAATTTGGTTGTAACAGCAGCCAGAAAGACACATATACAAACAAACAGTACACAGGACACAGAACAAAAACTTGGATGGCAAAGATTCAGCCTATTGATATTGCTACAGAAAGGAATATGTTTGCACATTATATATCAGTGTGTTTTTGGGTAGTAAGACACGACCACGAAGAAGCAAAAAACCTGCAAAATCCACCGAAAAAAGTCCATTTAGTCTGAGTGGAGTTTAAACCCAGGGCCTTTTTAGTGTGATGTAACATTACTGTCCCGACCCACCATGCCATAAAACCAAAGTACAAAATATCTATTTGATCCAGAGGTGATTTACACTGAGATACTTCCATAAAGTAAGAGGACTTCTAGGAAATATTCAATAATATGCTCTCACCTTGTCACTGCACTGCCAATTTCCATTTCACCTTAGAGTACTCCACACTTTAGCCACACACTCTAGCTTTAAAGCTTCACATTGCTCTCTGAGGGTCGAAAAACCTTGTACACTACCCCTGCCAACCACTGTTACTTATCATTAATATTTATACACCACAATTGATATTCAGAAACTGTACAATGAATGTGCGAAGAGGAGTGAAAATGAGGGACCCTGGTGCAAAAAAATACCTCCATTACAAGCACTCAAATTACTTTACTTGTTACTGCCTGTACCACTAATAACCAATTTTCTTGTTGAAAGTCTTTCAGACCACAATTGCATTGAATGTAGTAATTAGTCATTTAAAAAATCATTTTTATATAAATTATAACACGAACAGTCAAATTTCCCAACTATAAAATGATCAGATATGTAAAGTGAGAGTAAATTGAGAGATTGTCTGAACTTCAGGCAGTCCACTAGCTCAGTAAATCTAATATCAAACCTCTATTATTCTAATTTAATACCCTATTTAAATGGGACCTCGGGACATCCCATGATTTTTAATAAGTATAGAGATTGAGAGTGATTTTAATGCTCTTTGAATTTTCTATAACTCAGTGGTACAAAGTCAAATTTAAATGAACTCTTTGTAGATGTTCAACCTGAATGCAATTGTTCTAATAGTGAAAGGACTGAAGAATCTAAATTACAGTAAATTTTCCACTGTGGTGCACACCGAATGCTTCCAACCATTGCTCTATTCACCTAGCCTGGCTTTTATACCACACAGCTGAAATCTATCTTAGAGAATAGGCTAATTTTTAGAAAAATTATTGGACTTGCTGTCTTTTGACTGCTTTACTATTTAGGGGATAGTGCTAATTCAGCTGCAATTACAGCATCTTTTTGATGTAAGCGAGAGGAGAGGTAAAAAAGTTGTATTTGCCTTCTCGTTCCAAAAGCACACTAGAGAAAGTGCTGACATCTAAGCCTGGCCTACATTTTTCATATGTTTTAGAAATATGAGTAATTGTAACAGTGCAAAATCTTGAGAGCATTCTCAGTTGAATTCTTGCTTTTCTTACTTACAAACTGACAGTACAGTCCTGCCCTTATGCAGTTGGAAAAGTTATGTACGGTATTTGAGGTCAACACATTTTCCCATGGGAACCGCATATATGTCTGTCCCTACACTAAACAACTGGAAGACTATTATTCATCCTGAAACATTTCTTAGGCTTTTTGGTAGATATTCCCCATATTCAAAGCTTTGGAGAAGCGTGGCAATAACTCATTTGTCCAAGGTAAGGTTACTTTGGAATATAGTAAACACTGTGACAATCTTATCCTGAAAGGAAAGGCTCAAGAGAGATGATTAAATAAGGTGTAAACCCGGAAAACTAGCTGTAGCAACAGGTTCTGGAAGTGCAGAGCAACTTGTATTCACAGACCCCCTTTTCCCCAGTGTGTCTGTGTCATGTTGAATGAAGAGTTAAAGCACAATAATCTGCTTTGTTCTGGGTCCCTTCTGGCCTGGAAAAAAGTAAGACTGACAGAAGATGAAAACTTTAGTTTTGTTGAAAGAGACTGTCTCCTGGAACTCATAACTGCCACTCTTGAAGACTCATTCCCAAAATGACTATCCAGACTCTTTTCTTTTTTTCTGCATTTTAGTTCATTGAAATAAGAGCCTACCTATATGTAGCTGAATTTAGAAATTGGTACAATTTAGGTTGCTTTTTATGTGAGTACTCAGTCAGCTTACACGCACAGGAATTGTCTGTTATAAGCTCACAGTCACACATATTTAGGTACTCAGGTTCAACTGTTTGTGCATTAAATCAGCTGGCAGCAACTCACTGCATTTAAGCATGAAGATTTGAACTTGGTGGTTGTTGTTGCCAGAAGTCCTGGTCTTAGTATTTGAGAAACTGATGGTCTGCTTGGGTTTTCACACAGAACCATCTCCAGGGTTTACAAAGAATGATCAAAAAAAAGAGAAAATATCCAGTGAGCAGCAGTTGTTTAGGGAAAAATCCCTTGTTGATACCAGACATTAGAGAAGAATGCCCAGACTGCTTATAGCTGACAGAAAATCAATAATAACTCAAATAACCATTGGTTACGGTAAAGCTATGCAGATGAGCATTGTGAACATACAGCACGCTATGCAGAAGAACACGCCGAGTACCACCCCTGTCAGCTAAAAACAGGAAACTAAAAGTTACACAGGCTCACCAAAATTGGAAAAATGTTGCCCGGTCTCAATTTCTGCTGCAATGTGTAGACTGTAGGTGTAAATAACATGAAACCGTGGATCGACACAGCCTCGTATCAACGGTTGAGGCTGCTGTTGGTGGCAGTTTATTGATGTGGAGGATATTGTTTGGCAAGATTTGGACCCCTTAGCCTAAAATTTGATCTGGTAATAGTTTGATAAAAACAATTAACACAGCCTCATTGTCTTCTGCACCTTCCATAATTACCACATCTGTTCACAGGTTTTGACTATAGTAGAGAGATTTTTTTGTGTGACATAACATAAACTGTTTGTCTCTTACCATTCACAGCTCTGAACAATGGCAGTGGAAACAGGCAGCATGTTAATGTTGGAACCCAAACCCAGAACAAAGGACTGAAACAGTCTTAAAACAATTTGATTTATTATTGGGAAATGACATGATGGTAAGTTGAACTGGGGTTCACTTTGGACTGTGGCAGGAAAGTGACTGGCTGGTAGGCAGTTGGCTGAATGACCAGAGCTAAATGACTGACTAGGATGAAGCGTGGCAAGCTCAAAGAGCTGGAGAGTGGAGCGGTAAGGTGCTGGGCAAGCAACAGGCACGTGTAGGATCGGACAGGAATGCAAACGACACAAGGACCGACCAAACTTGAATTTAGGTTGGCAGACTAAACAATCTGCTGGTGAAGGGAGTGCAGAGCAAGTACAGCGCTCCAGGTGGTGGGGGAGTTACAGACACACTCATGAATAGGTAACAGGAGTAAAAAGGAGTGCCACGCCCAGGCTAGAAACAAACAGAGTGGGAGAAGACTCACGATAGCTGAGATTACAGTCACCGTATTAAAGCCTCTCCATATTAGATAATCATGATTGGCCTGGCAGGGGGAAGACAGAGTGGAAATTTGTTTGAACAGGAGGGTGCTAGACACATTCAGTCAGGGCAAATGAAACATAAGCTCTGAGATTCATCTGGATTCTAGTGTAGGCAAACAGAGGACCAACAAGAAGCAGAGAAACAGGACAAACATAGGGAATGAGAGGCACAGCCAGAGCTATGACAGATCAGGTAACAACAAACAAAGCCATGAATAACAGCGTGTTTCCAGCTTTTGCTTTGACATTGACTGTAAGCAGTCCAATATTCTCTTTGCGTAACATGGCAAAGATGTGTTGGGGAATCCTTATACATTAAAAAACATTCTGAAATGCACACAATGTGAGACTAACATAATTAATCAGATAAAACAGTTGTGGTAGCAGCTAGCATCCAACCCTCCTCACCATTGCTGGAATCAAAGCTTCGTAATCCTCTTGACTAATGACAGTGAAGGGGATTAATAATACTTATAACCAGGCTTTACTTCACTATGCAACACAGTCTGCGATTTTTATTATTTATTTACTGCTCTCTGTGCTTATTACACGACTAAAATCTTGTTTTTTGGTTGTTTTTTTATGTAGAAAATGAAGTCATGTCACTATAGCTGTTGAACAGGCAGCTCATAAGTAATATTGTACCAAGGCCAGGTCAGTCTAGAAGTTTTGCTGTTTGAAAATGGAAAGTGTGTCCTCCTGAGGTGAAGTTGTGGCCTTAAAAAGTCCCAGTCCCGACTGTACAGTATAATGACCTTAGATATGTTAGCCAGTAGAGCAAGCAGGGTCTAGCAAGCATGATGAAACCGGAGCAATGCCCTGCTTCTAGCATATGATCAATGACAAGAAAGTATCACTATGTCAGCGAAGGACTGCACTGCATGCCAAAGGAGGACACACACTCCCGGAGGACCTTGAACAGGCAATGGGATTCAGTTGAGGCAGAAGAGGTTAACATGCTCCGTTCCACATAAGGAGACAACTTCTGGTGTCATTTGTCAAATCCCTGTTCTCTTTCACTCTTCATGGGGTTAGACCCCCGTAGTAATCTAACAATCTGAATGTTATAGGGCTACATTTCCATAGTGTATCTGAGGGTGACACACTCAGACAGATATTTATTATCAAGTAAAAATATTTCATTGTTTTTTTTGATAGTGACAATGCAATTAGGAGGATTACTTTCCACCTTTTAAAACAAAAGATCTGTTACACATTGACTTTATAGCTGCGGCTCATTTTCAACTCGTTTTATTATTGGGATTTTAAACTGATTACACAATCTCAAATTAAATTACACATGAAATGCAGCCTGAGGATAGACAAAATACTAAAAATATTTGCAAACTGACTACTCTCACGATGGCAGTGAAATGCCACTGATGCTGTGACAAATCTAGAATTTACGAGATTTCTCTTGTTCTCTTTTATTTCACTTAGAAGAAAGCATTCGTTTCATGATATTTAATTTTTTTTTTTACAAATTTGCTGAATCAATATATAAGCACCAAAGAGGGTATAAGAAGTATAATCCTTGCCTCCAGAGGATCTCAAGTTATATGAAAATGCTGATACTTGGGGATAAAAAAAAACAACAATAACAAAAATAAGAAAAAACTAAACTAAACAAAAAAAAAAAAAGACTTGCATCAACTTTACAAGTGTGTGGCCAGGCTGTTTGGATTCCCAGGAGACTGACTACTTGTGTTTTGTCAAAGCTACTGGCGTATCACAGATATGCACAATGCGTCCCTTGGCACTGGTGCCAAGACAGCTCTAAGCAAACATGGTGAAAACATCGTTATCTCCCCAGTCTAAACTGGTCCAGTCAGTTTTTAGAAAGAAATAATGATTGTCTTTTTTTTTTCTTTCAGTGCATTTGAATGACAGCTTATTTGATCCTGCAATGACCGTTATCACACAGTGACATAAGGCCGACTCCACGTAAGACTAGTATTGAAGGACAAATCTTCTTTCCTTTTTTTAAACTTTAAATAAAAACAACAAAAATAAACGCAACAAGAATTCTGTCTCATCGTGTGCTGCAGGGTGAACGTGTCTAGAGCAGGTGCAGCCTGCATGCGCTTTTGATCAGTTAGCTCAGTGGGACGCAGAGCCCGAAGTTACAAGTAAGAAAAATCTCACTTGTGGCATCTTAAGATTTCTTAGTTTCTTAATCTTCCCAAAATATATTTTTTTAATTTTCTTATAACTGATTGTTTGGATATTATAAAAGAACTGCTGTTCACAAACCTCCTTTTCCTTACGGAGAACATCCAGGAACTGGCACAACTTTCTTGTTTGAGCTACTTTTCAATCAAACCTAGATACTGAGAAAAGACAGTTGGCTAACAGTTATTCAACACCAGTATGTTTGCTAGGTTTTTTTTCAATGTTGGCTTGTAAAGTAACCCCTTGTTATCACATTTAAATGCATTAGGTGAGTTCAGTTTTTCAGCAGGAGGCATACTTTGACCAAAATCGTGGTATTTTCCTAAATCTAACCAAGTACTTTTTGATGCCAAAACCAGTTAGTGTCAGCAGAAGTAGAAAGCAGTTGCAAGCAAAACAAAATAAAGTTTCATAGAGGACACAAACATAACCCCTGTGGTGTCAAATTTATTACTTACCCCACTGCCTCCTCTGCCACCTTCAAATGTCAACTTTGGATGAATAGCAGCGTTTGGCTTTGTCCGGAATATCTCCATAACACCTCTGAGTATATGTGTGCTTTCCTTATTGGTTGGTGTGGTCATAACACAGAAAACTATTTTTAATTATACATCTTTCAAATCCAACCCAAATACCTCCAACTTCAAATAAATAAATATTGTAGAATTTATAAGTTCAGTTTAGTTATAGGGGTTGGACTCCACTCCTTAAAACTAATTGGAAAAAGGTCAAACTAAATGAGAAAGCAACTAACCCTTTTCCCAAGAGTAAATCTAGAAATTATTCTAGGGTAAACAAATGAGCTAACGAGCCGTAATTCCGAGCACCGTGCTCCTAACAGCGTCACCAGGAGAGGCCAGAGCGGGCCCGGCTAATTGGCATCAGTGTTCAAAGTTGCACAATAAAGGCTGTGCATGGTAACATATGCAGCAGTTAATAGGTTTTAGCATGTGAAATAAAAGCAGTGGTGAGCTCATGAGGGGGGCAATTATGACAAAGCTGTGCACATCCTAGATAACCGTTCGCTCGACTCAATCTGGCTAAACCCCCGGGGAGGCAGCTTGCAGCAGCTCCAGGGACTGCAGAAACCAACAAGAAGGGGAAGGCGGAGAGGGGAGAAATGAATTCACATAAACAATTGTCTAACGAGTTTTGCAAACACTAAAAATGAGCATATGTAATATAAAGCCATCTGGATTACGGTGGAAATACACATCACACAGAGGCCTCTCCATGTGTTAGATTCACATGCAAAAAAACACATATTCCATCTGATTAATGCTAAAATCACGATTAATTATCATAAAAAACAAACAGGAATGCATTACCACTACAGACAAGGACTGTTAGTGACTAGCAAACTTGCCATTTTGTATAAAATCTGTTTGTACATTATTATAAACAGCATTTAAAAACAATATTTACCCACTTTCCAGCACCTAATTGGTTCGGGATCATTTCTGTACAGTGTGCTATCAAAATTGAATTGCATTTGATTTGGTTTAATTTACCTAACATTCAAAAGTAACATGTGTTACTAAAATATAGACAGTAGGCTTTATGTACTTTCTATTCACTTACGTAAATAGAGAAAATAAGAACACGGAGAAACAACAATCAGTACTACATAAACAGCAGGTTAGTGGGGCCACAAATCAGATCCACAGACAGAAAGGTAAAGAGAGGGAACAGCACAAAATCATCTCCCTTGAAACTTCCTTTAAATTTCCTCAGCATGCCCAAGTTTCATAGTTTTGCAGTTTTAGTGCTAAAATTACTTGGTAATTAATTGGGATGGGAACTGAGAACCGTATCTTGGAAAGAACCGGTTCCCAGTAGGTCAGTAGCCTACCTATCGATCCTGCTTATTGTTTCCACTTGTGCTATAATCAGCTGATTTCAGTTTGTGTGCCACATGAAGAAAATAGTGGTGCAGTCTACAGCTCGGATATAGACATTGCTTTTATTTTTATTGCACTAAAGTGCAAACTACATCCTGGACAGAAACAACAGCATTATGCTGCTAACCAGGGGCGATTCTAGGATCAAAATTTTAGGGGGTTTAGCTCCCAGTCATGTCATGCATGCAGCACTTGTAATTAATATTAATGGAATATGTGTTTGCAAATGTAATCAGCCCTTTTCACAATGTTACCTTTAAAAGCAACACAATTAGTTGGATGGCCGATGTCTAAGAATAACTCAGAGTGAATAATCAGAGATTTCAATCTAATCCACCCGTTTTAAGGTGAAGCCATTAAAGAATTTAAATTACTGTGGCAAAGAAGATAAAATGAGAAACATTAACAACATGCAGTTGTTTTATATTAAAGTTTTTGAACTCATGCACTACAAACCCTCCCTGTATTATGCAGTCTTAGCACAGAGCATCACGTATCCCACTTTCACGAGCGGAGAATAGATTTGTAGTCGCTGACATCAACGTACTGGCAGCCATCCTGTTCGAGCCATGTTTACAGCGGTATGAATCCTGTAAAATGCTTCCATTCAGATCAATATCAATAGAACGTCCACTGACATTTTTTAAGTGTGCTACTGGAAAGCAGTCAAACTGTCTATTTCTTCTTCCCTTTCCTCCTCCTCCTTTCTCAACTAGAAATTAGAAAATTACAAAAATATAACCTTATTATAATTTTTATAAAAGCACGTGGAGGATCTACAATTGACAACAGTACAACACACTGCTTAGTTATGCGAAATCATCATCTATGAATGAGGGTAAAACAGAAGCTACAGCTTTATCATTTTGGGTGAATTTGACGAGATGTCCACTCTGTTTCTTTTTGTTCCACTTCTCCTTGCTGTCTTCATCCTCTCTCAGTCTTTGTGCCATCACCCAAAGTTAAATATCACAGGGAATAAAAAGCATAAACTGATCCATATCAGTTCATAGCAATATTCAAAGTGAATACAGGCTGCAGCTGGTCATTGACAGGCAACATCCTTTTGACATGCTGCCACCTGGATATAGAGCCGTACTTTAAACAAACACTGAAGCTCAATTTGACCAGAATAGGAAGAGAAATTTTTAACAAACCTAAAAACAACAGATATCAGCTCCTTGGCTGGCAACTCACAATATACCAGCAGACCAGTGGATCAGAGGGTTACAATTAGCTAATAATCTCTAGTGATTTAAGCTACATTAGCGAACCTTTGTGGTACTATTAAGAGAACAAATAAAAATAAGCACAAACTTATCTCTGCATTATTAGAACAGTTTGAACTTTTGCTATATATCAGTTAAAATGTGTTTTAAATCTGCGTCACTGATTTGTGAAATTACATCTTCATCTTCTTTCTGCCGCAGTAGCGAAAATCTTAGTCTATTAATGACAAACCCTGCTGTTGAAGCAGCAGCGCCTCTGTGAGTGCACTGTAGCATCATGACATGAACAACACTGGACATAAAACCTGTTTTCATGCTATCCTGCACTGTCATCAGTAGACAAGTTAGACAATATAACATTTGAAGATCTTGTCATCTTTTTGTTGGAAAACCCCTAGAATGAATAACATTCCAGAGGTTTTCCAACCCTGTTTCAAAACCTTACTCAACACTGAATCAGCTCTTATAGGAGTTTTCTTACAATATATTTTTAGCTGCTGACTCCAGTGACTTTGTTTGTTCTTGTACTTTTTGATTTAACAGCTGTAGGTGACACAGCTGATCATGACATTTTACTCTCTCGTTTGGAGCAGTGGGTGGGGATCAAGGACACAGCCCTGGAGTGGTTCAGATTCTATTTGGCAGATCAAACTTTCTGTGTTAGCCTCGGTGACTATCGGTCCTCCTCCGCTCTTATCTTGTGTGGGGTCCCACAGGGCTCAGTTTCAGGCCTCCTTCTCTTCTGTCTCCATTTGATATCACTTGGTTCCATACTTAAGAAGCGCAGCATCTCATTCAGTTGTTGTGCTCATTGTAGTCAGATTTATTTCCCTTACACTAGACTGTTGAACAAGTTTCTGGACGACATTTCCCCAATTTTAGCCTCACTCCTGTGGCTGCCCGTACATTTTAGGATTCATTTTAAATTTGTTTTGTTTTTAAAGCCCTCAGTAGTCTTCCCCTCCCCTACCTCTCTGAGCTGCTACATCCTCATACACCCACACTCTGGTCAGCTGACCAGCTGCTTCTCAGTGTCCCTAAAACTAAGCGTAAGCTCAGAGTGGACAGCACTTTCACTGTTGTTCCTATGGATCTGCCTTTGCACATTAAACAGGTGATTCTATTTTTACATCTTTTCTTTAAATCTATCCCTTCTCTTTGACCTGATGTTTTTAACTTTATTTATTTTATCTTTAGTTATTCTAATGTATGGCTGCTATTTTGTCATGTGGTATATCTTTTATTTATTACCTCTGAAGGAGGTTAATGATACCTCAAAAAGTTTTGAATATACTCCAATAAAGCTTTGTAGGGGTGTAGAGCGGGGTCATGTTTACAATCCATTAAAATGTAGCTTACATCCAACAAGGTCTTCATTGTCAACTTAATGACTTTTTGGTCAAAAATAGACAAAAAGACCTTATAACTTAGAAACTATTATTTTTATAAGTGTTGTGTGTATTGACAAAATATAGAAAATACTATACAAAGATGTAAGATAAAAAAAATAACATGCCACATTTGACCTCTGACCTCCCCTTCAAGATCAATAACTTGATCTTACAGTTAACATGATAATTATGTTATATAGGGCTATGTAAAACTTTATTTTTTACTGCCTTTGAATGTTTTGAAGACATATAGAGAAAGATATATGGGGAACTTAAATATCACGTTACTTTAAACCTCCATCCTCTTTGTCAAAGTCAAATAAGGTCAAACTTTTATAAAAATGTCTTTAACCTTTAAAACTGTGGTTAAAATTCTGCTGCTTTTGTTTGTATTGGCAACAATGACAGTGGTATATAGAATATCACATTATGTTTTGCATCCAAATATCATGTCACATTTAACCACTTACCTCACTTTTGCATCTGCTTTTCTTTTAAGCTGATTCCAAAATGCATTATGTCTTTAAAAAACTTGTGAAGAGAAAGAGAATGAGCTGCCAGTTAGAAACACACTGTAGTTTAATAGCATATAATAAGCTAAGGTTATGTTCATAACGTACAAATTATAATCATTTACAAATCAATAGCAGTTCTCTGTTACTACAGCACCAGAAATGACTCTTTCACTTTTTAAAAAATAAAGAAAATCCATGAAAATGTTTACAAATGCATAAAAAAAAGTTTTCATTTTACATTATGTAAAACAGGTCTTGTAGATCAAGACAACATTGACTGGTGAACCAGCAAGGCCACGATGGCACATCTCTGAATGGGAATTGGACAAATGGAGACAAAATTCAGGGTTTCAAAGTTCCAGGGTGATAAACGTGAGTTTCAAATGTGTAAGTCAACACCAGAATAAAAACAAGCACCTTGCCAAAAAAAAAAAAAAAAAAAGGGGGCATTTAGACTCCGCAGTGCCAAAATAACTCTAAATATAGCACCAGCTGAGCCTCGTGAACCTCTCACTGTAACATCAGGTAAAAGCACATCATGGTTGTCACGTAAAATCTAGATGCTACTATTTTTTGCTCACCTCAAGTGGTTAATGGTAACTGTATGGATATGCAACTCATGAAAAAATACATTAAGCTGACCAGTATCAAGGCATTATTGTGAAAATTGCCTACCATTTTAAGGCAGCCTGCACTTTTACGCATGCTGTGACTGCTTCGTCCCTGAATTTTGAGCCACATAAAGGTACCTGCTCTTTAGTAGCACTTCTGAGCAGCTTCCTGTACACAGCTCCAAACTGATAGGTTAAGATTAAATATAATTTATTTATTCCAAGAGTCCAACAGCAACATCCATTTGAAAACAAACAGCAGTCTTTTAGAATCAAGATGAGGAAACTGCTGCTCTCAAACATAAAAACCTCCCATTAAATTTAGGTACAAAAACAGTGCTACCGGGTGCAGTGATGTTGCCGATTTGGTACCATCAGAATTGACACGTTATCTATCATTTCAGGAGTGAAGCTGTTTTTGCCTTATGAGAACAAAGGGTCTTACACCACAAAGGTGTAAAGGCTGGCTGAGAGACGGGAAAAGTTGGACTCAAAAAAAGTACAAAATAGTAGAGGTCACAAAAACATAGTAATCCAACGCACCATGTAAGGGAAAACACAACCATGAAGGACAAAACCACAAGCAGAGATAAACTAAGGACTTAAATACACACATAGTAATTATGGAGAGGAAACAGCTGGGGAAAACAAGACACAGGTGAGCAAAATCTAACTAATGAGACAAGGGGACACAAAACTACACATAACACATGAGATGAGGGACTATCAAAATAAAACAGGTAGTAACAAACACTGAACCCAAGACTAAAACATACTAACTTGACAGTACAAAACAGGGACACGACCGGGGAGACAGAAGGGTAAACAAAGATGAAGACAAGACTGAGCCAGACATGGAAACACAAGGGAGGAAGGGGTTCATAAACCAGACTGAAACCAAGAAACTTACTAAACTCTTATGTCAACGAGAACTGAAACCAATTATGAATCAAAGACTATCGAAAATACAAAGTTAAAGTAAACTCAAGACATCCCCCAAACTCAAAACCTGGGGTCTGAGACCCAAAAGGAAACAGACAGGCAGAAGGGTTGCAAACATTAATACCTACAGTTATTATGATAACAAATCCCATCACTCAGAGCATACAGCATACAATAACCACTCAAACAGTAAATATGTATAAATTGTAGGGCTGCCACGATTAGTCGACTAGTCACGATTACGTCGACTATTAAAATCGTCGACGACTAATTTAATAGTCGACGCGTCGTTTGAAGCTTTGTAAGATCCCAAAAGACGCAGGAATAAGTAGTAGGATTTAAGAGTGTAATGACGGACTGAAACAGAAGATGGCAGCACTGCATGTACAAGGATGCCAGCTGCCGTTAAACCCCGAAGAAGAAGAAACTGTGTTCCAGAATTCATAGCGCGGCCCAGCGCAGTTGTCAACAATGGCGGCAGCTAGTTAGTTTTAATATTACAATTATTATTCTTTCTGGGTCACAAAATAAACGTTTAACATATTTTCAGGTGTACATTTTACGTCCAATGGATGCATGATCTGATTAGTCGACTAATCGCAAAAATAATCGGTGACTAGTCGACTATCAAAATAATCGTTTGTGGCAGCCCTAATAAATTGTATCAGTTTTTTATTCCATTCATTTCATTAATTGGTTGTACTATTATGAACTTATGAGTGAAATCAATGTTGATATGGTTACAAACACATTTTGAAAATCCATCTAATCAGGTCCAAGTCATATATTCTTTTTTTGTTTCCTGAACAAGTTGTTGTATTCCCTTTGCCAAATTCAATGTGATTTTAATTTACCAGGCATTTATAGAAATAAATGTCTAGAAAAATGTATTTCTTGTCTGGAATCAGAATATTACATTGGAAAGATGCTGTACCTCAGTACTGCTGTGATGGAGTCAGGGTTTAATAGCATTTAACAGCCTTTTATTCTCTCTGAACCCAGTTTTGGCTCCCTTGTTGAATCCATTACATTTACATTCACCTTCTTAATAAAACCTATAAACAGTTAAATCTAATAATAGTAATCAAATCATTACAAGTCAAGCTGTTTGTTTACAGTGGTGTATAACCACTTTTCAACTCAGTTGGAAGTGTTCTGTTATGTCAATCTGCTCATGAGCTCCAGCTGCTATCATGGAAGCCTTCAGGTACACTGAGCCCTCTCATCAATTGTTGTTATTCCACACAATTAGGCTTTTGGCCTTAGTCCTTTAAAATTTTGGCAATGATACCTGTGTGTAAAGCTGTCTCTGTGTGCAATAATCATCAGCCCCAAATAAGCAGCAAAAGCAAATTAAGTAGTATTACTGTTCTCTTCTCTCTCTCCACACAGCTCTTATAGTATGATCATGTAATTCTAAATCCAGCTGAGAGTCTAAAAAATTATCTCTTCATGTTAAAAGCTTGATTTTTTTCATGTATACATAAAAATGACTACCCAGAATACCTTTTTATCAAAGTTGCTCACTTCTCAGAGATACACTGAGGAAAAACATATTTTATACCCCACTGAATTTGTGAATTTGCTCCCTTACAAAGAAATGAACAGTTTCTAATGTTTGTGGTAATTTCATTTTAAGGGAAAGAGACAAAATATCAACAAGAATCCAGAAAAAACACATTACACAAAAGGTATAAAATTATTTTTGTGTCATGTGGTGAAACAAGTATTTGATCCCCAAACAAAACATAACTTAGTACCTAGTGGAAAAACCCTTGTTGGCAAGTAAGCGTCTTGTAGTTTGTCGCCAGGTCAGCACACGTCTCACGAGGTATTTTGGCCACCTCCTCTTTACAGAAACTTTTGAAGTCCTTCAGGTTTCTTGGCTGCAGACCTGACAAAAACTTAGGAAATTACTATGAAAATTAGATATTTCTTTCTTTTTAAGTGAGGAAACTTGAAATATTGAATCCACTGTAGGTTTAAAGTGTTCTTTGGCTTTGGTACCTTAATACACCACACAAGGCAGTACTGGAGTATTGGAGTAGCAGTATTAGTTTTGATCCAACAATATGGCCGTCAGGTCAGAGCAAAAAAAAAAAAGACAAAGACTCAATTTCATCTGAGCAACAGTCAAGGCAACAGTTTTAAAGGGAAGCCTGATTACATCCAGGGACAATATTTTAGAACTGTGACGATTTAGAGGCAAAATCGTGGATGAACAGTTAGCGTACTAGAGCCTCAGAATTGCACTACATCCTCTTGGCCCTGCTTAAGCTAGCTTTGGAGTTGCAAGAAGCGCCACAGCTGGACAAGGCACTCCAATCACACCACCCAATGCTCAGGCAGGGGAACCCACCACAAGCCAAAGCCCACACTGCATTCAACGACATCAGACATCAGCTATGTAGGATGGAGGGAGTGAGGTTCAGTACTTTCTACCCAGCCCAACACAGAATCTCCTACCAGAATACAGAAAAAAACGTCTCCACCCAGAGGAGGCCCCGAAGTTAATCTCATAAAACATCACAATACTGGTAGGCAAGTCAATTTGTGCTTAATTATAGTGGCAGATGGTTGTGTGTCTGTAAAAGCAAAAAGTACTTTTAACATTTTGAGTCTTGTAAGTAATCTTTCACTCACTTGTACATTATATACTCCACTCTAGGTGCTCTTTGTTACTCAAGTAAGTATACTCAGGTTGCAGATTATAGAGTGCAATTCATGATTGTTTAAAATGTAGATAAAATATGAGTTCTGTTTTATAACTTTAAAATAAGTTTTTGACATGAACAGTTTTGACTGCTGTCAAATACAGCTGGCTTTTTCATTTTGTCTTTCCAAGCCAGTTCACATATGCCTCTGTTAATACTTGTCCAATCACCACACATATATGCTTTTCTATTTTTTTTAGCGATGCTCTGCTGAGCTTAGCAGACAGTTATCCCTGAAACATTGGTACCATATCTTACAGTTTTCAGACGCCAGCATGGATTCTGGAATTTTTCCATTTTACTTATGTGTTCCTATATCCTCACTCCCCTTCTCCTCCTCTGTATCTGGGAATCATGTATGCTCAGGTTGTCTAACATACGACTGGACTTCATAAGTCATCTTTTAGCTCAATATGCTTTATAAGCTGAAATATCAAGGAGATACACCATCCCATAAAATGCAGAAGGATTTTCTTGCATTTGAAATCATTGGGGTCTGAGATTATATTTCTACAGGAGACTCACCTCTGAGGCAATGAACATTCAAAATTAAGGAGAGCCTAGATGGCCCAAATATACCACTCCAAATACAGAACCAGCGGCATGGCCATTTTCATTAAAAAAGATGTCCCATTTGTATAATAAAAACCATTTTTTGTTTTATAAGGTACTTTATAAGGAACTATAGAAAGATAATTTAAAAAGAATTATTACCACTCTCCTGACCTTCTGTTAGTACTCAGAAAGATGGCGCCTGGTCCTTATACCTGCTTCTCTGGCTTGAAGAATGAAAACACTCAAGTTGTTTTTTGTACCTTTTACCATTAATGCCTATTTTCTTAATCTGTAATTAAAAACTAGACAACTATATTTCTGCCTTTGTGTGGAACAAATCAGTTCCATGTATAAACATTTTTTTCTTTTTCTCTTTTTTTGGAAGTACCCAGGTTAGCAGGAAAGGCAGCAAACATAGCCAGATTAATATACTGAATGGCTCTCTAACACTGGAGGAACATGTTAGTCTTTTGAACCCATAATTAAACGTGGACTTATATTGGTTTCCTCCATTTTTGACCATCCCTCTCCAAAGTGCTCAACAAATATATTGATTTTGCTTTGATATGATTTTGAAAACTCTTTGTGCTTTTTTGCGTGGCCAACTATGTACCTTTGTGAGAAGAGGGAACTGAGGCAACACTGACAGCATGCTAATGAAAATAGTGGCCTCCCAGCTTTATATCTCAATCTCTATCATTCTCTATGCCTACTCTGAAGTGCTGCGAGTGATACATTCACCTCTCTATAACCTCCGTCTCCCCTGGCATACCTCATTTACTATCATTTTGATCACAAAGTTAGCTCCAGAAATGAATGTGGAAAACGGGTAACATTGACTGGAACCTGCTCCAAAGGCAACAGCTACCTTTTCAGAAGCACAGCTGCCTGCTGACAGGCTTCCATATCTCTTCCTCATTTTTTTTTCGACAGCGATTAGAGATGCTGAAAGAGAGGATGTGTGCGCTATCATTGAAGAGGATGGAACCAAAGTTTCTGTGATAAATTGAGCCTGCTATGAATTCATCATAAGGGGATTCAGTACTGTAAACTCGAATAACTGCGAGCGGATTCTCCATTTGATGTGTGTTTCCTTTCAGTGTACCTTATACAAAGTTTTCAAGCATTAGGACTGACTTACTAGCTTCAATGCCCTACTGGGACAGGAAAAAGAACATACAAAGGTGATAACACTTGATCATACATATTCCTTATTTAAGACCTACCTACTATGATATTTAAGAATCAGTATCATAAATATTATATGCTGTTAGTTCAGGGGAGGCCAATACATGACCGATAGTGTTCCACTGTGTGTTACCTATCCAGGTTTTGTTTTCATGCATTGTTTGGAATCCCTGTCATGCTGAAAAAAGAAGATGATACTAGATTATAATCATGGCCCCCGAGCATGACAGGACCTCGACAATGTTTCTCTAGTTTTACTCTCCCGACTGTTAGGGTGCCTGGGTCGTCGACCCACAGTTTTCAGTTTTACATTATTATTGAACTTTGATTTTGATATTATTTATCATTTCTAGTCTTTTGGTTTCTCTGATAGAGCTCTCTGTCTTATGGTTTATGTCTCTGTGTTCCATAGTTGCTCTGTCTCCCCTGTCACCTGTATCCCTTTGTCAAGTCCGCATCTCTGTGTTATGTTTCCTGTTTTACTTTGAAAGTCCGTGTCTCATGTTAATGTATCTGGTTTTGCTTCCTTTGTCTCGTTAGCCCTGATTTGTCCCAGCTTTGGTTCCCTCCTGTTTCCTATTCCCTGATTGCTCCCTCTGTGTATTTAAGCCCTGTGTTTTCTGTAGTCTGTGTCGTGATCTACCTTCATTCCATGCCTTGCCTGCGAGTTCATGTTTTGCCTCCGATTGGCTACACTTTGGGTCCACCATTCCTGCCTGCAAACAGCACATGACACTGACCTTCCACCAGTATGCACAAGCCCTTTAAGCTAGATGACAGTTTTAGATTAAAAATTAATAACGACAACATGGACAACATTTTATTTATTGTTATTATCCATGAATATTTTTTAAAATTTACTGTTTTACTTAAAAAGCAATTTTTTAAACTAAGTTGTCAACACATTATATTTTATTACTAGTGCTGTGAGTGTTAATCTCGTTAAAATGACGTTAACACGATAACTGCATTAACACGGCAAATCTCTGTTAGCGAGTTAGCGTAGATCGCCCCGCACATGGGGCTGGACCGCGCTAATGCGTTAACGAGCTAACTGCGCTAACGCGTTGATGCTGTGCATGGTGTTATGGCGTTAACGTCATTTTAACGAGATTAACGCTGACAGCACTATTTATTACATGTTGAGTTCTCAGAGAAGTCCATTGTGCTGTCTCAAATTTGGATATAAAAATGTGCATTCAGTTTACAGTTTGCCTAATAAATATCTTTCTTTTTCTCTCGCTCACCCATTCTGGATTTTCACCCAGATCCAGGAAATTGACACTGACTGACATTTTTTTCCATAAAAGCATTGTTTTAAGTGTGTGACTGAAACTGTTGTCTTTACTAAATTTATCTAGTCACAACCATGATGTCAAAACAAAAGTTTATTTTCATCAGAGTAAGAGCCTCACTGTCAGTTTAATTTAGGTAAACAGTTTTCTTTTTTTTCTCAAGAGTTCTGAGTGCTCGGAGAACTAAAGGGCAAAAGCAAACTACAAGCAAAAATAAATTTCTCGGGAAGGAAACAAATAGGAATAAAGTTGTCTGGTGAATTTTAAGAAGTCACACTTAAAAAAGGGGCTATGCTTTCAGATCAAGGGCTTTGCTTCGTTATAAAAAATATATGGTAACTCTTTTGCTAAAAGAGCTTCCACATGCACACAAAGATATGTATTTCACTTCTTTATGTGCACTGTCGCAAAAACAAAAAAGGGCAAAACTGTGTTAAAATATACTGTTTATCCGCAATCTTGTATTATTAGAAATATTACAAATTACAAGGATTTCATTATGTTCACAGCATTAGCAGTCCATATAGGTAGCTGCTCACTGAAATGTTCCCAGTCAGCAGATAACAGCTCAGCTTTATCATCAAATCGAATTTCAGAAAACTTTATTTCTATTATAAGTTGATGTGTCAATTTTAATCTGTGCAAGTTAACAACTCCACATCATAGAAAGTGTGTTGGAAAAGAAAAAAAAGCACGCCATAGGAAAACAATATGCATTGTTGTGTTTGTTCCCTGCTTTACACACAACTCCAAAGTACCAGCAGCAAATCAATAGGAAAGCTGCAAGATTTCATTAGGTGAAGAGCCCTTGTGGTGACTTTCCTGGAAAGCAGCGCTGATCCAACAACCTGTCAGGACCTTGTAGTCGATTACAGCAGGGATTTCAGAACATTATTAAGGGTTCAGGGGTCAAATTGTACACTGCTTATCCTGCCTGTTGGGACTTGCTTTAATCTGGAAGCACTTTTGAGCTGATTGCATTCCTCCTCATTTATTTTGCACATCACATGAGACTTAGAGGATTGTGATCCATACAGAACACAGCGAGGCATCGTGTTTTTAGCACACAGGGCATTAAACAAAAAGATTTAATGTATGCTCCATTTCACTGAGTACATATGTTAAAGGCAGATTCAAATCATCTATGTTGGGAAGCTTATGCAGGCTCATCTTTGCATCAACTACAGAAATATGCCAATAGAAAATAATGACATTTTTTTTTACTGTACATGCTATTCCTTAACATATTATGTCAATAATGTTGATCCATCTTATCACATCATATACAGCTTGCAGTGTAATACCTTATGAAGTACAAAGATAAAGAAAGTTAAAGTTAAAACAGCAGTTAGATCTGAAGTCACTGCAGTAAACTTCTAGTTCTTCAACCTTTTGTGAACTTTATTTAGTTCCAGAATTAAAGAATAAGCTTGTGTTTTGCATAACTTAGCCCATTTACCAAAACAAAAAACTCCTACAAAAAATGCATAATGTGCTCACTGCTACTAATCCCTGGGATTAAGCAGGTTTGAAGTCCTTGCATGGGTTTTCCACAGTTTGCTGCAGGGAAATATGGCGTGAAAATGGTTAGCCATAAACAAACATTTGTACACTAGATTTATAGTTTACTAATTTGCTAAAACATGCAGAAACACTGATATCGTTCTGTTATGGATAAATAGCAATTGTGCTGTGGCAGAAATCCCAGTTCTGCATCAATATTAGAATTACATCACCTGCCAGTCAACCCTGGTATTCCTGCCAGATAGCACTTACCCACAGACAGTTGTCTCTACATTCACATTTGTTGCATAAATTATTTAAATGTTATTAATTTAATAGCCACCTTTTTTTATTTGTTTGATTTTTGCTTTCTTAAAATATATTTACCAAACCCCTATCTCTGTCTATAAGATGAATAGGAAAGATATGCCCAGATATAGATGTGACTCTGCATTAAGATATTTCCAGTGCAGCTAGGATTCAGTTATGGTAAACATCAAAGGCAGATGGCCATCCTCAAGTGTCAGCGCCCTCGGTATCAAAGAGTTATAACTTCTTTTTAGATTTAAAAATTTGCTCTAACATTATCTGAGGGTGGATTTTTCTTTTAAGTCCTTCAAATCAGCTGGCAGCAGGTGTATCATCTCCAGTTACAGAGTTTGAGGGTAGCTCCAAACTACTAAAGCTTAAAAGAGAAAAAATAATAACTTCCTGGCACTTATTCATCTGTAATTTGCCCCCTGTGAGATTTGTCAGATGTTTATAGCTGACAAACATTTTAACAGCACGCCTTCAGCTGTTATTAATCATAAAGACGCATGTATTATTACAGAAAAACATTATTACATAGTAATTGGGAGGTATTGTTACATATATCATAAAGTTTAACCTTCTCACTTCACTGCTATTCAGCTGAGTCTGTTGATTAGTATAGTCTCCAGGACAAAGTCCCTCTATTGTTGAAAAAAATTGGACTTTATTATTGTATGTTGCCATGTATAGCAAGGCCAGGTCAGGATCCTTTTATTGAGGTTTTGATAGAAATGATCGAAGGCCGCATGATTCATTCTGTCCCTTCTGTCTGGGGGGAAAACGAACAATGGAAAAAGCTTCAAATTGAAAATGGCTGACCATTCTTCTGCTGCTTATTCCTCCAAAACATAGTTACTAGTGACATTGGAGTCACAGTCTCAAACTAAAGATACACAGCTTGTCATACCTGCTGTAAACTGTAGTGTGAAATAATAATGTTAATTAGTGTTAATTAGTGTTAATGCTAATTATGTGAGGAAACTAAACACTCAGCTAAACCAAAATATGATGAGAGGTTCATATCTCTTTTTCTTTCTTTGAAACCTGCCTACCTACACGGATCAATTTCTCAATTTTAACAACTACAGAAAATAAAGCAAAACAAAAGGTCAGCGCTGGTCGATTTTAAAGAGACGAGGGGGGACACTGTGGGTCAACGGGTACAAAGAGTCCATTAAAAAAAACTCTCCACCAGTTTAAGACTAGTAAGGAAAGTGCTAAATCAACCTAACTTGGAGAAAAACCTTATCCATCCATCCATCCATTCATTCATTCATTGGCTTTACTAGAGCTTATCCCAGCTCACACTGCACTGTGCACTGTATTAGCATGTAAGAAAGCTAATTGTGTCATTATTTGACGGAGCTGATACATTTTTGATTTGCTTTTTTCATTTGATCAGCTCAAAAAAAGCTATCAAACAAAATATGTATTTTCATATATATCATTAGTTATTAGTTAGAAAAGGCTTACATAACAATACAATAAAACAATACAATAACAAGTAGAAATGGCGACGGTCATGGTACTTTACAACACTAACAATGACCTATGAGCAAGAACATGGCAATCCGGTATTTAAGTGATGAACCCTGCTTCCGGGCCCAAACTACGCTGCATTTATTAAGGCTGTTGTGTTTTTAACATGTTTTAATGTTTTGTATCTTGTTCTGTTTAATCTCAACAAGCCCCTAAAAACAGTCAGTGATCACTGTCGGCCTCTCTCGGTTTTTATTGCCGCTATTCATTTTAAAGCTCAGTTTTTAAAACCTTACATGTAACTCCAGCCCAGCTCATGCAGCAGTATATTAATGACTAACCTCGTATTGTGGATGGATTATCTCAGTTGTTTTCCTGACTGAAGTTTGGTCCATTTACAGTATCTTGCCATGCAATTGCATTTGTCCCTATTATCAAGTGGAAAAAAGTTAGTGTTCATCCTCCAGCTTCACTGTTTATGTTATGCTAACATAGCTGTGTCGCTAGCGATCACGTAGCACATCATTATATACCAGCTAGCCCAACTTCAGTAGCCTTACAAACATCACTGCTGTTTACTTTCCTGTTTTCATTTATGTCGGAAGTGATAGCAGAGCTGTACGCTTGTTGTTTCAGAAATTTCTCAGTCAGGACAGGCTATATTATATTGAGATGGAAACTAGCGAGCTAACTTCCTGCTAACTTCTAACTCTGTTAAATTTTATAAATTCTGTTTTCATGGAAGCCTGGATGTTAATCTTAATTGTTACACCTGGTAAAGCAGCAACGCTGATCATTTTATTACAGATGAGAGAATTTACACAGTTTTTCAACTCTCACTGATCCCGCAGTGTCCGTTTGACTTTGGGATCTGAAGGGGAGCCAGACTGAAGCCAGACACGGCTAATGACATCAGACTTAAAGACCGGATGGTGGAAAGGAAGAACTCACTATATTATATTAGGATATTAAGATAAGGCTTGTAGTATCCTTAAGTCACACTGTTTTTTGTTTTTTTCGCAGCAGATGAACCAGCTGAAGGCTCTGCCTCCCATTCTACTTTCAGAGATCCTTTAAAACAGCAGGTACACCCTGCTGCACCTGCACCCTTGGAATGATTTGCTCTATTGGGATGATATGACGCTAGCTCTTTAATCTACGATCACTCAAGACTTTGTACATGTATGAAGTATTTTAAATATAATTCAGGATTTAACAGGGGGCTGGAGGAAGAGAAGCTAATATGGAAAAACTGTGGTATTGCTTTCTAGTCTTTTTCAGCACTTTGGATCAATTGAAGGCTTTTTATGGAGCTTTTAGAACAGGAATTACAGTAGTCCAGCCCAGAAGTAACGCATTTTTCAGCATCACTCTGGCTGAAGAAAAAACAGTCCTAGATATCTGTTTAAATGACATATCCTGCTCAATAATGACTCCAGCACCATAGTAGTTAATCCAATATAATAACATCCAGACACCATGACAGGCAATTAAAAGGAGATTGGATGTTTGACGACAGTACTCACTTGCTGGGCCCATTGCATCTTTAACACACTGATTTCAAAATGTTACACTTTCAGTTGCTATAGTATTTTCTGCTTCAGCAGTTTACACTGATGTGTTTCGGGTAGGGGGTGCTGTGGGGCTCTCTGTATGAGTTGGGTAGCTGTAAGACTCACACATGTTATGCATGTTTTAAAATGACGATGGTCTTTAACATGAAGTAAAAAGCTTGGTCTCTGAAAGCATAATCATCTAAGAAACACAGCAACACTGTGCCTGCATCTCACTCTTTATCAGAGGCCCCTCAAACTCTGTTACTTCCTGGCAAAACCAGCCACGATCTGATAAGAAGCATGACACAGTTTACACACACGCTGTCCAAGAGCAGCTCTGCAATGTCTGTTTTAAAAGCCACAAACTGTCTCCAGTGTTATAGTCATTTTTCCTGCAGCCTGTTGATTTTGATAATCGGCTAAACTTTTTAAGGATCAATTAAGAAATTCGAAAAATCACTTTTTGCATTGGCATTTTCATGTCGAGTTGCACTTCAGAGGTGTGATGACCATACTGGGGCACAACTGAACCCATGTAATCTAAGATCTAAGCTTAGGTCTTAGATTGCAATAACGTGGGCTTCATTGTAGCCTGAAGGCCACTTAAAGAAATTACAAAAAGTTTGCCAAAGCGATTCCACGATGTGTGGAAGACTAAAAGTGGTCAGACTATCAAGTTTGCTGGAATTGCAGAGTCTTTGTTTTTGCCTTGTATATTGTATATCCATGTGTGTTTACATGTTTCAATACAACCCTTCCCTCATTTCCCTTTTTCTTAATATAGACGAATGTGTGGTGAATGATCGATGAGTTTTCAACTGGACTGACACCTGCAACAGAAAGCCTTATTGCAAAAAAGAACTGTTCATCCTTAAATTGGATGGGGAAATTGGAGATATTATTATTTTCATTAGTTTAAGATTGAATGTAGTGTCTTGTAGAAAACAATTTTATTATTTCTGTGGAAAAAGAAATTCTTTTTGGACTAAAAAAGTGTTTCCCTCACACTTTAAGTATTAAGATATAAATCTTTTTATATTTCTTATCATGTCCCCAGTCCATTTTTTGCATCAAAAGCTTCGAGTTAAGCCACCGTGTTGTGTTTTACAAACCGAGTCTTTCTTTTAAAAGTATCCACAAATTACTTAAAAGCTATTTTTTAAAGAACCTACTACTAAAACTCTCTGGCGGGGAATAGTGCCCTTTTCACCTTGTTCCCAAGAGTACATGCATGCAATAATTTGAAATATTGTGAAATCTTGATGAAAAACCACACATCACCACAGATGAAACAAAGCCAAGGGATGAAATTGGGAAGCAAACTAGTTGAGTCTGAGGGATTCAGCTCACATTTGCTCAACTAACATTAATATTTATCATTTGGAGAAAACTGCTCGTGTATATTTGCTTTTTAAATAAATTCCTATAGAGTGAGTTCGGCTTACCCTCACTATGTAATCATACCGTGAGATAATTGATAGAGCCAGTAAATAAAGAAACGAATAACATGAATCGTGTTAAATATATGATGAACGATCAATGTGAAGACTTTATAGCTACAGAATACATGTTTTCATGTATATCAGTGGGTACACTGGCATCATCCCACATAATGATGAAGGAGGAGAGAGGTGCTTTGAACACCATGAATCTCACACTACCCCTGGCTCTTTTCAAGGGGAGGTGACGATTGCTTGGCTTGTCAGCCTCCAATCCTGCCAAGCGCTCGACAGACCAAAGGTATGGACGGTTCACAAACAGAATTTTTAAATCTGGCCTGGATCAAAGGGCTGAATAGGAAATCACAATCAACTGGTAAGAATGTCAATGAACTGCATAATCCACAGCTATCGGAAAAGACAACAGCAGAAGGTTCAGGAAAAGCGAGACAAAGTTTATCTCACTTTTGTCTCAAAAGAAAGGTTTATTTCTCGTTAAAGATACTCTAATTTGTTGGTGCCCTTTCTTCCAAAGTCCACCTGTGATGTCCACAAAGTCGCACCGATTCAGCAAAACTTATATATATCACATCTTTCTTTCTCTTTGTGTTTAACTAGATGCTGAAACCCTTTCACTACAGGGCTCTAAGATGTTATCAGCAACAACTGATCATAATTTCAGCTTTCGACTCATAAGGAGCCATAAAAGCAGTAGGACAAATAAGCCTCATGGCTGTTGAGAAGCACAGAAGGCAGGTGGACACAACCATGCCAGGTCAAACTGCAGAAGGTTGGATCCAGTACCAGATGGTTTGTCTTGATCAGAACACTTGACTGAGGATATGCACAAGAAAGTCCCACAGCTGCCTCAACAAACCCAAAGAAAGAAGAAGGCCTGCCAGAATAAAAAAACACACAAAAAACAAAATCTGTGAGAATCTGTTGTTAGTTCAGTTCTTGAAAATAAAATATTCTGGAATTTCTCTGTAAGTAACAATTGAGATGGTGTTTTCCTATAAATGTAAGCTGTAATTGTAGTAGAAAAATACTCCTTTTTTCTTGAGTGAAAGTCCCAGTTTTATGAGGTTATAAATGTGTTCCAGGGCTTTAACTCATCCTCTCTAAAAGTGCACTCTTCTCTCCTTTAGCTGGCTCACTTACCTATTTTATCCAGCCTACATTTTGAACCTTGACAACGTGAAAGCTCTAATTGTCACAGAAGAACTGTATTAATTTCTTTCATTTTGATGGTGGTTTGGGCCCGTGTTTGAGAAACCCGTGGCCATTCATTCAAAAGTGTATCTACAAGTGTCAAAGCCACTGTTACAATTGGTGGTGCTACACTATGTGCGCTGTGTATTGACATAACAGTGCAGTTTGAGTTAGACCTTGTCAGATACAACAGACAATTGAATTCTCCAGCTCAGCTTGCACCTAGAGAATAGCACAACTGCAAAGTCAGCTTTAAAAAAAAAAAGCGTGAAAGAAGTGTGTGATGAAATCCCACTGTGCACAATCCCTGAGACGCAACAGTAGTTGCAGTGCTTTTTTAAATCTTGTTTTAGCCTTTGATGTAAACGTCTTGTTTTTTCTTTTTTTATTCAATTTTTAATTTTTATTGTTTTATTTTTTTTTTTACAAGAGAAACTTTGTCAAAGCAACAACTACAGAAACTCTCTCAACATTTTAAAACTGGATATTTACCACACAGAGAGCAGCATATATGACAAGACATGAAACAGCAGTAACTAACATTAACAAACATCTCTAATGTGAAAGATAAAATTCGTGTTTTAGTAACCGACTCTTGGATAGAAGATTATGAAAGTTGCCTGTAGAGTTAAATAGATTTTTTTCTTTTTCAAACTGAGACGCTGCGCTCCAGCACAACGAAACAGTTAGAGAAGGCTCAGTGGAGTAGCTTTTGTTGATTATAATGCCAATACAGCCCCATGCACTAACTGCTTCAATCTACAGTGTTAACAGCTGAAGGCTGTTCTGTGGGCACCTTTGTGTGTACCTAGTTACTTCAATGTGAATAGTTCTTTTGGCATAAGTATCTTTCTTCAATAGTCTTTTGTGATTACCAGCTGTGCAAAGCTTGCATTAGAGTGCAATACACTGCCCTTTGTGGTCCCAGGACCCTTCACTAATGCCCCGCAACTTTTGTATAGCAAACCCAGAGAGACAGCATTAGTAAGCATCGCTCATCATCTTCCATTGGTTCATTTAAAAGACTTTATGGATTATAAATCCAGTGCAATATTGAATAAATACATAATCATTTATTTTGATACTGTGTCAAGCAGTGCCTTATAATGGGTTGTGTGCATTTTGCAATTATACAGTTTTCTATTAATTAGTAAATTGCATAGGTTTTCTATGATGTAACATAACTGATCGATGAATAGTGTGCGTATTACTGTTTCTTGCAGTTTCTTGTGCCTATTTATATACATTAGTCTTGTCTGACCCTCATTTCAGTCCACTGGCTGTCCCTTTTTACTGCCATCACCCTTCAAACCTCTTTTCTGCTTTGTCCCTTTCTCCATCATTACAGGAGCCACGGGAGGGGTGATGAAGCTATAAAGCCTCATTGAGATCTTGCCCCCAACCTCAGTCTCATATCTCAGATTCCTCCCTGCAAAAATTCCTGGCTTATGGCTATCATTGATTCTCAATCACACCTCTGTTCATCCTTTTGTGTTTCCTCCTCCGGACCCATCACGGACCCATCTTTTTATTTTATTTGGACAGAGTTGAATGGGGGTGCGTATGTGTGGGAGGGGGGCTGTTGCTGTTAAAAATCAAATATCTGAATTAGTGCGCACAACGAGTATCAGTTTGGACCTGAGCATACAGATATGTACATACATTTATTAGCACTCGTCAAGTCTTCATGATATTAACGCATATCTCATAAATCGTATAAAATGCTGATATCAATATTCTCACAAATGAGAATGTTCAAAGCCGCAGAATCCACCTCTGCCGTTAAATCAGCCTTTATTATTTATCCGCTCACATCATTCATCATGTAATCCTTCATGTCCTCGGAGACAGCGGTTATACTTTGCTGCCTAGAGAATTTTTGATTCCCTGGCCAGTAGAGTGTTTTCCTTATCTGGAATCGCCCTATGAGATAAAGGAGGCAGTGGCTGTGGAAGGCTTCAAATTAAACTCATAGCCTATCAATTCTCATTGTCAAGTGACTAAAATTAGTACTATGTAGCTCACCAGCACCAGGGTTTAGTCCTACCGCAGCCCAAGCATCTCTGATAGAGAAACAAGCCAGTGTGAAGCCAGTGTTGCCTCAAAGATTCCTGGCTGCTGCACCGCCACACTATCTGTAAGAGTGCGCATTTGGCTCACTGTGACTCTTTCAGCAGTGTGTGTGTGTGATTGTTTATCTTTCCTCTCTCTCAGACACCGCTCTGATGTAGACTTCCTACCTGGGAGTGGTTACTTTGGGGATGCTTATACTTGTAAACTATCCACCCCACTTTATTTTCTCCTTTTTTAAAAAACCTGAAACACATGCCTTAATTTCAACATCACAGTCCATTTAACCATTTTAGGATCTAAAGTAATCCCAGGCTTGCAGGTTCTTCTTTGACTTGGCTTTCTCTGTGAGCACCGGAACCAATAGGTGGCAATGTTGGTCAATCGGTTTAACAAGTCATCATGTCAGTCAGTCCATCCAGCAGTGATCTCTGCAATATACAGGAGGGAAACATAAACCACTCACAGAGGATTCAGTGGCTCTTTTATGCTTGCTGGTTTGGATATGGTTTCTTCCTTAGAATAAAATATCTTTCTGCTTTTAGCATTGTTTTTTGGCATATGCAGCATTCTTTATAATAACAAAGACACGGGCAGTGTTCAGTTATACTGAAGGGCTGACAGAAGTAAATATGAGGAAGTGCTCTTGGAGAGGCTGAATCAATTGTGGGAGGAGGAATTAATGCTGGGGAGCAGATAGTGCAAATCCAGCTTCAAGGGATTTCAATCAACACTTGGACTGAGCCTAAAGTATACTTGGTCTGGCCTTGTTTGTAGAAGAACAACAGTCACCAGCCCACATCAGACTTGTCAGTAGCACAGTCCAAAAAATGTCCCATTCTGCAAATATCTTAAACCGGGCCATATTTAATCTGAGTGTCACAGGAATCAGAGTATGTTTTTAGATGCTAGTACTTACAGACAAGTGACAATTTAAAAGAAAACAAAACAAAAACAGATGTCTGGCCCCAACAATGAGGGAATCTGGTTGGCTATTGATCCAAATTTGCTCTGAGTGATTACTTTTATCCTGTGATGAATCATTTCTAGCCTAATGGGAGTGGTCTATTGCAATCACAGCATCCACAGGAGTCACTGAAAAACCTTACCGTACACTCTGTAATAAATCTCAACCCAGCTGAGCACCTATGGAAGATTTCTGATTGTGTTTAACAGTCCTCTCCACTCCAATCACTGAAATGCCAAATATATAAATATCTTTTTGAGGAAAATGATCTATCCCTTCAATATCCTCCAGTTCCAAACACTTATAAAGTCAATGCCATGGCACACTGAAACAGTTCCAGCAGCACATGGTGGCCTAAAACCATGACAAAACCCTAAATAAGACACTTTATTTTTTACTTCAAACAGTAAATTTAGCTTGTAATATCATAGTTTAGAAGAGTTCTAAAAGATAAGACATTTATTATATAGTCAAAATGATATATTTTTACTATAGTGTATAAATATTTTACCTCACTGAACAACTGGCATTGTAGTCCTTCTTTTAACATGGCAAAAAAGGGCATCTGAAAAGTCAGCAATAATTAAAGCAGCCACATGAAATAGTGAAATATAAATATAATATAAGGTTACATAAACATAATGCAGGCACAATTTGTACATATTCAAAAGCCGTTAGGTTAAATATTTTTAAGATACTAAATGCAGTACGTCATGTTGCCAACCTACACACATGTATATCAAGATAGCATGACAAAACATTCAAAGATTAGGCCCTGCCACATAAGCCTGGAGAACTGTGGGTGACCATTTGGCAATCATCACAAGGGAAAAATGTACATTCTCCAACTAGCTGGTGAGTGGCTGCTGAAGACTACTTCCAGTCACTTTGAAACAGAATGGAAATGCATTCCTTGCAATTGCTTTGATACCTAACAGTAGCTGCAGTTGCCATTAGTTTGCATGAAGATGCCAACTTGTCTGCAAACACTCCCAAACAACAAGACAAGCGGCATTTTAACCGTGATCCAAAGTGAAATTTGTACCTTTTATTCTTGGCAATGTGTTGATAAGGCAGAACTGTCACTTAAGGTATATTCTTCAATTCCAATTTGTGGTGGACTTTTTCAAAGTTTCACTCCAGCTGGGAGAATAAATGGTGAATACTTGTGAACAAGTTAGCGATTGTTATCAAGGGGTCACCAACCAGTCTCTTGGTCTGTGTGACTGAAACCATAGATATGTACTGCAGTCATGGATTGAAGCTGCCATATGTAATTTCGTGCTAGAAGGTCTCTATATGAAGGACACCTCTGACAAAAAAGATGTGAAGATCAACATTAACCTGATTGTCAGTCAATGCATCAATCCCAAGTTAGAACTTGCAGTCCACAATACTGTCAAACACATTACAGAACCAAGTAATTCTCCTATATTTATAGACTCTCAAGGTCCAGAAGTCTCCTGTTCATCTCAGCAAATGGATCAGGGGTTGTCTCCTTCCCTGTCTGTGAAATTTGCAGACATGGGGGCAACACACCATCAAGACAGACTGTTTTGAGGTTGAGGTGTTGCAGTCTCCTGGAGTGGAGGATTTATTTATTCTTTTTTTAAACATGAAGTGCTGTTCAATTTTGAGATTACATAATGAGTATTAAAGTTAAGTAGCACTCATAGCCAAACGGCAGTAAGTAAATAGTCTTAATTCAAACTGTGGTCCCACTGTGGTTTCGGAGCCAGTTTCAGAAATGTTAAGAAAAGAAACAAGTTTCACTTCTTGTGTCCTAGGTGCCATTGTTTGTGATGAAAAGAGCAAGGTATTACAATCCTAAATAGGCACTCCTCCACAATCCCCTGTAGTCTCATCCACACATATGGCTGCTGTGAGGTTTCTCATGCTTTACTACTTGCTGCTACTACTGTGGATCATGCCAGGTACCTCAACTAACCCCATATATTTCCCTATTTGAATACTTCCTCTTATAACACCTTATTTTGCTTACTTTTCCAGTCATATCCTGCCTGTACGTTCTTACTCATCTGCAACAAAAAGTCATACTATCCCATGTGGCCTTGGGGGTAAGCTAATACTTATAACCTATATTGCATCATTGTTATATCCGCCCATGTGCTGGTAGATCTGAGAAACTAAAAGAAAAATGACCTTCTGAATTCAAGGTCACATCATTATTAATTAATGATCTGATTTTCTCAAAGTATTTGCACATTCTTATTTATAGTAACTCAGACATGACTGACCTCGGTAGACTCAGCCACCTCTGCCGAAACACACTTCCACCTGCCTGTTAGACATTTATAGGAGATGTCTTAGGGTCCCATTTCCTTATTTTTGAATTTTACTTTATAGATCATTGTGCTGCTCCCCCCACACTCAGTTCTACACTCAGGTAAAACAGGTCCATTGATTTTTTCTTCTGGTTTATGACTGGCCAACTTTGATTTAGTAGATTTCTTTGTGTTAGATCACAGAGCTGCAATTTTTAACGCGCCATTTTAGGACATCATCCTGTCAAATTGTGCTTGATTTTTAATTATGACTCTGCATCCAGACTCCTTTCTAATTGGTCAACATCACCATTAAATGTTGAATTTTGCCCTCTTTTGACATATACTGTGCCTCAATTCTTTGCATTGCTCCACTGAAATCCAGAACTTGTAAAACCAAGAAATTCTAAATGGTCATATTATTGGAGCCGAAATGGAAACTAACTTCAGACACGATTACCCATTATACTTTTACCACTTATCTTTTATAAGTGGTAAAAGATAAAGATTTGCATATTTGTTTGACACAGTATCAAATATCATTCAAAGGGCCAGGCTCAGTCTGTCTTCTCAATGGTAGAGCTGTTTTTTAATGATCTAGTCTCACAGTGTGATAGGAAAGAGCAATTTGTTACCCTTTGGTCTCAAATTGCACCTGACTCACAAATCAAGTTTACTAATATTACTGCTTTGCTGTCCCAGTTTTAAATCATTAACTATTCAGAACTATTTAAAATAGTTTCTAAAAAGAAATAATTTACCCGAGGCTTAAATGCCACCTCTGATAATCAGTTTATTCTATAATTCTTAATAACTCTTTATTTTGCTGATTTACTGGTTCTTTATTACTCAACAACCACAGACCAATTATCTAAGTAACTGCTGGAGAAAGTCAAGTCAGTTCATGTTTTTTAAGAACAGTAATGGTATTTTTAAGAGTTTACAGTTAGGCTTAGAATCTCACCACAACACAGAGACATTTCTCTGTATGACCTACTTTTAACCACTGACAGACGTAGCTACACACCCCTAGTGCTTTTAGATCTGAGCATTGCTTCTAATAGGATCAGTCGTTCCATTTCCCTTAACCACTTATGAACCTGTGTTGTTGTTAAGGGAACTGTCCTACATGTATTACATCCATATCTCACAAACACAACATTTCCAGTTACTACAGAAAATGCCTGTTTCTGTCTAATTCAGTTTTGGTGTTCCTCAAGGCTCTATCATTGACCCACTTGTAATTACAGTATACGATACATGTTTCCTCTCAAACAGGTTATTCATTCCACTCTAAACTAGCCCTATCTGTTTACCTTTTCCACAGATGTTGACTGTAGCCAACCTTCCTAAACTAAATAACTTAGATGTCTTAGTCACTGACTTAGTTATTGACCAAAACTGTTAAACAACCTGATAGAAATCTTTGTCTTTTCTATGATGATCTCTGTTTTAATGTTGTGGTGAAAAATATTTTTTCCAGTGATCTTTTTTAATTAAAAACTATTACTGTAGCACACACTGTACTAATAAAGCAATTAGGCTTTTCACTTACATCAAAAACTTATTAACTACTTATTAGCCTACATGTAAGTTGGTGACTGGGTTTAGATACTATTACTAGGTTTCTACTAGTGAACAAATGGAAACCTTCAAACTCTAGATCTCTTGGATGTTTTCATTGCTTTGGATTCTTTTATATTAAAGTTAAGCATAATGTAACTTTGTTAAGTTTTTTTTTCTTAATAAGGTTACAAACAAAGGTTATAAATAAAGTGTATTGATATATATTCCACTAGACAAGTTAAAATCAGAAAATTTATACAGGTTTTTGAATGTGTTCAAGATATACAGAGAAAGGCCCCAATTGGTTCGCAAGCTGAAATCCAAATCTTTGTTGCTATGAGGCAAAATTGCTAACCAGAACATTATATCAAACTAAATTTAAAATTTTAAACAATTTAAATCACAGCAAAACAGCAGAATTTTACTGCATTTTGCGAAATGTCAAATCACTTTTCCCTGGCTTATTCTGTGGGATAGTAAAAGGTTTGGCTCTGGTAGGAAAATGTCACCAGCTTTTTTTTTTCTTTCTTTTTCTGATTTTCATGACAGAATCTCAAGGAGTGTCTACTATGGTGGCTCCAGGATTGCATCATTACTTTCTACAGTTGATTTAATTCTACTCTGGAATGTGAGACTTCACAATGGGCATCAGAAGTGAAAGAGATCAAGGCTTTGTTCAAAAGTGGTGAGATGAAACAATCAATAGATTTCATTGGCTTTGTCAGAATTAAATAGGATACTGTACTATACTCAAGTGTTAAAACACCACACACTTCAAAACAGACATAAAAAAACATGTTTGCACCCTGGTGCAAAGAACAATCTCCTGGACTTCAGTTTTTGATTTCATCTGGCATGCTTGCAAGCTGTAGCTCAGTATTTTATCATTAATTGGGTATAATGTCAAACCACAGGCTCATTGGCTAATGACTTTTCAATTCCAAGATGTTAACCAGTAAACATACCCTAAATAATCCTTCTTTAAGAAACAAAATATGACCAACGTTTACAAAATGTACTTAAATTTTTATTCAATTCAACCCATAATAACTGGCAGAGCACTTGTACAGTTCAACTCAAAAAGTTATTTTCAAGGGAGTCTTTTGCAACAACATGTACTGCCCCCTGGTGCCTTTTAAAAAGAGGTCACGTAGGCCTCACTTTTCTAATCTGGAAGATACATCTATTATATTGTTTATGATAGTCCCATATGCTTTTGCTCAACTTTTTATTATGTGTTCAATTTATTTTTAATGCTCTCAGTTTTGTGTAGACTGATTATTTTCAGAAATTAACACAACTTACTGACGTAGAAGTGCAGCTGCCAAAAGAAAATCACCTGTGGTTAGCTTGTGGAGTATTTCCTTACATATATTAACCTAGTTAACTACAAACCTTATTTATCCAAAAAGTAATTAAAATGATCTGGGAGTGCAAAATTGTTAACTCCTAACTGCAGCACTAACTAAGCCTGTGCCAGGCAAAATGCCAAACTTGAGCCTTCAAGACAGTGTTCCAGAAATCAATATATCCATCTTTTATATGCAGGGGGGGCTGGGGGCCTTCGGGCCTCAAAAATAGTATGACCACCCCTGCTCTTCAGAAGCATGACATATAAGTGGGTGAAATGATCAGTATAGTTTTGAAATGTCCAAAATACAAAAGAAAAACTCTACAAAAGAGACTAATGCCAAGCTACTAACACCACACACAGGCACCTCCTAACCAACCCTGCAGCAGAACACAGCGTTAAAAACACTTTCCCGCCCTCCAATAGCATATTCAGAGAGCTATTCAATAGGCTGTGAGGCACGTCCATTACAAATAACACTATTTATCAACAGTGGTAATAAATGAATATGGTAAATAGTACCCTCCCTTTCTCGCATCTCATTAAGTGAGTCCCGTTGTAGCAGCTATAGGTGAAGCTGCCTCTATCTCTACCATACTGAAGCAGGTGTCCAACATGGCGAACGCTCGCAGCGGCTCTCTCGCGACTATTCTCTTTTTATTCATGTCTTCGGCGGCTCTTCACAAAGGTAGGACTTTTCCCGAGGGTGTCTAAATGGAAGTGGCACTTTGTTCTTAGATTTCCGTGGATGTAGATGCGAACGAGTGCAATTTGAACAGCGTTCTGGGCAATTTGTGCTTTTGAGAGCATTCGGACGTTACTGTGCAGTTGTACTGTGATGCTGTTGAGCAAGAAGTAACAAAACCTCCCCGTAAAGTTGAATTACTGTGAGGAAAGAAGCCGATGCGCGTGTGAATGCATCGGAACCGGCGTTACAGATGCGTTGCCCCTGGAATGCATCACTTTGGTCAGCTCACCATTAGGCTATAGGCTGAATGGCTTTGCCGCTACACAGCTGGCAACTCTTGTGTTTAAAAAAAATAAAATAAATGCTGATGTGAGAAAACAAATAGCGTGGTGTTTTGGTCGCTTGAGGGATATAAGGATGTATATGTGACATGCTTAAACTGAGGGTTGCTTATTCAGTGCGCTAGCTTTGGTTTACTTGTGTAGCGTGTTCGGAACGCTGTAAACCACAGAAAACAGCGGTGCGTTCAAGTGGAATAGCAGCAGCCCCGACAACCGTGCAATCGGAGGAAAAGAAAGCGCAAACTGCTCAAAACTGTGTTCATTTAATGGGAAGAAACAGGAATTATCATGCATTAAAACGTGACTCTCCGCATATTAATAACAGCGGGACTTTATGGCAAATTCAGCACAACGGCCTCACACGAATCAGTAGTTTTTTTTCCTCTCTCCCCCCGCGTTTAATCTCTATTTTTCCGAATCTGTTCACTCTCGGCCATCCCGCTGGATGTCGTGTGGAGAGCGCCTAACCCGTTATAAAAGTTGTCTTTTCAGCGAAACAAGTGCCGCTCGTGTATTTTAGCTGAACGCCGAACTGAAAAGCGGTGTCGGAGGAGTCCAGGCGATATCTCAAATCACCGCCTAATGCGCGTAAACTGTTAATGGCAAACAAGAAAAGATTAATTTCACCGAGTTCGCACTCGCGCTCTGGGCTGTGTTTTCATAACACCGGGACTGGATTTGCTCTGGAGTCATGCATGAAAACATCAAAGCTTTTCGTCCGGGTGTAGTAATCTGAGTCAGAAGCTTTAAAGAAGCGGATAGGATACAGATAAAGCCGGGCGAAAACTGCGACACGATTTCTTTCCTTCTTTCTTTTTTGAACGCTTGGTGATGTTGAGTGCGTAAAGGAAAGCACGGACGTTTATTTAGTAAGAAGAGATAAAGTGCTGGGGTTGTTTGTTGCCAGCACGAAGTCCGCGTTGAAAACTGGAGGAAGGAGTAGTGGGGGGGTTGTCGTGAGCTACTGGGAAATACACGCTCCGTTTCGGGGGTTATTTATCCTTGGACAGTGATACGCTGAAGCTGTGGTGAAAGCACTTGGTTTGCCGCTTCCACCACCGGCGGTAGTAATGTATTTACATCAAGCCAATTATGTAATGAATCATTACTAACTTAAAGTTAGTGCGAGGCTGTTCGTCTGCAGATCATAACCCCTCTTTATGCTGAGTGCCGAGCCTCGGGGTGGGGGTGAAAATGACGGGAGTGCAGATGTCCTCGTTTGTCACATTGTGGATTATCCACAAGGCTAAATCGACTTTGTTTGTTTTTTAACCGCGGCCCTTTTTTAAATGAATCAATTTTTTTTTTCTCAAGTCAGTAAAAAGCAAACAAAGCAAACAAGGCTGTTGCTGTCCTTTGCTGGACAGTGGGCAGTGCTGTTTTACCTTCATGGAAATGGCTCCAGTGATTTCAAACAAAGCTCAGGGCGCACTTGCACAAAGCATATCAATTATTTACCCCGAGCAGAATACTGTAAGCTCTGATTGTGGTTAAGCATTAAAGAGTGGTGTTTTCTACCAGGGGTAATGCAATGTAGTCAGTCTAATAGAAGGCTGCATCAATTCATTTCAGCCCGACTGTAAGCTTTATGGTGTTACACAGGTTGGACTCAGACTGCTGGGAAATCACCTCTTGTTCTATAAGAAAAGATTTAGAAGATAGTACCAATCTCTGTGCTCCACTCTCACATCATTTCTTGTTTTCTTGTGAAACCAATGTACTTCCAGAGATAGTTTTTCATCCTGTGAACTAAATAAAAGTTATAACTTTAGTCAGAATAAGTTATTTAAGGGGGAATCAAACAGTAAACAGATATTTACTAGGCATCATTATTAAGTTGTGCTCATAGTATTTATCCCAATTCTTTGCTGTTCATATAAGTGGAATTTTTTTTATGTAATGGTACTTTCTTAGACAATAATAGGTGCTACCTGAGCATTTTCTCGCTTTCCAGTGCTTTCAGGAAAGTGCGAAAGGTGTTATTTTACTATGATGCATAAAGTGAGTGAAACACCAGCGATAATCATGCAGTCCTGTAGTAATTAACAGTTCCAAGCAGATGCACATCTTGTATCCTGCTGTAATTTATGCATTTTTCCATTTCTCTGCATTTATACAGTCCCTTTGTGATTCTGCACAGAAGTGTTTAGTAAGGCCAGTTGTAGTGCAGATTACAGGTTTAGAACACCCGGGCATGGTGCTTTACAGGTGTTTATTAAAGAGCGCAGACGCAGCACACCCTGACCGTAAGCCTGTTGAGACTTGAAAACGTGGTTAGGCAATCCTTCACTTATAGTGAGACGTGTCGCTGTTTTCATTTTTGCAAAGTTATGCAACTGTGTCGTAGCGCAGGTGAGAGCGGGGACTGTCTGTTTGAATGCAGGAAAAATGCGTGTTAGCATGACTTCTCTTGAATGTCACCACGTGTTCAGGCTTGGGTAATGATTATGTTAGGATAAGAGCATTAGTCGTGTCTGTTTTAAAGGTTCAGTCTCACTAACTGCTGATGGAAAACTGACAGGAGTAGATTAGGTTGTGGCTTGCTGCTTTGTCGTGGCGAAACACGAGGTAGAATAAATATTTTATGCTTAACTTGAAAGGTCTTTTTTAGCATTCCTTATCAAAAATCCAAGTGATTTACTGCCCTAATGTGATACTTGACAGATTATTCCAAACTGTAAACTAATATCAGGGATAATAAATGAAATATCAAGGATGTAGTTTAGTGGGATTCTCTAATACTCAATAGTGTAGAGCTGAAAAAGAATCTCATTTCAGTAGTTTTAGGCTGTAGTGTGGATTTGAATACAACCTAAACCTGGGATGCCTTTCATTTGACAGCTCATTTAAGATGTTATCTCCGTGCACCCTGCCACTGAACCTGTTGTGCTCCTTACAAAAGATTTATTGGTCGCGTTAGAAAAGCATTTGCATTGTTGTCTCCACTTTAAATTGACCTAAAGGCACAAAGTGAGAAGCTGTTGCATAATTAACACTGAAGTTTACATCTTTCTAGCAGTTGCTGCGCTAATCTAAGCGTTGTGATTAGCAGACAAGCATGTCTCTGTTAACCTTGAGTAGGCTCGATGCACTAATAAGTGTTTTGGGCATTTTGGTCCAAAAATTAAGACATGCAAAAGAATAAAATCGTATTGAATTGGTGGATATGTTGAGTCAAAGACTAGCATTAGATCTACAAACAAACAAAAAAACTCATGATCACCTTCACTGGTTAAAAACAAAAATCCAAGGAGCTGTACTGGTGCTGAGATGACTGCAGAGTTTTATTATAGATGCTCAACATGATGCACTTAATCCAAGCCCTACCTGCTTTTACAGCCTAGACAGAATTACTTAACCGAACAACTTAATTATTTCTTTAAAAAAACAAACAAACTTTTTGTACGAAATTTGTCATTTTTGTTATTACCTCCAACCGGCTACGGTCTGTTTCAGTTACAAAGAAAAGCTGCATCACGCACAAATGAATCATACAGTGTGGTTTGGCTCAGAGTCAAGCTGGTAGAAGCCATAGTGCTGGAAAACAGGTGTGTAAATGGACTTGTTCACCGTCTGTACCCTCCAGCAGCCTCTCCAGCTCTAATGAAGAACAATGGCTTTATTCCTGAAGGGAGGGGACCCCAAGTGACCCCCCTCCTCCTCCTCCTCCTGCCTCTGCCAGTCTACAGTGACTCTGCTGGCAAGCCAACAGATGACTGGGCTGGGTCGCATCTGGCCTCTGTGCACTTAGTGTAATCAAAGGGAGAAAAAAGGTTTATGGCCTACTTGTTAGTGATCCGCCAAATGATGGGATGTCAAGTAAGCACCCTGCGATTTCAAATCTCTTGAGGGGATTGGTGGGGGTGGGCGTATGCTGCAATATGCTATTCAGAAAGCAGCCTACCGGCCTATGCATCAAATTAGACTATTCCGTACACATTTTGACAACCTGGGTGTGAAACAAGTGAAATGAGTAAAATGAAAGTGATCTTTGAATATGTATGTGCTCATATTAATTGCTGTTAATGCACAACAGGCCTCAGTGATGAACGCTGCTATTTTTCACTTGCAGGATTCTCGTCTGGCTGAGGCCTCTAGCAAGTGTGAACTAAAAACAAACGCAGACTAATTTAAGTAGTTCCTCTGTGCGGAGCTCAAAGAGGAAAACTGCAAGACCGTGGTTCCATTATGTAAGCTTTAAAAGGGAAAAAAATGTCACGTACGTAGTACTTTTTCCACTTTGTGTCCTGACCAGCTTAACTTTGCACACATAAATCACCTTGATGTGTTACTTTGGCTGTTAAGATTGTTGTATGCCGTCTTCTCACAGTGTGGTCTTGGAGCTGACAAGCAGTGCTGCAAGCTGTGGATTTGGAACGTGAAAGACATAAGGTTGACCCACAGTCAAGAAAAAAAAAAAAACTCAGCTTCTAATAATTTATTATGTAATGTCTTTTTTTAGTCTCTTAACTTTGTGGAAGCTCAAATCTGAGGCAGTCTCATAGGTACTATTTTTCCTAGCATTGTTTCCCTAATTAAGGTTTTATCTAGATTGTGCTTTTTAGAGTAATTGCATAATAAATATGCACTGCACAGTGCTGGGTAGAGTGGCACGCTAGATGAGCATTTACCTCTGAAATCTTTACAGGCTGGCCTGTGTTTTATTATTAGACTCTGCAGCTACAGAAACTGATGTATGTTGATGACCGAGATCCACTCAACAGAAGACCACTTCTGTGATTGTGTTCTGATAAAATCCCAGATAATTACATACAAGTGGGAATGATTTCCAGTTTTAATGTCATCCCTGCCAAATGCATATAGGATGAGCATTTCCTCTTTCTGACAATTTCCTCTTCCTCTCGTCACTCCTCCCATTGACTAAATATAGTCAGTGCAGCTATCATCAGTGAGCACGATGGTCCTTTTTTTAGAGGGGGTTTGGGTGGGTGGGGGGGCAGTCATCACGTGCTGCTGCTTTTGTCTCTTGTCTGTGTTCCGGTACCTGGGCTTAGTCACATGTATAAATAACAAAAGTGAATGGGCAAGACAGCAAATTCTTATGGAGTTGTTCAAGCAGTTGTATAAAACTGGTGATTCTCAAACTCTGGTAAAAAAGCAATGAAAAGCACACAAACACAACTTGGCTGCTGTATTTTCTGCAATTTTGTCCTATTAAACCATTTGCATGACTAGTGTCTAAAGGGGCTAGGTATCCTGTTAACCAGCTGTGGAAGTGCACACCTTTTTCTAATTAAAAAGAGGGAAAAAACACATGTATGTCCACATATTTACATTGCTGAAAAGGCTTTAGTTGTTGGGCCTTATAGCATAACTTGGTTAATATATGGCTATCCACTCATCTTGATGCTTACTGTGTGGCACAGATGAAACATCTAAACTGCAGCTTTGTCTACGTCTGTTGCTGACGACAGAGGCAGTGATCCTGGGGTGTTTATTCCTATTCCAGGATGAAGAGAGTTTAATCTGTACCCCGAGCAGAGTGAAGCACTGTGGTTAACTTACACAACAGTGAGTGTTACTCCTGTAGCCCCGCCCACTCCATTTCTTCTTGTGATCTTCTCTGACCCTTAAAATTTCTTGCACCAAGGGTAGATATCCAAGCAACATGTTAATCATGAATTTGGGAAGAAATCCCAAAAAGCACACACATACTCACATATCGCTTTCATTATAGTGCAGTAATCATACAAATATGTATCTTTTACATAGACATCATTATTTGGCTTCACCTCCTGAAGGGCCCTGGTCCATGTCCCTTGGGTTCCACTATCTTGCCAGAAACATTTTCGGAAGATGTAGACAGCGTTCCATTATGCTCTCCAAGAACTGTCTGGATTGTGGAGCTTCTGTTAAAAAGAGACCTTAGTTTAGGAAGTGGGTCTTTGAATGGCTTGAGCTGGATTCTTGTGTTGCACCAACAGGCACTAAAGGATTTGTGAATACCATGATCTTTGGAAGTCTCCCCAGGGAATTTGACAGCACTGCAGGAAATGCAGGCTAAATCCATCCTGTGTGTATGAAATTGAACTACATTTGTGGCTTCCTTGTGAAGCTGTCCAGGCAATGCTTGAGTTCCACTTCTTCTTTTTTTCATGTCTGATCTTTTTCACTGTAGATCTGAAGTATTGTGTTGACTGGAAAATGGCCCAGTCAGCTAATTAGACCTGAGTAGTGAGGAGCCACATATTGGAGGCCACTAGTGCTAGGATTGAGATAATATATTGAGATAATATAACTTGATAAGCACGGACACTGCTAGGGTTATTAGTTTCTGATATCTGTTTGTGGAATGAATATCAAAAACAGCCATGTGCCAACAAGCATGAATGAAACTAATGAGGATAGAGCAATTGTTTAATCCTTTCAAGCAAAGATTATTAGAAATGGAACATGGTATTTTTTTAATGTTTATATAGCTACTAATGTACTTTGTTTATATAAGCAGCAGTCTTCTTACTTCATTTGTAAAAAAAATCAAAAATCAAATGAGCATTAATTATCTAAAATAGGTTATACTTTAGGGGAAGCACTGGAATAGGTGCATGAAATTGCATTTGAGTCAAAGGAGTGCTGGGATCGATCAATGGCAGTATCAGTATACCGTGTCAGTACAGTAGTACTAGTAGTATGAAAAATCTTTTTTTTCTTCAATTTCAGCTTCATTGAAAATTCTAAACTCGTGTTTTGCTTAAAAACGGGCACCACAAGAAACATGTTGGAAAAATATTTTTTCAGTCCTAATAAAATTTACTTTAATGAACTCATTAGTCTTTAATTAAAAAAAATCTCCTTCAAGAGAACCAGGAAGGAGTCCTTGTAAAGTCAGATAACAATGTCAAGCTGTCTTGATCGATTGCAAAATTTAAGGAGGACAAATTTCTGAATTTCAGACTCTTCTGTTTATGCAACATCACAAACCGTAACATAATGGAAAATTGGCTTAAAAATCTATGTACAAAATCCTGTAAATATGATCATGGCTACATTCAAAACATTAATACTTGAAATCATAAATGAAAGGTGGAAATGAATAGAGTTCTAACAAAAAAAATTAGTGTGATTGATATATCGCTGTTGCATAGATGGATATTTACAATAGTACATAGTAATATATATTGAGATTTTCATAAATGTGGGATAAATGTAGCATTTCTTATTTTTATTATACCTTTAACACCAGTATATTTGTATTTTTTTAGTATAAATTGGCTGTAGCCTGTACTGTCTAAAATTGACTTTAACTTTGCAATTATATGAAACAAATAAAAGCAACAGCCAAACGTGGTAAAGTCGAATCATTAAGTACTTGAACAATTTCATGGAGAAATGAATAAAAACAATTGGCAAGTATGTAAATGAAGGTTTTTGTGGGAGTCGACTCATTAATAAATTGATGAGTCATTTCGGTTGTAATGTGGAGGGTCGTATCAAGGACAGTGTAACAGCTCTAATAGTAAAGCTGTATGGCTGACTAATCTAATTTGAAGTCCCAAGTGAACCATTGTCAATCACAGCAAGAAATGTTTTCCATTCCAGTTTTTGAATTAACAAGAGACAATAAGGGGTCTTTGATTGCCCCCTTCCTCTGACTTTGAGGACTTCATCATCTTGCTGTGCCATGGAGTCGCAGGGAGGCATTGCTTTGCTGTAATTGGACCCATTTTTCCTGCAATCATACTTACAATAGCCGAGTTCAACAATGAATGAAAAAGGAATCAATGCAGATCATTTGTGCTTTCAGCCAAATAAACAATACAGCTGGTGTTCGGTTGTAATCGTCGGAGGGGAAATGAATGCCCTTCTGAATACAATACAGGTATGCATCAGCTGCAAGAGCACACAAGGCTTGAGTGATCTGGGTTCTTCCATCTTTCATTTTACATAACACTCCAGCTTGTATTACATTTCAGTGAATTTGCTCCTGATGAGACCCTTCAGGCTGTTACACCGTTTCCAGTGGAACTGGATCGTGTCTCCCCACTGTGCTTGGTTCCCGTCCTTTGTCTCATCTATTGTCACTCCGTCTTGACTGATATTTTCTGCACTATTGCCAGACAACTATTGTACAGTAGCACAATCTCATTTTCCTGGTGTCCTAGTTGGATGATGCAGAGGAAATTCATACCTGCTACAAGACAAGAGGGCACCTCTTTGAGCCTAAATCATAGATTGTAACACTGCAAAGCACCACTTAATTCCACTTAGTGTCACAGTCCAATTCTCTTTGGTATGGAAAAGAATAGCACCTCCTTCCATTACTTTGTTTTCCACTAGTCATTATTCAGAGAGAAGAACAGTATCCTTTTTCATTGAGAAAAAATGGAAAGTTGGCATGGGAAATAAGTTCTTTCGCCCAGTGAATCTGTCATTATTTAGAACCACGAGAATTGGCAGCAAACACCTCTTTGATGAAGACTATAAAGAGGATTTTCAATGTGAACTCGGGGGTTTCCTGACTCACAAAGCACCTTTGGTGGAATTCTATGGATGCTTGTGTTCATTCCCGCTGCAAGCAAAGGCTTTCTGCAGTTTGGCCTAAAAGCTGGTACTTTTGGGGAACAATTGGTTGAAAATAAGTACCCTTATAAATATGAGGATTTAGACTGTAACCTTTACCATGTCGTCTACAACTGATCATGTCTGGAAAACATATCTTCCAAAAGAACCAGTCACTGAACAAACATCAAAAAATAGGGGCGACAGATAACATTAACTTTGGCACGATTATCTTTGGAAACTAGAAAACTGGAAGCTCCCCTTGAGTTTCAGTTAAGTCAATAACAATGTGAAAGGATCCTAGCTCTTAAAACTACCATGACCTAGATGACTGAGAACCTAACACCCCTGCTAGCTGACGTTTAGTAAAATTAAAGTTACATGTTAGCACAGGGAATGATTGCTTTAAAAAACAAAACAATCTCTATATAATTTATATTCAGTTTCACTCCAAATTTCCCCCTGCTAGTCCACACGCCCACTACAGGGACTCTGTGTCTCTCGCCTCACAGTTTGAGCAAAACTTAATTCTACTTATGTATGATATCATTAGGTTTGGTGTGACTTAAAAACACACGAAACAAACTCGGCATGTTTTTTTTTTTTTTTTTACATCTTAATTTACACTAAATATACTAAGACTTAGTTACAAAGCAGTCTTACTCAACTAAGAGTGATAAGATCAGCGCTCACTTTCAGGAAATACTAAAACCTAAGATACGAAAACCAAGATGCAAAAATATAGATATATATTTTTCTGTACATCAAATAGATAAAACCCATATATAATCACTTGCTAAAATGCAAAGGGTGTTTGTGTTTTAGGCAAAATAATAAATGGAAATAGGTGACCGGTTGATTTGATTTGATTTCCTGGAACACAATTAGTCAGGCCTGCACTATCGCAGCAAGTAGGACAAACAATCCCCTGCTCTGTTACAGGCTCTGATCTGAAAGACTTACAATTCAGTTCCCTGTGTATATCTTCTTGTGCTGTTGCTTGAAGAAGACACACAGCAGGATTCAAAGAGTATGAATATTTTAAAAGAATCTTTTTATAAACAATAGGCAACAAAACTGTTACCAAGCCTTACAGCTGGATGGTACATTTGCGGTGGTGTACTCTTCTTTCTTTCTTTTTCTTTTTTTTTTGAAGCTAAATATCCATAAAAAAGCATTTGGCAGATTTAATAGTTTAATATAGTTACTGTGTTGTTTGATAGATGAGCATATTTCATATTTGTGGCATTCATTTTATTGTGTAACGATCAAAAAGCAAGTTCTCCTGTAGACATACATCCAGCAAGCACTCAGAGAGACATCGCGTCATGCTGTGGTGTACAGATACCAATTTGTCCAAAGTGCTTTCACACCATGCACCCAAACAGCTTTAATGGACGTCAGTACCTGGAACCTAGACCTGTTGTTAGGTCATGGCTCTTTGAGGTTTGGCCTCAGGACAAACACACGGTTGTGCTGAAATTGTTGTCCTCCATCCATCCGTTCAAAGGTCTTTCAGGCTGTGGCTATGTTGTGGTGATGCCTGGTGGGGGGGTTTCAGCCCAGAATTTAATAAGTGACATAATATTTTTCTCTAAATATTTATTAACTTTCAGCACAACGCCAATAGACTTTGTTTTGGCTTTAAAATGTAAAAATGTTTACAGCTAAATAATGATGAAGTCAAAAAATGTCAGACTGATGATATCAACCCGTAAAACAATTTTGAGCTGAAAAGTTCAGTTCGTACATCAATAAAAAACTAGATATATGTGAGGGTTTACTAAAAGTTGTTAAAAATACCATGGGCAGGGTATGTGTCTCCGACTGAAAATAGAAATGAAAGGAAATGTTTGAACCCGGCCTTTTCCAGAGCGGTTTCTTGCTGCTTTGAAGTGTGTAGTATTTGTTGGGCTTCACTTGGCTGTCAGATTAGTACCTTCTCAACTGAAAATGAAAATGGGTGAAGGAGCAGTTAATCCGCATAAGAATATTTTTTTGAGGATGAGAAGCTGTGGGTCTAGCAATCTGTCTGCGTATTGATTGGTTGTCTGGCTCTGCAGAGTTAACCTGACATGCCAGGATAATTTAATTCCCTCTACATCGCTGATTGCTGAACACAATCTTGTCTTATCTTAACACTCCTTTGAGTTACCAACAATGATGATGCAACACGTGCAACACCTGGAAAGTGAAAAGTTGCGTTGTATCAGGCATTTCAGAGGCCACCGTCATTTTGAACATCTTAATTGGGTGTAGTATTTCTTATTTACTAGAGAGTAATTCTTCAGTGTTGACTCGCATAAAGTTTACTGTTGTAATTGCACAGTGAAAAATGAATACCTCACTTAGTGCCCTTAGAAAATAAATTGGAATATTAATTTGATCTCTTTATGGGTTATTGGAAGCAGCTACATCTCATGGCCATTCTCTCTTTTGTGAGTCTATTTGTTTCCATTTTTGTCAAATTGGTGCCATTGTGCAAAACTATTAGAAATTCATGTTTGGACATTAAACTGCATTATTTTAATTAGAGGCTAATCGCCAGGCTTGGGGCGTGTTTTCAAATTCTTCATGACTCACAAAATTAACAAATGTTGGAGTGTGACACATGAAACAAATGCAACATACAGACATATCATAATAGTAACATACCATAAAAAATATTTTTGACTGGGAAGTAAATTAATTGATATTCATTTGCCTTTTTTTGCTTACTTTTATGTTTTTATGACCCAAACGACCTACAGTTCATGTATTTTATTCCTTACTTTGCCTCATAATCTTAATCCTGTCTGAGTGGGCCATATGGTTTTAATCAATGTAAGTTCATTCATTTTTATTTTTACCTGTTGAATAATAAAACCATCTAAACATGCCTCAATCACATTTGTAGCCTTTGTGAATCATCAAGAGGAACTGTGGAAATAAACTGAATGTAATATAAAGCACCTGCTATAAATGCATAACGGTCAGAGTGCAATGTAGAATTCCATAATGGACAGTTTACCTCTGTATGTTTAATTCTGTAAACATGATTGACCACATGTAAGTGAATCCTTTCACTTTACATAAAGTGACTTTGATAGTTCATGCTCCAGGCCTGTAGGCTGTCAATTTGAAATCTGAGACAATATGCTTGCTTACCACCTCCTATATAGCTACTTAGAGAATCCCTGTCACTGTACATTCTTCATATAATCTCTGACCCGTTGTACAGTGCTAGCGGAGGATGGTACTTTGTTCTGCATACATTATTTTACCTCCCACACCAGAAAGATTGGCTTGTAATTGTACTGTTAAAGGTTCAGCCAAATGCTTTCTGAAAGCCAAAGAACACCATTGAACCTCATAGATGAAGTCATTTTACTCCAAAAAATCAGACATCCGTTCTCAGCTAAGAACATAACCGTGTTTGTTGATTGTTAAATAATACGGTTCATACAGCCAACGCACAGGAAATCACAAAACCTCACAGATTAGCCATTTCTTTTTTTGAAGAATATGCATTAAATCTCTGTCTTCTTTCCTTTTTCCCTTTAGTTATTTCGACATTGCACTTATCAAGTCTATTGCTGTCGTCCACACCTTGCTTAAAAACACCACATCTCTACTTTCTCGCACTTTAGCATTGATGCAGCCTTGGTGACGTGGTCGCAAATAACCCACGGAGCAGTACCGGGTCACTGAAATTAAATTTTGAAATCTGCTGTGTGTTCAAATCAGAATATTATGTGCTTGATATGAACATCTTTATAACATAACTTCAATCAATCCAGTCAGGATTAATTCAGTTGCTGTCCCCAAATACCATTTGTTTGTCATGACGGAAACAATTTGTTGTCAGCCGGTGACTAGTTTTTCAGTTTGCGACTGATTATAATTAAAAATGAAATGTGATACAAAGGCTGCAGCTTGTTTTTGTTAAGCTTTGCTGTCATTGGTTAGTAATATTCAAAAGAAGAAAAAGGGAAAAAAAGAAAAAGAAGGCACATCAGACAGTAAAAATCAATTCATTGCGTCCTCTGTCATCCACAGATGGTGCCACTTCAATCTCCTTTCTATTTTGTCAGGCTAATGTGCTGAAAGATGACAAGGGAGGGTCATTTCAGAGCAAAAATAGCAAAGGCTGAGCGTAACGGCCGTGTCAGTCAGCCTTCTATTTTGTCATATTAATGTTTGGATAAATGACAACTGTGGGACATTTCAGTGGAAAGTGGCAAAGGTAGCCGACTGTGACAGCAGGCCCAACAATGCAAATTTTTGGAGATTTGATCTCCTACTCTCCTCTGTAAAACAAAATCCTAAAAATATTGTGGAAGACACATTTTGTTGATTCATATAAAGTGGAAATAATCTTAATTTCAGGCCCTGAGCTTTGTAAAGCAAACATACACCTCTAAAACTGTCAGATGTAAATACAGGGTTTGGTAGGAGTGCTCTTTGCAGATGTTTGAAACAGAAGTTGTGATGTCCTTCACAGTTCTCTTCTTTTTTTTGCTTTTTTAAAAACAATATTTCAAAGATTTCCATTTAATGGCTATGATTTTAAGGGACAGTGACTCATCAGTAAGCAGTAACGGACACGGCAGAGTTTTTTGGCATTCACTACTTTAATTAAATATCAAAATGACCAGTTAATCAGCAGAGGACAGGCCACCACAAAGCTGTGGTGGGCTTAATGTATCCGTTGCATGAATTCGTTCTTGTGTACGTTTGTGCATCCCCGACTATTCATTTATTTTTTGTATTAATAGATGTGTATATACCATGTGGTATTGCAAGCATCGGAGTCCTAATGGCTACTTATGAAAAGCCAGGTTTTGTTTTTATCTTCCTTTTCATTCCTTGCATTTGAGACGTCTTCCCATTTCAATATATAATAGCATCTGTTCTTTTTGCTGAATGGAAAAAATGTGTATTTCATAAAGATTTGAAGTGAAAGCAAGGCGTTTGATAAAATGATATTGTACATACAGTGAAAAAGAAGAATTTACAGGTCGTCCCCAACGTCATATGGTTGGCCCGCATTTCTGGCAATATATAGAGCGTGCGCTGCATCACACATAGATGAATGCGGATTAATTTATTTCGTCTACTCCCATAGAGTGGGCGTTTCAGACACATGGTGGTGTTCATTTAAAATGCAGAACAATTCAGTGCGCCCCTGGCACTTCTGTCTTTTAATTAAGGCCTGTTATCCTGACAAGACTTTCTAAATCTAGAAACAGATTGTTGCACAACTATAGAATTAAAAAAAATTGCTCTCTATATATACTTTTTGAATATCCCTCACTGATCACATTAGTCAAATGGAGATGCCAGCTATCCCGCACAGATTGTAGCTGCTGGGGTAAGAACCAGTGTTTTGCAAAAGCTGACACAGCCACTTCCTATATGATTTTGGGTTTGTTCCAGACAGTAATTTACCATAGCTTAGAGACTGACAATATGTTTTCAGCTGAAATTAATGAGCAGTAGGAACAATTGGACTGGAAAAAAAGGGCTATTTCAAAGTTGTTGTTTTTTAATGGCGTTTTATTTATGGAGCAAATGTTGATCTTAAGGTTTGAGATTGAACCTTTGCAGAAATGTCTTGAAGTCCACTCGAAAGTACTTAACGTTTGCTGTATCATGAGCCATGTTAGCGCTGGAGTATGTGTGGGTGCTGCTTGACCTCGCTGTCATTTTGGTTTCGCGATGGTAGATTTAGAGCATTAGCTTTTAAAAGGCTAAGGCTTGTTTATCTATTTTTTTTCTTTCACCCTGCTGTATGTTGTCAGTAAAAATACATTTTATTGAGCAAACCTACTTCCAAACTCCTTTGAGTCATGAGTAACCAGCAGTGCTGTAGCTGCCATCAAGGACACCAAGTCCGTCTTCTGATTGATTGTTTTATTTCATATAAGTTTACTTCACTTATTTATTCTCTGTGAATTTGGGATTCTTAGTCAAGCTGGTATCGGCTGAATGACTTTCCAAGTATTTCTAAACTCCTGGCAGCTAGTGGATTCCCTAGCTTCAAATGTTTACGTTCTCCATTCGTACATTATAGTTCTATAAAGTCCATCTGTGTTCTCGCTTCAAAAGACGACGAACCGCTGATAATTTAAGCCCGGTTCCCCTCTGACACAGACGGCCCCACATTGCTTCCTTGGACATTTTGTTTTATTAAAGTTCCTGCATGTATGGCAGTACAATCAGAAACCCCTGAGAAACAAGGGGGATTATGGTGCACCCAGACTAGTGTTTGGGAATAATCACTCAGGCCTGTGGAGAGGCAGCCTGGTAATTTTCCTTTCTTGCACTCCCATCAGTGTAGCATCATAATGTTCTCGTATGAAGTAAATAGTGCACTTTGTCACGGCATTTTCACTACCTGCCTGTGAGTGACTGTGACTGCAGTACATTTTTGTAACATTTTATTTGTTTTAGAAATTTTAATAACCTGTAGAGAAGTGACATTTTCTGCTTGAAATCCATAATACTTTAGCACTTCCCGCAGTTTCTTAATGACTGTTTAAATCACCTTAGTCATTAAATACTTGATTTTACTGTGGCATGTAGCAACACTGCTCAGTTTTCTGAAGCTCTGTAGCGTAATATTATATTTGATTAAAATGGGTGCTTTCTTTAGATGATGCTGTAGATGTTCTGTGTGTGATGCCAGGTAGGGTGCCTTTACTGTAAAGTCCCCAACCTTTTTTGCGCCACGGACCGGTTTATGTCCGACAATATTTTCACGGACCGGCCTTTAAGGTGTCGCGGACAAATACAACAAAATAACACCAGTACCGGTACCAAAAAAAGAAGATTTATTCATAACACAAGGGAAAAGACCCAGGAAAACCAAGTTAATGATAAAAACGATCAAAAAATAACGATAAAAAACTATAAAAACCCTGAAAACCATAAATTTCACACCAGAGCCTCAACTATCGTGGCCCGGTACCAAACGGCTCACGGACGGTACCGGTCTGTGGCCCAGGGGCTGAGGACCGCTGCTATAAAGCACACGAACATCCTGTCTGACTCAACCAATTGATTGAAGAAAGTTATTCACCCTGCCTATTTCACTGATAATCAACAAATTATGCATCTTTCAGCATCTTGTTTATTATATTATCATATGTTTTAGTATTTAAAATTAGGAAGTCATTTCAGCACAAGTGTAGCTGACCTCAGAGTAGAATACCATACAATATTCATTTCAAGTAAGATAGCTTACAGAGCGGTGTTAACCTCTTCAGTATTCATAGCAATAAAACTCATGCCGTTTCCAAAATTTATGCTTGAAGCTAAAGTCTCTACCTCAGCCAGTATATTAAGAAATCGTCGGTTGTGTTTAGATGCCTTTTCTCTCCTTTAATACAGAGAATGGGCTGCCCTACAGGTCGCTAGACATAAGGAAAAATCAGACATAGGTTAGCTGTGATTAGACTTTCTTGTATCTCCAGAGATAGCTACAAAAAATTCCTTAACCCATTTGACTTGGGTTTTATGCATGATGCATTGACTTTCTACAGAGATTCACTGCATAAACACAGGCAAACATTGCACTTTCACGTAGGTTGATTCTCTCCATGCCAGGTTAAAATCTGTCTTTTACTTAACAGCTCAATACTATTGCCAACCAATGCTATATTAAGATATGTTAGATTGTCCATTGTGCAGTTAAATACAAAAGTGTTCATTAAATATACATTCATATCTTAATATTTAACAAATTCCAGAAATACGCGTTCTTGGATTTAGATCATTTCAATAGATCATGAAGTCCAAAGCTGTTGTAGCCAATTGCATCTACACTATATTAGGCTATGCCATAGTACGTAGACCTCTTAAATATTCCATCTGTAGGTGATTGTTAAAAATGACATTTCAGCACTACATTCATTCATGTGCTGCTTTAACAGCCTCCACTCCTCTGGGAGGGCTTTCTTCAATATTTTGACCCTGGCTGCAGGGATTTGCTCCCATTCTGCCACAAAAGCATTAGAGAAGTCAGCCACTGATGTAAGACGATAAGGCCAGGTTTGCTGTCAATGTTCCAGCTCATCCCAAAGGTGTTGGACAAGGCTGAAGCACTTTCTATTGTGGTATGAGGCTTTTAACATTGAGATTTTTCTTCATTGGAGTTTAGGAGGTTACTATATCAAACAATTCCCAGAGCAAAGTAGATTTATTTGCTGTGCGTGGAGAGATTTTCATCTTCCTGTGTAGCTTTACATTATGTATTTAGCTTGAGTTTGCTTTAGCTTCCTGCATTTGGGTAACTTAATTGTCGTTACAGTTTTACAGCTATAATTTAGCACTTAAAATTGATTATTATTGCCCTACTTGAAGTACCATGCTAGAAACAAATTAATCACTTTACACCCTGCGGGTTTTAAATAAAGCGGTGGGAAGAGATGCTGCAAATGCGCCATAAACAAAAGAGGGGAAAGCCTCTGAGGTCACCTGCACTGATGAAAAACAAAGATGACCTTTTCTCACAGTCACATACGATTGCTCACATTTACCCAAACAGCAAACCAAACCTTATGGTTCCCTCCCTGCACTTAGCCTTCATCAAATATTAATCATTTCCAAGACACTGTGGCTTTGTTCACACTCCCGTGCACTCAGGGACCGCTCTGGCTGTTTGAACGCTTGGGTGAGATTACCATTTGGTCGCCTGCTGCCAGAGGTTTTTGAGAGATTTAGTAATTTCGGTAAACTGGTTCTTGGAATTGTCCAGATGGAGAGGTGCAAGAAAGGGAAGGGAAGAAAAAAAGTGAACTTTGCTGAAACCTGAAGCTTCACAGCACAATAGCACTCTAAATCATGAATTAATGATTATGCGTATAGATTTGCTGCCAGTGTTGTTGACAAAGTAATTTTATTAAAATATTTATGATTCTGGAAACACTGAAAATTCAGTCCATGTGATAACTTACTTAACAGGAGCACCTTTATGGTGCAAAACAACTGTAATCATTAGAAAAGTCATTACGAGAAATACTTGTGCACACAATAATGACACAGTAATCTCTGAGGCAAACATTTACTTTGAATACGATCAGAAAATATGTTGAAAATGAACAATTGTATATTTTCGGCTGCTGTAAACGGATCAGACCTTTACTAACATTCAAATTAAAATGCCTCGACAGCCGTGATAGAGCTCAGGACGGCTGCTGTACAGCAAATGATTTAACTGTAGCTGTATGTGTGTCATCTCACCTGTCGGAGGTGAGCTGACACAAATACAGCCCGTGCCGTGATGCTTAACACCTGCTTTTTTTCCCCTCTCCACACCAAAACGGAGCACTGTGTACACATTCATTAGCATGGCGCCGCTTGCTCTCTTTCATCTAGTGTCAGCTTTCCAGAATGCCACTTATGAGCCTATTAGAAGGCATTAATTCAATCTCGTCATTTATGGAAGTAAGGTCTCTGTGAGATTAGAAAATGGGGGAAGATGTGTAACCTATATGTGGTAGAAATAGAAGTAAAAGGGTGACAGAAATCCTAATTTGGTCAAAATGCACCATGGGTAGCTCACTGAATTTGGGCTCTTGAGCTGTGTTATCAGATCACATATCTGGTAAAATAAAAAGTTTTGGAAAAGAAAGTCATTCCCTGCGAGAGAGCAACTTTATTCCCAAGTACTTAAGAAAAGCCAACTTCTTTGCCCTTTGGCCCTAGTTAGCATTGAAAAAATACCACATCCCTCCAATGACATTTGCATGGTTCATTTTTAAACCATCCTCTGTGTACAAAATCATTTCATGGGAACGCTAACCAGCCCCCTCAACCAGTTCTGCAGGAGGGCATGCATTTGATATTGAACGCATTTCATATCGCAGACTGTCGGTGCAACGCTGAATAGATTTCTCAGACACAGATGTATTTTTGTGCTGCGCACTGGGCCTTGGCTCAGGCTGGATACGGTGTCCCCAAAGAGCAGGCGGAGCACCGCAGCGTTTCAAGAGATTAGAGGTTGGTCAGTCTGGGGAACCAAATCGATACATCCTCTCAGGGAAAGGATTGACGATGCATTGATCCAGACCTAACAGGAGCTGAAGATGCATCAGACCACTAAAAGTAGAGGTCTGGTGATAGCAGTACCTCTCAGCTTGATTTCTGAATCACAGAGACCAAAGTGGCATTTATGTGCTCATAAAAACAGTCATTAGGTGTTGAGCAAAATTACTGACTTGGAAAAACAGAACAATATTCGGCAGTGTGTTGAGAGCTTGAAACTCCCACTGGCTTTTGTAAATGTGAAAAATCCGTGGGCATCTAGATCCTCATCACTATTACAAACAAGAACATCGTTTTGGTAGATTTTTCGTATGTGGAATGATAAATTCACGTTGGCATGTAGTGTTCAGAACGTGTATTCGGTTAGTCGTGTCCAAAAACACCTCCACGTTTAAAGCTAATATGTAGAGACAGTGTTCTTTGAATGTCTTTGTTTTAAAACGTGCCTTCCTGACATGTTTCATGGCGAGGAACACAAAAAATGGCAAAGAAAAAAAGAACAGAGTGATAAGTGTGACATGACTGAATTCTTGTAATAATGGAATTTGTGCTGTAGAAATGTAGAGAAAGACTTGAGGCTTCGGGATATCGAAATGGGAGCAGAATGTTCTTCTGTAGGTTTCATCCAGCTGTACAGTTGAACTCTTGTTATTTCCTTTGGGCAGTGTCAAAGATGATACGTGCTCCTCTTCCAAGGCTGTATGCTTCAACTGCAATTGAAAAAATAATCAGAGTGGCTCCAGGTATCACAAAGTTAGCAGTGATCAGAATTGAGTTTATATCTTAATATTTTCCACTGTTCTTTGCTCGTTTAAACGTCTGTTTTTCCGTCTGCATCGTGTATTTTTACAATAAACTACGGTCTTAAATCTGTCATTTTAATACAAGTTCATCCTCCTCCTTACTTTTAACAACAACAACAACATTACCAAGATCTGAATCACCTGCATAAGTATGTAATACAAACACCAATTTGTCGACTACAGGTATTGCACCTGTTGTTGTGCATTGCCTGTTCATGTTATAGTGTCTGGATCCAGATTTGTTGTTGCCATGCTTCTGAGTGTTAGTTAAAGGCTATGCATGTTCTGTTATCTTTAGCTGTTTGTTTAACAGATGCATCGATTGATCAGCCAGAGATTAGAAGTAGATGAATTTCAGATAACTAGTCTCACATATGTGCGATTACAAGCTGTTCTGTTTCATGTATGTGCAACGTATCCAAAACAACAGAGGCAAATAGCTGCTTGGAAGCTAACAGCCACATGCTAATCTGTCATTAGCATGTGGCTAAAGAAGTTTTTCCTTTCAGAGATGAAGATACAAAGTTTGCTGAACTAAAGCACAGGGTAACCAGCACAAAAACATCTGTGAAAAAAAAACACAAATATAATGAGATGCTTAAATCTCCCTCACACAGCTAAACATGTCCTGTTTGAAGAAACTGACAAAGAGAAAGTGGATAAATCTAAAGCGAGCTAGAGGTCAGAGCTAGCCACCCGCAAATAGCCTTGGTATAAGCCTTGGTACAAGTAGTGAAAGGCCAAAGCAGAGGGAAATTATAGAGTAAAAAGAGAGAAATTATATCCTGTTATCTGAAATTTGTAAATGTTCTGGAAAAAGGGGTAGCTGTTATATAAATCTGTCACACCTTCAGGTAAAGGTTCAACGTATGTTCTTTCAATTATTTTATATCTTTTTCTAGTAGCAGAACACTTTATTCTCTGAGCTCTTTAACTAAGAGAGGCTCTTGTGGAGGGAAACTGTAAACTTTAATAATTTAGTTTATCATGAAAGTAAAATGTTTTTTTGAAGAGACGTTGATTGTCTGTATTGTTGGGGTCATAGTTATAGTTTTGAGAATGAAAGAGTCAGCAACAATCTTGTTTTTAGATTACTGTTAGTGAAAACAAAAGGGCTACATGCACTCATCATGGGCATGAATGACATAGTAAATTTAGGATTGAAATGATTAAAATGATCATGCCATTCTTGCCCATGATAACTGTAACTTGAAAAGGTACCTTTTACTGCCATATACAGTTAAGCCCATAATTATTCATACCCCTGCCAAATTTTGACTTAAAGTTACTTTTGTTCAACAAGCAAGTTCTTTTTTGAGCAGAAATGACACAGGTGTCTCCCCAAAGGTAATAAGACGATGTACAAGAGGCATCATTGTGGAAAAAAATATTTCTCAGCTTTTATTTATATTTTAGCAAAAAGTATCATGTCCAGAATTATTCATACCCTTCTCAATAATCAATAGAAAAGTCTTTATTGGCTATTACAGCAATCAAACGCTTCCTATAATTGCAGACCAGCTTTTTGCATGTCTCCACAGGCATTTTTGCCCATTCATCTTTAGCAATGAGCTCCAAATCTTTCAGGTTGGAGGGTCTTCTTGCCATCACCCTGATCTTTAGCTCCCTCCACAGATTCTCAATTGGATTCAAGTCAGGACTCTGGCTAGGCCACTGCAAAACGTTAATGTTGTTGTCTGCTAACCATTTCTTCACCACGTTTGCTGTATGTTTTGGGTCATTGTCGTGCTAAAATGTCCACTGGTTCCCAAGGCCAAGTTTTTCTGCAGACTGCCTGATGTTGTTGTTGAGAATCTTCATGTATTGCTCTTTTTTCATGGTGCTTTTTACTGTGATTAGGTTCCCTGGTCCATTCCCTGGAAAAACACCCCCAAAGCATTAGGTTCCCACCACCATGTTTGACAGTGGGGATGGTGTTCTTTGGGTTGAAGGCTTCTCCATTTTTATGCCAAATGAAGGCAACATCATTGTGACCAAATAATTCAATTTTTGTTTCATCTGACCATAACACTGAAGACCAGGAATCTTCTTCTTTGTCCAGATGAGCATCTGCAAAGGCCAAATGAGCTTTTGCATGCCTTAGAAGTGCCTGGAGAAGTGGCGTTTTCCTTGGTCTGCATCCGTGGAACCCAACAGTGTCCGTTGGACTGTCTGCCTTGAGACATTGCGACCAGCAGAGCCCAGATTCACCAGAATGGCCTTGGTGGTGATCCTTGGATTCTTTTTCACCTCTCTCACTATTCTCCTGGCCAGCACAGGTTTCACTTGTGGCTTCCGACAACGTCCTCTGAGATTTTCCCCAGTGCGGAACATCTTGTATTTTTTAATAATACTTTGCACTGAAGCCACTGGAACTTGAAAACATTTGGATATGGCCTTGTAGCCCATTCCTCACTTGTGAGCAGCCACAATGTGCAGCTGCAGGTCCTCACTGAGTTCCTTTGTCTTAGCCATGAATGTCCACAGACCACCTGCAGAGAGCTGCTGTTTTTCACCTGTTGAGTTGAGTAAAACAGCTATTTCCAATTCATCAGGGTAATTAAGATGCTTTAGAACAGCTTTGACTATTTGGAATGGTATGGAACTTTGGATTTTCCCAGAGACTGTGACAGTTTGTAAAGGGTATGAATAATTCTGGACATGATACTTTTTGCTCAAATGTAAATAAAAGCTGAGAAATAATTTTTTCCACAATGATGCGTCTTGTACATCATCTTATTATCTTTTGTGAGACGCCTGTGTCATTTCCAGTCAAAAAATAACTTGCTAGTTGAATAAAAGTAACTTTAAGTCAAAATTTGCCAGGGGTATGAATAATTATGGGCTTAACTGTATATATATATATATATATGAACTCTTTCTATTGGCAGATACTTATTTAACGTAATAATAAAATTCTTAAAATTATATACTGTTTTTCAAGTACAAAAATTCACATTTTTAATTTTTAACTTAAAGGTTATAAAATTAGCTCTTTTCACATGCAAATATCCTGGACTTTATACTTTTCTTGTTTAATTGCATTATATTCTGTAATAATATTTAATTCTACACAATTCAAATAATTTCTCTGATGTAGAAGTTGTTCAGTTTAATTGACTGATCATTTTATTTTTGTTGTGTGACTATTGCTGAATCCTATTTACTGACATTGCTTATGGACTGTTAACACATTTTTTAATTCAGAAAATGAAGGAAGAACGCAGCACATTCTTCATTTCAACCTTTTTTTGTTGGAAAACCTTGAGTTCAAACTCTTATTCAATCATGACTCCATTCAAACTTACACAATCGCATTGCCACTTTTACTGCGCTCTGATTAAATTCCATCATTTTCATTATATCCTCACTACTGTAAAGGAAAACAATACCCTGAAAGCAAATGTCAAGCAGCATCTTCTAAATACTCAAATACTGTATTTGTGTAGGTTTGCTTTTGAGGAGTAAAACTATTTATCTCTGCAGGAAATGAAGTGTGTGGAATGAGGAGCATCTCCAAGGAAACAAAAACCAATAATACTAAGATCATGGGTGTCAAACATAAGGCCTAGGGGACAGACTCGATCCGGCATAGATTCCAGTCCGGCCCGCGGGATGGGTTTGGAAAATGTGAAGGAGTGAATAAATTTTTATTTAAAATTCCTTTCAAAGTAACAAGTTTTAAAGTTTTTCCTGCTGATAAAGAGCTCCCCACAGGCAACCAAAACACACCAAAGTGGTTAAGTAACAATTATGTGACAGAAAAGTCAAAAAAGAAAAACGAAAATTACCTAAAAACTTTGTTTTAAAAAAATGGGAGTCTGTGCAGTGAGCTAATTTTACACATTTGTTATGTAGAAAAACTAAGATGAGCTATTGAAATTGCACTTCTTAAGATATTTTAGGGATTAATGTGTAGGTAAAATGTCTTTACACTAACACAAAGCAGAGTTTCACTCATTGAGTGAAACTACTTAAGAGTAAAGTGGGCCTCGATGTGAAATGAATATTACTGTCCAAGAGAAACAGGGTCTGCACTACTTAGTCTTAAACAGTTAGAGATGCAGGATACTCACATGTGACAACCGTGCAAGCAAAGTAAGTACTTAGGGATGAAACGTGTAGTTGAGCGTGACCAAATGTGCTGATATTCCTTGGTTGATTGCGTATTGTTATCCATCTTCCAACCAATATATAGTCACTTGGGCCCTAACTTTCCTGCTTTATTGTAAGGCCAAAGAAGATTTCTATTTCTGTTCCAAGCATTTGTTTCTTCTGCATTTGGACGTTTCGTTCAGCTGGGGCTGTTTTCGGCGTTTGCATGTTCTGTGTTGGAGGTACATGGTAGGTTGACTGGATGTGAGCATGAATGGTTGTCTGAAAGAATGTGCATTACATTACGACATCTTAGCTTTTGACATCTGCTGATACAGAGTACTGATCTGATAACAGTCGATTTGTACCTTTATATAAAAGATAACATTAGGCTTGACTTAAACATTGATTTCCCAAGTTTACAGAAAATCAAAACAACAGCAAACTTCTCACATTTCAGTTCTATGTGAGGTTCTTTAGACTGCTGTGTGCTTTTGTTATTTACAGTTGCAGTAGTTTCTTCTTTTCATACTCTCACTGTGACTGTGATGGTCAAACTTTAGGTGTCTTAGTTCAGTATTTCAGTTTTGTTTGGTGTTGTTGTTACTAGTCTGCATATGCAGTGCATCCACAAGCAGATAATATAATAACAACAAGCAATTTCCTGATGCTTAAGTGTTTTTCATCTTAACTACTTTATTTGTTGCTGTTGTGTTTCTGGGTGTAATGAATTCTCCTCTTTTAGGGGAGACGGAAGAAAAATAGGAGAGTCACAATCAAGATTATATTATAAACGTCTTTAAACCACTTTTACCAGTATAAAAGCGGTTTACACATTTTCAGATATTATCTGGCCACCCTATACTATAATGTATACAACTTCACATCTTTTAGAAGCAATCCAAAAGTGATGTTAATTTTGTTAATATGGTAAAAATCAAACAACAGCAAAAAGCTAAACAAAGTGTGCAGTAGTTCTTGTTTTGTGTCTTTCCTCTCACTTCTCAGAGGCAATAAACCTGCTCTTATTGGCTGTCTTTCTCAGGAGTGTAATCTCACCAAGGTTGAGCAGCATTTAATTGCTATTCGTATGCTCCTGTTATCTTCCATAGGAAGGAAGAATTTAAATGCCCGACAGACAAAATTAGGGTGCTGTTATGTGGAAATTTATCCTGTAGGATAGCTGCTACCCTCGTAATTAGCACTGCCAATGACAACTGCAAACTTATTGCAAAACAAACCCAAAGGCTGAAGTGTGATGGGGATTGGATTGTTTTAGTCTGACACCTGTCTATTCTCTTTGCAACCTGCATTATTGGTGAGACTTGGAACATTGACCTTGCCCACTGGTTTAAACACTGAAGACGGCAGTTCATTGAATTCAGCTCAATAGTTCTTATATTGCCTGTCTCTGTCTGTTTAACAGAACCAATTAAACTGTTAATTCTCACTGCAGTCGTGATCTACCGATAATGACTGGAGAAGAATGGAAAGCATGTGTCTAATTTTTTTTTAGGCGAATCAAGAGTAAGAGTCAGGGGTCCAGCTTTGAGGGGTTTCTCATTCAGCAAGGCAAATCAGACCTCAGAGCTTTGACGGGACCCTTTCTCATCCTCTTGGCTTTGTCAAGACTAGTTCATTTCAGTCTATTCAGGTGAACCACATTGTGCGCTGCTGCTCTGCTCATGCATTTCATTTGCTAGTCCTTTGTTTTGAATCCTGCTGGAGATGAACTGAAGGCACTGAGTCGGAGCTAAGGCAGGGATTAGGACCACTTTTTTCACGCTTTCTTGGAGGTGGGCTACCTTTAAAAATGTCAGGCGGGGCGAGGTGATACAGCTCCATTTGAATATAGACTGTTGACCAATCATAGCAGTGATATAGAGCTGGAGCAGAAGTCAGATAAGTATACTATGGTTAATAGGTACTGTATGTCATTGACTAAATGCATGCTCAAGAGTGCCTGCAGCTCTAAAAAGACTGCAGTATGCTCCACTTGGTCATAAATTAGGCAGCTTGAACAAGTACAGCCATAGCTAATTGTTCGACAGCTCAATACCAAGACTACAGGCATTAATCTGCCACTATAACCACCTTTACTCTGAGATTTTGACTGTTGAGATTGGCTCACAAGAGCTTTAGTGAGGTCTACCTCTCATGTTGTGCAGTGAAGCCTGGCTTGCACTTTCTATTCAAGTTCATCCCAGTGGGTTTGAGGTCAGTGCTCTCTTCTCTTTCATCTGTAAACTGGGAAGACTATAATTCTGTACTAGTGTCAAAAGTTTAATTTTTATTACGTTATCAGTATTGACTGGAATTTAATTATATAAAAAACTTAAAGTAAATGTCTTTTTTTTGTCCTGTCCAGGGTTTAAGGTGTAACTTTTGTTGACATTGCATTTAGGAAACAATGAGATTGAAATAAAAACATTATTGTAAAATTCTATTTATTGCCCAGGTTAATGGCATAAATTAGAATAGTACATTTCTAAGTAAAACAATCTCTGAATAAAGTGTTTACAATAAGGTTTGGAGCTCCACCAGTTTATCAGTGGGCTGATACTATCGGCCAGTATTAGCCAACGTAAAAATGAAAAAAATTAAATAAGAGACACACACATTTTTGAAACCCCACAAACACAATAACCTCCTGATCCATGATGAATTACACAAAATAAGTTAGCTTCAGCCTGAGCCTGAAAAAAGGCATGTATCTTATATGAATTTATTGTACAGTCTATGTAATGTGTGATGAATGAATTAATAAATATCATAAATATATCTAAAAACAATGTTGGGATATCTGTTTATGTCCCATCTCTGAAACAAAAAAAATATCTGATATATGAGAAGATGAGATTTTGAAATCACTAAATATCCGTATCTGTATCAGTCATTTATCGGTCAGGTTAGAGCTTTTGTTGTCATAACAATGTTTAAAATATATCCATCTAAAAGGGGCATTTATAAGAATCTAAAATAAGTTATCAATATTGACCACCTACTCTATGTCATTAAGAAAGCATGGAGCATCTATCTCTCTGTGTAAATCAACTCATGTTTTAAAGATAAAGGTATAAACGTAATACAGGTTGACTCATGCACAAAAGTCAAATATTATGCTTTTAAGCCATGGTATAGATTTTTATTATAGTGCCATAAATTCAATTTTCCTAAATTATAATGATCCCTCCTCTTTAAAAATGTATTTATTATTCTTAAATAAGAGTGCATTGATGTTTATATTAAATTATACACTTGCCATTATTATGGCATGAACTGCTGACCTTTACAGTAAATGTGTCAATAGATTAAATTGATAAATGAGGAATAGAAGTGGTTTAAAATAAAAATAGCTATTTACAGACTTTGTAGGCTAACATGCACACAAGCCATAATTTTCCTTCACAATAGTTCATTATATGTTAACAGTCAAGTGGGCAAACTCAGTGAAATATTCAATAGTTAAGATCAGTGATATATTATGGAAGGTATTAGAGTAGAGGCCACCAAATTAGAGCTTTTACAGCCCAAACGGGAGGTTGTTGTTGTTGGTTGTGTTGGTGGGGGCTTAGGAATCTAATAGCTGGCTACTTTTTCCCACTGGCTCGCCGTGTGCTCATCTGCTGTTTCTCAGTAAATATTCTATTCAATTTCCCGTTTACCCAGTATGTTGCATCTGCATCACCTTTTGTTTCCTTATTATCCCATTCTTCCAAACAGAAAGAAGAAATCCAAACACCAAATCAAAATAGAAGCTGAAAACTCTCATTTGCTAATCAAACTTGGGACAAGAGGTAATTAATTCTTTGGAATCAGTCAATTAATTTGCATAATAAGAGGTACCATAATTATGACTTCTGCTACTCAAGCCCAAAAATTGTAATTAGAGATTTAGTTTGCATTACAGCAGAAAAGCCTGATATCTGGGAGCTGGTTCAGAGAGGAGATTGAGCATCCGTAGCTCTGGGATGGAAATGCTGGCAGAGCTGCGTCAGAATAAAAGCTTTTCCTCCACAGTTCTCCTTTTGCTGGGCCCTGAGGGGAAGTGCTGGTTGTACTGATCTTCTAATCTGTAAAAAACCAAGACCTCAGTTTTCAGGGGCCTCAGTCTCTCTCTCAAGTCAACTACTGCCCCTTTCTCCTTGTCTTCGCTCCCAAGCATATTTTTCTCATTTCCATTTGCAAAGAAATCCATAATTTTTGCAGTCAGCACCTTAATGCTAGTGCAACACACACACAAAAAAGAGAAAAAAAAAACTCACAACAAAACGAAAAAAAAACATGAAGGGTAGTATTAGTGTGGTGCTGTTTGCTCTCTAAGCGTCTGGGCTTTGACAGGAATAAAATAATAAAAGAAGGCAATGCACAACATAAAATAAAAGGAGGAAGGAAATGTCACTGGGTGCCATGAGAGGACTGAAATCAATGCCAGCTAATCATCCACTTTATTTTGTTATATAAGGGCAATTATAAGCATCCAATCACTGTGTGAAAACGTGGTGCTGGGTCACAGCATTCTAGGTCTTGTGCGTTAAGGATAAAGCTCAAGAGCTAGTTCTAATATCAAAATCAGTTCTGTGCAGTAATTTAACGTCTGCTTGTGGTATGAGCACAGCTACAAATTTACATTCCAGCGGGTGGTAATATAACTAAATATCTTAAAAAACTTTATGCATGTAGTTAAACTTATGTCTGTTTATATTTATTATGGCATCACATAATGTCGCCCTAAGTGTAACGTGTTGAACACATACACATCATGTTTTACTCTCTCAGATTATTAGTAAAATTGTAACTTAATTGTCCATAAGCAAAGTTACATACTAGCTGTAAAGACATCTGAGCAATGCTCTTTGCTCACACACATTTACAATCATGATGTGGACGTGTCCTCATTAGATCAAGTTGTATGAGTAGCAGAGGTGATCTCAAGCTGTTGCTTTGCAAGCCACAAACAAAAAGTCTCAAGAGTATATATTCAACTCCCACAACAAGACAGGCAACTCCCAACTGGGATAATCCCATTTAAAAACAAAAACAGCAGTATAACTCACTGCAGTCCGAATGGGATTGTTTTTCATTTTACAAATTATTGTTTGGTGATTAGAATCTCATTTTATACGCTTTATCCTGGTCTGTATCCTTGCATACACAATCACGGCTGCCAGTTAGTTTGCCACAGTCCCCAGTTTTGAGCCTTGTTTTATGTCTTCAATTCTTAGTTACCGTAGTATTTTTAAGTTTGAGTTAATTTTTTTGTTCTATAAAGTTTAGATGTTTGTATTTATTCTATTCTCAAAATCCTCTTTGTTCTCTTATTTGTTCTTATTTGTTATATTATTCTAGTATTAAGTTCTAAGTCATTTTTTCTCCGATGATACATTTTCAGTTTTGTAATTCTTCTTAGGTTTCTGTCTTGACTTTATTCATTATGGCCTCCCCTCTGGTCCTTCTTCGTAGTAGTATTTCTTGGTAGTTATCTTTTGGGTTATTTCCTGTTTTACTTTGATAGTTGGTTGTTTTTACTTCCCCTGTGATTGTATTAATTGCCTACACCTGTTTCTCATTCCCCCAGCTGTTTGCACTTCCCTGATTACCCTTTGTGTATAAATAGTCCTGTCTTCCCCTCAGCCTTTGTGACACTGTCTGTTCAGATGGGCTGCATGGTCCCCCCTCTGTGTCTGCTTGTTGTTTTTGGATGACTGGTCTCATTTTGGACTCTGCATCACGTTGAATAAAACAGCTTGCTTTCTACTTTAAGTTTGCTTCTGTGTCCAGTGTTGGGGTCCTTGCTCCTGAATAGTTAGCTGGCTAACTAAATGGTTTTATTGTTGTGAAAGGTGAATCTGTAGTGTATCTCTATATGTTTGCATATACCATGTGGTTGTGTACCTAAACCACAAGCATACACATGCCATATATATTGCAGCTGACACTGAAAAATAAAAGGCACAAGCCCATTTATAAAGCAGAGGAAACAAACAACAAAAAGGAGGGGTAGAAGTACAAACTTGCATCTATTATAAGCATGCTAAGTGGTCAACTACACATCAAACTAACATTGTGCTGCAACATCTATTCAGTTGTCAATCCTTCTTTCCTATAACTCAACTCTGTTGAGGGATTTGTTCCACGAATGTGACGTTAACCCAAAAAGGCCATGTCATAAATGGGGCAAATGCCTTTCCACCACCACAGGAATATTCATGAAGTCGACATGGCAGTAAATTGAACGAAGGCATTTGTAAAATGTGGTGACAGTAGCTGCAGGCCCAGAACTGTCGCTCCCTGCCAGGGTAGAAGGCGTTGAGCTGAACGCTGTGCAGACTTCCTCTGAGAGAGTATTAACTGAGTGGTAGAAACAGCTGGAGTTGCATAACAGTTCCTCTGCATTTAGTCTGCTCAGAGAGAGAGAGAGAGAAGCTGTGGGTGAGAGTGTATGCAGAGATGCCATCTTTTAGTTGCGTGTCTGTGTGCATGCTATATGTCTAAATATGTCCATTAAAAAAAAACCCAGCATACTGCTTGGAGATGCTGTGATACGGTGCCAGTTTGTGTGTATCAGCCGGCTCGTGTGTGTAGTGTAGTGTTCACTCTGTGACTGTAAATGTGTGGTAGCTTGATCCAGCACTCTCAGGGGCTGATGGGAGCCTGCACTAAATCAAACATGCAACCTCTCTGAGCAGCCACCCCCACACCTTCATCCCCAGTCTGCATCCTCTTCTTACACTGCGAGAACTGTAAGCTGTGACGCAGGCTAGGCTTAGCACACTGTACTCTGCTGATTCACATAATCGACTGATTTATAATAATGGAGGTTCATTTTTCACCATTCGCTATTCATTTTTTAAAAATGTAATAGTAAAAATATTCAGGTACCAGACTCCTCCTCATACTATATCTTATTTTATTTGATTATTTATTTCAAGGTTTTATCTTTAATTTGTCTAAAATTTCCTGAATGATTTTTTTGTGACGAGAAATTGTGTGTTTAATTGAAGTGGGTTTTAAAAAATTATTTATTGAAAAATAATGAGGATATTTGTACTGTTCCTATTTCTATGAAAAAAAATCTCATAACTACAGGTAAAGTGTGTCTTCAAAAGCAATGATTTTTTTTTTATTTGCTCTCCCTTGCTTTTATTTTTCTGAAGGTCAAAGACAGCAACAGATGCTAAGGGTAATGAACCATCAGAAGACAGAGATGCTGCAAAAATGAGTTAAATCAACACAAACAAATAAGAAGGCTTTGGAAGCAGCTGCATGAACACCTTCAGAGATGCAGTCAGCTTTAGTTTGCTTGTCAAAAATGTTCTCTGTTGGATTTGAGGCTAGCAACCACCGTCATGATCAGATATAAAGTGAAGTGGAACCACAATCCACTGTTGAATTTTCTACAATGATTCTTCAAAGTGTGTGCATGCATGTGTGTTGGTCTTCAGCGACTCGCCTGACAGTGAGATATTTCAACCTTAAAATAAGTATTTCATTGCTACTGTCCATCAGCTTTGTTTGCTGAGATGAATCAACATCCCACAGGCCTTACTTTGAAAAGCAGTCTTGTACAAAGGGTCAAAGAAGAAGGTTTGCTTTTGGCCTTGGTCGTTGAAAGGCAGCTAGAATTGTGTGCTATCCTGCCGAAGACACGTGTTGGACTTTTCAGTAGCCTGGAGAAGGAGAACCTTGGACTATCATCTGTTCATGCATAGGAACACCCACCACTTTAACATATTTGGGTTTTTTCTGCATCAGCTTGTTCCACAAATCTGTAATCTGTGAAGTCGGACAAACACATAAATTGTGTTTGTTCAGATATGAGGGTAATTAAGGTAAATGCATTTTTATAGCAATTAGTAGTCATATTGAGGAAAAAAAAAGGACAGTGAAAAAAAAAAATCATATTTGAAAACCAGGAAAAAAGAGCAAAAACAGGCAGCAGGGAAGAAGTGAGAAGAACTAAAGCAGATGACAAGGCAGGTTACAGTCGGCGAACGGGAAGCATGCGGATGACTGACAAACAGCACGAGCAAACACAGGCGAAACCTAGTTTAAAAGAAATAAAACAAGCAGTGCAGCAGCACTTTGACTGTCAGGGTAGTTATTAAACTGGAGAGCAACAGCATGCATCTGGATTAATGTCTCTGATGGCAGCCTCAAAAACAGGAACAGATTAATTTGTCCAGTTGGAGTCTTATGCAACTCATTCCAGTCTCAGCCCAGTGAAGTGGAATGAGGAAAAAAAGCCCAAGGGAGTATTGGCTTTTGAGGACTTCATATGTTTGCAGGCAGACCAGATGTTGCATGTATGTATGTATGTATGTATGTATGTATGTACTAGCTGAAAGCTTTAGTAAATAAATGTTATTTTTTAGTGTAGTGTATATATTTGGTTTTGTATCTTTATTACCTGATAAACTTTATTATGGTAAAGCGTCAATAGTGATGAAGCCTTATACCCAGATTTACCAAAGTTATATGATTCGCTTTCGGATATCAGCTGGCTCTTGCGTAGTGGTCATTTTAGGAAGTAGTTTGTGTTGTATTAAGAAAGCAGTATAGAGATTATTATGGCTGGCATTGGAATGGCAAAAAAACACATTAAATGGAGAACAAATGAAGAATATAGTTCTTACTCTGACAACAAGGCAAGAACTTCTAACTCCAGTAGTCCTCTGTTTGCCTGTACATGAAATACATGGTTCTTTTGCACCTATACGAGCAATATTTTCAATGCAAATGCCATTGGTTGACAAATAAATACTGTGTATATTACACAGCAGTGTGTATACGCAATACTACCAAAAAAGAGAGAAACTTTAAAGTGTCATGTTCTTTGTAATTAACTAGCCTTTTCCCGGTGGGCTACAAACAATGTGGAAAATATGCTGTATCCATGCTTTAGTTTTTTTGCTTTTTGTTAATAATATCCAATAGTCTCCAGTCATGAAAAATGAGTGCGCTATGTGAAAAAGCTCTTAAGCTGATACATCACTGTGGAAAAAATTATCATTTTTTTGCTGCGTCCCTGAGGAACACAATTCCAAAAACACTTCAGTTCTCAAAGCACCGCCTATAAATTAGGCAACATGAAAAGGTAGCTTTTTGGGGTGTAATTTGGTGTTCCATAAAGTGTTTTATGGAGAGCAAGATTCAGCTTGTTTGCATGTCTACAAACAATTACAGCCTGGTTAGAAATGGTCCAACTGATGGAGGTTAACAGCATAGCTCCAGGGAAGGCATTATGGGAAGTTGATTTCTTCAGACCTTAAATGGAGGTTTGTGCCCCCATCAGGAGTAAAATATTGGCTAAGTTCATATGACATTGGTTGTAAATGGAGCACTGGTTCTCTGAGAGCCTTTAAAACTCTCTGTTCTCTGTTTCATCAGCAGATCATTTGGAAGCAGCAAACAAAGTGCCTTAAAATAAGGTTTTTATGAAATACCATGTTATTAACTCCAGTGAAAGAAAATCTACTTTTTTTAAAATCTGTAACTGTTGACCTACTAATGGATTTTTACACCTCTTGTGCATGGTATGGGAAAGCTGCTGAATAGACTGCAAGCTGTAAATGACATTAGCTTAAAAGGAAAGGAATAAGAGGGTTGTGACTTCTGTGAATGACTGTCAAGCCAATTAAAAATCAAAAATCAAAACCTGCATTTAAATTTTAATTCTGTTTGAGCATGCTGTTTGTAGGATTTTTTTTAAACACTGTAACATCTCATGACTGTACTGGACAAGGGGTTTTATGTAAATTTAATATAATGAGTAATTTATTACTCCCTGCCTTTCACCCTATAACAGCTGGGATAAGCACCAGATTCCCTGTGACCCTGAATTGGATAAGTGGAAGAAAATGAACAGATGGATTGATGGAATAATTTAACCTGAGCCACCCAGACTATAATCTTTCCCTGCAAATGTTAGTTTTTGTGTCTAAAAATAAATAAACCAAAAAATATATATGTATCTTATATTTCTATATGTTTCTTTCCACTCATTCAGTGGTATTAGAAGATACTGTTAGAGTGGCGTCCATAATACAAATCTGATGTTAGATGATGGTTTTCTGCAAATAGTAGGGCTGCTTACTGACATAGATATAACACTGTCTGTGAACCTGGATTTAAGAAATAAGTGCTTAAAGTTTTAAAAACATGTTTAGGGCCATCTTCTGTCAGTGCAGAACGTGACGTCATGTGGTTGGTTGGTCGGTTGCGCTAATAGACTTACGTTAGCTTATGTGAGCTAACTAGTGACACAATCGATAACTCAGAGGAAAATAAGGACACTCTCACTAAAAATCTGTTCAAGGGGATCACATTTGCTCTGCCCCTGACTGTAACAATGAGTTTTATGTTTAAACTGAGGACTGTCCACTTTCACTGACCGTTTTCTTTTAGCACTAAGTGGCTGTTTGCTGTTTGGCTAGCCGCTAGCTCTTAGCCGTGTTAGCCGTGTTACGAATAAGAACAGTGTGGAAGAGAGCCTGTAGGCTTATTTCTTTTCAGCTGCATTGACAGTGCTACATCTATGTCAGTTTTTGAGAGCAGGGCTAGTGGTGTATACTATCCTATTATCTTTACACGTGTAGTGTTTCATGTCCCCTTTAAAATAGTACAGTTGCATGTTAGGGTTTGACAGGTCAACAATTAGCTTCCAGTAGTCAGATATTTAAAATGTTTCTAAAAGCTCTAACAAACCTTCCCCCCCTCCAAAAAAATCACTTATCTAATGAAATTTAAAGATGTCATTTACTTGTCATTTTACTACTTACCATTTGCCCAAAATTTCCATAAAACAACTAGATTAATATCCCCCTTATTCATACTTCCTTTTAACACTTCATTGTGACATGCACACTTTTAGTGATTCACTGGAACGAGTTCCTTCTACTTGTCTTTCAGTCTGCCCAGACTTTTTAGGGGTCACATCACTTGAGAAAAGCTGTTCCTTAAATTATCCAGCTGCTACTTTTGGTTCAGCCTGATTTCAGTTGCTGCTGAGTTGTGTCAGTGATAAACCAATCTGTGGCTTTTGAGAGCTGGGCCCTCTTCCAGGCAGCATCTTTGGAGTTAAAGCGGCTTTTCTGAACTATGCTCAGGCAGTAAGCTGGCGGTATTTTGAATTTTCTGATGTTTTAAAGGATCAGACAAGAGTGAAAATGTCTACGGTTAACATTGCAGTAGACCACTTTCCCATTGATTTTCTTCCTAATAGCTATTGTCTCCAGTAAGTTTCAGGAAATTAGGGAGTTGTGCAGTTATGTACCAATCCTAAACCAGTGGGCAAATAAACTGAGGCAAACCACAGTTGATGCTCTAATGGGATAATGATCTGTTGGCTTGGTGTGGAGTTGGCGAGATAATGTAACTTTTTTATGACCTCTAATACAATATTTCAAGGCATTATGGGGTAAGTGATCACTTGAGTTCCTCTGAACATCATGGAGTCATTATAACAGTAAATGCTGTGAAAGAATACATAAATGTTTCCACACACATCACCTAACTATGAGTAAGCCAGACATCGCACCGTGAGATCAGCTTCAAGCCTTTACTCAGCAGAAAGGCCCAGAATGAAGCTGAAATGCTTAAGCACTAGCCCTTCAGTGCAGGACTACAAGGGCACCCCATAGGATAAAATTGTTATCACTTAAAAAACTGTGGACACGCACACTTAACTTTGTGTCCTTTCTCTCTTCACTTTGAATTCCTGTTACTGTGTCCTTGCCTTAGCCCTTGGCGAGAGAAGTGGAACAAAAATATTAAAGGAGTGCTTCGTAATAGTCAGCCTAAACCTATTTGATGATGCACAAAAAAACAAGCAAGGAAAAAAAATAGCTTTATATATTACGCTTCACAAATAAAATAAGGCGACATTCGGTTATCTCAGTATAACTCAAAGTCAGTTAAACTTCAGGGATATCAATCTGTCCAGGTAGGAAGCATAAACGACTGAATCCATTTCACCTGCTGTGGTGAAAATCAAAGTGACAACAGGTGCACTGGAGAGGCAACAAGAAGACAACCCCAAAAAAGGAAATGGTTTTCCGCTCCCTCCTCATTCCTCCTGAATGATTTTTCTGTATTTGTTACTACAAGTAGCATAAGACCGTACCTGCATTTCATTCAAGTTGTACAGGTTTTTCCAGGCTTTCCATGATGGCACATTTATACACCGTTGCAAAAACGTTTGCTGTGTCTCCCAGCACAGTCTCAAGCGTGTGGAGGAGATAGCACAAAGTGGGGAGTTACAGGACCTCAGCAGGACTGGTACCTGCTTGTTTGTGTGAAGACGAGCACTGTCCGAGCCCTACAAATTCCCTACAGCGAGCTGTTCATGTGCACGTTTCTGACCAAACTCTCAGACGCGGATTCCATGAGGGTGGCACCTTTAATGGGGTCTGGGGTCACAGCTGAGCAGCATGTAGCTTGATTGGCATCGACAGAGAACACTAGAACTGGCAAGTCCACAATTGGTACCCCGTTGTCTTCGCAGATGATTGTGCAACGTCATCTCCAGACTCTTTCAATCCGTCACATGTGCTCAGTGTGAACCTGCTCTCATCAGAGGAGCACATGCTGGTCCTGCTTCTGGGCTCCTCTCCTGGTATCGCCTCTACGCTCTTGAGACTATGGTGGGGAAGCAGCAAACCATCTTATGACCAGCTGGATGGATGTGCCATGCTGGAGGAGCTGGACTACCTGTGCAGCCCGAATGAACTGCAGGTACTGTCGTCCCATGGTACCAGCAGTGACACCAGCAAAAAGCAAAACTAGATAAAGACTCATTCAGGAGGGAGAAGAAGAGAGCAATGGTCTGTGGCCACCATCTGCAAAACCGTTCCCTTTCTGGGGGTTGTCTTGTTGCTGCCTCTCTGGTACACCTGCTGTCACTGTGATTTTCACCAAAATAGATGATGTGGTTTTTTGTTTCCTAACTGGACAGATTGTTATCCCAGAAGTCTAACTTTGTGTTACACTGTGTTGATCAAGTGTGAATATTTTTGAGAAGTGTGTTTAACTCAAGTAGTTGAGTGTTCAAGGAGCTTATGAATATATTTTTGGATATATTTCTTTTTTAAAATACTGCCCAGCCACTCAGCTACCCCACAGTGTTCCTCAGTAATACACACTGCATATTGGGGCTGTGCGATTATGGCCAAAATGATAATCACAATTACTTTATTCAGTAGTTGGAATTTTGACTTTAATGATTTTCATGAAAAATGCTTTCACATCTTCACATCTTTGTCTCAAAATAAATTTGGTCCACCCTTTTCACCTAAAGCTAAAACGGGGCACAGCTTTCACTTTCACTGTGGCCGTTTTCCTGAAACATTTGTTGCTCACCGTGTTTAATGGACACACCTTCGGCTAAATTGAATGTGATTGCGGCGGTGATTTTAGCGCATCTTTGTGAGCTGAATGGATACTCTGACGTGTTCTGCAGGCTCGTTTTTATGGACTGATGTTGGATGATTTACGTTGGGAACCACGGGACTGTTTTTCTTGTCTTTCATGCATTAATTATACTGGAGTTTGTAGTGTCTTTTAAGCTTTTGAATAAGTTAATTGCATATGATTTTTTTCTTGGTTAACATCACTTGCACTAAATCCAAACTATTTGCAAAGAATAGAGGGACAAGCTCTTCATCTGCTTTGCCAGACATTTGAATTTTGCTGTGTATCCTTAATGTAGATTTACTTCTCCACACTATTCCAGAAAACCTCAAGTTCTGTGGTGCAACAGCTGTGATTGGCTCATGCAGACATGTGGTCAGGTGCTGATTTAGGGTTTGCTCGATTTGCTTTTTCCATGCATTTAAATATCACTTTATATTGCTCGTTTAATTGCAGCCAAAATTATGATTGAGATTAAAACTCAATTCGAGTGAAGCCCTACTGTATATTTATGTTAATGATCTAAACAATGCAGCACCACAGGTATTATTTTTGAATGACAGAATTAAATAGACTGACAAGACTAATTGTATTTTCAACAGTGTGGATCAGGTTCACCAATGCTTTACAGGAGGTAAATCAGAACCCTTGATGTACATTCATTATGAAGCATTACTGAAATCAATTAAGTCAGAGACAAGGGCTCATGGCAGCTTTTGAAGTAAACCCTCCAGTGACTTTGCTATTATGTCTAAACTATGATAATTTCCTTTTTGTAATCCCATCATGTGTAACTGTGTAATCTCACAATCTTTGCAAAGGTTCATTGAACCTGTGAACACAATTAAGATGTTTTTGCAGGAAACTGGATTATGCATTTGTGTGATTGAAAGTCATAAATCACGTCGTAATATCCCTGTCAACATAAAGTCAAGTAAACCGTATTTAATCAGTTATTTATTTATTTTTGGACCAGTCTTACGCAGCCAGAATTGCAGAAGCAAATTACAGTTTGAGAGTATGATTTAGAAACAATAAACTATAATTAGGAGAATGTCATTAGGCATTAGCATTCTCTCACAGAGCAAAGAATAGCAAGATTTCTGCCAGAGATGCACTTTTAAAAGCATTAAGTTTGAGCAGAAAACTGGGACTGAGATTACCATGACCTGGACATCATGCTAGACAGTATAATGAGTGTCCCTCATCATAAAGTATAGCAAGGAATATTTTACTGTATGTGCTGAAGCTTCAATCCTAAGGAGCTTGGAAAGAAAAGCGACCGGACTTCTTTAAGATTTTTGAAGACGTTTCACAGCTCATCCGAGAAGCTTCTTCAGTTCTAAGGCCAAATTGTGGCGAGTCCCAGCTATTTAAGCCCTAGTGGGCGTTGTCCCTTTACTTGTCCCCTTTGTGAGACCTTGCCTTACCCTGTCATGTGACCCTTTTGAGATCAGCTGACTCAAGATGTGAGTGGGCGTTAAGGCGCCTGGAAAGGGATCTCAAAACTGGATTGTAGATGGCAGACAGTTGGTGTGGTAGAAAATACTTGGCTAATGTTAGTAAAAAGTAATGGAGGTCAGTCAGTGGCAACTCATTGCATAAATGTTATGCCAACCGGGGCATGAATTCATTTGCAATTCAGCTACAGCTCAGTGAATTCAGTTTCATTTAATTACATTTTATTCATAGAGCCTCAAATCACATCGTATAGTAAATCACCTACCACTTTACATGGTAAGGTCAAAAACGTATATATATATATATAAAAAATTCCTTTTGTCCATTTGGTGACAGTGGGGAGGAAAAACTCCTTTTTTATAGGCCATCTGCCCCATACTGGTTATGATGAGCAAAGAGAGAAAAGAAGAGCACTGAATCAAGAAACAATCACTCGGCAGGTTAGTTAGCCAAGCAGATGTAGAGCAGGAATATACACCACTGGAGCAAGTACTCAGCAAGAGGACTGCATAATGGAGTTAAATAGAGAAGATTAGAATATGTGCTGTCGCTAGCGACAAGACAACTCAAGGCCGCATGTTGCATGAACTAAATGGAAGTAATGCAAGTCATTCATGATATCGAATGAATCACAGCTCGTAGGAGGGGAAAAACAAGGCAAGATGGACACATGGGGGGGGGCAGGCAGGGCAAAGAAGTGGGAAGAGATTGAAAGGTCTGGGAGGTCGGGTCCCGTGCATTGTTCTTTACCATGCTCCAGTTCCAGCCGTCATCCCAGCTCTTTGTTAAAGCCTGAGCACTAAGGATGTCTGGCTCCTGGGCACTATTGCCAGAGGCTGGAAGCTCAAGGGTCAGCGAATTTTCCAAACCATTGCTTTATAGTGGCCCGATTATCAGGAAAAATTGCTCCACTGTACTCATTCAACAGGCGTCAAGCTCAGTTTGGGCTGTCACGCTCAGGCACTGTTGATGGCCGGCATGATAGATGAATGAGCCGTTAGGATGTTACAAAGGCTGTTTTATGTAACTAATCTCAATCAGAACATGACCCAAATCTAAATTTAAATGTATTTCGACTTTATTATACCATGCTATCAATTCAGCTGCTAGGCTCTGGGAAACAGTTAATGAACATTTCATTAAATGTTTGACCAGCAGCTACTGTACCTTCCTGCATTATCGAACAAAAACATTAGGTTACTGATGAGTGAGCAAATTGGTCTATGAATCAGCAAACAGGAAGAGTAACTGTTACTGTGCAGTTAATTTTTCTGAGAAGACATCAGCATTATGAGGAAGGACAGGCTGAAAGATTGTAGTTAGTTCCAACGATTTGACTTGTGGACTCACCAGATGTAACCCTGTAGCTGGAATCACGGCTACAAAAACCTTTTAGAAATCCATTAGTGTCACTATATGAGCAGTTTGGTGGCATTTCAAAGAAAATCTCGTACGGCTTTTGAGCAACAGGAGTCAGGAGTCTGAACAAACATGTTTTGTGAGGTGTCCACTTCAGCTAAAATAAATAAGTCACTTCAGACTGAAATTTTTGGAGACTGGAGTGGAAAAGTAGAGGATTTGTTTAATGTTAGCTCATTCTCACGTAGGTGCATTTGTTGTATTTGGATTGTAAATTAACTTGCTTTAAAAATCTACTCAGCTTGTCTGGGATGGTTTGAGCCCGTGGGCAGAAGCCCAAAATTGTGTGTAGTGGTATGGCTTAAATTGTGCCTATATGCACGAATGCCGCACAAATGTGCTTGTGCAAGGTTTTAAAGGCAATATGGACCGGCATTATCACGAAATGGTTACATTTTAGAAACACAATGGAAAAAAAACTGTTGGATGGAAAAGGGAATTGGAGCTCTGATTAGAGCAAATGACAGAGTAAAAAGAGGTGAACCAACCATTTTTTTTTTTTATTTTTTTTTTTTACAACTGAGAGGTCATGATTGCAGTCAACCATTCTGCAGGATTGAAGGTATTTATAGCACCTCCCCCTAAATTATTTTAAAAAACATGTTCATGTTCAATACTTCCTGAGGCACAATGCAACGGTGCATGTATGTGAACAAACAAACAAAAAAAATATGTTCATAAGAAAATAAGCTCCTTTAAATTGGCTGTTTTTCAAAAGTCTCCAACCCACAGTAGCTGATATGATTGCTCTCAAAAGGTGCAATGGTCTTAGGTATGTTTGGCATCCATTCTGACAATTCAGGTTTATTTATACAGTGAAAAATCACAACAACAAGGCAAGGCACTTTATATTGTAAGGTAGACCCTACAATAATGCATACAGAGATAAAACCAACAATCATGTGAGCAAGCACTTTGGCGACAGTGGGAAGGAGAAACTCCCTTTTAACAGGAAGAAACCTCCAGCAGAACCAGGCTCAGGGAGGGGAGGGGCCATCTGCCGCCACAGGTTGGGGAGAGAGAAGGAAGACAGGATAAAGACATGTTGTGGAGAAGAGCCAGATATTAATAAGAAGTGTGATTCAATGCAGAGAGGTCTATTAACACATGGGCAAAAGAAATACCCAATGCATCATGGGAATCCCTCACCAGCCTACGCCTATTGCAGTATAACTAAGAGAGGATTCAGGGTCAAAGACAGGGTCACTGTCTTAGCCAGTTTATGACTGTGACCGCTGCATACACATGGTTTTTGTCCGTGCGCGTAATTTACACAAGCGCCCCTGGAGTCATCACCTCAGGAGCGTGGCAGTAAATCAGCCTGCAGGAAAACTATGGTGACACTAGATTTGCTGATTCACGCCTAGTGGCATCTATATTCCAGGGGTCATGCAGCTGGAGATTGGGGGTGATGGTTCTCTCACATCACTAAGTACTGGTGTTAGCATCTTTCAAATGACTTCTCCTACGCTACACTGAGCAGATGCTATAATGTGGTTCAGCTTTGCTGTGCAGTCATAATTTGTTGTTGCTGCAACGGGCAATTTATACCTACACGGGGGTTGAGCGACATAGATGAAAATCACACCTGGGTACTTTCAGGTTGAATGCCAGTACGCAGATATATCTTTAATATTTTTCTAATGAGTGTGCTAAATGTTCAGGTCTGAGCCAAAACCACATGTGAAAACCACTTTTTTATATAGTTTCCTTTCCTTTTGAGAAAAGTCCAGCTGGAAAATATAGTCACAAGAAACTGGACGGTTGTTGTAGTCAAGAGAAAGGTTTTTCTTCTTTGTCTTTTTGATAGTTATCAGTGTAGTTATTGACCCAAGAACATTATATAAGCTCTTTATATTTTAATATTTAAAGGGGCTATTAAGAAGCGATAAGAACCAATACAGATAAACTTAATATACCTTTCACACAAACAGTGTTGGGGACTAACGGAATACATGTACCGGCGTTACGTATTTAAAATACAAAATATGAGTAACTGTATTCTGTTACAGTTACCGTTGAAAAAGGTGGTATTCAGAATACAGTTACTTTGTTGAAATAAATGGATTACACGGCGGTCTTTTCCTGTTTTATATGCTAAGCTATGTTCTCTCTATTTTTGGTAATTCCACGCCGGTGGAAACCCAAACAAACACGCATTACGAGGCTCTAATGCTTGTGTCTCAGTCTCGCGGCCCATGTCACCTCTACTTGCGGCCCGCATAACTCCTGAGACCCAGGAAAAAAAAAGTATTTTGATTTTGATTTTTTTCATATAAACCAAGTGTTGGGTTGTTAAAAAACACATTGCAAAAAAATTTTTGTTTTTAACTAATATTATTTAAATTTTACAACATGTGCACTACAGTGCACAAGGGGAGTTCATTGATCACGAATGTGAAACTAACAAAATTCAATCCTTTTCTTGATTTCTAGAGAGAACTCTACATCACTGATATTATTCAGGTCTTGTTCACATGTTTGTCCCTTGTTTATCAGTTCCTTAGCCAAGAGGCACATGAACTCCAGGTACTGGGAGTTCTTTTGAGGTCGTTGCATGTCCTCGCTATTTTGATGGTACTGAAGCCAGGAGTTGGTGATGGCCAAATCAATGAAATAAAGCGTGGTGCGAACAGTTCACTTTTTGGTCCGACTAGATATTCTGTAAAAGCTGAGCATGCAATCTGATAGGTCAACCCCTCCCATGTCGATATTATATTCTACAACCACTGCAGGTCTTGGGACTTGTGAATTGGGACAGCCAGTGAATGGAATGATCTGTTCATCATAAAGACCTTTGTTGGCCTGGGCAGATTGAGGCAACCTTGAAGGACTCTCTTTAGAAGTGGTCCGACTTTCCCCAGGAAATTCTTTTTAAAAAAAAAATTTCTGGCAGATCATCGACTACTTTCAGCAAAGACCTGATCTTGTAGAAATGACCACATGTCATCGAATCAGCTGTAACTGCGACTCTTGTTTTGGCAGCCCAGTACATTCAAATTTTCGGATATCCAAGGCATGCAATGTACACTGAGATTCCTAAAAAGCTATTGATTTCTTCTGGTGTTGTTTAAACTACACCCTGAATCCTGTACCATACGCTGGTTGGTCAACAAGGACAAGTCCTGAATTAGTTTGTTTGCTGGAAATACTGCTGTGGGCTCCAATCATTAAGTGTCATTAGGGTACCATCATCTCCAATTCTGCATTCTCCAAACAAAGGCATGAACCTAAGATAATGGAAAATTGTCTGTGAAGGTTCTCAGTCATCCAGGTCATCGTAGTCAAAGGAGAAGCTTCTTCAGAACCTCTCGGATGAGAGGTGAAACGTCTTCAAGCAACTTAAAGAAGTCCAGACGCTTTTCTTTGCAAACTCCTCTGACTATAATGGAAAATTATTTAGCAAAATAAAATTTACTCCAATATCCGATATAGTTCACTTACAACACATTTACACTATGATTATAAGTTAAATCAATTTACTGGAAACATTTCTGCATGTTACCCATACTGTTTTCAGTCAAAATCAAAAATTCCTGATTGTCCTACATGCTGGTTTTGGACCAGATAGGATGACGGCAGATTTCAGCTGACCCTGTGTCGTTCTCCATTACATCTGCCCCTGCATCTTGATAATCTTTGTCTGGCTCCTCCTGGGTTTTCACCCTTTCCTATCTGGCTCATATGACTCTCATCTTCTGAAAGATCTATGTCTGAATCTCCCTCAATGATTGTATTACGAATTCTTTCTGCCTCTGTCAAAAAGTTGTCTACTAGAAAAAAGTGAAACAAATTTAAGTACAAAGTCCTGACGTGCACTAGAGTACACATTAATAAATTAGTCATTTCCTCCGTGAAACTAAATAAGCTTAGGTCTGAAAACCACCTGAAATTACTTGCTAGATGTTTATTATTGAAAATTAATCCAAATCTGAGTTTAAAAAATATTTTAAATGTAGATATCATGCTTACATTTCTTTTTTCCATAAAATGTGCTTGTCGGCATGACAGCCATTTTGAAAGGCGGGAAAAAGAGAGTTGGGAAGGCCACACCCCCACACACGTGACATCATTTTAAAGGTACTGTTGTCCTCTCTAAGAAACATCAGGACTCAGCAGAGTGGTATGTAGAGTATGAGTGATACAAGCAAAAACTAAATGTGTACTACAGTGCACAAAAATGAATTGCTGGGTCTCAGGAGGTACGTGAAGGAATATTTTTAAAAATTATTGTTCAAAAAATTATTTAATATGAAGGCAATAGGCAGAGTGTTAGAAGCATAGCCCTAAAGAATGTAGCCTCATGGGTAGTGTAGTGCAGTTGTAAGGAAATAATTGAGACTCGACTGTACACTGTGTTCGTGTTTTCCTCCGAAACAATGAGTTCAGTTGGAGCAGCCTTTCAACGCCTCTCTCTGTCTCTCGCTGGCAAAGTTGACCCAGACAACAAAGTAAAGCTAGTTTTCGGCTACGAACCCGACACGGAACCTGACGTATTAGCCAGAGGTCCCTTTACTACGGAACGGAGCCGCGGACCTGTTTTATATACGCGCACAAAGTGCAGCCTTACCTAATGTCCACCCTACTGTTACTCATTTTATATTAAGATTTAAAAATCTAGTTGGTATTGGTATGGCGAATAACCTTCAGTAATAGTAATAAATCACAAAGCAAAAGTACATTCATGTTGTTGTAAAAAGCATGATAATATATTAAGTAATTGAATATATTCAGAATATGTTACTTTCATTTAGTAACGTAATGGAATACATTACAAAATAAATTTCGGGGCATGTATTCTGTAATCTGTCGTGGAATACAATATAAAAGTAACCTTCCCAAAACTGCACACAAACACACTATAGTATGACGAAAAACAGAGTTGCACCTGAAAGGCTTTAAGGAAGAAATGAGTTGTGTAAAGCAACATAAAGTTACATTTATATAAATGGGATTTTCTCATTTTATAGCTTCTTTAACAATATTCCAACACACATTTTCATATTTTGTGGAAAAAACCAAAAATAGACATGTTTGGAAAACTGATGTGAACGTCTTGGCTTGCAAAGTGACTCATAATGTCGGCAGTTGAATATTTTCAGTTTATTGATTGCCCTGGCAAACAGTATTAGAGTTCACAGAGAAGATGGTGCTTTGGCTCTCCACCAGGAAGAAAAAAAGAAGATATTGAGCGAACACTACCTCACTCAAATTGCATCGAAATTGCCAGCTGTCTTCTTGCCCCCTATGTTTTCTTCAGTGACTCTTGGATAGGAATGGTTTTATGGATTGGTCCACTGCAGTATGAAGCCAAGGTTATGGCAGGGCTGGTCATGTTGGCTCTCATCATCTTACTTTTCAGTGGCTCCAGTTCATGCCCAGACCAACCCCAGCGCTACATTCAGACACTCAGACTGTCTCAGTGCCTGCCGCAGTACTTCACTCCGCTATTAACATTCTGATTGCAGTCTTGTTTCGTTTGCCTGGCCAAGCACTTTATTTCCAAAAAAAGAAGAAAAATAAAGGAGACCCGGCCTCAGCACTGACCTTTCCATTTGCAGAAACACAGCAATCATTCATAAATCACACTACTGAGTGTAAAATATCCAAACTGTTTGATATCACAGGCCTAATGAAATCACTCGCACTCCTTTACTGCTATTATAGCAAAAGGTCAGCGACATAACTGATGTTCAGCTTCAGCATGATTGTCCTACTTCACATTACCCATTGCTCAGCCCATAAAAAAATCAGTATAGGCCATATTGTGTGACATTTTGTCATAGTTTTTTTTCTTTTTTCAGACTGTCGAAAATAACTAATTTTGTGGTGAAAGCTCAGTTTGGAGTTTACTTTGAAATGAGTATTTTATGGTACATTTGGTTCAGTTATAAGTCAGACATTTATGAGTTTGAGGGATATTAGTGGGACCCAGACCGTGACTAGGAAAATTACCCTTACTTGTAATTATGTGTTTCTTTGCAAATAAAAACCATGAAAAATCAAGACTAAAAGGATATGAAGGAATACATTACATTGTGGAATTGCAAAAAAAAAAAAAAAATGCATTTGCAAAAAGGGATATTTTATGAATGTCTGCACTCGTCTGCTTGTTATTTATAATGGTAACAAAACTCATTAATAAGATTTTAATCACATTTCCTTAATGAAAAAACAATACATCTTTTTGATACAAAAATGCATATTTCAATTTTTTTATTTGCTCGGTGTGTAAAATAAGACGAGATATCTTTTGCTTTTAGGCTTTGTTTGGAGTAATGATATACTAATATATAATGTACAATAATATTGTTGTCCATTAATGGTGATCTAATGGGCTCTGAGGGAACATGAATGCATAACCCCAGCACTGTTTCTATCATGGAGATCATCACTACTTTTTGAAACCATAATAAATAAATAAATAAACTTGCAGCAGGGTAGATCAACTCACTAAACTATAAGAAAGGGTTAGAGATATTTATTGCCATAAAAAGAAATAGTATTAAATTGTTCATCATGTTAAAAGACAATGTCTCAAACCTTATTCATTCTTTTTAGAATCAGCTGGGTTTTTATTTTTGGTTATAGAATAGCACTTTTTGTGATAGTGATGTCAGTTTAATCACATTAATCTATGACTAGCTTTGTAATTAGTTAGTGTTACAGCTTAGTAGCATGGCATAAGGCTAGCTTTGCAAATTAAATAAACTGAGCACAGAATATTACACAGGAAAAACATTTAATCTGTCACTACGAAAAAAATTAGTAAATCATGACAAGACGTTACTTACACCACACATTTTTTTTTTTTTTTTATTGTATCACTTTATTATCTGGCTGAATGACAAAACATTGCTTGAATTGTCTGTAGCATCACTTTGTGCCCATAACATGTTTTTTTGTTGCATCCTTGTGTTGTAGCAAAAATGAATGTGAAAATAGAATAACTCAAAATCAAAGAACATTTACATAAACAAGTTGGTTGGATGCTTACCTCAGCTCAAATAAGGAAAATAAAGTTTGGTAATGTTTAATAAAAACTGTATTTTCTTTTCACCTTTATTTGTAACATGGTATTGGGTCTGTCATTTTTTTATTGCAGTGAGCCTGATTGCGAGTTAGACAAAGCAATTATATGCTCAAAGCATCAGCCTGTTAAAACTGCCTAAGCAGTAAAATCCAGCACGTCATCTTTACAACATTCATGCTGAGCACATCGAAGTTGAAAGAACTTCACAACTGAGACCATCACTGAAGGAATAAATTTGTGTGGCCATGATCTATGCTCTCATTGGCATGCAGAATCCTGTAGAAGCACTACCTTTCCCAATGCTACTGTGTATTGCTCAGATCCCAACTTTCAGTAATGAGTTGAACTTTATTTTCTAGCTTGAACAGCTTTAAGAGGTATGAGCCAGTTGAGCAATATACTAACACTAACCTAAGAATTACTTCTCTTCATTAACGGCGCTTTAAATCCAGCCATACGCTAAGTCATATGTGCATGAATGGCAGTCGTGATAATAAGTTCTGATAATTAGTCCAGAAGCTGCCGGTGGCCTAAACAGTTATTAAGTGGGTTTGCGGTTGCTTTAACATTCAACCGGCATTAACTCTCCATCATGTAACCAGGTTTCATAAATATTCATCTAAGGAAGTTGAGTGGCGGCTCATTCAGTATTTAGTCATGCCCAATGTTAATACATGAAATATTTATTCAAAGAGAGAGGCAGGTCGCAACCGGCAAGTCCTTCCAGAAACAATAAGTACATCTGAATGGATCAGAGTTTCAGTGCTTTCTCGCTTGCAGATTACCAAGCACATTTAACTCTTCATGAACAAAAGTGAGACGTTTGTTGATGCCAGTCTTTACATTTCTGTTGTGTCACTGTGCTGGAGTTCTGCACTATATTAAGGCACTAGTATCACGATCTGGATACATATACTTGCCATAAACACTTAGTGCCAACAGATTTCTTTGGTAGAAACTGGAACTGCTCCCTGAAAACACTGATGTTTGTTTTAATAGTTCCAAAAATAGAACCCAAACAAACAGAACCCCAAATGTCGGCTTGCCTAGAGACTGCGGCATGCCATTTGTGGTACAGTACAGCAGGATTGGGTGATTTTTATCTAATAGGGAGCTATAGAAGAAGTAGTCCTGTACTTGTCCAGGAGTTAAGTTTGTCTCACCCACTGACACGCTGCATAAAAGTCAGGGCATGCCACAGCCAGCAAATCTGCGTGTTGTGTTAACTCGAGGTGGTGTAAGACTTTGTCTGCGATTAACTGAGGCTGACTCTCAGCACTGTCGATCTGCTGCTTGTCACACGGGGCGTCGCAGCAGTTTGTGTCTGGCTGGAAAGGTTTCTTCATGGCGCGAGGGGATAATTATGATGAAATGATTGACGTTTCACCTGAGCAGAACTCTCGCTGATGGCGTGTTCCATTCGCCAATGTCCCTGTTTAAGTGTCAGTTAGATGGAGGAATGCTGAGAGATGACGTTAATGGATGCTGCAAAGGCAGAGGCATACTGACAGATGTTGACGTTCCATGAAGTAGTTTTGCCTTATCATCTACCACCTGTAGGCTGTCTGTGGAGACGCACTGAGTGTGTGTGTGTGTGTGTGCGACTCAGTTTTATATTAAGTGTTAAGTTTCTTTCCTGTAGGAACATAAAAACGCATTTTTGTAAAACTTGATATTATTCATGTTGTTCATCTGATGATATCAATAAGGATTTTTCCTGTTTGGTGATATAAAAAAACACTGTTTAAGCTTTAAGCTGAAGATTAAAAATTCTAATGTAATCAACCAATAATTAAGTCTAATGAATGTTAAAAGGTCGCTTAAAAAAAGCATGTCTTTTCACCACATCGTTACACCCTGAATACGAAAACGACTGCATCCAGCAGCTGTTTTCTGACCAGTAAAAAAAAAAAAAAGGGGGATTTGATTTCCAGCCTTTATAACCAGAAACCTCCAGCAGTCGGGTCAGAGTGCCCCACAAATAAAGCAAAACACAACAAACAAGGCAGAAAAAGTAAATAATCTGCAAATATTAATAAAAATTCACAAAATATCTCAGTGAAAAATGATGGTGTTTTGGCATAATACAACCACGCTGTAGAGCGCTCTAGCTGTGCAGTATCCTGGTAGGAATAAAGCCATTTTCTTACTGAAAGCGTATGTGGTGGTTTTTGAGGACAAGCCACCATCTTTTTTTAGTAGATATGAGACCAGATAACAACAGGCGCTTATTATTTGTGGTTTGCTACAAAGAGGAGCTGTCATTAAGTAAAGGCAGGCACAGTGTGTGAGGGATGGCTCTCAGAGTAATATTACTTGAGATTTTTTTCCCCCTCAAAATCTATTGACTTAAAACCATAAGATGAAAAGTACAATATGAATGAGCTCCTTCCAGTGATAACTAATTGAATCATTATTTCAACATTGCTATCGTGCTTTACTGTTTTTTTTATTGTTCAAGGTTGATTTATAGCTTAATATTTAGGATTAAAGTACATTAAAAAAAATAGGTTTTGTTATCCAATTTCAGAATGCTGTTATATCAAGTTCAAGCACCATATCCCATCACTTTTCATCTTCTACCTTATTGCACACTTAGACCTTAAACATTTCACTTAAGTGTTCTACCACTTTATTTTTTTTGCACAATCAAAGTGATGGTGGAAAGCATCTGCCTAGTGAAGATATAAAATCAAACTCCTGGGGTAAAACAGCCTGCATTCTTACTCATGGAATGAATATTTCATGGAAAGCCATCAGCGGCATATTGGGAATACTTCTCGAAAATAATTACAAGGGAAAAGGCAGGGTGATTCTGTTTAAAGCTCTATAAACATAACCCTGTTAGAGGGAAAGGCCACTTCGGGAAGAAGTTTCCATGCAGTGGTAGCTGACCAGAGTTGGGTGGGATTAAATTCCACTGTTGGTTCCCACAGATGGATTACAATCCACAGATCCACAAATCCACAAAGGAGTGCAAGTTATGGTATGCTATCACATTGCTACAATATCATAAACAAGAAACATGACGTTATGCAACCAGAGAGACAGCTTTCACAATAACCTTCATCGCAAACGCTTTTAAAGGGAAATTCCTCCAATTTTTTTCACATGAACTGCTGGTTGAGAAATCAGGTGTAGGCCTGCTGAGCAGTTGTGTAATGTCTGCTGTGCCTGCAGAGGAGCTTTGTCAAATCAGTGAAAACAACGTCCGATTATGTCATCAGATTATATCTCGACTTGGCCGTTACAATCAGGACAGGGAGTCTTAAAAATGGGAGTTTTGACCAGGCGGGGAGGGTGTATCATGTAATCTGCACTCCCCCGCCCCAAAAAAGGATATTATTTACAAACCAAAACTATCAGTATTAATTTTTTGTAGCAAATTTAATTACATTCTTTTTTATTTAAACTTTTTAGAGTGAACAAACAAACTTATTAGCCTACTCTAAGTGCAAATAAAAACTCCCCATCAAGTGTTAATCCATGGAAAACCAAAGATGGACAGACGCTGCTACAAAAGTCTCATAGTGTGACGGCAGGGAGGACAGTCTTGGCTGGAGTGCTTGCAGCTCTCCTGCTGAGTTACAGCTGAACCCCCGAACAAGCACAGGAGGGACAGGCTTTGATTCACACTTGATTTCAAAGACAGAGGACCCATGTCAATTATAATGTTCATATTTAGAGAACAACCTGAAGAAAATGGATTAAAACAAGTAAATTGTCTCATTCTTGACTCCCGATAATGAAAATTAAATTTGGTCACTACTGCCATGTATTAAATAATTTTATTTCCCTTTACACTTTTATTTTGGTTGATGCACCTTAAATGTTTTATATTAGTTGATATGATTAGTGAGTTTTATGCACCTAAGCACAAGACTTACCTAAATCTAATCAGCAGATTGCTTTGAAATTTGCTGATCATATTTGTCGTCCCAAGAGTACGAACCATCAGCAGCTTCCTGTCCTCATCCTCTTTGCTTTAGCAAGGACAAGAAGTAAGCTTGAGAAATTGCCAGCTCGTCAGTGTGTTAGTTTTTAATGGGTGCAGTCAATACTGCACTAACGTTGTGCTCAGACTCACACTTTTGGTGGCCCTTTAGTGTCTCACAGGTTTGGTAGTCTGGTACTATAAAACAATCCTAAATTTGCGACTAATTTTTGTCCGCATGCTTGCATGTGTGGCTGCTGACATGCGTGTCTTTGTGTGATCGTAGAATGCGGCGTGTCCAGAGCCCCCCCCTCCTCTAAAAAAAGAGCTTCTTCTTAAATTGTTGTGGCATTTTTGACAGCAATTATTTCCAAGCAGCGCAGCATAAAATTACCATTAAAATGGCTTCAAACGACATGTCAGAATTTTCTGTTGGTTTGATTCTATTTTAAAAAGCTCTGGATTTACCGATGCTCTCACTTTGCCTGAATAAATAATGAAACCCATCCTTCTGCTGGACAAAGAACCCAGTAAATGAACCTCAATGAATACTGACAAGCATGTACAGTACAGCTGCCTGACATCAGAATCATCTTCTCTCTCTCGCTCAGTCGCTCTTACGTCATTCAGCAAAGCAGGTTTTTTTTCCACTTTAAATCATTTAGCTGTTGTTACCTGTTGTGTGTTTTTTTTTTTTTTTTTTTTTTTTTTTTTTTTTACAAATCTGCTTTTTAATAGGAGTTTTTTGGAACATGTGTATGACCTGAAAAAAGGGGGAAGATGGCTACAAAAGTTACTTTTTTTCCCTTTTTCTTTTTTTTTCAAAGGCACATTTTATTCCGAGTGATATCTGTGGATTAGTGGAAACTTAGCAGACTGCATGAGCATATTCTGCCATGGGGAAAGACATTTCATTGCATTGGGGGATTAGTGCGCTGCGTGCCTCAATCACTCACTCTTTGTTGGGATAAATATTACCAGTGTCTGGAGAACAGGCAAGCGGCTGGAATCAGTGCTTCACTTTTCGCCATGCTTGACGTGCTGCTGGGTCTTGTACTAAGTCATTACCGTAACACTGCAGGGTGAAAAGTTATGCACGGAGACGACTTCCTGAGAGCCCTCGCTGAGCCTACCGGACAAAGCCGCTAGTGTGAGGGTTATTTGAGGTCGTTCGCTTTGCCTGTTTAGCATGGGAATCGTCACTTGAGCTTACTTTAACTGACTTAATTGCTCTGACACCCTCCAGTCCCTCTGAATTTATCATCTTCATCCAAGTCCAGGGAGTGCAAGTAAAGCAATAACATCACTTGGGCCAAACCAATAGGTTATTGATTGGCAACCTATATAGAAAGGGACATGTCTCTGCTGTAATGGAGTGGGACACTAGAGTTTGTCAGGAAAAGCAGAGGTATCTACCGCTTTTCTCTTCCTGTCCTAAATTTCCTAGCTTAAGTTAATGAGAGTCAAAGGTTCCCCGCTGCACATTTCTAATTGCCCTCATGTCGGCATGTGAAATGGCAGAGAGCAGCAATTTATCGGATAAATCAACATAAGAAGGAAGCTGGTCAAGGACTGCCAAGCCACTGAGGCCCACCAACTGCGAGCTTCATCATTAGTCTGTGACTTATTTTGACCTGGCATCTAGGCGATTACAATGGGACCGAGCGAAAAGAAGCTCTGGCATGACCTGCAGCAATAGACCAGTCCCCATGCAATGATTAACTGCTGGGACTGCAGGTTCTTTATTGCCAATCTATTACTTAGGTATCCACTAGTAAACATATACCCAAATATATTCCTGATGATCAAAGGTTCATACTGACTGAATAAAAGCAGAGCACTGGGAACTCACATGGGACCACTAAACACGTCTCATTTATGTTTAGAAGTACATTTAGAGACATTTGGAAATAATCGTAGTTAACAAAGAAATTGTGCTGCTGTGTGAAAGGGATAAAAGTGAACTTATTTTCTGTTTTTTAATGTACTTACTTATACTTAATTAAAGCAACAGGTCTGCTCCATGTATTGAACTCATGCAGGCTTAAAAGCCCGAAAGATGGTTAAATTATATTAAAAGTTAAATTATTTCTAAGTGTGTGTGTGTGTGTGTGTGTGTGTGTGTGTGTGTGTGTGTGTGTGAGAGAGAGTAAAATTGGAAAATACAACCACTTATTTTGACGCCGACTTTTCTACGACATGAACGTCCAAGCTGTTATATTTTAAACCAATTAAAAAGAAACTGTAGAGAAATAAAAAGTCAAATAAGTACCTTTTCATTGAATACCCAATCTGGGATTTGGTTATAATATAATTTTAAACTACCAAATGCTTTTCTTTGCTGAGGCTATCATTTTAGTGAAATTGACTGTGAACTTGATACCCTCGCCTTCTTTAAAAATGCATAATCTTTTACACATACAAATGCACTTAGATGAGCGGCTCCTCTCTATGTTGGTTTAAATACGGCATATAATGAAGATAATAATCTCATAGGGCAATCCCTGGAATGCAAGTCTGCTCTTTTTAACTGCTACCGTAGTAATAAAACTGCTATAAGCGCTTCCCCACCATGAATTTTTTATAATTCCTTGCCATAAATGCCATCTTACTGTGTACCATAAAATTAAGTGAAATTAAATGCATTGCATTTGCTAGCAGTGGGGTGAGAAGAATAGCTCGCATAGAAGAATGGTGCAGATAATTTTAGTTAATAGTTTTTAAATGGGGAAAACAACAGTGTTAGTCCAATCTGGTTGAGGCCTCTGCTGTGTTTTAAAGTTGGTTTGCCTCATATTAGTTTCAAAGACATTTTTAAAGACTGAGGCTGATGACATTTGGAGTTAATTCCACATATGCTATTTGCTCCCATGCATTGGAACCTTTTGCTTGCTGTGGTTATGGAAAGATAAATTCCTGGGTTTAGGTAGATCCTTTGATAATTTTAGAAGGTAAGTTTCTCCAGTGTGAAAATGTAACAGCTGGCACACCTCAGAACTCCAGTTTGACCTATTTGTTGCATCATGATAGCTTTAACATTTTGAACTCACCTCGTCTTCATCAGACAGTAATGCACAGAGCATGGCCCTATTAAATCGCATGTTGGCATAGAGATGATGTGCAGGCAAAAAAACACATTGCATTGATTAAACAAATGAATAATCTTTTTTATGGACTGTGTATTATTTCCTGGTAATAGAAGCTTGTGCATAGTAAAAACAAGAAAAAGTAGATAAATCAAGTAGGTAAAAACAGATAAACAAACAAATAAATAACTAGATGTAATAAAAAGATCTAAAGTAATTTAAAAAAAACGTGAAAATAAAGAATAAAAATCCCTAAAATGAAAAAGGAACATTAAAATAAAAAAATAGAAAAGAAATAAATGAAATGGAAAAAAATAAAAAATAAATAAAATAACATTTTTGAAAAACACATGCACATCCTGTCAAACTGGATTTTTGCTGCTGTCTACCATGTCAACTTTCCATGCCAACGTGCCATGCCAACGTGCCATGCAAGTTGAAAATAACACACCATGCTGTAGCTTATGCTTTATTTTTCTATTAACCAGACTAGAGAAGCTTTTCCTGTGGGTCTGTTTTGTTTTAAAGCTCTTCAAATTGTTTATATAAATGTAATATTTGAGTCTTAAAAGTAAGAAAATGGCGTGTGGTGCTGGAATACGTTCTTTGTGTGAGGAATTTTTGCACCAGTAATGCAGCTGGTGTTTTTTTACTTGTACTTTTCCTCCAGTAATGAACCTTTTTTACTCTAGATTACTCCTAAAAACAAGTCTATTATGATGAACATTACGGAGCACTTTTATTAATGCATATTCAGTTCCTCTGTTTGGCTGAGACTCAACCAAATCACAAAGGCAGATGTGAGCGTTGCCCAGAAAGTGTCAAATTGAACTAAAGGAACAGAGAGAAAAGATTTACAAGTAACTTGGCAGGCAATGATGAGTTTTCTTTAATAGATTGCTAAGATTTTGTTAAGTCTGGAGATCTTCAAAACCATGAAAGAGGAGGACTGTTTGTTTTGTCTTAATGGAGAATTGGACAAGGTTCTGCATTTTTTAGACAAGGTAGAATTTTTAATGGAAAGGGAACTAGTGTTGTGTGACAGGCAAGGACAATGAAGAGTATCCTCGTGTCACCAGTCTGCATGTGAATGGCAAGAGCTGTTATCCTTAAACTGAGAAGACCAAATATGCAGAACGTTGTGTATTGTCAGTGAGGCATACTCATTTAGTGACACTGCATAGCAACAATAGATGAACAACTCAAATTCAGACATTAGAACATTGGCAAACAATGGGCTTGTTGAGAAAAGGTAATGGAGCCAGTAAAATCGCACAAAGGGTTGAGATAAAGGGGCATTGCAGTTAAAATGCAAAATCATCAGAGCCAGCAGTGACAGAAGATATCCAGAAGCACAGGAAGAATAGGAGCAAGAGTCATAAAGATGATAACACGAGGAGCGCTATTCTGATGCATCTATTCAGTCGCACGAGGCAGAAAAAAATACATTTGTTCTGAGGAGCAAAAGAAAAGAACGCGCTTCAGTCCTAAAGCTGAAACTACATTCATTAAGATCAATTACTATTAACCCTTTAAAGCCAAGTACGTGAGTTTTTTAGAGGTTTTGAGACTTCAACGTCATCATTAAATTACACAAGACATTTTTAAGTGACAAATTAACAAAAAAAGATGTACAAATTATTATTTAATTGGTTGAAAATATTGGATTGTCTATCCAGTGTTTGAAAAAGAGTAACACTGAGATTCATTTGAAATGAGTGAGTCTCATTTTTAAGTGTTTTGGAATGAACCAGCTTTTGGGAAAGACTTTTGAGTTACTAACTACCTGTTGCCCTTACTAGCCCAGGTGTTGACTTTTACACTCTTTTTATTGTATTTTTCTCATTTAAAACTGCTTGCTGTTGCTGCGGCTAACAAATGAGTTTCATGAATGTGGAAATTGTGGGCTACACAATGAAAATAATGATTTCAAATAGGCCCAAACAATCTAATCAAAATGTATTTCTATAGCACATAATAATACAACAAAGTTGACCATAGTGCTTCACAGTCGGTCAGCGCAATAGTATAAGACAGAATACATTTAAAAAAAAAAAAGAAACAGTTAAAAGGAGGGCAGGAAACAATATGAACAGTATGGATAAACAACACAACTAGCCACGAAATAACATACTAGATTGAATCAAAAGAACTTTGGTGCTGAACGGTAACCTTTCATTTTGGTATGATGTTCACTTTAAACATACAAATTTGGTTTTATTCAATTCAATTCAATTTTATTCATACAGCGCCAAATCACAACAACGGTTGCCTCAAGGCGCTTTATTTTGTAAGGTAGACTGTAAAATAATACATACAGACAAAAACCCAACAATCATATGACCCCCTATGAATAAGTGCTTTGGCAACAGTGGGAAGGAAAAACTCCCTTTTAACAGGAAGAAACCTCCGGCATCCAGGCTCAGGGAGGGGCGGGGCCATCTGCTGCGACCAGTTGGGGTGAGAGAAGGAAGACGGGATAAAGACATGCTGTGGAAGAGAGCCAGAGATTAATAACAAGTGTGACTTTTTGAAGATGCAAACCTTATCAAAGTGATTACTTATCACTTGATGAGCTGCTAAAAATGCATGTTCAGCTCTCTGAGGCTGGGTCTAATGAAAGGTTCTTCCTGTTAAAAGGGAGTTTTTCCTTCCCGCTGTTGCCAAGTGCTTGGTCATAGGGGCGTTGTCTGATTATTGAAATTTACTCTATTTTAATATAGAGTCTTTACCTTGCAATATAAAGTGATTGTGATTTGGCAATATATAAAAAAATTAATTGAATTATGAAATTGGGTGCTTGTGCTAGTACATTAGCCTTGATTCCTTTTGCCCTTTAAAAAACATCAGTGATTGCTGGTGTTTCCTTTCCACACACAAAAAATTGTCCTCGCTTCAGTATTTCTAGATCGATTTTGTTTACCTGTAATTTGTAATTTGAGAAAACCTTGCGGAGTGCTACAAATATCCACAAATTAAACTTACATCAATACAAAGGTGTAACACATATGTGGTTACACTGACAAAGAGCTGTTTCCTGGAATGGTCGGTGCAGACGTGCCACAGCAATAAAAGCTTTGGAAAAAGTAGCTGCAAAATAAGTGGAAACTGGTGGGTACAGATTATGCAAACCGCGCTTCTTTCAGCATGAGTATTAATTTGTAGGAAAAAAGAAGTGGCGCTTCAGGGCAATAAAGGAGGATGTGTGCAGTAAGACCAGGCTCGGTCATCCACTATTCCTTTGCTGCCATTTTGTGGAAGGCTCATGCTGGAGCAGTAACTCATGCATGTCTGCCCTAACGCACCATTGCAGATCAAAGCATGGCTGGGTTATGTAAAGCTGAAGGGGCTAATAGAGTGACCACATCCAATACAAAATATATTACAGTGCATTTGCCTCTGACAGGGATTGATGGGGTACATTATCCAATGAAATTGAGGGTTTCTGCAACACAGGCATAACACTGCTTAGTCCAGTAGAGCCCATGTGCTGTGCTACTGTAGAGCACCAAAGCATATGGTTAGATTTGCACATTTGGTAAGTTGTATTTCACCATAAACGGAATTCAGACCATGTTTTGGGAAGCAGATACAGTTTCCAAGTCCTACTCCGTTTTTGTGACGGAGTCTAATAAACTCAGTCTAACCTAATCACATCTTGTCGTCTTACCCATTTTATTTTTTTAAGTAGTTTCAGCAGTTAGCATATGTCATACCCACCATGAACACAGTTGTGTTACTCATGTAAGCAGGATAATAACAACATGTGTCAATCGTATCCATGCTTGTCACTGTCATTCTGTTCTCTCTCTCTCTCTTTTTTTTTTTTAAGGGTGTAGTTATGTAGCAAGCCAGCTAACTCGGAAAATAGCACCCTTATTCTAAACTCTAATTTGCAAGTAGAGCATATGTTCATCAGTCACCATGACCAGATCATTAGGTATGAAGATGACGTACGCAGATTCATTGCATTGATGTTATCCAGCCCTTTCACCAAATTCTTGGGTGAAATGGACCTTTATTTATCCCTACAAGTCCCACGAAGCATGATTTACAGTAGATTTACCTCCCTGTCTGTCAAGCAAGGAAAGCGTGCCATACTACAGCTCAGGGAGCGATGAGAGTTGACACTAGCATTTGGGACAAGGACCAGAGGACATTATGGATTACCTAACATTTTACAGCATGCTCTCAGAGTAGTAAGCGTACTTGTGCGAGCCTGCTTCTGAGGGAATGCGACAAAGATTGCAGTTGTGATGATAAAAACGGAGCCGCGGGGCATCATAAAGCGAGGAGTATTTGTGCCCTAGTTGCCCGGTGATGCCAGCTGAGACTGAGTCACCGTGCTGCAATGACTTTCACCTTGGCTGGAATCACTGTAGATTTGTGCTGATATGTGAGGCAGCAGGGTCACTGCAACTGCTCCTCAGTTATTAATTGACAGACAGAGCAATTATCAGTAGGAACTTGAAGTAGGATAGATGCGCTGACAGTAACATGTGGCTGAAAAAGACACTCTGGGAGAAATGTCTCTATAAGGGTCAAGCATGTGCACAAAGCGCTAACCATCATGAAATGTTATGTGAAATGACCGCTTTCAGGGATGCTTTCATTCGAATGTAATCATAGTGAACTTATACTAACAGTCAGCTAAGCACACTTACTCCCTAAACATGAGCTGGTTTTTAAGGGCCGACTGTTTTCATGCTTCATTTGATTCAACCCTACCTCCCATTAGGTTTGTCAGGCCTCATGATGTGTTGGATGCTGGAAAATAACAATGGTTGTGTCTTTGATAAAATAACGAAGCGTTAAAATTTTATTAGCAAACACGTTCTCCACATCCATAGTTTCTTGGGGTTTTTTTCCAGGAGAGAAATGGCACAGCTTTTTAAAAAACTAATACAAAAAACTTTCTTTTCTTCGAAGAATCCTTTTATGTGAAAAGTGGAGAAAATGTTTCCATTTTCTTCAAGGTTACCAGAGCCTCTGCATTGAGTCATTGTATCAAATCAGTGCAACTGTCAGGCCATCTCTTCAGTAAGTGATAGACAAATCACCGTTCACTGAGTTGACCTTGAATTTAAGCCAGTGGCTTCGCGTGCCCATTACCGCAGCTTTGGCTGACATATTGCATCAAAAGTTGAACTGAGTCGACGAATAATCTTGATTGAACTCTCAGGAAGCTTTATTAATCCCATGCTACCCAGAGAGGCTGTTAGCTTTTATGAGCTGTTGTCAAATTAAAATGTCTAAGCTTTTCAATTGGAGTTTGTCATGCTTACTAAACTATGATCTTAACCAAATGGAAGGCAAGCAGGGCGGGCGAGCACTAAATCATGTTGACAATAGTTAATGAACGTCCCAGGTGCCAAAAAGGCAGGCTCTAGAGCTTTACTGCCTCCTAGATAATGTAAAGTCAGACCTCAAGTAGATGATTTACACATCAAAACCAGCTGTGGAGTTTTCCTCTTTATCCAAATGCATATGAGAACTACTTTGAGTTCATGAAAAAGATAAACTTTTTTTTTCTTAAATCACATCCCTGGTGGTTCACAGACAAAAGCATTGTCACTGCATCTGGATTACACCATTTCACAGCAGGTCCTTTTTTTCTAGGGAGAAAAGAGGAAAAAGGGAACAGGAGGAGTATAAATACAAGAAACGCTGGCTGGTTGCAAAGAATCTTGCTGACGCCTTCTTTTCAGGATTGCTCAGCACCTTCTTCAGCTTGCAGTGTGGGACTAGAGGGAGCAACGAGGAGAGTGGAGTCCCTCATGATCAATTACTTCACTTGTCAAACTTGCAACACCACCATCTTCTAGTTAGTGACCTTTCACCCTGCAACATCAGTTCTCATCCTCAAATTTGCTTTGCCAGCAGTGTTCTCAGTGGGCTGCTGTCACATATTTTTGGGGAACCAAATTCTCATTTTTCTTGGATTGGATGTATGGATGGCATTGCATCCAACTGCCATTGCATGGTTAAGGTCATCTGTTTGAGTGTTGTCACTTACATGGCTGTAACAGAATATTACAGTAGAACTGTGTAGAGAGTGTGAGCCTGGACTGTCAATAGGGATGCAACACGCTTGTGAATATAGAGCAAACCTGGTTGTCGTGCACCATCTTGGATGATCTTGGTGACTGAAGGATCTTCCGGTGCCAACGTAGTTGTTTACTGTCCGGATTTTTTTTATGATCATCCTCACAGCTCAGTCTCCTCGGACCCATTGACAGAGATTCTCGCTGACGTCAGCATGAAGCTGCTTCTGCTTCCCGATCCAAATGCGCACCTGCAGCCGGTCTGAAAACAGACGGGATCCAGTATTGATTGTGTGATGTTCCACGTAATCCAGGCTCACGGCTTGCACCTGTTAATGCACAACAGGAGCACTCCAGGAAATGTTTGATTGTACCTCTTGGCTCATCATGTTTGCCCGAGATAAACCTTTGTTTGCACCTTATGCATTTGCATTGTGCACAACATAACACTGAGGACTAATGTTAAGACCCGTGTGGGAATAAGAACAAATCTTTCTTTTACAAATAAAGAACTGCTCTTGTCATATTTAAAGACAAACTATGGGCTTGTATGTGGTCAGGTTTTCTGTCTTATATGCTTGATATTGTCATTTTTTGGGGGGGGGTTTACATTTAAAAATACTTTTTATTGCTGTCTATTAATAGGAAAAAAAACCCCTCTCAAAGTACGGCTTAATCATACCATTAAGTTTAATCATCATCACTCAACCCATCACTTTTTTCAGGCTGCTTTAATCATTATTCAGTAGCGTTTTCCAGGGCAAACCATATGTGGCAGGACTCTACAAAGATAGATGAGTTGATTTATTAGGCCTCATGTTTTGCTAACACTGTGTGGCCAAGTGCCCACCAGCCCACATAGAGTCTTCAGGTCAGTTTAACCTTGAGAACAGAGGGGTGTATCTGTATTGTAAGCAGCTGTAACCCTGCCAAGAGGCAGGGGCACCTCTCGCTAGCTGCACTACAATAAGCAGTGGTTGTCAGTGATATCCAATTGTTTTTAAATGGAGATTCCCTCAGCTAGAAGGCTACAAATGGGTCTTTTTGTTCCAGAGACAGGTAAATAAGACACCACAGCTGACCTGGCACTCATTTCACCGATGCAGTGCTGCTATTAGTGTTCTTAATCTTAACCCACATATCTGTAGGTTACATCACACACTGTTTTTTTTTTTTTTTTTCATGTTTTCACTAAGCTACCAGCCGGGGACTGAGGGTAATGATGACAGTTTTTCTGAGGTTTGTTCATCCATGCATCATTTTGATTCTGGAGGGTAGATTTCAGTGAAATTTGCTTTGGATATTTATAGATCCTGGAGGATGATGACCCCTGACCTTTTCCAGCCATTATCAGGTCGAAAGATCACCACTGCAAAAATCTCATATTCAGTGAGAGAGATTTCGGTGCAAAATGCTGAGCACATCCATAATCCCACAGGGACATGCCCACTGGACTGTAACGGCCCCACAACTTTCCAGAGCTGTAAGATTCTGTGTGACAGCGGTATATATTTTACTCAAACTGGATTTCCTGGATGGTATTTCATCTTCTCACTGATAATGTGGCAGTGTACCCGTATCACTACAGCTTCATTTTACCTTTTTTATTTGTATTTTTTTTAAAGGAAAATACATTTTTTTTCAAAGCACTTGCCAGAAAAACAGAGTCAGCCCAATCAACACCACAGATTTAGCTAAATGAACTCACCAGTGCAAGTAACTAAAAGTGCTCCCTGATTTAGCGTTGCATAGAAGTGTTTTTCTATTTGCTGAAGAAACTTTCTGTTCTTCAAATTCCACATGAAAATAACTAAATCTATGTTATATAAAGTCATAGTTCATTATCAACATTTTAGAGGGACTGAAAGGGGACCTTTACATAGGCATTAATTGTAAAGTTAGCAAAAGTATGGCAAGAAATTTAAATCAAGGCTGCTTTGGTCTCTGGCCCCCGAGTTTGGCACCAAAACAAGACCGACTCATCACACAGCGCTGCGACTTATAGCCCACAGGCATGGTCGTGACATTTCTCAGTTTTAAGATACAGAAGGAAAAATGCTAATGAAGTGGCTGGATGGAAAATGTCATATTTTTTTTCTTCTTTTTGAGAAAATGCAGCTCTGTGTTTTTGTGGTTTGCACTTACGTGCGCCTTCATGTCATGTTGGAGAGGCAGTAAAGTGACTACAGGCTGACTTTTGGCTTTTTTTTTCTACCCCCAGGGGCAGTGGAAGAAATGCAGAGCCACAACAATGGCTGTCTCTTTTTGCCTGGAAAGGGGGGGGGGGGGTTGGAAAGGGTGCTATAGGGGTTTATCTTAGTCATGGTAATTGGTTTGCTGGTGTGGAAGTAGGATCATTCGAGAAAACCTCATTCAGTCTGACCCCCTCCCATTTATCTGTCTGGAAGGCTGCAGGGAGAAAGGGGAGAAGGATGGAGAGAGTGAGGGAGGGAATGAAGGAGTGCTGTTGCAGAGGCATTTTCATACAAAGGCTGGAGAAACTGAGTATATCTGAAGGCTCAATCTGATGCCGGCCTAAAACGAAAGGCACCTCTTTGCATCCCGCCAAAGAGTGCTTACTTCCTTTATCCCTTGGCGTCCTTCTGTGATGCTTAATGTGCCTGTTTGCATACATGTCTAACGTATAAAGGTAGAGTTTTAATGCAAAACAGCATTACTGCCACCATCAAATCATTTCTCATTTTCAGATTAGATTAATGAAGGCGGATATTGAACGGCTCTAAATGGCCTGGTATTGTCTTAAAGCGAAATGGCTCATTCCCAAAGTACTGTAATGCATATTTTCAGCTTATCAGTCCAAGTTTTTATTAACTGGAGATGAGACAGATGGAAAGACCTGTGTGAGAGCTCTGGGCTCTATGTGGTGTTTAACATGCCTGTCCTATAGCACTGTTGCTGAGGCAGCAGGGTCCAGGTGCACAAATATCTTCCCAGTCACACACCATCAGCTAGCTGTTTCCATTTGTCCCAAGTGGCAAGCACCATGACTTTATACTGAAATCACTTGAGAGCTCCTCTAGGCACAATTCCTCTCAAGACCACTAAGTTGATTTTAAAAAACGTCCTGATATTTCTCTACAAAAACAATGTTAAAAGTGTGAGCCACTGGAGGAGGTACAGCCAAGACATAAAGGATGTAATACCGAGACATGTTAAATCTATACTTTTATTTGTTTTAACATTCTCAGATTTATAAAATTATATTTTATTTGAAGTTCTGTCATCGAGTCACCACTCCATGCTATTTTACAAAAGAGAAACAAGAAAGAAACGGACCTGGTGAACGTGCTGTGCAAATTTAAAAATGCTGTCACCAGCACAAAAATAGCGTTTGTGAGTCTTGTGTTGTTTTGGCTTCACTTGTGGAGTTTCCTTCTCCTTAATCTCACTAGAAACACATGTGCATACGATGATCGGAATTTGTGGACGAGGAATAACATTTTTTTGTAGTCTGCTTGGAGTCTTGGGTTCCAGTGACAAATCACATTTGAATAGGCTTTATTGTTTGCAAATAAATATTCAGTGTTTTTGTTTGTCTGATTTAGATTTTTATGATCTTTTTATTGTCTTTTTATTATCTTTTTTATTAGCCTTTTTATTGTCTCTTTTTTTTAACGTATATGGATTTATAAACCATAACTGGCAGAAGAAAAGTAAATCTTGGCTTGAATAGTCCCTGGCTACACTGGAAGTCCAGAAAATTTGCTCTTTTCTGCCAGTCAGAAGACTTTTTCCCACTCAGTTTCCGCCCATATGGCCTAGAAAACGGGATTCAAAACAGAATATTTCATGCATTTGCTATAATTCTGTTACGGTAGTCATTTTGAATATTTTTAGTTTTTTGTTAGTCACTATTTAATTAGTCAGTCTCCTCACTGTATACACTCACTTCATTAGGTAGAAATTACATGTTAGAATTCCCTCTGAACACCCTTAATTCCTTGTAGTGTAGATTCAAGAGGCTACTGGAAACATTGTGGTCGATACGGACACGATGGCATCGTGCAGTTACTGCAGATTTGTCAGCTGCACATTCAGGCAGGAATGTGGTGGTACTCTATTGCAGCGGTCTGCAACCTTTTTTGCGCCACGGACCGGTTTAATGTCAGACAATATTTTCACAGACCGGCCTTTAAGGTGTCGCGGATAAATACAACAAAATAAAATGATACGACCGAGACACAAACTGTGGCATTGTGTAAATATAATAATAAATGCAAATTCACTGTGTATTTGTGTAGCTTTATTAGCAGCGTCCTCCTGAAATGCGCCAACAACATTGAGAGTAACATCCTCCTCTCTGCCCCTTAATACTCTTTGGTCGCTATGGTAACGCATAAATATTTCTTTCAAAATAAGACGCACAACTACAACACGGGAGAAGACCCAGGGAAACCGAATTAACGATAAAAATCCTGAAAACCATAAATTTCACACCTGAGCCTCGTCTCTCGCGGCACCAAACGGCTCACCTCTCCGTGGCCCGGGGCTTGGGGACCGCTGCTGTGTTGGATTGAGATCTGACCGTGGAGGTCATTTGAGTACATTGTCACGTTCAAGAAACCACTTTGAGATGATTTTGTCATGCTTTGTTACATGTTCCTGTCAGAAGCAGCCTTCAAAAGATGGCTGCATTATAATCATGAGTGGGACGTAAATATTTTTCAAGAATTTAGCCTGAACCACTGATACAAGGCTCAATCCATCTTTTCATGTAGCCCATGAAATTGTAGCCTTAGTTTCCTGTGCTCAGCTGACAGGAACGGTCTTCTGCTGCTTCAGAATTTGGCATGTTGTGCTCTTCTGTGTGCCTTGATTGTAACGAGGGGTTATTTCAATTACTGTTATCTTTCTTTTTTGCAATTTTCCACCCATAACTTTGTTGTGCCAGTATTCTATTCTATTGTCTTCTATTCTAGTGAGATCATGATTTAAACATAAATAGCTGTTAATATGTATGTTTTGAGTCCACCGGTGGATTTACCAACTAGTAAGCCTTATTTACTGAGAGAAATGTAGGGAGACCTCTCACACGTCTTTTACGCTGTGGCCCAATTTCACAGGTGATCAGATATGTTCCTCTGGCCTTCTCTACCAACTGTTTTCAATTTGTTGATGCCGCTATCTTTCAACTTTGGCCCACCTTGCAATTTGTTCCCTTGGCCTCAATCTCTCTTTTTGCCTAGCCTCTTGGATTTATTTATTTATGTAGGGCATTTATTTATCTGTGTGGCATTGTTAGATCCCCCCACCGCCACCTTTTTTTCCTTTTTTTTAACAGGGCAGGGAATTTCCACACGACACCGTTGCAAGTCTTGTGAGGGTCACTACACACAGATGAATGATAATTGGAAGGGAAGAGGGAAGTCTCCGCTGGGCTTTCTGTCTAAGGTTGTTGCCGCCACCATGCTAGTTGCCAGGGTGACAACTAGACTCCCATAGTAATGCATCATCTGGCCCAAAAGGGAGAGTGATGGCGAGCAGAGATAGTGTAGTAACAGATTTATTCTTCTTTTAATCATTGTGTTTGCTGCTTATTAGGGCAAAAAAGCAGAGTGCTTGCATAAGTTATCAGGGTTCACGGCATAGAACTAACACTACATTAATAATACACAACACTGGCTGCCTGATGAAGACAGGAAAAAACTTTCATGCTAACCATCTGGGCATATAACCTTTTCCTTTTTTACATGCGCAGAATGTTTTATTACTAAGGCGGCTTTAAAGGTAACACCTGACTGACCCTTTCCTTCCACAGTTTATAAAATCTTTTTATAGGTATCTGAATGTGTATTGGAACAACTAGTGGAAACATAGGTTTATGCACTATTTTATCTTGCCCTATTTTATCAACCGATTCATACTATAACCAGGGTTTGCCTCTTATCTGTATTTAATTTAATAACGGTACAGTACACTGGTAACCATTGTCCTTGATGTAAATATGTAAAAATTGTGTATGTTTCTGTTCTGTGTCTTGTGTACTGTTTGTTTGTATATGTGTCTTTCTTGCTGCTGTTACACCCAAATTTCCCCTTGTGGGACAATTAAAGGATTATTCTCTTCTGTTCTCTTAAGAACTGCTTTACGAAAGCTAAATCCATCCTGTGAAACCTGTCAACTCATTGTCTGTCACAAACTAACATGAGCTTTTTGAACTGCAGCCCTGAACTTTTCTAGGTGCTGCATGTGAGAGCATAAATGTCAACTCACTGTGATCGGACATCAAGTGGTCTTTAACCTGCCAGCTCCCAATTACAAAGTCCAATTGAGCCCGTGTGAGAATAGAGCAGATAATTGTGCTGTGAATTCAAAGCGAGCCAGTGAATATACCCTGCCCTCTGCACGCTCTGCCCAGGCAGCATCATTCCCTAAACCAAACAGAACAATTCCAGGAGCGAGAACATGAGCTGATGCAGACTATTACCTGCTCTCAAAAAGGAACGCTTCAGACAATATCTGATCTCCTATCTTGATTCTCCTGACATTGACTGAATCGATGCCGAAGTTCACACACAAACCCTTGATTATGTTAGTGTAGCATGCGTCTTTGCTTATCTGTTTCACTTTACATTAACCATTAGCTGAAAAACACTGAAAAACAAAGATCCTCTGTTTGTTTTATAAGTCTTATTGTTGCTGGCATGTATGCTGAAAAAACATGTGCAAAAGCTCTTCATTAAGGAGGAGCCCAGTTCGGAGCTGAAAAGCTGCCATAAAGACAAGATCTAGCAGCATGTCAGCACCCAGCAGCCATACATTATGCATTGTATTGTGAAGTATGCATGGCTGCTTGGGCCAATACTTGCACAGATTGTGATGCATCAGCAACACTGCTTTCTGCTCTAACTCTTGTCCATCAACAACTGCTATTCATAGAGCCCATTAATGATTTATTGAATAACAAATTGTGCGTAATGGGACCCTTATCTGCTATCCTGCTGCTGTTATTTTTGTCTCTTCAAAGATGCTTTTTTTCCCCATTTAATTTTCAACATTTGAACCAAGAACTAAATTGAATTTCACAATTGTAAATGGATTAATTATGTTTTTTTTTTTTTTTCCCAGGGAAATAAAGGGTGTAGGAGGAAAACTGACCTCTCTGATCTCTTTGAACTTACCCTTGCCTTTGCGCAGTAATGAACACGGACACACTGGGATGCTATTAAGCATGACTCTCGCTTCTGTTGCCAACACTCAGTTTGATACTGTTGACGTATTTTCTAAAGATGACCTGGTGTTTCAAAGAACCAGAGGGGAATGAGGGCTTCTGCTTTTAATAATGGCAGGCAGATTAAACCTTTTATTTCTTCCATTCTTAGATTAATCCATAAAAGCGCATGGGCTGTGATGCAGTATTGTGTGTGCAATGGGGAAAAGCAATATCATTTATATTATTTTTAATTGGTCCCCCGAGGGCATTTGACGATGTGAAAAAAACCCAAGTCTAATACTTTACTAAGCCAGACAAATTTTGGAGCTATTGGAAATGAGTTTTTCCGCTGTTATTTTTTGTAAATGAAAACATACAGTCTTCCGTTTATCCTTAACATACACTTGGAAGAAACTGATACTACAGCGTCAAAGTGAGCGTGAGACAGTCACATCTCCAGATTTTGACCTGAGGCAGCTAACTTTACACTACGGATGCAAATCAGCTTTTCTCAGCAGATGTTCTCCTCTCTCGGGGGGTCAGGGGAAAGAAGTCTGTGATAGTCCACTTTCGGGGAAAAGGTCATATCTTGACACACTGGCATTGCCATCCTTTGCTCTGTATAATTAGAAAACCTTGTCAGTGGGATTCCAAGCTGTTGTTTTTCTTTTTGTTAGTTTTTTTTGTTACTATTTTTGTTACTTTGTGTGAAGTGTAATTATCATTGAATAGATTTCCTTGGCAGCACGGTGGTTAGCACTGTTGCTGCACAGCAAGAAGGTCCTGAGTTCAATTCCACCATCAGGGTTTTTCTGTGTGGAGTTTGCATGTTCTCCCCGTGTTTGCGTGGGTTCTCTGCAGGTACTCCGGCTTCCTCCCACAGTCCAAAGACATGCAGTTAGTGGGGAACACTAACTGCATGGGATAGGCTCCAGCGTCCCCTGAAAAAGGATAAGCGGAAGCGAATGGATGGATGGATGGAGTTCCTTGAGCTGTTACAATAAACGTGCTAGATTACAAACTACATATATGTTATATCCCACAAGAACCTGACCGATATATTGGCCTATATAGGCATATATTATCAACAGATATTAACAATTTGCTGAAATATCGGTAGTGGCAAATAACTTAAATTTATTGTCCGAAAATGTAAAAAAAGAAGTGACAGAGAAACACCTTGTTATGAGTGTTGGATCGTTAATCCACCAGAGGGCACTTTGCAACTTTCCAACAACAACCAGAATAACAACACGTTCTCACTCTCAAAGCGTAACATTTTACGCTAGGTGACAAATCGTCGATATATTACGCTTCCGGGCACCCAACACATCCCTATATTACCAAATCGGAAAAATGAGGAAACATGAGAACTGTGTGGAATGAATCTACACATGTACGTTTGTTTTGCTTAAATTGCTTTGGAAAACACTATCTAACGTCATTAAAGTTGTGGTTAAGGTAAGGGATAAGGTTAGGGCTTGAATGCATGGCTGGAACGTGTATTACCGCGGGAGCGTCATTCTACTGGATTTCATCCATAACCAGGCACGTAGCATAAGAACGCGGACGGTCACCTTTCGCATTCCTCAGGAACGCCCCGGGACTTGACAAGTCATCAGTATATTACTCCTCGGGAGTGAGAAGGGCTGAGAGTAAACAGGTAATCAATGACTTATTGTGAGAAGAAAACAAATGTACTTTTAGCTGCATTGTTGTATTATTCTGGTAAGGACTCATAAATAACTACACGTAACAAATACTAGGGAAATCTGTTTGTTTACTGTGTCTGAGAGAAACCCCCCCCCCACACATATCAGCAGATATCTATGCTTCAAGTCAGCAAATCTCGGTCTAAAAAATCCTATATCGGTCAGGCTTTATAGCCCACACACCAGTGCTTTTTATTGTATATTTGTTATCAATATTTCAACATAGCAGGCCAAGATAATGTCACATAAAGGACAAAACCGTTGTACTATATACCAAACATACTTTGAACAGTTAACATGTGGGTTATTTTGGCTTTATTTTGCCTGTAACTTGTACGAAAAATAAGTTGGTATAATGTGGTCAGACTTGCACCCCAAACTGGTGGATAACCTAGAACACAACTGTAACTGCTACAACAGCTGGGAAACAGAATGAATTAAACCCAACTTTTGATGAAATACTTTTCAGCAAGATTAAAACACCGAATGCAAATTGCTTTTAAACTGATTTGTGTAGTTCAGTGAAATATTTTCAGCCTCAGAGTAAAAGAGTGTGACTGCTTGAGGTTAAAGTAGTTCATTGGGAACTCATGCTTGCTGAAATCCCCAGGTTATGGAACACTGTCATGTGATTAATTAAAAAGCTTCAGGAAAAATGGCCCCAGTTCACAGCAGGACTGTTCCAAGGTGCCTGGAAAATATGCAGGAGGACCAAAAATCCACAAATAGACTATCAAACTGTGTGTCACCAGGAATGAACATGGAGCCCTTATTAAGACATCGTGCATCTGAATAAATGATTCGAATGTGTGCAGGAAAGTCTAAGTCTATGTGCTTAGCATAAAACCATCCTTGCTACTGATTTAGTCTGCAGGAGCTGGCACCAACCGTGTTGGCTTTCAGATAATAGGACAGCATCCAAATTCCCCGTCAGCTTAGTGAGACACGTACAAAAGATTTTTACAGCTCACACTTTAAAATGTGTGCTAAAGTGTGATCATATCTGGAGCAGCTTTATCCAAGTTCTTTTACAGTATACAGTATGCCACCAAAAACAAAGAAAACAGATCCAAAAATGCATTTTATTTATGTACACCATGGAAAAAAAAAAAGCCCTCTTTTGTTTCTAAGGGTTGACATATGACAAATGTCATGTCCTTAGCATACATTAAAATTTGAGTGAACAAATATGGTTTGTTTGGAAGGGTTGCCAGGAGAGAGCCTCTTCTCTTTAAATGAACATGGCAGCATGGCTTAGGTTTGCAAATTTGACTAACCACAAGACATCTGGAACAGCACTTTGGAGAGAAAGACCAAAGAGGAGATGTTTGGCCATAATGCACAGTGCCACATTTGGCAAGAACCAAACACAGCATCTCAGCTCAAACACCTCATCCCAACTGTCAAACAGAGTGGTGGAGGGATGATCTGGCTTGTTTGCAGCCACAGGACCTGGGTGCCTTGCAGTCATTGAGTTGGCCATGAACTTGTCTGTATACCAAAAGTGTTCTCGAGCCAAACCTGAGGCCATCTGTCCAACAACTATAGTTTGGCTGAAACTGGGTCATGCAACAGGCCAACAGCAGCAAAGCTACAATAGAAAATGTAAAAAAAGAAAAGAATCAAGGTGTTGCAATGGCCCATTCAAAGTCATCAAGCCCGCTGAAATCCTGTGGTAAGACTTTAAGACTACTGTGCACATGAGTATCTAAAAACTCCATGAACATTGGAGAAAAGAGTGGACCAAAACTCCTCTATAATTGTGTGAACTGCTGATTTAGTAACCATTTTGTATGACTTTACGTTATTGCTGGTAAAGGTGGTTGTACAAGCTAATGAATAATTTCTAAATATATGTTTTATGTCAGGGCTTAAGTTTTTATATAATGGGTGACCAAAGACTGGACTAACAACATACCAATTAAGTTAATCCAATGTGGAAGGCCCTTAGATCTGCATTCTATAGATCTAAGGGGGTGATATCTGTAGGGGGGTGATACAACAGCGGTCCCCAACCACTGGGTCATGGACCGGTACCGGTCCGTGAGTCGTTTGGTGCCGGGCCGCGAGAGTTGAGGCTCGGGTGTGAAATTTATGGTTTTCAGGTTTTTATCGTTATTTTTTTATCGTTAAGTTGGTTTCCCTGGGTCTTTTCCCATGTGTAATGAATAAATCTTCTTTTTTTTGGTACTGGTTTTATTTTGTTGTATTCATCCGCGACACCTTAAAGGTCGGTCCGTAAAAATATTGTCATAAACCGGTCTGTGGCGCAAAAAAGGTTGGGGACTGCTGCTGTAGAAGACTACAAAAAATGCCCTGTTGGGTTTATGGGCTCAGTCACTCATTTTGGTCCATGCTGAATGAAATATTATGTAATGTGCTCATTAGTTAACCACTTTCAAGTGAAATCATACTAGCTAAATCCATCTTTAATGCCATCAGTGCATGTGACACTCCATTTTTGGAGCAGTTGCTTGACTTGCAAAAGAACTTTCCCCGTTTTGTGGGGGGGGGGCTTGTGAAAATGTCTTTACTTGCATAAAAGCGTCACATAAACAAAAAATAATAAAATAAAACTATTAGTTCTATTAAAGAACATGCTGATGTCACAGAGTTTTTGAAGTGAGAAATTGTGAGCACATTGCAGGAGTTGTATATAAGACTGTAGCCAATAACTGTTGTTAATATAATCATTTCGATTATATTGCCTGTGCTATTTAGACAGTTTTATGTAACTACTATGACTTAGACCATTGATAATTAATGCGTTATATGAGGTAAGTCAAACAAATGGACAGTAATGACATGTAACGTAAGTGTTTAAATTGAGTCAGCATCTTAATTTTCAGCATTACTTGCATTTTGGTTTGTTTGGACGCCCTTTTGTGTCTTTTTGGCCTCGATATGCTTTTAATACTGCTTACTCCTAGAATGTGGTGTTTAGCCGCATCTTAATGTAATAGCTTTGTGCTTTTCTCAATGGGGCACTTGGAGATTACGTAAAAAGCCTAGCCTCAGAGGTTCCTCCTGGCTGCAATCCACTACCACCCTGATCTGCTTCCAAAACTGTAAGAATTATTCATTATCTGTCATAGTTTGTTTGCAGCATTTTCAGTTCTGGAAAATTATGGACACAAGTTTGAGATTCAGTAAATTTGGTAACAGCATTGTCATTATGTATATATTTAAAAAAATAATGAGACAGCAGCACTGGATGAAATACTCCTTCATTAGAATGAGCTTTATCAGTGTAGGTGATTCTGAATCAGGTCTGTGATCTCCTGAGGAAATCTCCATCATGGGCAGATGTGCTTCGGTGTTTACACTGTTTAGCAAGTTTGACGAGCTGAGAGGAACACAAATGCAATGTTAATGCAGATTTCTCTAGTGTGAAGTACTCATCTAGAATATGAATTTCTGAAAATTTGACCAGTTTGTTTCTGAATAATGTGCATTTGAAATGATTGAATTTCCATTTTTGTTTCACAGTGGAGCTGTTTGTATTTTCTCCTTGTGCTTGTTTGGTTTTGGAAGAAGTTTGTGTGCTTAAAAGTTGAGATTGTAGTTAATTGGCAACTCCAAACCCATCCTGTTGTCCTTCCTAGGGCACAAATTATTGCTGTTTTGTCACAGCCAATGGCATTTCAACAATTTCCCATGTGAGATCAATAAAATCTATCTCCTACTACTACGCTCTGGCTCTCGAGTTGGAGCGCTATCAAACATGCATCCTGTTGAGACTACGATGAATATACTATATGCTTTAAAAATATGTTGTAGGTGTCTCAAAAGCTGAAGGTCATGTACCACTGATACTTAAAATGAAAATGTAAAAACCAATGAAATATGAAAATTAAATTTTTAAGATTTATTGAGACACACAACTTGGGGATCAAGACAAAACATGGCAAGCTAGAAGGAAGTGAGGAACGCCATAGGTAGAGTCAACCTTTCTTACGCAGTGATTCCTTTGGATATTTTATGGAAGTTATCGTCCACATTATTATGTCTGTGTCTCTATGCAGGTTGAGTAATGCCACATAGGGAGAAAATGGAGAACTGTTGTATGTCCTTAAACTTTGTGTAGGTCACCCTGTTGAGATTTTTCACAGTGCTTGATGTTCTTGATCCAGCAAACAAAGGTCCCTGAATGAGATTGAGCAAAAAGAAGGTAGAATTATGACTATTCTTTTAAATACCATTTTTATGAGCCGCACCGGTTTCTCCTAACAACAATTGCACTCGGTAGATAATGATGGCTTAAATATATACTCACCCGGGGCCTGCTAATTAAATAATTTGAGGGGGTATGCAGTGAGCTGTGATTGTGTGCCAGTAACTGTTTTGTTTCTGTTTATGCATACCAGAATTATTTCCCCCTAGTTTGGCTGGTGCTGGGAGGCAAAAGTGACATTGCTCCCATTCATAGTGGTAATGGAAAGGTCATTGCTCGACTAAGACTCCAAAAAAGCATGGCATTTGAATTGTTTTGGTTACTTGAACTTTAAGAGGGATTTGGCACGCGTGCTCATTCAATGAATAAAAATGATGCGGAGTGAGCTGAGGATCATGTGACGCTGTGTGGACTTGCTCATCAGAATTTCACAAGTGTCATTTTGATCTTCGGCATAGTTGTTTGGCATAAGCCACATGCACTGGGAATTTTCGCCAGTTTCTGCCGTGTGGATTACAAGGTGTCAAACCCCCCCCCACCCAAAAAGATGGAATACCATGTGATTTGTCTTTTTAATGGTCCCACTAGGATTTCAAATTTTATTTTTGTGGATAAAGGTAAGGAGTTGGGAAGTATTTAATTTATTTCATTCGGATGCGACTGTTGTCCAACGTGTTTTATTCCATCTGTAGAAAGTTAATAGGGAGCTTTTTTTCCATAACAAGGGGCCTAAACCTCACACCATAACTACCACTGCAGGCAAAAATGGCTGTATTTCAAAATCATTGTTGTGACCTTTCGTTGTGCTGTCATGACAGTTGTCTGTGACACTCGAAAGGTTGGTATAGGCGTCATGGATCTAATATCAGTTCTAGGCTGCTGGGCTTGTATGTGTTCGATGTTGTAAAGTAGGGTAACTACCAGTGTTTTCTCTGCAGTGAGGACTGGGTTGCTATTATTGCTTGAATTAGCATGATTTTTTTTCTTAAATTGCAAGACATCACATCTCTGGGTGGTACTGTTTGATTGTCTCCTGGCAAACTTCCTCACGGAGGACTTCACCCCATTTTCCTTCTTCTGCTTCTAACAAACCTCGGACATGCTGGCACTTTTAAATGAAAAAAGCCCTCTTCTGAGCTAGATCGAATCACAGTGAGCCTGGTGCACATAGATCATCCCTTAGAGCTGCAGAAACACAGAGGCTTTTACTCCAAGCAAGCCAAGTGAATACACAGAGGACCCTAAAAGCCATGTAGCCTGTCAGGGTGTATTTATAGAATGTCCCCTAGGCAGCCATGTCCTGATTCTAGGAAAACACAATATAATATTTATATAGTGTGAACAGAACAATGTAGGGATCAGCCTTTATGTGGGGGCAGATGTAGACAGTTTGTCTATAAATCGAGTGGAGAGTTATGAACTCCTGATAGAATAATATTTGTGGCCACGTTGGGGAGAGGAACGGAAAGCACCGAGGAGCACAAATGCTACAAGTTTTCACTGAGGTGTTATGATGTCAATTTAATTAGCTTGGGTCTTAGGCCTCATATAACATCTTCGATTTGAGCCCACACCATTGAATTAGACCCTTGTCTTGCAGGAAGACACCAACCAGAAGCGCAATTATC